>NC_041729.1:30463920-31122254 GCF_004115215.2 Ornithorhynchus anatinus | reverse complement strand
CTTTGGCTGCTGTTTTTTTCAAAACACACTAGTTAAATTTTACTTTGACTTTCTCAAGAAATAAATGCCAGCTACTGTTCTACTGCCATTGCTATACAAAATACAGAACTGCCCTTTGGTGTAATTTTAGAGTACATTAATAAACTAGACTTAAAAATCAAGGAGTCACATTTTGTAATGCTAAACTTGCCTTTATGGAGTTAATTGGTTACCCATTCTTAGATGCAGAAAAATCCCCAGTAGAGCAGCTC
The DNA here is from genome assembly GCF_004115215.2 of Ornithorhynchus anatinus. Taxonomy (NCBI): domain Eukaryota; kingdom Metazoa; phylum Chordata; class Mammalia; order Monotremata; family Ornithorhynchidae; genus Ornithorhynchus; species Ornithorhynchus anatinus. Next base: position 31,122,003 of record NC_041729.1, on the reverse strand, counting down.
CTTTAAGAATGTCTGGCTGAACAACCTTTAAAGAGTCATTTTCACAGGCTTGTTTCAAGTAGTTTTAAATCTTACAGAAACTCAGAGATCAATAACAGAATGGAAAGAATACCAACAGGACCACTTACTTAGCCGTGCCTCCATCATCGACATACTCCTCTGCTTTCCCCCCACTACTCAGCTTCCTGTTTCAAAAGGGCTTGGTGAGGGGCGTGGGGGACAGCTGCAGAAGCCCCTCCCTGAGCCAGGAGTTTCTGGCCCTCGCTAAAGCTACAGGAGGCAGAGGTTACCAGGAAACCCTCTTCGGGGCAGGGGTGGTGATGGAGGAGGAGCTGACAGGGAAAATATCCTCATTGGGGGTTCAGCCCGTTGGCACAAGACCATCTTTTGCCTCAGTCGTAAGCCAGGTATACACGTGAATGGAAAAGGGACTGTTAAAATAGTTTTGAACCCAGATAAATGGATCGTTAGGTACATTATCTCCTTTGGGGTAAGTTAAATAAAAGCTCTGTCCCATTCTGGTCCTGTTAAAGCCACTTAGAGCAATCCCCAGGAAGGCCCCTTGGCTGATTGTTCTATTGAAATTCAATAGAGTGATTTGCCAAATGCCACCTGAGCTTGTGGGTGTGCTGCCGGCAGCCTTCAATGGAGGTTAATCGTTGGGCCTAACTGGCCAGTTTACTAGCCCATCCTCCCACTGAGAATGGGATCCTTCCCTAACCCTAACCATCACCTACCTCGGGCAAGTGTTTGGCTCCCAAATTAGTCCTGGGCATGCAGGGCAGACTTTCACCTGGACTCTTCATCCAAACATCACTTACCGGGTGCTCCATGTTCAGGTGGCGTAGAAGTGGGAAGGGTGGATCCATGGGCCAACTTGACCCAGAGATATCGCTGGCTTTTCCAGAATCCACCCCATGATCATTGATGCTACTTGAACTTGTGTTGCACTCGGAGTAGAAACTTTTAAAAGAAAAGAGAGCCTCAATTTTTACTGCCATATGATTCAACAACAAACATTTGAAGTCCAGGTTTCCATCTCAACTGTGGCTTTCCAATGTCGGTGTTCCCTCGCTGAAAATACCTTGGATCATCTGTGTCTCCTCAGCTCTAATGAAATCCGTGACCCAGGGTTACCAATGGCCACATCTGAGTCTTTCCATCATATCCCATAGGGCCACCTCTGAAGGGGTAAGGCAGGATTTCAGAACAGTCTGACATGGTCCACCCTCAGGAAGAAAAAGGATTTCCATCCTTAAGCAGCAGTAACTCTTCCTTTAGGGTAAACTTCCCCCACAGCACGGTGAGGTATTGGGGAGTTTGGGAGAGTCTTCCCCTCTAGACTGAAAGCTCGTGAACAGGGAATCCGCCTTTTATATTATATATAAACTACTATATTGTATTCTCCCAAGCATTTAATACAGTGCTCAGCACATAGTAAGAGCTCAAAAAATACAAATGAATGAATGATCAGGGTAGGGATACTAGTTCCGCACTTTGAGCGCAAAGGAAAACTTGGGGGATGCTGGCAATGCTCAATCCTTGGGCCAACATCAGCAACGAGGTTCTTGCTGCAGCCAGACCATCAGTAGCCAGGGGCACGAGAAAGCCCATCCATCCTCGGGGGGAGTTGGGGGGCATGGGGAATGGGGCAATATCCCAGGTACAGGGGGTAGCACTTGGGAAAAAGACCTCATCTGGATTAGATCCCTGCAGCCAGATCCTGTTTTTAAACTCAGCCCTACACTAACTGTACCACTGAATGGAAAAGCAGCTGCTAAAGTGCTTTTTGATTACCAAACTCTCCCTGCCACCACCCTATCCAATTACCCTGGTTGGGAAATTTGGCCCAAGAGGAAAAACTAAAGGTGGTAGACAGATCAAAAGGACCAAATTCCCTCCCTGCTCCCACAGATCCACCTCTCCAAGCTTCCCCCCTCCCATCCTAGGACGTGAGAGCCATTTCCTGTCTTTCCCGTCCTGGGATTCCAGATAAGGTGGGTTAATCCCACCCCCGGTGGCCTTAGCATTCCTCCAACACTGCCTCGCTGATTAACTGCTGGCCCGTCACAAGCTGAGAAGGGAAATTAGAGCAGGTTTCTGGCTTTGCTCTGCCTTGGAAAACTTGGGGGACGAGGCAGAGCTCAGAGGATGGCAGCCCATTCCGGCTGTCAGGAAGGGGAGGAAAAATTGGGATAGTTTAAATCATTCAGTCAATTGTATTTAATAATAATGTTGGTATTTGTTAAGCTCTTACTATGTGCCGAGCACTGTTCTAAGCGCTGGGGTAGACACAGGGGAATCAGGTTGTCCCACGTGGGGCTCACAGTCTTAATCCCCATTTTACAGATGAGGGAACTGAGGCCCAGAGAAGTTAAGTGACTTGCCCACAGTCACACAGCCGACAAGTGGCAGAGCTGGGATTCAAACTCAGGAGCCCTAACTCCAAAGCCCATGCTCTTTCCACTGAGCCACGCTGCATTTAATGAGCACTTACTGTATGCGGAGTACTGTAATAAGCACTTGGGAGAGTATAACAGACATAGTCCCTGCCCACAACAAGCTTACAATTTAGAGGGGGAGATGGACATTAATATCAATAAATTAAAGAGGGATCAGCTCCTCTGGGTCTTGGTCCCAAATAATAATAATGATAATGTTGGTATTTAAGCGCTTACTATGTGCAGAGCACTGTTCTAAGCGCTGGGGTAGACATGGGGGAATCAGGTTGTCCCACGTGGGGCTCACAGTCTTAATCCCCATTTTACAGATGAGGTAACTGAGGCACAGAGAAGTGAAGTGACTTGCCCACAGTCACACAGCTGACAAGTGGCAGAGCTGGGATTCAAACTCATGACCTCTGAGCCCAAAGCCCATGCTCTTTCCACTGAGCCATGCTGCTTCTCTGACTCCCACTTCAAAGTCGAGGTTCCTGAGAAACTGAATTGGAACCTTCCTTGCTTCAGAACTTCTCCCACCCTTCTCCGCCCAACTGCATCTGAGGCAACCACGAGGTCTCTACCCCGGCACGGAGCCCACCCCTCGTCCACCCTTATTTCCGTGACCATGATTGTCCCTGTGCCTCCGTGTCCCCCACTAACCATCGCCCCTGGGCGTCCCCACCCCCGAGCCAGGGGAGACTGGCAGACCCCGGTTCCCAGCGGCCCCTCACCTGGGCAGTTTGGTGGTCCCCAGCTGGGGCTCGGCCCTCAGTACGCATGGGGTCGCGGGGATGGTGGCTGCGTCGCCACAGCTGCAGCAGCTGTAGTCCAACATCCGCAAGTGCAGCTGCTCCTCCGAGTGACTGTAGGCCAGGTTGTCCAAGGAGCTGGCCGACCCCAACCAGGACTGGCCCCAGTCCCGGCCGGACGTGTCGTCGAAGCGGCAGAAGCGGCGATAGCTGCAAGGACGGGATACGGTGGGCTCGGATGGCCTGGTAGGGCAGTGGTTCTCCTCTAGGACCTAGGGCCTCGGGGACAGCTTGGGGTCCCCGCTGAGGGCCGGGGTAAGGGAGGGGAAGGAGAAAGGAAGGAAGGAGACGACCCAGCTCAAGGGGCCTCGCTTGTCCCTCCCCTCCCCTTTGCCCAAACTGCCCCTCCTCACTCTAACTCCTCCTGCGGCCAGGCCTGACACTCCTCCTCGGTTTTTTTCCTGCAATTCTGAATGATACTTGATAAGCACTATGCGCCAGGCACTAAATTAGACACGGGGGTAGACACAGATAATCAGATAGTCCCCATTCCATAGGGAGCTCACAGTCTAAGTTTGCAGGAGGAGGGTTTACTCTCTCTTTTACTGATGAGGTAAACTGAAGCACAGAGAAGTGAAGGAACTTGCCCAAGATCACACAGAAGACAAGTGGCAGAGCTGGGATTAGAACCCACGTCTTCTGATCCCCAGACTCGTGCTTTTTCCATTAGGCCAAACTGCTTCCCCATCTCCTCCTCACTTGATCATTCACCCAATCAATGGTATTTACTGAGCAATTACCTTTTTTCAGTCAATCAATTCTATTTATTGAGTGCTTACTTTGTTTAGAGCACTGTATTAAGCACTTGGGGAGTATCAAACAACACACTTGGCAGACACATTCCCTGCCCACAGTGTACTTATGGTCTAGAGGGGGAGACAGACAATAATTTGAATAAATAAATTATGGATATGTATGTAACGGCTGTGGGGCTGAGGGAGAAGTGAATAAAGGAAGCAATTCAGGGTGACAGGAGCGAGTGAAAAAAGAGGAAATGAAGGCTTAGTCAGGGAAGGCCTCTTAGAGGAGCTTTGCCTTCAGTAGGCGCTTTGAAGGTGGGGAGAGTGATTGTTTGCGGATATAAAAAGGGAGGGTGTTCCAGGCCGGAGGCAGGATGTGGGAGAGAGGTCGGCAGAGAGACAAGATGGAGGTACAGTAAGTATGTTGGCATTAGAGGAGTGAAGTGTGCGGTTGTAGTAGGAGAGAAGTGAGGTGAGGTGGAAGGGGGCAAGGTGATTGCTTTAAAACCACTGCTAAAGAGTCTCTGCTGCAGAGTTGGATGGGTAACCACTAGAGCTTCTTGAGGAGTGGGGAAACGTACTGAACGTTTCTGTAGGAAAATGATCCAGGTAGCAGAGTGAGCTATGAACTGGAGTGGGGAGAGATAGGAGGCTGGGAATTCAGCAAGGAGGCTGATACAGTAGTCAAGGTGGGATAGGGTAAGTGCTTGGATTAATGTGGTAGCAGTTTGGAGAGGATTTTAGCGATGCTGTGAAGATTTTAGTGAAGCAGGTGGTTTAGTGGAAAGAGCACGGGCTTGGGAATCAGAGGATGTGGGTTTTAATCCTGGCTCTGCCACTTGTCTGCTGTCTGGCCTTGGGCAAGCCACTTAACTTCTCCGGGCCTCAGTGACCTCATCTGTAAAATGGGGATGAAGACTGTGAGCCCCGCGTGGGACATTCTGATTATCTTGCATAGTAAGGAGAAGAGTGATTGGCACAGAGAAAGCACTTAACAAATACCGTAATTATTATTTCCATTATTATTATTAGAGCACTGTATTAAGCATTTGGAAAAGTACGGTATAACAGATTTGGTGGACAAGACCCCTGACCACAAGGACCTGACAGTCTACAGGGGAGACAGACATTAAAATAAATTAGAGAGGGGAAATAGTAAAGGAGATGTGCGTAAGTGCTGTGGGGCTGGGGCGCCTATCAAAATGCTTAAGGGGGGTGGTCCATACCATTGGCAACTCCTCCCTTCCCCCTCCTCATTCTTAAATTCTATCAAGAGGCAATGTGAGGTGTAAATTTAGGCAGGCAGGACTTATGCTTCTTCTCCCTTTGGCGTGGCCAAGATGAAAGAAGTCACAGTGTTGGGAGTCACAGGACCTGGATTCTAATCCCGGTTCTGACACAGAGCCTGCTATGTGATCAAGGGCACGTCATTTAACTTCTCTGGGCCTCTGTTTCCTGACCTGTGAAATGGAGATTTGACACCTGCTTTCCTTCCTTAGACTGGGGGATAGATCGTTTGATCTGGTGATCTTTTATCTACCCCCGGGGCTTAGTTCTCGGTGCTCGACACAAAGTATTTGCTTAAGAAAAATAGCCATTTTTAGTAGTTTTAGTATTATCATTAACCTTAAGGCCTAACTGCTTTGAACACGATCTGCAGATTCAACATTTGAAGTCAAAATACTCAGAATTCTACCCAGTGCCAGCTCCTCGCATGCCCCCTGACAAGCTTTCAGCCACTGTTAGACCAATTCAGCGTGGAAATAACTCCATCCTGACCCAAATAGTGGCCACGTGATTCCAGGAGCCCTGGGCAAGGGCCAATTTCTCCATGCCCAGAGACTAGGAGCTCCTTGAGGGCAGGGATTGGGTCTGCCAACTCTACTGTATTGCACTGTGCCCAACACTTGCTACAATGCTCTGCACACAGTAAGCATGCTGAGAAGCAGCGTGATCTATCAGAAAGAGCGAGGGCCTAGGAGTCGGAGGACCTGGGTTCAAACCTGCCCCCTGCCTGCTGTGTAACCTGGGGCAAGTCGCTTAACTTGTCTGTGCCTCAGTTACCTCTGTGCCTCAGCTAATAGGAATGAAATCCTCCTCCCTCCAATTTAGACTGAGCGCCCCATGTGGGACAGGGACCTAATCCAATCTGATTCATCTTCTATCCTAGAAGACGCTTCTAGAAAAGCAGCATGGCTTAGTGGAAAAAGCCCGGGCTTAAGAGTCAGAGGTTGTGGATTCTAATCCCAGCTCCGCCACTTATCAGCTGTGTGACTTTGAGCATGTCACTTCACTTATCTGTGCCACAGTTACCTCATCTGTAAAATGGGGATTAAGACTCTGAGCCCCACGTGGGACAACCTGACTACTCTCTATCTACCCCAGCGCTTAGAACGGTGCTTGGTACATAGTGAGTGCTTAACAAAAACCATAATTATTATTATTACCCGCCCCAGTGTTTAGTACAATGTCTGGCACTTAAGTGCTTAAAAAGCACCATAAAAAAAAAATCACTGATTGATGAGAAGCCAGCCAGACCCCTGGGTCTGGAATGTCCTCCCCCCACTCAGGCCGGAACTGGAGCCTCCAGGCTCCTCTTCCTCGGCTTCCGGATGGAGCTGTTGAGCCGCCCCCTCCCCTCCACCTTCCCGTTCCTCTGGGGGCTTAGTGCTGCCTCAGCATTCCTGCCACCCCAGCCTGGGGATTCACAGGAAGCATTTCAAGCAGTTCCCTCGACTCGTCAGTTTAGTTCTAACTAGTTTTAGATAGAATTAGTTTTAGTTCTATCTAGTTTTCTAGAGAAGGAGCGTGGCTTAGTGGAAAAAGCCCAGGCTTGGGAGTCAGAAGTTGCGGGTTCTAATTCCGGCTCCGCTGCTTGTCAACTGACTTGCCCAAAGTCATTTAACTTCTCTGGGCCTCAGTTCCCTCATCTGTAAAATGGGGATTAAGACTATGAGCCCCACCTGGGACAACCTGATTCCCTTGTGTCTACCCCAGCTGTTAGAACAAGGCTTGGTACATAGTAAGTGCTTAACAAATACCAGCATTATTATTATCCACCTAGTCCTTGTCACCAGGTCCTGTCACTTCTACCTTTACAACCTCTCTAGAGTCTACCCCTTCCTCTCTGGGCAAACTGCTACCGTGCTGATCCAAGCTCCTAACCTAGCCCACCTTGACTACTGCATCTGCCTTCTCGCTGACCTCCTTGCCTCCTGCCTCTTCTTCCCACTCCAGTAATAATAATAATAATGGCATTTGTTATGTGCTTACTATGTGCCATTCATTCATTCTTATCAAGCGCTTACTGTGTGCAGAGCACTGTACTAAATGCTTGGAAAGTACAATTCAGCAAAAAAGAGAGACAACCCCTGCCCAGAATGGGCAGTCTAGAAGGGGGGAGGGACAGACATCAAAACAAGTAAACAGGCATCAATAGCATCAATATAAGTAAATAGAATTATAGATATATATACATCATTAATAAAGTAAATAGAATTATAAATATGTACCTAGATATACACAAGTGTTGTGGGGTGGGGGTTGGGGGGTAGAGCAGAGGGAGTGAGTGTGCCAAACACTGTTCTAACTGCTGGGGTAGACACAAGTTAATCAGATGGGACACAGTCCTTGTCCAACATGGGGCTCTCACTCTTAATCCCCATTTTACAGACAAGATAACTGAGAAACAGAGAAGCTAAGTGATGTGCACAAGGTCACAGAGCAGACAGGTCTATGTATGAGTCAGGATTAGAACACAGTCCATACTTCACTCTGCTGCCTGGATCATTTTTTCTAAAAAAAAAGAAGTTCAAGTCCACATTTCCCCACTTGTCAAAAACCTCCCAGTGGTTGCCCATCCATTTCTGCATCAAACAGGAATTCTTTACTATCAGCTTCAAGGCGTTCATTCAGTTCTCATCCTCTTACCTCATCTCAGTGATCTCCTACTATGACTTATAACCACACACACCATTCCTGCAGCACCTATTTCACCTCTGTACCTCAATCTCACTATCTCACCCCCAACCCTTTACTCAGAAGAACCTCCCTCTCTATATAGAAATATCATGGCTCAGTGGAAAGAGCATGGGCTCTGGAGTCAGGGCTCATGAGTTCGAATCCCAGCTCTGCCACTTGTCGGCTGTGTGACTGTGGGCAAGTCACTTAACTTCTCTGGGCCTCAGTTCCCTCATCTGTAAAATGGGGATCAAGACTGTGAGCCCCACGTGGGACAACCTGATTCCCCTATGTCTACCCCAGCGCTTAGAACAGTGCTCGGCACATAGTAAGCGCTTAACAAATACCAACATTATTATTATTATTATTATTAATATAGATATATACATATATACACAAGTACTGTGGGGCGGGGGGCGGATAGAGCAGAGGTGGGGAGTCGGTGCGATGGGGAGGGGGAGGAGGAGCAGAGGAAAAGGGGGACTCAGGCTGGGAAGGCCTCCTGGAGGAGGTGCGCTGCTATTATTATCACTACTACCACACACCTCTTAAAACTACTGTTACTACTGCTATGCCTATTACTACTACAACTAATTAATTAATTAATGGTGGTATTTGTTAAGCGCTTACTATGTGCTGAGCACTGTTCTAAGCCCTGGGTTGGATACAGGGTAATGAGGCTGTCCCACGTGAGGCTCACGGTCTTAATCCCCACTGTCCAGATGAGGGAACTGAAGCACCGAGAAGTGAAGTGACTTGCCCAAAATCACACAGCTGACAGGTGGCGGGATTAGAACCCATGACCTCCGACTCCTAAGCCCGGGCTCTTTCCACTGAGCCACGCTGCTTCTCTACACTGCCTCCTGCTACTCCTACTGCTGCTGGGGGCAGAGCCCCAAGCAATAAGGGCAACGTAAACGGAGGAGGACCTGAGCGGGCAGTTCTCCAGCAGTTTGGGGTGGGAGGTAGCTCCCGCCCAGTCCTGCCCCTCCACGCCGGACCGCAGTCACCTACCTGCTCCTGGTCTGGTTGACTCTGGCCTCCACCAGCGTGGCCTTGAATCTGCGGACCACAGCGTAAGCCGCCAGGGCAGCGACGAGCCCCACGGCCAGCAGGATGCCGGCCACCAGGCCCAGCAGACCCCACCGGGTCACCCGGTAATCACACCTCTGCCCCATGAACCAGAAGTCGCTGCCAATGGGGCACCTGCAGGGCGAAGGTGGGGAAAGAGGCATCGGAGAGGACCCGGATTCATCCCTGCCAACCCAGCTGGGGACCTGGGCCGAGGAACTCGCTAACCCTGGGGGCCGGGGAGAGGCGGTGTGCCAATCCCCTCGCTCCACGGGCTGTAATTCCCGGCCAATTATCCCGTGGCCCGGGCAGGTTGGGCCGTGGGCCCGGGGAAGATTCGGCGGACTCGCCTAGGACTTCTGGAGGCCGGAACTGTGGCTCCGGGATGATCCCCATGGGATCCCGTGGGCTGGAAGTGGGGTGGTAGTGATCAGGCCAGGGGGCCATTAGTGGGAAGGAAGAGGAAGGGGAAGGGAGGAGAAGGGAGGAGCTGATCTGGGCCCAGGAAAGGAGGTCTCAAGCCTCAGAGAGTCCAGCCCAGGCATTGGAAGATGGGGACATTTGCCCAACCAGAGACTAATTGCAAGGCAGCGTATCAAAGCTGGATCGTTTAGGCCAGTGGAGACACCAGCAAACTAGCCAGACTCTTATCTGAGAGCCAATCCGAGGGGCAGAGAGAGGCGGGGGAGGGGCGGGGAGGGCAGGGGACCGCACTGTGGGACTGGACGACGGACCCGCAGCTCCTCCAAATGGCCGCTCGGCTCTTCCCACCGAATCCAGCAGAATCCATCTCGGGCAAAGAGAGAACTTTCCCACTGCCCCCAGCGAAGGATTCCCGGAGGTCCGGACGGGGCCCGAGGACTCACTGGCACAGGGGCCCCTGGCCCTGCAGATGGGTGCAGATGCCCTGGTTCCGGCAGAAGTCCCGGTGGCACAGTGAGGTGCAGCTGGCATTGCCACCCTGGCTGAGGGCACACTCAAAGCCAGCGGGGCAGGAGAAGAGCAAAGAACACAGGTCCAGCGGGCTCTCTTCTCAGGGCCGGGGGGTCCCGGGAAGGGGGGGGGGCACAGAAACCACGGCTCAGACATGGCAGCGACCCTAAAACATGACCCCAAAAACCATCCCCCCAGCCCCGCCGTTCCATGGGGCCAAGGCACTCAGTCGGGGCGGCTGACCAGCAGGAGAGCCAGGTGGCCCCCAACCCCCGGCAACACCGCGACCCAGCCGGCCGGTCCCCACACCCCCGGTGTGGATGGGGATCTGAGATTGGGATGCCCCGGTTTGGGGGATTCCACTTCTATTCCAGGCCCGGGCCGGGCTGGGCCACCACCAGCAGCAACCGCCCCCGTGGACGGGAGCAAAATGGATCCTTACCTGGCCTCCCAACCAGGGACCACCCTCCCCGCGCACCTTCGTCCCCAGCCCCACCCGGACGGCCCGGGGTACCCGCCGCTGCCCCGGTGGGTGTCGTTTACCGGGTATCTGGCTCCGCAGCACTGGGGAGCTGAGCGGGCCGGAGCGGAAGAGTCGATCCATCGTCGCGACGTCCAACTGCAAGTCCGGGCCCCAGGGCCGAGCCACGGCCAACTCCCCACTGATCACCACGTCGTACTGGATCACCACGCTGCCCGGCCTGCGGGGCCGCCGGGGCTCAGGTTCGGGAGGCTGATGTGCCCCCGGGAGTGAACTTTGGAGGTCATCTAGGCAATCCCCCTGCCTCCAGGCAGCACTCCCCCTAAACCAGCCCAGACCAGGAAGAATCTTGCCTGTTTTTTAAGGTCCGCCCTCAGCCTCCCTCGGAGAACCATCGAAACCCTCCACAACTCTGCCTGCCAGGAAGTTCTTCTCTGGCTCTAATCTAAATCCCTCCTGCTGCACTTTATGACTCCTTCCCCAGTCCGACCTTTGAGGGAGACAGAAAAGAGATGACGAGGTGCCCTCGGTAACTACTAACGGGGTCTGTCTGTGTCTCCAACTTCTCCCAGGCCAAACCATCCCACTCGCGCTAGCTTTTCTTTGGAAACTTCTCTGTTTCTTAAACCCTTAACCTTCTCCCTAACTCCGACTGAGCCAGACTGGTCCTGGGCCGTGGCGCGGAGAGGAAGGCGGCCGGCGTGGACGACCCTGCGGGCCGGAGGTCCGGAGGACCGCCCGCAGAGAACCTCGGGGAGACTCACCGGACTCTCCGTACCTCCAGGTGCTGGAAGCCCGGGACAGAGGAAGAGAAGAAGGGCAAAACCTGGGGAGCAGGAGGTGGGAAGGTCAGAGAAGGGGCAGGGCTGCATCTCTTCCCGGGCCCCAGTGAGAGATGAGGGCGGCAAGTGTCCTCGGCCCTGCCTGGTGACGTGCTGCTCTCCAGCTCCTGGCGAAGAGCCCCGCCACTGAAGCAGGAGTCCTACGTTCCCCGATCGGTCCCACCCCAAACCCAGGTGTCCTGCATCCCATCAGCCCCACCGTCATCCTGAGGGGTCCCATGTTCCCCCCATCCAGTCCTGCCATCATCTTGGGGGTCCTTTGCCTCCTCCCCATCCCCCAACACCATTGCCATCCCAGGGGTCCTGCATCCTCTCACACCAGCACCACCACCATTGCAGGGATCCTGTGACCCCTTCCCCCGCAACAAGTCCTGCCACCAGCCCAGGGGTCCCGTATCCCCCGGCCACCATCCTGAGGGTCCAGTGTCATCACCCCCGACCAGTGCCGCCGCCATCCCAGGGGTCCTGCATCCCCCCATCACCATCCTGAGGGTCCAGTGTCGTCACCCCCGACTAGTGCTGCCACCATCCCAAGGGTCCTGCATCCCCCCACCCGACCAACCGCCATCTCAGGGATCCCGTGTCCCCTCACCAGTACCGCCAACCCACAGGTCCTGCCCCCCACCAGTTTTGCCACCCTCCTGAGGGTCCCGCCAGCCGGCCCCGCCGCCACCATCGCTTCGACCACCCCTCACCGTCCCTCACCCTCACCGTCTCATTGAAGCTCCTAAGCAGGTCCTGGTACTCGCATGAGCGGTGGTCCCAGAAGCCAGGGACAAAGTTCATTTCCAGCACCAAAAGGCAGGGAATGTGGAGTGATGGTGCTGGAGAGAGAGGGGCAGGGGGAGGCCCAAGGCCCCAGCCACCATCTCCCACCGTATTCGGACAGCCCCCGTCCACGCTGCCCGGGCCCAGGCCCGGCCCCCGCCGCTCTCCCCTCTCCCACGGGGCCGGCCCAGGCCACGGAGACAACTCACTCACCTCTCACCTCAGGCACGCGGTTCCCCACGATGAAGAAGCGATCTCTCCCAGAGGTGGGTGCTCCACTGGAGGGCATGGGCCCAGAGACCCCGGGGGCACGTGGGGTTCTTGGAGGTGGAGTGGCTTCCGGGGGGCTGGGGGTCACGGTGTTCGTTCTGGGCGTGATTTCCTCTGGACCCCCAACAGTGCCCCCAGGGTGCCAGTCTGTTGGATCCAGTTGGCCTCTCTGAGGTGGAGTCTCAGAGGGGTGTTCAAAGCCCTGAGGTGGGGACCCCTGAGTGCCGCCTCCACGCTCCCCTCCTCGCAACCGCCATCGAGGGGCTGCCCGGTCCTGTCCCTCCCTCCTCCCAGCTGCCCGGGGAGCAGGGTCTCTCCCGGGGGAGGCTGAGGCCGAGGCAGGAAGGGCAATGTGGGGTGTCCAGCTCTCGACGGCTCCTGCCCTGGGGCTTGTGGTCAGGGATGGCGCTGGCCGGGTGGCAGAGGCTGAGGCAGGCAGAGCACCAGGCAATGTCCGGCCCTCACCAACTCCTTCCCTGGGGCTTGTGGTCAGAGAGGGCGCTGGCTGAGTGGCAGAGGCTGAGCCGGGCAGAGAAACGGGCAATGTCCGGTCCTCAGCAGCTCCTTCCCGGGGGCTTGCGGTCAGGGAAAGCTCCGGATGAGGGGCAGAGGTCGAAGGAGGCAGAGAACCAGGCAATGTCCAGCCCGTAGCAGCTTCTGACTGGGGGCTTGTGGTTAGGGAAAACGGTGCACTGGGGACAGAGGTTGAAGAGGCCAGAGAACTGGGCAACGTCCAACTCTCAGCAACTCGTTCCCGGGAGCTTGCGGTCACAGAGGGCACTGGCCGGGCAGCAGAAGCAGAGGCAGATAGAGCACTGGGCAATATCCAACCCTCGGCAGCTCCCGCCTGGGTCAGGGAAGGCACTGGCCAGGTGGCAGAGGCCGAGGCTGGCAGAGAACTGGGCAATGTCAAGTCCTCAGCAGCTCCCTCCCAGGGGCTTATGGTCATGGAGGGCACTGGCTGGGTGGCAGAGGCTGAGGCAGGCAGAGAACTGGGCCATGTCCAGTCCTCAGCAGCTCCCACCTGGGGGCTTGTGGACAGAGAAAGCGCTGGATGCGGGGCAGAAGCCGAGGAAAGCCGAGAACTGGGCAATGTCCAGCCCTCGGCAACTCCTGCCCGGGGGCTCTTGGTCAGAAAGGGCACTGGCTGGGTGGCAGAGGTTGAGGCAGGTGGAGCACTGGGCAATGTCGAGCTCTCAGCAGTTTTTCCCTGGGGGCTTAGGGTCAGGGAGGGCACTGGCTGGGCAGCGGAGGCTGAGGCACGTAAAGTAGCGGGCAACGTCCAGGCCCCAGCAGCTCCTGCTCGGGGACTTGGGGTCAGGGAAGACACTGGCCAGGCAGCAGAAGCTGAGCCAGGCAGCGAAGCCAATGTCCAGCCCTCAGCAGCTCCTGCCTGGGGACGTTTGGTCAGAAAGGGCGCTGGCTGGGTGGCAGAGGCTGAGGCAGGCAGAATACTGGCCAATGTCCAGCCCTCAGCAGCTCCTGCCTGGGGTCCTGTGGTCAGGGAGGCCGCTGGCCAGGCGGCAGAGGCTGAGCCAGGCAGAGAACTGGGCGATGTCCAGCCTTCAGCACCTCCTGCTCGGGGGCTTGAGATCAGGAAAGAAGCTGGCCAGGCAGCAGAAGCTAAGGCAGGTAGAGCACCAGGTAATGTCCTGTCCTCAGCAGTTTGTCCCTGGGAGCTTGTGGTCAGGGAAGACAGTGGCCAGGCAGCGGAGGTTGAGGCAGACGGAGCACCGGGCAATGTCCAGCCCTCGGCAGCTCCTGCCGGGGAACTTGTGGTGAGGGAAGGCACTGGCGGGGCAGTGGAGAAGAACTGCAGAAAAGAGGGTGGGACAGAGCCCCCCTCCTCCTCTGGAAGGGCCAGGATCCCTTGCGTTCCTCTTACCCCCGGGACCCTCAGGATCACTGAGGGAGCAACGGGGTGGGCAGGGGCCTCTGGACTCAGGCTGGTCACAGAGGGAGGGTGAGGACTGAGTGCAGGGGGCGCCCAGGACCGGGGAGACATAACCACAGAAATATCGGTTCCTTTCTTCCCCGAGGCCCTCACAGAGGTGGCCTCCAGACCCTCTGGGGGCTCCTCAACAGCCACCCCAAAAGGGGTGTTTCCAGGTCCTGAGAATGAGATAAAGGGTGAGCTGGGGGGGACCCGGGGTCGTGGAGATATGACCACAGCCATATCAACGCCCTCCATTGAAGGGGCCAACACGGAGGGAGCCACCAGACCTCCTTGGGGCCCCTCCTTGATCACCCCAGAAGAGGGGCTTCCAGGTCCTGAGGGTGAGGTAAAGAGGCTGTTGAGGGAGGCGCAGGGCCGGGAAGACACAAGCGCAGCAGCATCAGCTCCCTCTGTAAAATGGGCCGTCATGGAGACGGTCACCGGACCCCCTTGGGGCCGCTGCCTGGCCATCCCAGATTTGGGGATTTCAGGTCCTGGGAGTGAGGTAAAGGGCGAGCCGGAGCTTGGAGAGGAGGCTGCAGCCGAGGCCCAGGATGTAGCAGGGGTGGAGGTTCTGCGGTCGGGAGTCGCAGAGGTGGGGTCTCCAATCCCCACGGTGGAGGGCCAGAGATTCGTCCAGGAGTCAGTGCCCACCGGAGATGGACCAGCAGGGTTGTGGGTGGGGAAGAAGCCCAGGCCCGGGGTAGAGGTGAGGGGGCCTGGCTCTGGGTGATGACTCTCCAGCGGAGCCGGGGTGCGGGCCGTCGTCCTGAGGAGCCACGCCCATTGGGTGGCCCGGGAGGCTGGGGGCTCTGGGTAGGCCTGAGGAGAGCCCAAGGATGGCGTCAAAGGGAGGACAGAGGATGTGGGGGTCCCGGGGGAGGCTTGGAGGGTCCACCTGGGGTTCGCTCTGGTGTGGGGTGCCCCTGGGATTCCCCAGGCCCAGCTGGTCCTACTGGGCCGGGAAGGCTTGGGAGTTGCGTGGCGTCTTCCGGGCCCGAGGGCATCCCGGAGGTCGGGAGCTCTGGAGAGGGGCGGAGTGGGAGATCCTGGAGCCTCCCGGCTCGCGGCTGGGGGTCCGGTGAAGGTGTCGCCGAGCAGGGAGTTTGTGGGAGAAGAGATCCACACTCCTGGCATGACGGAGCTCCTCTGGCCCTGTCCTGGCTTCCCCCACGCTTCCGCTGGGCAGCACGTCCCAGGAGCTGCTGCCACCCCAGGGGCCCTGCCCTCTGGCACCCTGCCCAGGGCTCCCAGCGTCCTCGGGACGCTGGACGGGCGGTGCCGACGCGGGTCCATCCGCTTGAGCAGCCACTGCCTCGCTGTCCCAGGATAGGGCTCGCCGGTGGTCAAGATGGCCGGCCCCGGGGGGAGGGCCGCCCTGGGAGAAGGCCAGCTTAACCCACGCCCGGAGCCCATGGCCAGCGAGCTCAGCTCTGTCGGACCGGTCGGTGACGAGTCTGTGGGCCCGGTGCCCTGGCCGGGCAGGGGCAGCCCGCTCCGGCCCTCTCCTGCCGAGCCCCTCTGGGCCCCGAGGTGCTCCGCGGCAGGTGGGCTGGTGTAGGGCCCACCCGGGGTCCAGGGGGTGGTCTGGGCAGCCACAGTCAGAAGGCCCAGAGTCACTGCTTGGCTGGTGCCATTGCCAGAGGGCGTCGGGGGCCGGTGGTCCAGCCGGGGTGGCAGTCGTTCCGGCAAGGACGGGAGCCGGAGGGCCGGGGCGGGGCTGGGAGAGGCCAGATCTTCAGGGACTGACTGGGAAAACTCCTCCATTGTCCAGAGGTGGGAATCCAGATCCTCCTTCCTGCTGCCAGCAGCAGCAGCAGCAGCATGGCTGAGGCTCCCAGGTCCCGGGACTGCCAAGGTCCCCTCTCGGACACCAAAGAGGACAGATGGTGTCACTGCCACCCAGGTGATGTCCTCAGGCCTCTCAGCATCCAAGAAGGCCACCCCTCGCATGCCAGGGGCCTCCACGCTCCTCTCCTGGGGGACCGGCGAGATGACCCGCCTCACAGCAGCTCTGACCATCACCCGGGGTCCCGGGGGCCGGGTGAAGAAAGGGTGGCTGAGCCGAGTCCAGGGAGAAGAGGGCCTGGGGCGGCGAGGCAGAGGGGGGCTGGGTGGAGCCGTGGACCCTAGCCCGGGAGCCATCCCTTCTGCCGGTGACGCCGTCATCCTCCGGCCCGCATCTGGAAGGAGGAAGAGAAGAGAGACGAGGGAGGAACCAGGAGGGTCAGGATCAACTCCAGTAGGATCACCTAAGCTCCTGCTGTGAGCAGAAACTTGGCTAAGCGCTTGGGGAATACCCAGAAGCAGTAGAAGATGCAAGCCCTGCCTTCGAGGACACTAGAACCGGAGACAGAAGACACAAACAGCGCTTAGAAGGGTGCCCGGCATATAGTAAGCACTTAACAAATACCACCAAAAAAAACATACACCACAGGGAAAATGAGAGAGTCGATTTCAGTAAGAGCCGCCAAATAACAGACTATTATTGAAAATAATAATAATAATGGCATTTGTTAAGCCAGGCACTAGTCTAAGCACTGGGGTGGATACAAGCAAATCGGGATGGACACAATCCCTATCCCACATGGGGCTCACAATCTTAAATCCCCCTTTTACAGCTGAGGTAACTGAGACACAGAGAAGTGATCAGCCCAAGGTCACACAGCAGACATGTGGCAGAGTCAGAATTAGAACTCAGATCCTTCTCATAAATGGGAGCGTGCTGGGGTGGACAGTGGATGGACTGGGAAAGAGGGATGTTAGAGAATACCTTTTGAAGGTACTGCATTTTGGGAGGTCTTTGAAGGTGAGGAGGGATATGAGAAGCAGCGTGGCTCAGTGGAAAGAGCCCGGGCTTTGGAGTCAGAGGTCATGGGTTCGAATCCCAGCTCTGCCACTTGTCAGCTGTGTGACTCTGGGCAAGTCACTTAACTTCTCTGTGCCTCAGTTACCTCATCTGTAAAATGGGGATTAAGACTGTGAGCCCCACGTGGGACAACCTGATTCCCCTGTGTCTACCCCAGCGCTTAGAACAGTGCTCTGCACATAGTAAGCACTTAACAAATACCAACATTATT
Source organism: Ornithorhynchus anatinus (assembly GCF_004115215.2). Classification (NCBI taxonomy): domain Eukaryota; kingdom Metazoa; phylum Chordata; class Mammalia; order Monotremata; family Ornithorhynchidae; genus Ornithorhynchus; species Ornithorhynchus anatinus. The sequence goes on along the minus strand of NC_041729.1, from coordinate 31,104,672 downwards.
ATTATTATTATTTGATGAAGCTGAAGGGGATATCCATCAATCAAACAGTGGCATTTATGGAGCACTTACGTGTAGAGCATTGTACTAGTGCTTGGGAGAATCCAATGCAACAGGATTAGCAGATACGTTCCCTGCCTGTAATGAGTTTACAGTCCAGAGGGAAAGAGTTCTAGGCCTGGGGAAAGGTAGGGGTAACTTGTCAGAGGGGGTGTGGAGCGTGAGAAACCTTGAGGAGCCGTGCTTGGGAGAAGCTGACGGGAGAGACACAACAGCCTGCTAGCTGGCAGCGTAACCCACTGGGCTCTGAGTTCCAAATCCCCCATGCCAGGGTGGGGGCTGGGGTGCTCCTTGTAGTGCTGGGGGCAGCCCAACTACCTGTCCTACACTCAGGAATGAGGGAAGCAAGGGAGTGTTTAAATCGCCGCACAGGAACTGAAGAGGTTAGTGAGAAAAGAAGGGAAAGCAGGCAGGGGGACCGAGGAAGCTCCGGAACTCCCCAAGGTCACAGCTTCCCACTGCCGGAACCTCGGGGAGGGGAACAGAGGAGCAGCGGAGACTGGTAGGGACCAATGGAAGATCTCTGTCACATGTTTGCTGTGTGACCTTGGGCAAGTCACTTCACTTCTGTAGCCCTCATTTGTCTCATCTGTAAAATGAGGATTAAGGCTGTGAGCCCCATGAAGGACAGGGACTGAGTCCAACCTAATTAGCTTGTATCTACCCCAGCGTTTGGTACAGTGCCTGGCCCATAGTAGGTGCTTAACAAATACCAGAAAAGAATAAAAAAAAAGAGCAGCAGCAGGTCAGAGGGAAGTAGAGGAGAGAATGGAGGACGCTGACTCCCTTTTGGTGACAAGCCACACCCTCCCTGATAGCCACCCCCCAGGAGCTGGGCAGCCCCAGAGGACTCGAAACTCGGAGCAGGCCATGAGGGGGTGAGAGGGCCCATCCAGCTGCGTGGACAGGCACAGCTTAAGCAGACCCCATGGCAGCCCCTCTGCTGGAATGGAGCTTCGCCTAGAAAACCTGCCCTTTGCCACTGGGGCCAGGGGAGGGGAGGAGAAGAGGGGGCAGGGCAACACCGGCTCAGGAAATGTGTCTGTTTATTGTTATTTTGTAATCTCCCAGACCCTTAGTACAGCGCTCTCCACACAGTAAGCACTCAAAAAATACAATTGAACTGAATGAATGAACACTACAAGATGACCCCAGGAGTCTACTACACCGTCCCCCTCCCACACACACAACACCTCCCCAACCACCTCATCACCCACCTTGCCTCGAGGAGGTGGTCAGGTGGACGTTTGTCTCAAGGGTACCCAAGGTTCCTCACTACACTGGGGCTGGCTCTGGGTCGAGGCAGACCACCCCCCAAAGGAAGAGGGGACATCCAAACCCATTCTTGACAACGGTTTAAGTCACTGTGCCTCGTTCTCGCCTGTCCCGCCGTCGACCCCTGGCCCACGTCCTACCTCTGGCCTGGAGTGCCCTCCCTCCTCACAACCGCCACACTAGCACACTTCCCCCCTCCAAAGCCCTATTGAAAGCTCACCTTCTCCGGGCCTTCCCAGACTAAGCCCCCCTTTTCCTCTGCTCCTCCTGCCCTCCCCATCACCCTGACTCCCCTGCCCTACCCCCCTTCCCACCCCATAGCACTTGTATATGTACATAGTTATTATTCTCTTTATTTTATTAATGATGTATCTATATCTATAATTATATTTATTTATATTGATGCTATCGATGCCTGTCTACTTGTTCTGTTTTGTTGTCTGTCTCCCCACTTCTAGGCTATGAGCCCATTGTTGGGAGGTATTGTCTCAATTTGTTGCCGAATTGTGCTTTCCAAGCACCTAGTAATGGGAAGCGGCGTGGCTCAGTGGAAAGAGCCTGGGCTTGGAAGTCAGAGGTCATGGGTTCTAATCCCGGCTCTGCCACTTGTCAGCTGTGTGACTGTGGGCAAGTCACTTCACTTCTCTGTCCCTCAGTTCCCTCATCTGTAAAATGGGGATGAAGACTGTGAGCCTCACGTGGGACAACCTGATTACCCTGTATCTCCCCCAGGGCTTAGAACAGTGCTCTGCACATAGTAAGCGCTTAACAGATACCAACATTATTATTATTAGTACAGTGTTCTGCACACAGTAAGCGCTCAATAAATACAATTGAATGAATGAATGAATGAATGACTCAGGGCAGAGGGAGGAAAAACGTCCTTCCAGCCCATTTTCAGCTAAAGAAGCAGAGGCACGGGGAGGTCAATGACTTGCTGAAGGTCACTTAATTAAGAGGACTGACATTTCCTATAGAAAATAGGATGTGACCGAGATAGGCTCAGCAGTGATCACCAAGTCCAGGAGTTGAAGGCCCCTCGAGAGGTGACCTTGTCCGGTCAACAGGCCAAGGGGCAAGCCTGGTCCCCAAGTGCCCCAGACAGATAAGGGCTCTCTAAATTCTGTCAGAAAGGAGCCAGTAATGGTCCCTGGAATCCCCAGCCTGTCACCTAGCCCCCCGAGGGGAGTCTCCTCGGCAAACCCAGGATGGAAAGGCAGTCCTGGAATAAAGAAATCTTCCTGATTGCTGGTGGGGGCCTGGGAGGGGGCAGCGGGCTGGCAGACAAAGTCACTCAGAGTCGTCGTAATATGGCATGGCAGAGATCAAACAGTGTCGGGCAGACCCGCCACTCCGAGGACACGGAAACCTCATGCCGAAGAGACAGGGGAGTCAGGCGACTCGCCAGTACTCAGAGCAGACTCCCTACCTCCCGGATCATGCCTCTACCCTCCTTTTACTATTTTAACGGTGGGTGACGATGGTATTTAGCCAAAACTATGTGCTAAGCGCGGTGTGTATACGAGACATGAAGCTCAGTCCTGGGTCCCCCACTCTCCTGGCTCTTCTGCTGCTCAAGTGCTTTCAGTTTCCGCCTCTCTGCGGGTGACTTTTTTTTAAAATGGCATTTATTAAGCGCTTACTATGCCCCAGGCTCTGTATTAAATCCTGGGGTAAATACAAGTGACTATGTCCCGTGTGGGGCTCACAGTCTTAATCCCACAGTCTTAATCCCCATTTTACAGTTAAGGTAACTGAGGCACAGAGAAGTTAAATGACTTGCCCAAGATCACATAGCAGAAAACTGAAGGAGTGTGGCCTAGTGGAAGTTAGAAGGACCTGGAGTCTAATCCCAGCTCTGCCTCTTTTCTGCTCTGTGACCTTGGGCAAGTCACTTCACTTCTCTGTGCCTCAGTTACCTCATCTGTAAAATGGGGTTTAAGACTGTGAGCCCTATACGGGACCAGGACTGTGACCAACTTGATCAACTTGTATCTACACCAGCATTTAGTACAGTGCCTAGCACATAAGAAGCGCTTAACAAAAACCATTTTTTAAAAAAAGTGGCAGAGGCAGAATTAGAACCCGGGTCCTTCTGATTTCCAGGCCCTTGTTCTATTCACTAGGCCAGACTGCTTCTCTATCTGGCCAGACCCATCTTCTCAGCTGCCGCTGGGTCTCCCAACTCCACCTTCCCCCAACCCCTCCACGTGGGCGACGGCCAGTATGGCAAATTCAATCTCGCACAAACCCAACTCCTCATCTCCCTTCCTCAGCCACCTCCTGCTCTTTTCCCTTCTCCTCCCCGTCCCAGAAGTTTGTGATCTGGGAATCCTCTTTGTCTCCTCTCAGAATGTGGGAGGTAATAGCCGACCCTGCTTTGGCTCCCGCCAGCTCTTCCTCGCCAGTATTTCCCTAACCCGCCCTTCCTCTCCACCCTCCTGCCGCCACCCTGTATCAAGCCCTGGGTCATCGCGACGGCTTCCTCAAGTCTCTCCCAGCATGTGGCTTTTCTAGCCGATTCTGAAGTCCGATGCCCAACTGCAGAGCCGGAAATCCTAGCATCCACAGCAATTAACCGCCGGTGTTAGGACTCTCTTAGGGTGCCCCATGAGGGCACCCCAGAATCACCCCAGTAGTTTGCTGCCACTATCCCAGGACTCTTAGATTTGAAAACCCCGAACGGCACAGGAAAAATCTAAGGTTCAAGTAGACAGTCCTTCCCGCTAGGCTTGGAGGGAAGCTAGAGTTAGCCCCACTTCGCTCTGGAATAGCAACTTTCCAAATTAGTAAGGGTTTTTTTGGTTGTTTTTTTTAATGGTATTTGTTAAGTGCTTACTATGTGTCAAGTAGTAAGATCTGGGGTACATAATAATGTTGGTATTTGTTAGGCGCTTACTATGTGCAGAGCACTGTTCTAAGTGCTGGGGTAGATATAGGGTAGTCAGGTTGTCCCACAAGAGGCTCACAGTTAATCCCCATTTTACAGATGAGGTAACTGAAGCACAGAGAAGTGAAGTGACTTGCCCACAGTCACACAGCTGACAAGTGGCAGAGCCGGGATGCGAACCCATGACCTCTGATTCCCAAGCCAGGGCTCTTTCCACTGAGCCACGCTGCTTCTCGTGGGATACATCTCTCTGGGATACATAAAAGATCATCGGGTAGGACGTAGTCCTCGTCCACGTAGGTCTCATCGTCTTCATCCCCATTTTCACAGATGAGGAAACTGAGGCACAGAGAAGTGAAGCGATTTGCCCAAGGTCACACAGCAGGCAAGTGGCAGAGCCGGGATAAGAACCCAGGTCCTCTGACTCCCAGGCCCGGGCTTTTTCTACTAGGCCACTGTACCTTTTGCCTCATCAGTCAATCCTACTGCCTCATCAGTCAATCCTACTGCCTGAATCTGTTTCCGTAAAACACTGCTTAAAGCACATCACTCTCTTCCTCAAGGATCCACGATGACTAGCTACTTCTTCAACAGTGCCTTGTGATTACTGTCATGAGGAGAAGCGGTGGGGCCTGATGGGAAGAGCACAGACCTGGTTCTGCCAACTGTTTGCTGTGTGGCCTTGGGCAAGCCGCTTCACTTCTCCGTGCCTCAGTTTCCTCAACCGCAAAATGGGTAAAACGGGGATTAAGACTGTGAGCTCTGTGTGGCACATGGAGTGTGTCCAACCTGATTACTTTGTATCTACCCCAGAACAATGTCTAACATAGAGTAAGTGCTTTGCAAATACCATAAAAAAAACCAAAACCTGCTCCCCCCTCCTACTTTTACTGTGAGCCCCGTGTGGGACAGGGACTATGTTTGGACTAATTAACCTGTACCTACCCCAGTGTTTACAACAGTGTTTGACATGTAATAAGTGCTTAAAAATATCATTAAAAAAGTCTATTCAGAAACCAGCAGCTCTCTTCTCTCAGCCCAGCTCAGCTTGTCTTCTTCAGCCTTCCCATGCTTAACCTTCCAAATGCTCCTTATTGAGGGATCTCCCAACACTGACCATGTACCACTTTGACTCTCCACACCAAATCAGTTTACCAGACCTTGAATTATGTTTCGCTTTTGGTTCCCTGGGTCGGGGTGGGGAGTGGTGGCGAATCGGGCTATAGCAAGGTCAGGTTGCATTGAGAATATTGTTTCCTGGGAAGGGAAAAGCTAGGAGTGACTTGGGAAAGTCTGAAATACTATGCCCACAGATATCCTGCTCCCCATTTCCCCATTCCACGAACGTCCAAAGACCATCCCACTGCCCCCTCCCCACCACACACAGAAATACTGTACTTTCCCAAGTGTTCAGCAGTGCTCTGCCCACAATAAGCACGATTGACTGACATCACAAACATCTTGACCTCCTGCAAACTCAACTGTGAACACCCAGTCTTGCCCCCGCTGGGGCAGTTTTCTGTTGGACGCAGACCCTCACAGACACACCACCTCACACTAGCACACTGGCCACTAGAGAGAACAAGGTGCTTTTTCATCCACCCGCCGCCATCCACGATGGTACTCCGGTTTCCTGCGGACTCGGCCGGAGTTAACTAAACAAGCCGGGGGCAGCCCTGCTTTCCAACCAGAAGACCCCTTCCTGCGAGGCCCCGGCCTGTCCAAACAAACGGGGCAGAGGTCAGGACTCCCCACCCTTTGGCTCGGGTACTAACTGTACCCACTCACAGTGCCCTGATGGAAGCCACAGTGAAACAGGGGAGCCCGAGAAAGCCCTGGGGGGAAAGGAGGACGCAGCGGGGCCGGGGTGAGGGAGGAAAACTCTAGAATTGGGGTTTCCGACCCCCATTCTGCCACTGCCCACCTGGGTGACCCAAAGCCAGTCTTTGCGTTTCTTGGGGCCTCTGTTTCAACGTTTGGAAAATGGGGAACTATACTGCTCACTGGGGTGAGGGACAGCTCATTGGAGAGCCTTGAAAATAATAATAATAATGGTATTTTCTAAGCCCTTACTATGTGCCAAGCACTGTTCTAAGAACTGGGGTAGATACAAGTCAATCAGGTTGGACACAGACCCTGTCCCACATGGGGCTCACTGCCTTAATCGCCATTTTAAAGATGAGGTAACTGAGGCTCAGAGAAGTGAAGTGTCTTGCCCTAAGTCACACAGCAGACAAGTGGAGGAGCTGGGATTAGAATTTAGGTCCTTCTGACTCCCAGGGCCGGGCTCTACCCGCTAGACCACACTGCTAGGTCCCAGTGCTTTGAACAGTGCCTGGCACATAGTAAGTGCTTAACAAATACCATCATTATTATTTGCACACACACATTCAGCTGGCAGCAAATCCAACCCCTGACACAGCCTCATTACAAAAAAGTGCCCAATATATGGAGGTCAAATTCAGTCAGTCACTCAACTGTATTTACTGAGCACTTGTGTGCAGAGCATTGTTCTAAGTGCTAGGGAAAGTACAATACAACAATATAACAGAAACATTCTCTCCCACAGAGAGCTTACAGTCTAGACGGGGGTGTGCAGGAAGAAGCAAGGCCTAGAGAAGAGAACCCGGGGCCTTGGGATCCAATCCCAGCTCCACCACTTGCCCACTGGATGAACATGGACAATAAATAGAATGCTTTGAACCTGCCTGGACCTCACAATTTTCTCATCTGTAAAATGGGGGATTCACTACCAGTTCAATACCAACACTAGGCGCTTGGGAGAGTATGCAGAAAGTGCTCAGTAAATACGATTGAATGAACACAACAGAGTTGGTAGGTGTGTTCCCTGCCCACAACAGGTTTACAATCTAGAGCGGGAGACGGACACATTAATATATATTACGGATATGTAATGTGTGCCGTGGGGCCGAGGGAGGGGTGAATAGAGGATACAAATTCAAGGGCAAGGGGAAATGAGGGCTTAGTCAGAGAAAGTTTCTCGGAGGAGATGTGCCTTCAATAAGACTATGAAGATGGGGTGAGTTAGACTGTGAGCCTCATGGGAGTCAGGGATGGTGTCTGACCTGAGTATCTTATCTCTACCCTGTTGTTGAGTACAGTGCTTGGCACAAAGCACTGAACAAATACCACTATTATTCATTCGGGGCCCCAGTGGCCACAAAGCCCCTGCCCCTTCCCTAGGATGCCCACCCGCCATCCCCGAAGGCTGTCCGCTGTCCACTCACCCTCCAGTGGCCCCCGGACAAGTTGGGGAGTCCTGACTCGGGGCTGCGGCCCTAGTCGAGGGCCACCGGATGGGCCTAGGCTGGTTCTGCTTCATGTCAGAGCATCCAGCCTTGCCCGCAGGTGCAGAGAGAAGAAAGCGGATCCCTGCTAGCACCCAGGGGCAGCCTCCCTGCCCGGGAAGTTCATCTCAGTAGGCCAAGGGAATGCGGACAGCCAGGTCTTAGGGAATCACAAGCGGCCCAGCACCTTCGGGAGGAAGTCCTGAGGGAGTCCAACCCATCCTCGTTCGTCGCCTCCTCCTACCAATTCCCTCCGGCTGTCCCGTGGATACTCAGAGAGGCTGTGATGGGGCCGTGGGAGCCACCCTCTCTCGGGTTCTGACCTGACCTCCTGACTGGACAGTGCCAGGCTCATCCCGGCTGGGATCCTCACCACCTCCACAGGGCGTTGGGCCTGCCTCAGTTTCCTCACATCCTACATGAAGAGGGGTGGGCCTGTCAGGGCGGCTGCATCCCCCCCGCCACAGCCGTACTAGAAGCGGGCGAACTGGCAGGCTCTGCCCCTCGCCCCCGACCCCGTGCGAGGGCAGAGAGACCTTGGCCTAGGAATGCAAGGGAGAGAGGGAGGGAGACAAGAGCCAGCAGGGAGAGAATTCAGGGGTGTGCTCAATGATGGGGAGATGGGGGAGAGGAGGGGAAAGAGGAAGGGGCAGAGGTGCAGGCGGTGGAAAAGGAGGGGGCAAGAGGAGAGGGAAGGGATGGGGGCAGAGACAAGCACGGTCTTGGGGTGAGCTGGGGGGAGATCTGCACCCGGGGCAGGGGGAGAGCTGCGCCCTGGGCAGGAGGAGATCTGCGCCCTGGGCAGGGAGAGAGCTGTGCCCGAGCAGGAGGAGATCTGTGCCCTGGGGAGGAGGAGATCTGTGCCCTGGACAGGGGGAGAGCTGCGCCCTGGGCAGGGGGAGAGCTGCGCCCTGGGCAGGGGAAGATCTGTGCCCTGGGCAGGGGGAGGACGGCGGCGGGAAAGGGAGAGCTATGCCCTGGGATCTGCGGGGGTCTGACCTGCGGAGGCCAGGAGCAGGAGGAGCGGCAGGAGGCGGAGGCGGCGGGTCCGGCTGCCCATGGCTCCGGGCTCCGGGCTCGGGGCTCCGGGCGGGAGAAGCCGGCGCTGGGGGCGGCGGCCGCCGCGAAGCCCCGGGCAGGGGCGGGGGGCGGGGCCAGGCTCCGGGGGGCGGGACCACTCATTCCATCCTATCTATTCAGCGCTTACTGTAATAATAATAATAATGGTGGTATTTCGTAAGCGCTTACTACGGTGCAAGCACTGTCCTAAGCGCTGGGGGCGGTTACAAGGTCATCGGGTTGTCCCACGTGCGGCTCACAGTCTTCATCCAGCGTGGCTCAGTGGAAAGAGCGGGGGCTGGGGACTCAGAGGTCGTGGATTCTAATCCCAAATAATAACGATGGTATTTGTTAAGCGCTTACTATGCGCAGAGCACTGTTCTAAGCGCTGGTGGAGACACAGGGTGATCAGATTGTCCCACGTGGGGCTTACATTTTTTAATTACCATTTTTACAGATGAGGTAACTGAGGCACAGAGAAGTGAAGTGACTTGCCCAAAGTCACACAGCTGATAAGTGGCGGAGCCGGGATTAGAACCCACGACCTCTGACTCCCAAGCCCGGGGTCTTTCCACTAAGCCACGCTGCTTCTCAAGCGAAGTGACTTGCCCAAGGTCACACGGCAGATAAATGGCAGAGCTGGGATTAGAACCCATGACCTTCTGACTGCCCGGCCCACTCTCTGTCCACTAGGCCATGCTGCTTCTTGCCATGTGGTCGGAGGGACGCGGAGGCCTGGCCGCCCTCTTCCCTCCAAACCCACCACATGATTCCTCTCCGCCCCCGCCCAAAAAGCCCTACTGAAGGCTTATCTCCAAGAAGCCTTCCCTGACTAAACCCCCCTTTTCCTCATCTCCCCCTTCCTTTTGCATCACCCTGACTTCCTCCCTTTGCTCTTCCCCCCACTTCCAGCTCCACATCACTTACGTACAGATCTGTCACTTTATTCATTTGTATTGATATGTCTCCTCCCTCTAGACTGTAAGCTCATCGTGGGCATGGAATGTGTCAGTTCATTGCTGTATTGTACTTTCCCAGTGCTTTGCACACAGTAAGTGCTTAATAAATATGATTGAATGAATGCATAATAAGTCTGGGGTTTAAGCACTTGCTATGTACCAGGCACTGTACTAAACGCTGGGGTAGATACAAGATAATTGGGCTGCACCCCTTACCTGTCCCACAGAGGGCTCCCGGTCTTATCCCCATTTTACAGACAAGAGAAATGAGGCATAGAAGAAGTGAAGGAAACTGACCAAGGTCACCCAGCAGACAAGTGGGAAAACCGGGAACAGAATCCAGATCCTTCCTGTTTCCGCCTCCTGGGGTTCCTGGTCACCTGGGCTTTGATCATCCAACGTATAGGGCAGGTCGGCTTGGGGACTCCGGTCCAGCACACCTCCCAGCTGCCCCCCAGGAGGGTCGGGTCAGGCTGCAGCTGGACCCTAGTCCACCCTTAGAGGCTTCAGGAAGCCTGCCACCCTCCTAGACCTGAATCTCTGGGCCAAACACAGGCCCAGGAATCCACCCCGCCCCCATGGCAGCGGGGGCAGGCAGGGAAGGGAGAGTGTTAGGGGCTGGAAAGGATCCGGGGCTCCTCCCCACATATCCAAGGCTTTGGGGCCGCCTCAGAGATGACACCCCAAAACTTCTTCAGAGAGCAGGTTAAGATAGCCTTTAGTGTCCCCTCAGCTGCTTTTACCTGCAGGGAAGCAGCGTGGCCTAGTAGCAAGAGGCTGGGCTCGTGAGTCAGAGGACCTGGCTTCTAATCTTAGTTCTCCCACCTGCCTGCTGTGGGACCTTGGGTAAGTCACAGAATCTCTCTTTGCTCAGTTTGCATGTTTAAAATGGGTTTTGAATACTCAGTCTCCCTCCTACTTTAACTGTGAGCCCCATGTGGGTTAGAGACTCTGTCCATAATTATTATTACTATTATGTCCAATCTAGCTTGTATCTACCCAATGCTTAGGGCAGTACTTTGAAAAAAAAAATGGTAGTAAGCTCTATCAAGTGGTTAGTACAGTGCTCTGCACAGAGTAAGCGCTCAATAAATACTATTGAATGAATGTGCCAGGCACTAAGTGCTGGGGTAGGTACACAGTAATCAGGTTGGACAAAGTCCATGTCCCACATGAGGCTCACTGTCTTAATCCCCATTTTCAGGTGAGGTAATGGAGACCCAAAGAAGTAAAGTGACTTACCTAAAGTCAAACAGTAGGTGCACAGAAGAGCAGGGATTAAACCCCCAGGTCCTTCTGAGTCCCAGGCCTTTGCTCTATCCACTAAGCGCTGCTAAGTGTTTGAATACAAGTAAAATAAATACCAGGATTGGCTGGGAACAGCATACTGAGGGGTCTTTAGTTCTGTTCTCACTGGTTGCTACAGCTCCTTCCACTAGCTGCAGCTGCTGATCTCATTCAGTTTGCCTGCCCCTCCTCCCACCTCTGGGCTAATGGGAGGAGTCCTGACCCCCACCCCCCAAAACTCCCCCCCACACCCCACCAAACCCTACCCCTTAAGTCCCATCAGTCTCTTCACCCATTTCTGTGTGAGTTTGACTCAATCTCCTCATCCCCAACCTCTCTGCCCCTGGGACCAGGTTTTTTTTTGAAATTTGTTTAGCAGGTTACAGCTGAGGCAGCCTCTGACAGGTAAAGATTGCAGCTGAGAGGACGGAGGTCGGGAAGTAAAAACTCCCCTGGGGGAGCGGTTTTCCTCAAGATGAAATGGAACCTAAAGCACTCTTTGGAAATCTTGAATGAAAAATAATAGAAAAGATCTCCCAGGACTCTTTGGAAATCTTGAATGAAAAATAAGAAAATAGAAAAGATCTCCCAGGATGATGTGAGGAGTGAATCGGCCCAAACCTTCTTGCCTTGAACTAGCAGCCCGGGGAAACTTGCATCCTGGAGAACACCGGATTTGGAACGAGGCCAAACGGTTGCCTTTCTGTCCGTGTGATTTTAAAGAGTAAGAGGCCTAAGGACAGGCCTGTCAGGAGGCAGGCAGTTGTGTGCAGGGCCCCCTAGAAAGTCCCTTTCAGCACTGGGAGGCTTCGTGGCAGGCCTTACAGGAAGTTAGAAAAGAGGGGAAAAAAAAATCTAAAGTCCAACTTGAAAACACGCTCACTTCGGAGTTACGGATACCGAACCAAACCTTCAAGGCCCTCAAGGTCCCAGCAGCAGAGGTGGTGGAGGAAGCAGGGATTGCTGTGAGGCCAGAGTCCTGGCCGTGTTCCAGTTTGGGAAACAGTATTCCACCTCCCTCGCTTCCCCCCAGCCTGGGCTCAGGAGATACGGGATCTTCATTTCCTCTCCCAACCAGCTGCCCCACTTCAGGGGACAGACAGCAGGAAGGACCCACTCCAGCAAGCATGGGCCTGGGGGGCGGTCAGGAGACCTGGGTTCTAATCACAGCTCTGCTACTTCCCAGCTGTGACCTTGGACAAGTTCCTTAAGACCCAGGTCTGTTTTCTCATCTGTAAAATGGGGATGAAATACACATTCTTCCCCTCATGAGAAACGGGGACTGTGCCCCATTTTCATACATTGTATCTTGACCCAACTGCTTTACAAATATCCCAATTATGATTACTACTTCAGAGGTAGCTATATTTTGTAGTAATACAAGGGTACTAAATGCCCTCCCTCTTCTCCTTCCTCCCCACTTCTGCAGGGCTCCATGAATGTAGGGGTTGGGCTGTTGAAAACCTCAGCTCTGCACTCAGGCAACTTCACTATACAGTTTGATGATGATCTTTCAGGATGACCTGCTTTACACTCTGTGAGTTAGTATACAAAAATGTATTTTTAAAAGCCAGGAAAAGGGCTTTAGAAAATTGTGCTTATTTTCTTTTTATGAAGGAGGAAGAGCCATGTCAGCTGCTGGCATCAGGTCTCTTCCTGAAGCCCAGGTTCAGGGCCTTGCTGGGTCAGCAATTGAGGGATCACAGATTTTGGTTCTTCAACTAGCCAAAAGCGCTTTCACCAACAAATAATAATTGTGGCCCCTGTTAATTTAGAGAAGCAGTGTGGCCTAGTGGATAGAGCACGGGTCTGGGAGTCAGAAGGACCTGGGTTCTAATTCCAGCTCCCCCACTTGTCTGCTATGTGACTTTGGGCTAGTCACTTCACTTCTCTGGACTTCAGTTACCTCATCTGTAAAATGGGGATTAAAACTGTGAGGCCCATGTAGGAAATGGACCATGTCCGACCAGATTAGCTTGTATCTACTTTAGCAGTTAATATAGTGTCTGTCACATAAGTGCTTGAAAAACAATTTTAAAAAGTGGTCATTTTTTTTCCCAACACTGTGCTGAGCACCGGGATAGATGCAATGCACTCAGATCAGACAGCCCCTGCAGCATGTGGAACTCAGTTTGGGCAGTGCAGGGGAGAGAGTATTTAGGCCCCATTTTACAGATAAGGGAACTGAGGCCAAAGATCACACAGTAGACAAATGGCAGGTTCAAGATGAAAGCCCAAGTCTCTTTCCAAGAGGTCTAGCTACTTTTGCTTAGAACAGTGTCCAGCACTTAGAAAAGTGCATGGCACACAGTAAGTGCTTATCAAATACATAATTATTGTTTTCCTGATCAGCATCTCATCCATCAACGACATGGATTAAGCAGGACTTTTGGTCAGAGAATGAGAGGTTTTATACACACAGTAAATTGTAAAGTGAAAGTTTCTTTTCAATTTTTCTAATTGCCCCTAAACCTCAGGATGGATTTGGATGGATGCGTGCTGCTGTGAATAATAATTGTGGTATCTGTTAAGTGCTTACTATGTGCCAGACACCATACTAAGTGCGGGGGGTGGATACGAGCAAATCAGGTTGGACAGTCTCTGTCCCATGCAGGGCTCACAGACTCAGTCCCCCTTTTACAGATGAGGTAACTGAGGTCCAGGGAAGTGAAGTGCTTAGCCAGGGTCACACAACAGACACATGGCGGACTCTGGATCAGAGCCCATGACCTTCTGACTCGTAGGCCCGTGCTCTACCCACTACTCCATGCTGCTGCTAATCAACAGTAATTCAATTCATCTTCTTACCACGAGGCTGACAACTCAAGCTGGCAGGAATTAGGCTGTCGCCAGCCTCAAGGCCCGTGTTTCCCGATACACTGGCAGTAGGGTGGAGCGGGGAGGAAGATGCCAACTTCACATTGTTAAAGTAGAACACTCCTCAGTCACTGGGTGTATTAGGTGGCACAGATGACTGACAGGCAATCTCTTCAGCCCTAAGACTCTGAGCCCCATGTGGGAGGACTGTGTCTGCCTAGCTTGCATCTACCCCAGCCCTTAGAACGGTGCCGGGCACATAGTAAGGGCTTAATAAGTACTAAAACATCACCTCCTAGTCCAACGAACACCTCTGGTGAACAATTTTTTACCGTGGGCCGAGCCTGAGGAGGGTGGGTGCATCCTGGCTCAGCTCTCTCTCTGAGGGAATTCCACACATGTGCCGTGCATCATGAATGAGCAGCAGAGCCACAGTCGTGACCTTTCCAGAAGCAGGAGCCACTGTCTCCCCCTGGTCTGCCCTGCTATGGTGACTCCTACCTCACTTTTCTAAAATGTTCTGCTCTCGCTCCTCAAAAACCTTCGATGATTACCCCTCCCTCTCCCGGAGCGAGGGGAAACTCCTGACCCTCCCTTTAAGGGAGTCTATCAGCACTCTCCCTCTCATCCACTACATCTCAGCTTGCACTTTTCAATCCTCTCCATTCATTCATTCAATAGTATTTATTGAGCGCTTACTATGTGCAGAGCACTGTACTAAGCGCTTGGGATGAACAAGTCGGCAACAGATAGAGACAGTCTGCCGTTTGACGGGCTTACAGTCTAATCGGGGGAGACGGACAGACAAGAACAATGGCACTAAACAGCGTCAAGGGGAAGAACATCTCGTAAAAACCACAATAACCTCCTCCCCGTGCCTCCGTCATCTCTTGCCTTTTGACCTCTTGCCCCCCCTTTTTTTTAATGGCATTTAAGCACTTACTATGTGCCAGGCACTATACTAGGGCTGGGGTAGATACAAGCTAATCATGTTGGACACAGTCCTTTCCCACATGGGGCTCACACTCTTAATCCCCATTTTACAGATGAGGTAACTGAGGCCCAGAGAATAATGACGGTATTTGTTAAGCGCTTACTACGTGCAAAGCACTGTTCTAAGCACTGAGGGGATATGAGGTGATCAAGTTGTCCCACGTGGGGCTCACAGTCTTAATCCCCACTTGATAGATGAGGTAACTGAGGCACAGAGAAGTGAAGTGCCTTGCCCAAGGTCACACAGCAGACAAGTGGCAGAGCTGGGATTAGAACCTTGGTCCTTCTCCCAGGCCTGTGCTCTAACCACTAGACCATGCTGCTTCTTGTGCCCTCCCCAACCCCTGGAACTCCTTCCTCCTTCAAATGCACCTCACCACAACTCTCCCCTATTTCAAAGTGGCATGGCATAGTGGATAGAGCATGGGCCTGGGAGTCATAAGGTAGTAGGTTCTAATCCCTGCTCTGCGACCTCGGGCTAGTCACTTCACTGCGCCTCGGTGACCTCATCTATCAAATGGGGATTGAGACTCTGAGTCCCCTGTGGGACAGGGACTGTGTCCAACCCCAGTTGCTTATATCCACCACATTGCTTAGTATAGTGCCTGGCACACAGTAAATGCTTAACAAATACCACAGTTATCGTTAATCCCTTCTAAAACCACGCCTCCGTGAGGCTACAGCCTTCTGGCCGCCCTCCCCTTGTGAAATCCTCCACTACCATCCCAGCCCTGCTGTGCTCTCCAAACACTTGGGTACTTGCGAGGGCCAGCGATCTCTTTAGACATGTGATGGGATTGGAACCCAGGTCCTTCTGACTCCCAGGCCTGTGTTCTACCTACTAGACCACGCTGCTTCTCACGTCCTCCCCAACACCTGGAATTGCCAGTAGGTATGTGCAGTGGGTGACCCCAAGGTCACTGTGCTTGTTAGGAGTCATCGTATCCCTCGTCCTTAGGAGGCCTGGAACCCGAGGGAGGGGATGGCCAGCCCCTGGCTCAGGTCCAATTTGCAGTCCACCCATTTACCCACTGACTGCCCCCCTGCCACTTGGGGGACAGGTGCATGGTGACAGGGCTGGGAGAGACAGGTTCTCAGCCACCTCCATATTGTAAACTCGTTATGGGCAGGGAATGTGTCCGCTTACTGTTACACTGTATTCTTCCAAGCACTTACTACAGCGCTCTGCACACAATAAGCACTCAAGAAATAGGATTAAACGACCATTGTGCAAGTTTGAAGAGGGGACCTCTGCACCCAGGAGCAGCCATAGCTTCTGAGTCTGGGATTGCTGTTAGTGATTTATTTCTGGACCGTGAGCTCGTTGTGGGCAGATTGTCACTGTTTATTGTTGTATTGTAGTTTCCCAAGCATTCAGAACAGTGGTCTGCACAGAGTAAGTGCTTAATATGACTGAATATTAGTCTCCCTCTCTAGACAGTTTATGGGTGGGAAAGATGTTTACCAACTCTGTTCTAGTATACTCTCCCAAGCACTTAGTACAGTGCTCTGCACCCACTAAGTACTCAATAAATACCATCCATGATACCTGTTCAGTGCATACTGAGGCTCAGTATGGCCTATGGGAGTCAGAAAACCTGGGCTCTAAATCCAGCTCTGCCACTTGCCTGCTGCGTGACCTCGGGCAAGTCATTTCACTTCTCATGAGCCTCAGGCTCCCTCATTTGTAAAATGGGGATTCAACACCTGTTCTCCCTCCTACTTACAATGTGAGCCCCATGTGGGACCTGATGATCTTGTACCTACCCCATTGTTTGGAACAGTGCTTGGCACATAGCAGGCACTTGACAAATACAATTATTACTATGTACCATAACATCCCTCTGCCTCTCCCCAGCACTTAGAGCCATGAGGCAGCTAAGCGGGCCATGATCTAAAAGGACAGGTGGAGGACAGTCCCGCAGGGAAAGAACTAATGAGGCCTATGCCCCACCTACCCCCACCAATCCTATTACTGCCATCACTTGCGAGTTCTGCGTCCTGTGTCTCTGCCCTCTCAGGTGAGGAGGAAAGATAGCCAGGGAGCCCTCGATTGGGGAGTGATGACACTTAGTACACAGCAAGCACTCAAACACCAATGACTGACTGACAGCTGAACTCCAAAGTGACTGTGAAGGCGGGTTGCGGGCATTGGCGGCTGCGCCCGTGCTCGGGGCCACAGATTCCAGGAATACCGGCCCTGAGGGAGGCAAACTCGGTGAGACCTGTACCCTAACTACAGTGGAAAAAGACACCAGAGCTCTCATGGCTGAGGACCCTTCACTTAAAAAAAAAATAATAAAAATAAAGGGATTGAGTGGGTAAATGTTAAATGAGCTAACCCTTATATTCCGGGGAATCAAATAACCACAGATTGAGACCATTCTGGTATTATCTGATCGTTTTTAAAGGCCAACATATATTCAGACAATTTAAATATGACTTCCAACAGAAATACTCTTGACAGAAGCAGCAGCACTGCAATGCGATGTCACATTCAGACATTCGCTGGTATCATCCGAGTCCTCTAAGTGAAAAGGGATTTCCTGTTTAAAAAAGATAAACACCAAAAAACCAGGTTGGACTTTTTTTTTTTAAAGTATTCAATATCAGCTCTGCAATAAAACATTCTCTGAGGTGTCAGATGCTCACAAAAGCCAGATGGAGCCATGACTAGAGTGACCGTAAAGATATGGAAGCCAAAGTGTTGCCCTCTCCTGATTTACCTTGATGGTACTGATGCCTGACTACTTGTTCTGTTGTCTGTCTCCACCTTTCAGACTGTAAACCCGTTGTTGTGCAGGGATTGTCTCTATCTGTTGCCGAATTGTACATTCCAAGCACTTAGTACAGTGCTCTGCACACAGTACGCGCTCAATAAATACAATTGAATGAATGAATGATCCCAAGGTCACAGTGTTCTGAGCTTTCCCTCATGTCTCTGTGAAACGAGGCAGGGGCACAGCTTATCTACCCTTGAAATGTTTTGGGAGTTCACAGCCTCTTGGATTCCAAGCAAGCAAGAGTTTGAGTGTCCCAGGGTGGGACTACATTTTCCAGAAACAGTTGCCTGGGAAGAAAATCTAGGGACGCGTAAAGCTCATCACGGATAGGGAATGTGTTTGCTAAAATAAATGTTATATTAGTACTTAGTACGGTAGTCTGCACATAGTAGGTGCTCAGTAAATACCATGGATTGACTGACATGTGGCCATTCCCAGAGGGGATGGCTGGAGCGTGTGAATTTCTGAGGCTGTCCCGACAGATCCGATTTATGAGTCACCCTGCTGGTGGTGACCCCAGGGCTTAGGTTTCCATTCATTCAACCATTTCCAGGTTAGTTCGTTTTAGAAGCGGCACCCAAATCTCATTATAGGCAGCACAAATTCCCTGTCAGTTTACTCCAGAAGACAATGGCCCAGGGGCCACACTGCCTTCTCTACCTTTTTATCCGGCCTAAACTGCCTCAAACCTCACCCCACACTCCTGTAAACTACCAGCGAGGGAACTAAGTACCAGGAAATTTATTCTAAAGTCCAGTGCTTCTCCCAGCTTGGCGCTCCTACAGTGACAAAGCCTCCTTTGTTCCAATTCACAGCTATTATTCATTTCTAATCAGTATTTAAAAAGATAACAAAACTGAGTATCCTTCTGAGAAAGGCACTGACTGCTTACCTGAATGCAAAGAAAAAAAATTTATTCGTACACATCCTTCTTATCTGCAATGTAATCTACAATCTCTTGTGGACACATTAGCTTTTCTGCATCGATGTCAGGAATTTCAAACCCTGGAAGACAAATTGACAGTTGTTAAAATATTTCTTAACAGCATTAGGGAGAAAATATAGTGTATGGCTAGGGTGACCACAAACCCAGCTAACCCAAGTCGGCCACGATTCTGGGGTACCCTTCCAGAAATCAACCCCAAATCCTACAGCCTCGCAAGTACTCCAGAGGTTCAGCAGCGTGGCTAAGTGGGAAGAGCCTGGGCTTCGGAGTCAGAGGTCATGGGTTCGACTCCCAGCTCTGCCACCTGTCAGCTGTGTGACTGTGGACAAGTCACTTAACTTCTCTGTGCCTCAGTTACCTCATCTGTAAAATGGGGATTAACTGTGAGCCTCACGTGGGACAACCTGATTACCCTGTATCTACCCCAGCGCTTAGAACAGCGCTCTGCACATAGTAAGCGCTTAGCAAATACCAACATTATTATTCCCGAAAAACACTAGCTTGAAGGGCAATTAGTGTTTCGGAGACTACAACTCCCACTTACACCTGGGTCACCTGAGCCTTTCCCCCCCAAAACACGTTCTAGGTGTGAGAGGAGTTGACTCTGAGGCCATGACGGCGTGGCCGAAGAACGCAGCTACCTCCAGGAGAGAACTTGTCCCTCTCTCCCTCCCAGAATCTGTGAGAGGAGCCATGGAGTTCTGGAGCGGCCTGTTGTACTGATCAAAAAGTGCCCCTTCCCAAATTTAAGGAGAATTTCAGTTTGAGCTCTCCAGATTATGGTCACTTGAGGAGTAAAAAGGGAGGCTAACTTCCTTGAGTTTGGAAATCAAGTTAAGAAAAAGAAAAGGCTGCTACCTGCATAGGAATGATAAAAGGGCTCGGTGATCTAGACACCAGAAGCCGGCATAGCTGCCAAACCAAGCACATCTATCAAAATCTTTCATTCTACATTATATTGCATATTCTATTGTACGATACTGTATCACACCATACTCTCCCAAGGGTTTGGGAAGCAGTGCGCCTAAGGGAAATAGCACAGGTCTGGGAGTCAGAGGACCTGGGTTCTAATCCCCACTCCGCCACTTGCCTATTGTGTGATCTTGGGCAAGTCACTGCACTTCTCTGTGCTTCAGTTCCCTCATCTGCAAAATGGCGATTCAGTATCTGTTCTTCCTCCTTCTTCAGACTGTGAGCCCATGTGGGACCTGATTATCGTGTTTCTATCCCAGCGCTTAGTACAGTGCTTTGCACGTAGTAAGGGCTTAACAAACACCTCCATTATTCTTATCAGTACATTGCTCTGAACACAGAAGCACTGGAATATGATTGACTGATAACAGAACAAGCACTCCATGCCAGCTGGTCCGGAGGTTTTACAAGCACCAACTTGGCTAAATTTTCCAGTACAGCCTGGTGTGGCCTCCCGGCTGCCTCGGCCAATCAGTTTACTGAGTCGGGAGGTTACAAGTCGGAGGAGCTTATTGGGTTAATGATCCCAAATCAAATCAGGAAAATCTTCAGTGTGGGTACCGGGAACCATGCTGGAGAAAGCATGACAGCCTCTGGGGGCGGGAGGGGGGTGGGTTCTTGGGACCCAAACATGCTGTCGATCCTCAGTTGTTAGAGCCAGGGACTGTGGTGTCCACGGAAAGGTTAAGGGCATCATTTCCCTCAGCCTTTTAAAAGCCAATAAAGCAGAACACCGAGGCCCAACTTAACTTTGACAGCCTCCACGCCTTAGGTCACACACACAAACCAGGGTCAAAGATCTCCTACTCAGTTACCCAAAATATGTATATTTTGCCCTTGTTCACGTCCATCCCTCCGGTTGAAGGTTCCTTCATTTCCTTCTACTTAATGCCCAGTAAGAAAAAAAAGAGCGTTCCAATTCAGAACAAAATTCATCGAGGCATATGGATTTGTTACCAAATTCATCTTCCATGGCCATTATAATTTCCACTTGGTCCAAACTGTCCAAGCCCAGGTCTTTCATGAAGTGGGAAGATACCGAGAGCTGAAGGAGAAGAAAACTACAGTAAGTCTGGCAGTTTGTGAAAGTTTTTAGACTCTCCACCCTCCCAACTCGCTCCCATGCCGCTTTTTTGTGGGGGAAGGAGGATGAAGGGCGGGGAAGACACAAGTGTGGTACAACCAACTTGAATTACATTAAATCTCTTTTGGGTGTGAATAATTTTCATTTGGAAAAAAAAAATCCATCTTCTCAACTTCCATCTTTGGTAGCAGAACACTTGCTCTTGTGGACACTGATTATTCAGGGACGGGGAATCTGACTTCTCCTTGACTTCTTGAATGTGAACTGTTGCTAAACATCCTCACCAGTGGGACTTTTTTTTTTTTTTAACAACAGGTTGGGGCAGACCAGAGACTTCAAATATAAAATGCTTTAAAAGGCCTGTCTCGATTCTCAAATGACACTTCTTTGGAATTCAGCAGCACAAGGGAAGGGCTAGATCTTTTAGAAGACTTCAATTAGATTACCTTCTCTGGGTCGATCTTGTCGTAGAGTTTCAAGACATAGAGTACGCGCTCCTTAATGGACTCCAACGTCAGAGGTGGTAAGTCGCTATACTGGCGAGACCACTGTACGAATGTACTGGAAATCTAGAGAGGAAGGCAAGCACGGAAAATTACCTCTTCAAATGAAGCTGTGGGTGCATGAGCGACCACTCATCTTCTTCACAGAGTTATTCCGGATGGAAAAAATTCATGTCATGTGACTTCCCCCACCCTGGGCCCGGTAAAAAAAAAAATCTTTCATGCATTCCTCTTAAATTATTATTCAATTGCCTCCCTTGAAATAAACTGCCATCACCAAAGAATGAAAAGGGCAATAAGTGACCCATCTTGGGTCAAGATTACATAAAACCAACCTACCCAGGCACCATTTTGTTTTGGAAAAAATACAGGCAATTCCTGATAGCCCAGCCCTGTTTTTCGGTTCTGAGGCCCTCCTGAAACTCTGGTGGACCTTCAAACCACTAGATCTTGCTCAGTGCAATAATACCATGGGGCAATCTCTCAAAATTAATCCAACAGGAACGAGAGGGTTCTTTCTCCACTTACACCTCGGCGCAACAGTTTGGCTGGCCCACAAATCTCAGAATGGATTGGCCAAGTGTGGCTAGGGGTCAGAAGGGCATACAGATTTCCCTCTCTAGCCAACTTTTAAAAGTGGGAGTCAGTGGAGGTCCCTGCCTTGGTCTTGGAGCTGACGGGGGTGAGCGAAGCCCCAAGCTGACCCTGAAACCAGCTGCCCCTGGGGAGGAGAGGGCGAGGCTAAAAATCTTGTACCCAAAGTGGCAGTTTTAGGGGTTAGCGCCGTGGACTCCCACGTCTTTGGTACATCAGGATTTAAGATTACAATACTTTGCTGTCGGGGAAAGCGAAAGGAGATTTGTAAGCCACAGATACTAATTTTTAATGACGAAATCAGACTTCAAACAACGAAGCCAAGTTGGCCTCAGCACAGCTTCACTGGGTGAGGAGTATGACTCTCAAATGGCTGCTGAACGGGGAGCTGAAAGGAGGCAACCAAAAGCCAGAGGGTCAGAGGAAACACTTTAAAGACATGGTAAAGTGCAGTCTCAATCAATAGGAAAGACGGCATAAGATAGGCCCAGACGAATCAGCTGCAATCAAGAAAGGGGTGGCTCGGGCTCAGCACACGTTTCTATAGGTTCGCGAAAACAAGAGGTGAAATGCCAACCTACTCGCTGTACCTCGACCTCACTAATTCGCGGTGACCTCCCGTCCACATCTTGCTTCTGACCTGGTACGATCCCTGCCCCCTTTATATCCGACAGTCATTCTCCCCGTCCCCCCTTCAGAGCCTTATTGAAGGCACATCTCCTTCAGGAGGGCTTCCCCACCTAGCCCCCTCATTTCCTCTTCTCCTATACCCTTCCGTGCCACTCTTGCATTTGAAGTGTTCAGACTGTGAGCCCGCTGTTGGGCAGGGATCGCCTCTGTTGCCAAACTGTATGTTTCAAGTGCTTAGTACAGTGCTCTGCACATAGTAAGCGCTCCATATATACGACTGAATGAATGAATCTGCCTCCTTTATTTGCCCCTCCCTCAGCCCCACTGCACTTATGTATTTAAGGGTAACTTCTATTATGTCTGTCTCCCCTAGACATAAGACATAAGACTATAAGCTTGTGGTGGGCAGGGAACTTGTCTACCGACCGTTATATTGTATTCTTCCAAGTGCTTAATACAGTGCTCTGCACACAGTAAGCGCTCGGTAAGTACAATTGATTGATGGACTGAAACCATACCACATGCCTCTACGGAGGAGGGCTAATCTGTGTTGGTGTTTCAGAAGAATGGAAGCTCTGGTCCCACTCTGACCTTAACAGCTCTCCCCACTGGTAAGCTTCTCTATCACCTCTATACACATAGAAGGGCAATCCACCAAATGGGAAATTTCTACCATTAAGTCCTCAAACCTTCAGAACTCCTAGAGAAGGTAGAAGCTTCTGGAGGTTGAAGTCTAACCACGGCCTCCAGGCATAACTAGGTCTACCCCCAGATGGAATGACTACCCTACTTTTAAAGCTCTGCAGGGAAGTTTTCGCCTAACATCTAAAAAACCAAGTACCTCGGACACCCTTCCATTAGGGATTTCTTCCCCTGGGTCTAACTGCATCTTTTCCTGGGGAAATTTAAACTCTCTCTTCTTTACAAGCCGTGACAGGGCACACCTGATTACCACCAACCTCACTGGAAGAGGGTGTTCTAGTGGAAGGAGCCTGGGAGTCCGGGTTCCTGGGTTTTAATCTTCACTCCACTACTTCAATAGTATTTGTTCAATAGTATTTATTGAGCGCTATGTGCAGAGCACTGTACTAAGCGCTTGGAATGAACAAGTCGGCAACAGATAGAGACAGTCCCTGCCGTTTGACGGGCTTCCGGTCTTCTGGGGAAGCAGCGTGGCAGAGTGGAAAGAGCACGGGCTTTGGAGTCAGGGCTCATGAGTTCGAATCCCAGCTCTGCCACTTGTCGGCTGTGTGACTGTGGGCGAGTCACTTAACTTCTCTGTGCCTCAGTTCCCTCATCTGTAAAATGGGGATTAAGACTGTGAGCCCCACGTGGGACAACCTGATTCCCCTGTGTCTACCCCAGCGCTTAGAACAGTGCTCTGCACATAGTAAGCGCTTAACAAATACCAACATTTTTTTTTTTTTTTTAATCGGGGGAGACGTCTAATCGGGGGAGACGGACAGACAAGAACAATGGCAGTAAATAGAGTCAAGGGGAAGCACATCTCGTAAAAACTTATGACCTCGAGCAAGTCATTGACCTTCCCCGTGCCTTTGTTTCCTCATCTGTCAAACGGGGATTAAATACCTGTTCTCTCCCCAGCCTCTTCGACCGTGACTGCGGTGTGAGTCGGGACCATGTTCAACCTGATTAGCTCATACCTACCTCAGCGCTTAGTACAGTGCTGGGCATATGGCAAGCAGCGAGCAAACACCACAATTATTATAACTGAAGGGCCCCTGTGTAAAGCTCTGTACCGCAGGCTGGTAGAATGTATAGAGTACAACCCTAAAGTTCCCAGTATCCTTGAAAGTGTTTCACAGCCATTCAGTACAACACGGTGCCCGGGAGTGGGCCTGGGAAGTTTGGGCGGACACATCCTGCATTTCCACATGGTCCTTCTCCCGGCGATGCTGACTCAGGTAATAAGAGTAACGGCACCTGTTAATCTTCTACCACGTGTCAAGCACTGTACTAAACAGGTGCTGAATCCCCATTTTGCAGATGAGGGAACGGAAATACATAGAAATAGACTAAGTTTCTCGAGGGCAGGTGTCGTCTTCATTGTACTTTACTGCTTTGGGAAGCAGCATGATGGGGCGGATAGAGCACAGGCATTGAAGTCAGAAGGTCAAGGGTTCTAATTCCTGCTCCGCTACATGTCTGCTGTGACCTTAGGCAAGTCACTTCACTTCTCTGGGCCTGTTACCTCGTCTGTAAAAGGGGATCAAGACTGAGCCTCACACGGGACAGGGACTGTGTCCATTCCAATTTGCTTGTATAATAATAATAACAGTGATGGAATTTGTTAAGGGCTTACTATGTGCCAAGCACTGGGATAGATCCAAGGTTATCAGGTTGTCCCACATGGGGCTCACAGCCTCCATCCCCATCTTACAGATGAGGGAACTGAGGCCCAGAGAGGTTAATTGACTTGCCCAAAGTCACACAGCTGACACGTGGTGGAGCTGAGATTAGAACTCCCAACCTCTGACTCCCAAGCCCGGGCTCCTTCCACTAAGCCACACTGCTTTTCTATAACTGTGGCATTTGTTAAACTTATGTACCAGGCTGTTCTAAGCGCTGAGGTAGTTGCAAAGTAATCAGGTTGTCCCACGTGGGGCTCACAGACTTCATCCCCATTTTACAGATGAGATAACTGAGGCACAGAGAAGCTAAGTGGCTTGCCCAAGGTCACACCACAGCAGACGTGTCAGAGCCGGGATTACAACCCAGGTCCTCTGTCCATGACCCAAGCCCATGCTCTTCCCACTAAGCCACTCTGCTTCTCCCTAATCACGCTATTTGTTAAGCACTTGCTATGTGGCAAGCACTGTTCTAAGTATTGGGGTAGATGCAAGGTAACCAAGTTATCCCATGTGGGGCTCACAGTCTTCATCCCCATTTTACAGATGAGGTAACTGAGGCACAGAGAAGTTAAGGGGCTTGCCCAAGGCCACACAGCAGACATGTGGCAGAGCCAGGATCAGAACCCATGTCCCCTGTCCATGACCCAAGCCCATGCTCTTCCCTCTAAGCCACGCTGCTTCCACTCCAGCACTTAGTTCAGTGCCTGGGCACACAGTAAGCCCTGAACAAATACCATAATGATTATTATTACTCCCAAGTGCTCAGTACAGTGCCTTGCACAGAGTCAGCGCTTAATAAATGCCACTGGAAGAGAAGCAAGTAAAGTGAGTCGTCCAAGGTCACCCGGCAGATAAGTGGCGGAGCCGGGTTCGGAAGCCAGGTGTTCCCTGCCGGGTCGGTGCTCTACCCCCTGGGCTTCGCCGCTGCCCCGGCCCCCCTCCCCCTGCCCTGTCAGGTCGCCCACGGCTGGCAACTGGGTCCACGGGGGAGAAGAAAAATTAACGGTACTTGTTAATTATTTGATGCCTACTTGTTCTGGGGTCCCTCTGCTCTTTCCCCTTCCCCTCAGCACTGTGCTCATTTGCATATATTATTTATTACCCTATTTTGTTAATGAGGTGCACATCCCCTTGATTCTATTTATCTTGATGATGATGACGTTTTGTTCTGTTTTGCTTTGCTGTCTGACTCCCCCGTTTAGACTGTGAGCCCGTCACTGGGCAGGGATTGTCTCTCTCTGTGGCCGAATTGTCCATTCCAAGCGTTTAGTACAGTGCTCTGCACATAGTAAGCGCTCAATAAATACTACTGAATGAGTGAATAAATGAACGGTCCGTCTCCCCCCTTCTAGACTGTGAGCCCCTGTTGTTGGGCAGGGATTGCCTCTGTGGCCCAACTGTCCATTCGAAGTGCTCAGTCCAGTGCTCTGCACACAGTAAGCGCTCCATAGATACGACTGAATGAATGTTAAGCCCTTCCTCTGTGCCAGACACTGTGCTAGGCGCTGGAGTGGAGCCAAATTGGGTTGAACAGTCCCTGCTCTACATGCGGGGTGTGGAAGACGTGAGGCCCCATTTGGCCCCGGACCTTAATGACATTATACCCTAAAATACCCTTTCAAAACCATATCGTGGCTCGGTGGAAAGACCCCGGGCTTGGGAGTCAGAGGTCACGGGTTCGAATCCCACCTCTTGTCAGCTGTGTGACTGTGGGCAAGTCACTTCACTTTTCTGGGCCTCAGTGATCTCATCTATAAAATGGGGTTGAAGACCGTGAGCCCCACGTGGGACAACCTGATCACCTTGTATCCTCTCCAGCGCTTAGGGCAGCGCTCTGCCACATAGTAAGCGTTTAACAAATACCAACATTATCATTCTTATTAATCGTGGTATTTGTTAAGCGCTCAACTATGTGCCAGGCACTGCACTAAGCGCCGGGGTGGATACAAGCGGATCGGGTTGGCCACAGCCACTATCCCACGTGGGGCTCCCTGTCTGCACCCCCGTTTTCCAGATGAGGTCACTGAGGCCCAGAGAAGCGAAGTGACCTGTCCCAGGCCCCAGTCCAGGCAATCAGTCCAGCGCTCTGCAGAGAGTAAGCGCTCGCTAAAGACGACCGAATGAATGACTGAAAGTGGCGGGGCGGGGATTCGAACCCATGACCTCTGACTCCCAGGCCTGGGCTCTTTCCACTGCGCCCCGCTGCTTCTCCGTACAGCCGCTTCGACGACGACGGCGTGTGCGCGGCGCACTGCTCTAAGCGCTGGGGAGAGGGGCCCCCGGGAGGGGAGAGGGGCCCCCGGGAGAGGCGAGGGCCCCGCGGGCCGGAGGGGGGAAATGAGGGGGCCAAGGTCACTCGGTCAGAGCCGGGGGGGGGGGAGGGGGAGAGAGGAGGGGGCAGGGGGCAGGGGGCTCCCCACGTGACCCCCGCGTGACCCCGCCGTCTCGGTCTCGGCCCGGGCGGCGCCTCACCTGCGCGTATCCGGCGTTGGCGTGGGCCATCCCGAGCCGGGGGGTGACGGCGATGGCGGGGCCCCCGCTGAGGGTCCGGGTCGGGGCCGGGGTCGGGGCCGGGGTCGGGGTGGGGTCCTGGCGGGCGGCGGGGAGGCGGCGGGCGCAGGCCCAGAGGCCGCGGGCCCAGAGGACACGGGCCGCCATCGCCGACCACACCCACAATGCACCGCGACGCCCCGGCACGCGCACGCGCGCTCCGCGGGGCCCCGCCCCGCCCGGCACAGCGACCCCCTGGCGGGCAGGGCCGGCGCTGCAGGCGGCTGCCAGCGCCAGGAGGACGGAGGGGGAGGGAGGGGAAGGGAGGGAGGAGGGAGGACGGGGAGGAGGGAGGACGGGGAGGGAGGGAGGAGGGAGGACGGGGAGGGAGGGAGGAGGGAGGACGGGGAGGGAGGGAGGAGGGAGGAAGCGGGGAAGGGGGATGAAGGGGGAGGAGGAGGAAGGAAGAAGGGAGAGGAGGAGGAGGAGGGAGGAAGAGGGGAGGAGGAGGAGGGAGGAAGAGAGGAGGAGGAGGAGGGAGGAAGAGGGGAGGAGGAGGAGGAGGGAGGAAGAGGGGAAGGGGGAGGAGGGAGGAAGAGGGGAGGAAGAGGGGAGGAGGAGGAGGGAGGAAGAGGGGAAGGGGAGGGAGGAAGGGGAGGAGAAGGAAGGAGGGGAGGAGGGGGAGGAGAAACAGGAAGAGGGAAAGGAGGAGCGGGGAGGCAAAAGAGAAGGGGAGGAGAGAAGAGGGGGAGGGGGAAGGAGGGGGAAGAGGGAAAGGGGGGGAAGGGGGGGAGGAGG
Source organism: Ornithorhynchus anatinus (assembly GCF_004115215.2). Taxonomy (NCBI): domain Eukaryota; kingdom Metazoa; phylum Chordata; class Mammalia; order Monotremata; family Ornithorhynchidae; genus Ornithorhynchus; species Ornithorhynchus anatinus. Next base: position 31,076,855 of record NC_041729.1, on the reverse strand, counting down.
CAATAAGAGATGAAGCCGCATGGCTTAGTGGAAACAGCACGTGGGTTCTAATCCATGCTTCACCACTTGTCTGCTGTGTGACCTTGGGCAAATAACTTCACTTCTCTGTGCCTCTGTTACCTCATCTGTAAAATGGGGATTAAGACTGGGAGCCCCACTAGGCACAACCTTTTATCTACCCCAGCACTTAGAACAGTACTTGGCACATAGGGCTTAACAAATACATAGGGCTTAACGAATACCATAATAATAACAATCATTATTAATAGTCACAGATTTACTGAACACCTCCTGCGTGCAGAGCTCTGGACCAAGTGCTGGAGGGAAAAAAATGCACACGTGAGAGAAGCAGAATGGCCTAGACGATCTGGGTTCTAATCCCGGCTCCGCCACGTGTCAGCTGAGTGACTTCGGGTGAGTCACCTCATTTCTCTGGAACTCAGTTCCCTCATCTGTAAAATGGGGATTAAGTCTGTGAGTCCCCCGTGGGACAACCTGATGAGCTTGTATCTACCCCAGGGCTTAGAACAGTGCTTGTCACATAGTAAGCGCTTAACCAGTACCGTCATTATTATTATTATTAATTAGATCTCTATTAGTTTATTGTTAGAGCGCTATTAGTTTATAGAGATCTGGTCTGTGACACAGAAGGACCTGGGTTCCAATCCTTGCTTGGCTACTTGTCTGCCGTGTGACCGCTTTACTTCCCCGGACCTCGGTTCCCTCAACAGTACAATGGGGATTAAGACTGTGATCCCTCTGTGGGACAGGGACTGTGTCCAACCAGATGATTATTTTATATCTACCCCTGTATTTAGAACATGTAAGTGCTTAACATGTTAGGTGCTTAACATGTATCGTTATTATTATTAGCCAAGGTCCCTGGTCTTCCAAAAGTTCACAGTCCAAGAGGACGAAAGGGTTTGGCTGACACAAAAGGAAAGGTGATATATGCAGGCAAGTTAAAAATTAAAGTTCAGAGTTCAGTAAGTGGCTGGAAAGGGGATCAAGAGCCCTATTACAACCAAAGCTTCCCAGTTTTCAAACAGGTGTCGAGGCCTCCCGCTGCTTGCAGTTTAAATCCCCCGTAGGACAGCCTGCTCACGGGCATGGCAGGGGCAGGAGCTGGGAGGAGAGATGGAGGTCAGCAGAGATCATCACTAGGAGGAACGGATGGACCTTTTTGGAACTATAATAATAATAGTCTACTATCTACCCCAGTACTTAGTACAGTGCCTGGAACATAGAAAACACTGAACAAATATCATAAAAAAATGATCCTCATTTGCCGACTGGACAACTATGGCAGATCCCGTTAGATGGTAAACACCTGGAGGGCAGCGATTACTTCTGGCTTTTACCGTATTCTCCTAGGTGCTTAGTACAGTGTTTCATACTCGGAAAGTGCTCAATAAATACCACTGATGTTGACAGTGAAAAGACCATCAGAAAGTACAGTCCGAAGAAGGGGTGAGAGGACAGGGCTGACTTCAGAGACAACTTACAACGCACAATCCCCATCCTCTAGAGCTTCCGAAATAGATTTTAATCAAACATCTTATTAAATAGAAAAAACTTTAAGATACAAACCAGGGACATTTCGTCATAAAAGTGGCAGAGAATTCGAGTCAACTGACTATGGACCCCATAAACGAGTGTGCAAATAAGTAGACCAGTGGGTTTGACAAACATCGATTCTTTATATTAAAAATACCAGCATTCACGAAACATTCCCCGTCAGTAGTTCCTCCTCCCCTTAACCAAGTCTGTCGGAATCCAAAAAGCGAAGCTACCTCAGGTGGGGAGCGAGATCGGAGACAGGAAATCCACTCCTGCTCTGGGCATCTGACAGTGCCAACAACTGTCATTTTCCTTTACAGTCACCTTTCCAAAAGGAGAAAAGGCTCTTTACGAGTCTTCACGGATCCATTTGTTTTCCTTTTGGCAGAGCTTCTACACAACTATAAAGAAACACGCTTCCATCCTTCTGTCCAGCCAGCAGACAGGAGTCCGTATTTGACCATTTGACAAGCGACCAATGTCCGTCGGCCTTGGGAGGCAGCAGAGCGGTGCAATGTCCGAGAAACAAGTCCCAAACAGCAATCGTCCCAGAGGTCAGCACAGCTGCTGCCGAATGACCTTTCACTTCACCTTCCAGGAACCTAGCACAGAACAGATAAATCTCTTCAGGGGGTTTGCTTTTAGGGCTATGACATAAGAATTTTATGCAACACTCCCACCCTCTCAAAAAGCCAAAATGAAACAAGGTTGGAAAGTGTAGTTCTGTGGTCCTGAGTTTGGGACGTTTCTTCTCCATCAATGGACCTGAAAGCTTAGGTATTAGAATCTGTGAACCAATCGGTGGGCACGTAACCCTCGTATTACAGGGTAGTTTATGATGTTCACTTTGGAAAGGGGCAAAAGCAAATGAATGCTTTGTAGCCCCATAGGCTAAAAAGCTTGGCTTTCATTGTTGGGGGGGGGGGGTAAAATGGGAGAGAGAGAGAGAATGAAAATCCCCAACAAAGGACTTTGACTGATGAAGATCCTGATACTTCCAATGAATCTTACTTGTGCAGATGTTTTAATTGGGACAGTGCATGAACGAAGATGACATATTTTAGAAGATGCCTCCATGCAGCAAATTTTGAAAAAGGCTGCTAAAGAAAATTGGCACTCTGAAGCTACCACGGTCCGATATTCTAGGAATTTCTAGAAATGATGACTTTAGATCACCGGATCCGTTTTTAGCCTTGATTTTTTTGGGTCAGATGTGGCAAACTGAACCCTTCTGATCTTCCCACTCTTAAAGTCATGACAGCAAGTATAGGCTCTTTAATCCAAGAATGCATAAAATATGAATCAGGGGATGGAAACTGTTCATTTTGAAATATGGGGTGGTGCATCAAAGAGGGAGGGAACAATAATAATAATAATAATAATAATAATAATGTTGGTATTTGTTAAGCCCTTACTATGAGCAGAGCACTGTTCTAAGTGCTGGGGTAGATACAAGGTAATCAGATTGTCCCACATGAGACTCACAGTCTTCATCCCCATTTTACAGATGAGGGAACTGAGGCACAGAGAAGTTAAGTGACTTGCCCACAGTCACACAGCTGACAAGTGGCAGAGTCGGCATTTGAACCCATGACCTCTGACTCCCAAGCCCAGGCTCTTTCCACCTAGACAAGCTGGGAAGTGGGCGGGGTGGGGGAAGAGAAAGATCCTCTAGGCTGTAAATTTGTTGTGGGCAAGGAATGTGTCTACCAACTATGTTGCACTGCACTCTCCCAAACACCTAATACAGTGTTATGCACACAGTAAGTAGTGTGGCCTAACAGATAGAGCATGGGGCTCGGAGCCAGAAGGACCTGGGTTCTAATCCCAGCTCTGTCACTTACCTGCTGTGTGACCTGGCAAATCACTTTACTTCTCTGTGCCTCAGTTACCTCATCTGTAAAATGGGGACTGAGGTTGTCAGCCCCATGAGGGATAGGGGCTGTGTCCAACCTGAATAGCTTGCATAATAATAATAATAATAATGTTGGTATTTGTTAAGCGCTTACTATGTGCCGAGCACTGTTCTAAGCGCTGGGGTAGACACAGGGGAATCAGGTTGTCCCACGTGGGGCTCACAGTCTTAATCCCCATTTTACAGATGAGGGAACTGAGGCACAGAGAAGTTAAGTGACTTGCCCACAGTCACACAGCCGACAAGTGGCAGAGCTGGGATTCGAACTCATGAGCCCTGACTCCAAAGCCCATGCTCTTTGCATCTACCCTCAAAGCTTAGAACAGTGCCTAGCACATAGTAAGTGCTTAACAAATACCACAAAATAAACTAAACACCACTGACTGAAAGGGAGAAGAACAGAGAGACTGAAGGAATGAGGAGAAAGGGGAGAGCTATAAAGGAGGAGGATGATAATTATTATGGTATAATAATATGCCAAGCACTGTTCTAGTGCTGGGGTAGATACAAATTAATTCACGTTGGATTCAGTCCATGTCCCACACGGGGCTCACCGTCTCAATCCCCATTTTACAGATGAGGTAACCGAGGCCCAGAAAAGTTACATGATTTGCTCAAGGTCACCCAGCAGATATGTGGCAGAACCAGGATTAGAACCTGGATCCTTCTGAGTCCCAGGCCTGTGGCTCTATCTCCTGAGCCACGCTGCTTCCCGCAGGGGAGGAGGAGGAGGAGAAAAGGGAGAGTGGGTGAAGAAGGGAATGAATGGTAAAGATACTCTTCCTTCATCTTCACCTCCTGCTCCTCCTCCTCCTCCGCTGCTTCTCTCGCCCTCACCTCTAAGGGCTACCTAGCACTCTCTGCCTGCCCTGCCCCAGTGGCTGTTGCGGGGAGAAGAAGGGGCGAAGCTGAAAAATGGGGATTCAATATCTGTTCTCCCTCTCTAGACTGGAAGCCCCATGTGGGACAGGGATTGCATCTAAAGCGTGGCTCAGTGGAAAGAGCACGGGCTTGGAAGCCAGAGGTCATAGGTTCGAATCCCGGCTCTGCCACCTGTCAGCTGTGTGACTGTGGGCGAGTCACTTAACTCCTCTGTGCCTCATTTACCTCATCTGTAAAATAGGGATTAAGACTGTGAGCCTTATGTGGGATTACCTGATTACCCTGTATCTACCCCAGCGCTTAGAACAGTGCTCGGCACATAGTAAGCGCTTAACAAATACCAACATTATTATTATCATTTAACCTGATTAACTTTTATCTACTCCAGCATTTAGTACAGTGCTAGGCACATAGTAAGCACGTGACAAATACCCCAACAATAATGTCATTATTCCATTCCCTCAGTGTCCCAAGGGAGTTGGTGGCTATGACAGGAATGATCCGGAAGTGTCAAGATCTCTGGGTCTTTCACTAGCATCACTGATATCATGGAAGACGTTTCAAAAGTGATCCGACACTTAGGCTTTCCAAAAGAAAATCGCCATAAGGGATTTGAAAAGATTCAGCAGGAAAGATATTGTGATAAAAAATTACTGAAATATTACTTGAATAATTTAAAACTTGTGATGGACTGTAAGCTCCTCGTGGGCAGGGAATGTGTCTTTTTATTATTGTACTGTACTCTCCCTAACGCTTACTACAGGGCTCTGCACACGACGCTCAATAAATGTGCCTGAATAAAGGATGAATGATGGAAAAAACCCACTGAACTATTTATGGATTTAGTATTACATACTAAAAATGCTGGGAAAGGTGCAGCGGGTGAAAGGGCTTAGTGCTAAACTCTCCTGAACAATGAAGTTGGCCAAAGAAGAGTACTAGGCAGGAAATTTGTATACATTAAAGAGTACAAAACACAGTCGAAAAGAGAAACGGCATGATGTCTCCATGAAAGTTGCCTCAGGATATGAGGCGCTTAAAGGTTAACTCACAGACCTGCCAATTTTCCATCTGCTTCCCCAGTGACAGCCTCATTAGAATCCATGCATTAAGGCCACGGATGATTAGTGGATGATTTAAATATCCAACAGTCTGAAGGCAAAAATCTATCACCTCACTTGCTCCACATCATAAAAGGGGCCTGGGTCACAAATTCCTCCCATGCCCTTTCCACCCATCCTGCCTTAAAAAAATAAAAGCAAATCCAACCAAAGTTGGCGATTAAAAAGCACGTGAGGACCCGGGAGGTAGCTCGAGACATTTACCTTCCAGCCTGTCCATGAGGTAGACAGTAGGCCATGACACCAATGCTCAGGGCTGTCCTGGGATTAATCGCAATCATCTGAAACGCAGGATTTCCTGACGACTCATTTTCTTGGGCATGGGGATGACTTAAGACAACAAACAGAAGCCCCTAATTTAAGAGGAAAAAAATAAAACATCCAGAGAAACGGTCAGGGGTCAGAGTTTTGTGGATTATTTTTTTTAAAGGGGGGTGGGGAGTAATGGAATTTCTGATGGATTGTTCTATCAAAAGAAAGCCTGAGCCCAATGATATGAGTGTCCAGGATTTAACCTCAGCTTATTAAAGGGAAAGAGATCGGGGTGAGAGGGCGATGTAATCTAGTGTTTCCATTTGGGAAGTTCAAGAGCACCTCCCTTCCCCTGACCAAAAAATAAATAAAATAAAACATAAAAGGTCTCTGGGGCCATGCCATCCGTGTCTTGGGGGACGTTTACTGAGGCATCAAAATACTCACTACCTCGTGACAACACAAGCAGCTGCCTCTAAAGGCAAGTTCAGAACCTGAAAGATCTTAAAGAGGATGCGGGCTAGGGCAAGGATGGATTATTACTAATGATGAAACCTGACCTCTTAGTGCTATCAGAGGCTTAAACCAGAACTGTTAGCATCCAACAGCGATTTTCAGCCTCAAAAGAGAGACACGTGATGAATATGGCCTCTAAAAATCCTCACCAAAGGCATAGCCAGTAAGACTTGAAGCCAGTCAACCCCACTAAGAGCTACCTCCTCCTTTATACATTCAAATCACATTATTTAAGGAATAGGAGGTATTGCTTCATTAGTAATATCTGCCGGTAAAGCAGCACTTTTCATTCATAGCTTTGGCAAGAAGAGCATAAGCTTAGCTATTCTGATTACAGAAAATAAGGAAAGAAGAGTTTCAAGTTACTGATGGACCAAGTCTCCTGTCGGAAGCGACAGGTGAGCCTCAGTCCTGAGGGGAGGAGCTGATTCTAGTGCTGGTGGTTGGCACCGCTCCAGGGGAACCCGACTTCATATGAGGGTAGGGGGTCATCACACCCACTCAATAAACAGAAAGAAATTAACGACGGACCCGAAAGGAACATACCATGTCAGAGTAGGCCTTATGGCAGATGGAAGCTGGGTAAGAATTACCGATGGACACCTTCTTCAGAAGCTGGCCGGTTTTTAAGTTCCTGGGTAACGGGGATAGAAGTCGCAGAGGATCACATAGTATACCGCTATCTTAAACTTTTCCGACACCTTTGTTAAAAGAACGGCCTAGTGGAAAGAGGCTGAAAGTGGCCCAGGGTCGGAAGCCCTGGGTTCTAATCCTGGCTCCACCATTTGTCTGCTGTCTGTCCTTGGGCAAATGACTTAGGAAAGCAGCTCGATCCAGTGGATAAAACACAGCCTGGGAGTCAAAAGGACCTGGGTTCTGATCCTGCCGTGTGATCTTGGTCAAGTCATTTCACACTTTTCTGTGCCTCAGTTAACTCATCTGTAAAACGGGGATTAAGACTGTGAGCCCCATGTGGGACAGGGATTGTGTCCGATTTGACTAGCTTGTATCTACTCCAGCACTTAGAACAGTGCTTGACACACAACAATAAGTGCCTAACAAATACCATTAACTTCTCTGGGCCTCAGTTACGTCATCCGTATAAAGGGGATTAATACTGTGAGCCCCATGTGGGACACTGTGTCCAAACTGATTAGCTTGTATCTACCCCTGGCATTTAATACAGGGTTTGGCAGTGTAGGTGCTTAACAAGTACCTTAAAAGAGGTCTCAAAGTGCATCATCACACTGGTACCCACGAAGTTTTATTTCTAAGATTTTTTTATTTTTTTTACAGTGCAATAAAATTAGCAGGAAACAAGCACTGTATTATCCCCCTTTACCAGATGGAAAAATGAAACACCGATAATTCATTCATTCTTCCCCGAGGTCACACGACAAGTCAAAAGCTGACTCAGCTCCTCTGAATTCTTTCCACCACTCTAAGGCTACCCAGTGAAAACAGGGCTGGATTTTCAGTCCATGAATTAGCGACAAGTCGAACAACAAGAAGTCCTTTGAGAACTTCCTTCAAACAAATAGAAGGTCGGTAAGCTGAGAGTTCTTTTTTAATAAATCACGGGCCTTTTCCACCTGCAAAGAAATCAATCTACTATATTTACCTTTCCAAAGCACCGTTTGCCTGCTAAGTCGCAGAGGATTGGTATTTGAGATCCCAGTGGGTGCAGTGCCCTGTGCAAAGTGGTGGTGAAAGTAATAATAATAATGATATTTGGTAAGCGCTTACTATGCGCCGAACACTGTTCTAAGTGCTGGGGTAGATACAAGCTTATCAGTTTGTCCCTCGTGGGGCTCACGGTCTTCATCCCCATTTTACAGATGAGGTAACTGAGGCATAGAGAAGTTAAGGGACTTGCCCAAAGTCACAAAGCTGACAAGTGGCGGAGCAGGGATTAGAACCCATGACCTCTGACTCCCAAGCCCGGGCTCCTTCCACTAAACGATGCTGCTTCTCGTAAAGCGGAAGTGCAAGACCCATCTCATTCCCTGCCCTCAAAGAAGCTCACACTCTAATCAGTGAAGCATCTTTATCCTCCTCCTTTGTTAACCTTTATAATAACAGACTATACTATTAAATAAAAATACTTATTTGTAAAAACATTTACAAATAGGGCAATCCAAACAAGTCACCGTACAATTCATTACACCTCTGTAGGCAAGTTCTTGGGTATGGTAGAAATAACTTGAGTTGCTAAGTCAGAACGTGTTCTGATCACAGAAAGCGCTCAATCAAAACGATTGAATGAGTGAAGAACATTTTAGAGTTCTCTGCGAGCACAGCCTTCCAATCAGGTCAGACCAGGGAGAAGAGTGGGGAAGGAAACACATTATTTTTATCTGGTTCAAAAACTGGAGGAGATTTCTCAGTTCCTGTCATTTACTTCCCTAAAGGCAAATGTGTATTTATTATCATTTGCTAAATAATTAAGTCTCTCGTTGCTCCCGCAACCCTGAGTCAACTGAGAGACAAGGCTAAGGCCATTCTGGAAACCAAAAGCACCCTGGCAAGCTGTCTCCATGGGCTTGCCGCCTACGGTGGTAAGGACCTGGGTTCGGATCCAAGCCCCACTTGCCTACTGCATGCCCTTGGACAAGTCACTTCACTTCTCTGTGTGCCTCGGTTTCATCGTCTGTAAATGGAGGATCAGGGTGGCTCAGTAGAAAGAGCCCGAGCTTGGGAGTCAGAAGTCGTGGGTTCTAATTCCGGTTCTGCCACTCGTCTGCTGGGTGACTTTGAGCAGGACTCTTAACTTCTCTGGGCCCGAGTTACCTCATCCAAAAATGGGGATTAAGACTGTGAGCCCCACGTGGGACAACCTGATTACCTTGTATTTCCCCCAGTGCTTAGAACAGTGCTTGGCACACAGTAAGCATTTAACAGATACCATTTTTTATTACTTCCTGTTTTCCCTCCTACTTAGTCGCTGAGCCCCATGTGGGACAGGAACTGCATCTGACCTGGTTAACATGGCTCTACCCCAGGGATTAGAACAGCGCTTGGCCCCCATAAATGCTCAACCAATACCATAATCCTCATGAGAGGAGTAACGGTTGGATACAGTCCCCTGGTTTCCAGGGTTTGTAAAGAACAAGGGAAGAGGGGAGAAACCAGTGATGAGCAGTCGAAGTGGCAGGGCAGTGATATGATTGGGAAAAACTGCCATTTTATCCTCCCTTCAGGACTGAAACTCTCCCAGAATAGTTGCTTTCCTTCAAAGCATCATCAGGGGAGCCGATCCCAAGCCAGCAGGAGGTCATCAATGAAGAGCAACCACAGACAGGGGGACAAACGTTAGGGGAGCGTATTATATTAAAATTCAATTAAAAGAGGAAAACTTACCAAACGACCAAGTTGTTCATTACTGTGGTGCCAACCAAAGCCTGTTGCATCCCCTGGACCTCAGCAAAAGCCAGAATGGTTTCTTCCGGGGGCATCAGAGCCAGCTTTTCTTTCCTTCTGGATTGAAAACGGCATTTAGTAACCAAGATGTCTAAAGAAGTCTCCTCTAACACCCCGGAATGACAACATAGCAAAACTAGCCCAAAGCAAAGAAGGCAGAACAAAGAAAAGATAAAACTCATTTGGCAAAACCGGATATGTCTTGTTTCTCAAAGGATGAAAATAACTGTGGTATTTGTTAGGTGCTTACTATGTGACAAGCACTGCGGTCAATACAAGACAATCAGGTCGGACACAGCCCCTGCCCCACATGGGACTCCTTTCTTGACTGTGAGCCCGTTGTTAGGTAGGGATTCTCTATCTGTTGCCAAATTGTACTTTCTAAGTTGCTTAGTACAGCCGCTCTGCACACAGTTAAGTGCTCAATAAATACGATTGAATAAATACGATTCATATGAATGAATGAAGGAGATTTGTTAAATCTCTATTTAACAAATGAGAAAGCTGAGGCACAGAGCAGTTAAGTGGCTTGCCCATGGGCAGAGACAGCAGGCACGTGGCAGATTTGGGATTGGAACCCAGGCTTCCTGACTTCCAGTCCTGGCTCTCTGCACTACTCCACAGTCTTTTGGACATTCTAGACCGTAAGCTCGTTGTGGTCGGAGAATGGGTCTACCAACTTGGTTGTACTGTACTCTCCCAAGCGCTTAGTACAGTGCTCCGCACACTGTAAGGACTCAACCAATATGATCGATCGATTGGTTGACATGCAACACGCCAATGGTGCTTAAGCTTTAATAACGAAAAGGGCGGTTTCTGGAACCCGAAGGCAAAGATGGAACTCCACTTCCATTTTAAGGCTCTGTTCAATCCATTGGAGGTAAACCCCAAAAGCAGGAAGAGGTAGGGTGGCGAGCAGACACTATCACATATGGGACAAAAAATATTCTCTCCCCCGACAACTTAGGTTCTTAAATTGGCCCCTTCTATCTCACCTCACTACTCTCCTCCTACAACCCAGCCCGCACACTTCACTCCTCTATTGCTCACCTTCTCCCTGTACCTCCATCTCATCTATCTCATCACTGACCTCTCGTCCACCTCCTTACCATTCAATCGTATTTACTGAGCGCTGGCTATATGCAGAGCACTGTACTAAGTGCTTGGAATGTACAACTCGGCAACAGAAAGAGACAATCCCTGCCCAACAACGGGCTCACGGTCTAAATGGGGGAGACAGACAACAAACCAACACAGAATAAAACAAGTAGACTGGTGTAAATATCATCAAGATAAATAGAATCATAGATATATACACATTATTAACACAATAGAGTAATAAATAGTATATACAAATAGGCACAGTGCCGTGGGGAGGGAAATGGGGAAGAGCGGAGGGCGGGAGGCGGCCTGGAACGCCCTCCCTCTTCATATCTGACAGACAATTATTCTCCCCACCTTCAAAACCTTATTGAAGGCACATCTCCTCAGAGGCCTTTCCTGACTAAGCCCTCTTCACTCATTCCCTTCTGCGTTCACCCTGATTTGCTCCCTTTATTCATCCCTCCCTCAACCCCGCAGCACTTAGGTACATATCCACATTTTATTTATTTAATGCCTTTCTCCCCCTCTAGATTGTAAACTCGCTGTGGGGCAGGAACACATCTATGAACTCTGTTGTACCATTATACTGTACTCTCCCAAGCACTTTGTACAGTGCTCTGCACAGGATAAGCGCTCAACAAATAGGACTGATTGAAATTCTACTCTGAGCCCTTTGACCAAAGTGGACAGAGCACGGGCCTGGGAATCGGGATGGTTCTAATCCCGGCTCCACTACTTGTCTGCTGGGTGACCTTGGGTAAGTCACTTCACTTCTCTGCACCTCAGTTACCTCATCTGTACAGTGGGGCTTGAGATTGTGAGTTCCATTTGGAACAGGGATTGTGTCCAACCCAATTTGCTTGTATCCACCCCAGCGCTCAGTATGGTGCGTGGCACATAGTAAGCACTTTTACCAAATCCCACAATTATTATTATTTTCTACATGCACTAGAGTGATCACCTGTCTTACCTTCCTGCTTCTGATAACATCACCAGCTCTACTTGTCGACTGTGCAGTGGCCCCCAGCTGCTGACCAATCTCCTGTGCTGCAGGCCGGCTACTGCTTTGATGGTCCCAGCTTTCACTCGCAGTTGCTGCAGGCACTTATCCTCAGCAGAATACAGCAGTGCTCTAAATCAACCAGAACAACTCAATTCAACCAACTTGAGAAAATTGGCAAGGGACAGCAAAGCAAGGACACTTACACCTGCCATTCTAAAAGTTTGGAAATGGCAAAAGCTTCATCTACGCAAATATATTGGGAGAGAGAAGGAAAATCAGAGTAAAAAGTTAAAATTTCAAAATGATACAAGTCTATTCCTATGTGGTTTTTTTTGTATGCACTTAGAAAAAAAATCCATGTAATCTAGATATAAAATGGAATCAAATTCAATTGGAAGATTTTTTTTTATAGGATTTTATAACCTACTTGCTTTTGGACCCCAAAATTAAAATCAAGTCAGCAGTATGAATTTTTCAGATCTAAAGGCTACAGATGTGAAATCACTTACTTGATTTCTCTGATTTCCAAATTCCCCAAAGCCACACACACAAGATTACAAGCATCTGGCAGAGGAACAATTTGAATCACTGGAATCTTCAAAGGAAGAAACAAAAGAGGGAGAAAGAAATAGAATGAAAAAAACCCCACACCTCACTGGGTTGTTTTCCATTACATTTTTAAATAGTACCTTACATTTTCAAAGCATCTTACAATCACTTTTATTCTGTTCATATCTTTCTGAAGGACTTGAGGTAGCATTGATAACAGAGGGAGCCAAAGGCACTTTGCTTTCCCAGAATTCAACTACGCAAAGGGACACAATAGAAATCAAAATGTGAAGGACCGGCATATTGACTAGATTTTTATTTTCCCAGAAAAATAAAACCTATTAGCCTATTGGAGAAAATAGAGGAAAAAGCAATTTTTAAAGTGATAATAATAATGCTATTTGTTAAGTGCTTACTATGTGCTAGGCACTGTTCTAAGCGCTGGGGGAGATACAAGACAATTGTCCCATACAGGGGTCACGGTCTTAATCCCCATTTTACAAACGAGGGAACTGAGCCACAGAGAAGTTAAATGACTTGCCCAAGGTCACTAAAGGTGAAATCCCACACACTTCACTGTCAGCGTTTGTTGGCGGGGCAGCCTGGTGGTCAATCTTTAATCATCCAAAAAATCCTTATGGGTAAATCCCATCCCCTTAATTAAGCTGATGGGAAGGTAGGCCAGGGAAGGGTGAGAGGAAGAGGGAGGGCTGATGATCGACTCTAGAGTTTTTCCTAGTGTGAGTAAACTTTAGTTTGTGGCTTTAAACATCTGGAATTTACTTTCTTGCAGTCTATTCAGTTATCTCCCCAATTTAAATATTATTTGTTAGCAGACACGACTACAGTTCTTTAAAGCACTCAGGCAGAGGTCTCCTTTTAGACTTGGGCCAGATTCCACAACTCTTTTATTCCTTTCGACTACTTGCTTTGAATCAGGGCTATTGCTTCTCATTCTAGGTATTTTAGCAAAGTGCCCCATATCTAACAGTGTGAAAATATCTGAGTAAGTTCTCCCTTTTCAGCTTTATAGAGATTGGCTTTTGGTGAAAGCTGCCCATGTTGACTAGAATTCAGGCAAAATGCGTACCTCTGTAAACTGCCAAGTATAAACTTTTTCCCATTCCTGCAGATCTTGAGGTTTCCAAAGTGAAACTGTAGCCTCAGAAGCAGTTAGGATGCACAACTTTTTACAGCCAGCTACTTCCCACCATATAGTGCTCACATCCACGGAGCAGGAACTAGAAGGATTCTGTCGAAAACAACCCAAGTAGTGGTTACTGCAAAGTATATCACCTCCCTTTCCCAGCTGAGCTGTGGATAATTGGTTCCTTGAAAATAGGGTGCTTAGTAAGAAGGCACTCACTGAAGTAGAGTTTCAAAGAGCCAAAAACACTGACAAAGACAGTATAAATACATTTTTGAGAGTAACAAAAATACTACAGATATACACGACCCAATATGAAGAACCATTAATAAAAAACCATCTAACTCAAAATCCTTTCTGGGAATGGAAGTAACTATATGTTGTCTTGCCATAATACGTGTTTTAATATATTTTGGCGAGAGCATTGTTAGGGCGTCGGCCTGTTTTTGCTCCTCTACTGCCAACCTTCTCACTGTACCTCCATCTCAACAATCTCATTGCCGACCCCTCGCTCATGTCCTGCCTCTGGCCAAGAAAGCCCTCCCTCCTCCAATCCATCACTGCCTCCCCCGCCGCATCAAAGCTTTATTGAAGGCCCATCTCCTCCAAGAGGCCTTCCCTGACTAAGCCCTCCTTCCCTCTTCTCCCACTCCTTTCTGCGTCGCCCTGATGTGCTCCCTTTATTCATCCCCACATCCCATCCCCAAAGCACTTTTGTCCATATCTGTAATTTATTTATGTTTATTAATCTGTCTCGCCCTCTAGATTGTAAACTCATTGCGAGCAAGGAACGTGTCTGTTTATTACACTGAACTCCCCTAAGTACTTAGTACAGTAAGCACACAGTAAGCGTTCAATAAATACAATTGAATGAATGATACAATTCAGCAGAGTGTCAGAAGAAACAGTTTTCCACATATGCACGGTGTTGGAACAGTAGAGAATTACAGTGTGAGTTTTCCTTAGCTTTGCAAGAATGCAATCGCTACCTTAGAGAATTGGGTATATTTCATTTACAGAGTTTTAATACCTTATGCCAAAAGACTAAAGATCTAACTTTAGTCTAATGCCAAACAGTAGAAACAGCGTGGCTCAGTGGAAAGAGCACGGGCTTTGGAGTCAGGGCTCATGAGTTCGAATCCCAGCTCTGCCACTTGTCGGCTGTGTGACTGTGGGCGAGTCACTTAACTTCTCTGCGCCTCAGTTCCCTCATCTGTAAAATGGGGATTAAGACTGTGAGCCCCACGTGGGACAACCTGATTCCCCTATGTCTACCCCAGCGCTTAGAACAGTGCTCGGCACATAGTAAGCGCTTAAACAAATACCAACATTAAACAAATACCAACAGTAGTTGAAATGGGCTTTTAATCGCTATTCAAGCCAGCTAAAGTCCTTCAAGACGTACAGTGTGAAAAGAAGGTGTTTGGAAACTGTCACTTGACAACTGTGAAGTAAGATTGCTCTCTGGAACACTGGCAATAAAATTAAAAGTACTACTGCCAAAAAGGTCTAGGGAAAGAGCATCATCGCACCAAATAAAGAGTATAATATTCAAGCTGTCTTCTTTGAGAAATTTGTGAAATGCCAACCGTTAGGTTCGTGGGAAACTTGAGGAGGCCAAACACTTAAGGTGTGTGGAGTCTACATTTTATGGATGTCAAAAGCAAAGGAGCTTTAGAGACATTACACAATATCTTTCATGCTACATAATTTCCATACTTTGGAGAGTCCATTAAAAAATACTGCCAGATTAGAGATATGAGAATCAGAGTATATACTGTGAAATTTACACAGTCGTTATCCACAATACTGTCTGTTTCAAGGACTTTTCCCTCATTTTTATGAGTACGAAATAAGAGAAAAGGCTTGGATGTCAGCAAGCAGGTCAAGTGTTAACAAAGAAAAATCCCGAGAAGGCAATCCTTCCCTCTTCAGTAGACAGAAGCTGGGAGGAAGCTGGGAGCAGCAGAAATGTGCAGAAACAAACCAATTACGTTTCATTTAGTTCCGCTAGACTAGCGTTCAGTACACATTGCCTTCACAGCACCACAAAACGAATGGAGAAAAAACTATAAAGGCTAAGGGAGAGAAAACAAAGTACACACAAAAAATTATTTGACAAAGCATAATCTAGAATATATGATTTTAACTGTATTTCAATTCTATATACCTTAGGTAACTGATTATTACATAAAACACCTCCTATTTAGACTACGAGCCCCATGTAGGACAGGAGCTAAGTAGAACCTGATTGTCTTGTATCTACCCCAGTGCTTGGCAAGCTAAAAAAAAAAAATCCCAAAAGACACCTTCAAAGTACCAAAAACTAGATAATGAAGTTGGGGCCCATTTTCAGAGCAAGTGGCTCAAATCCGAGAAGCAGCATGGCATAGGTGGATAGAGCATGAGCCTGGGAGTCAAAAGGTCATGTGTTCTAATCTTGGCTCAGCCAATTATAATACTAATGATAGTATTTGTTAAGTGCTTACTATGTGCCAAGCACTGTTTCTAAGCACTTCTCTGCTGTGTGACCTTGAGCAAATCACTTTTCTTCTCTGGACCTCAGTTACCTCATCTGTGAAATGGAGATTAGGACTATGAGCCCCATGTGGGACAGGGACTGTGTCCGACCCGATTTGCTTGCATCCACCCCAGCGTTTAGTACAGTGCCCGGCACATAGTAAGCGCTTAACAAATATCATAATTATTAAATCAGTTGTTCTAAGGCTCTAATTATCTGTAAGAATCCTGACCTTTAATTCTGAAGTCAACTGTAGATTGCACTGTTGCCCACCTTCAAAACAGGTATTAAAGACAGGTTCTATTCTTTTTGCCTGTAGAAAAAAATGAAAAGCCATCATTCATTGACTGACATCTTTCATTCATTCAATTATATTGAGTGCTTACTTTGTGCAGAACACTGTACTAAGCGTCTGGGAGGGTACAATACAACAATAAACAGACATATTCCCTGCCCACATCAAGCTTACAATGTTGACATCTTTCATCTTCATTCATTTCTCAAAGGCTTCTACTTGAAATATTTTCCATCTACTTTCTGCAACAAGAATTTCTTCTCCACTGAAAAAATTATTTATTGTTTGTTATAAGTGCTTAGTACAGAGCTGTGCACACAGTAAGCGCTCCATAAATATGACTGAATGAAGCAAACATGAATACATTTAGTATGACATCCTCAAGAACAAGCTGGGTAAGGACAGTCTTGGCTACATCACATCATTCTGACAGCTTCAAGGACGTGGCGAGAGCCAACTGGGGCTGGGGCAGGGGCTGGTATCAGTTTTAATTGGAGTAGGCCAGATTCTCCCAGTTACGAAACTATTCTGAGACTGTTGTTTAGACACCTCTGGAATCTACATGAATACTTGGGAAGCCGGATGGCCTAGTAGGTAAGAGCAGGGGCCTGGGAGTCAGATGGCCAAGGGTTTTCGACCCCACTCCACCACTGCTGTGTGACCTAGGGCAACTTTTCTGTGCCTCAGTTCCCTCATCTGTAAAATGGGGATGAAGACTGTGAGCCTTATGTGGGATAGGGACTGCGTACAACCCGATTAACTCGTATCTACCCCAGTGCTTAGCACAGTGCCTTGCACGAAGTAAGCGCTTAAATACCATTATTATGATTTTGTCTTCTCCTGAATACTTTGGACAGCATCCCTCCTACAGTAAGCACTCAAACACCTCTGATGGATTGATTTTAGCTGACTAGATGCCATAAAGATGTTAAAGCAGTAGTAACTCAATGAAATGATTTATGAGTCACCTGAAAAAGCCCATGAAGTTTCCAAAGGACGAAGCCAAGAAAGCTTAAGATACCTGGAAGCAGACTGCAAACTTCAGACCGTAAGCTCCTTGAGGGCAGGGATCCTGTCTGCCAACTCTACTGTATACGATATTGTACTCCCCCAAGCGCTTAGTACCACGCTCCGCACGCAAAGACTGCTCAATAAATACCATTAATTAATTGGAAGTAACAGTGATTTTTGTGAAGAGGAAATTAAGAGGGACAAATTTAGTCTTGTACACTTATGATAGGTAATGGTAATAATAATAATGATGGTCTTTTTTAAGTGCTTACTATGTGCCAAGCACTGTTCTAAGCACTGGGGAAGATACAAGGTAATCAGGTTAGACTAGACTGGAGACTGTAAGACCAATTAGACTGAAAGCCCGTCAATGGGCAGGGATTGACTCTATCTGTTGCCGAATTGTACATTCCAAGCGCTTAGTACAGTGCTCCGCACAAAGTAAGCACTCAATAAATACTATTGAAGGAAAGGTTGTCCCTCGTGGGGCTCACAGTCTTAATCCTCATTTTACAGATGAGGTAACTGAGGCGCAAAGAAGTTAAGTGACTTAACCAAAGTCACACGCTGATAAATGGAGAAGCTGGGATTAGAACCCATGACCTCTGACTCTGACTCTGACGCCCATGCTCTTTCCACTAAGCCAGGCTGCTTCTCTGGTAGACAGGGGAAAAATAACATGCAATCTATCTAGATGTCCATAAGCCTTTTAATTCTATCTTATTTAGCGGTCTCATTAATAAAGTCATACTATAGTTAGGTGGGGACATCATCATCATCATCACCATCAATTGTACTGTTTGAGTGCTTACTGTGGAAAGAGCACTGTACGAAGCACCGGGGTTGGCGGGGGGGGGGGGGGGGGTAGGGTTGCAATATAGGAGAGTTGGTAGACACATTCCCTGCCATTCATTCATCCATTCATTCATTCAGGAACATTTTTTGAGCGCTTAATGTGTGCAGAGCACTGTACTAAGCGCTTGGAAAGTACAGTTCAGCAACAGAGAGAGGCAATCCCTGCCCACCACGAGCTTACAATCTAGAAGGGGAGACAAACATTAATATAAATAATACAAAATGTATAGACACCAACACAATAATCTAACCGGCAAGATGCTTATGAACGGCCCAGGGACAAATCGGTGGGAGGGCGAAGGGGAGAGGAACTTGGAGTGAAATTCCACGGAGATCAGTGCAGGGTCCTGTTCAATTAATTCATTTTCTTTATTAACCACGTGGACCAAGGAAGCAAGCGTGTGCTCTTCAGATCTGTAGACGATATTAAACTGGGTGGGGCTGTTGATGATTTTAATTCTATCCTTGCCTTGCAATAAAGCACGGTGCTGAGCACTGGGTTAGATACAAGATTAGTATGGTGTACTAATTAGTACAGTGCCTGGCACACAGTAAGTGCTTAAATGTCATAAAAAATATTAACAAATCGGACCCAGTGCCTGCCCCACATGGGACTCTCACAATGATTTACACAGGGTTTATCCACACAGGATAAATTTCCACGGGGAACTCACTGTGGGCAGGAAATGTGTATACTGAACTTTCCCAAGCGCTTAGTACAGTCATCTGCATAGAGTAAACACTCGATAAATATGACAATGAATGGACGAGGGTGGTAAAATACTGGTATCGGGTATTATGAGAGTGTGGGAATTGTCATCCTTGGAGATTTCTTAAATGTCCATCTGTCCTGGATTATTCCCTTGACTGACCAATTGATTAATTATTCCTCTGCCTGAGGGAAGTCTTGCTGGACTGCAGAAACGCTCTGGGCATGTCACTCCCCTCCTCAAAAATCTCCAGGGGTTGCCTATCACCCTTTGCACAAAACAAAAACTCCTCACTCTGGGCTTCAAAGCTCTCCATCCCCAGGCCCCCTCCTACCTCACCTTCCTTCTCTCCTTCTCCAGTCCAGCCTGCACACTCCACTCCCCTGCCGCCGCTCACCTCCTCACCGGGCCTCGTTCCCCCCGTCCCACCGTCGACCTCTGGCCCACGTCTTCCCGCTGTCCTGGAATGCCCTCTCTTCTCACCGCCGCCAAACTAACTCTCTTCCCCTCAAGCCTTATGGAGAGCTCACCTCCTCCAGGAGGCCTTCCCAGACTGCGCCCCCCCACTTTCCCTGTTTCCCCTCCCCCTCCTCCTCCTCAGCACTGTGCTCATTTGTATATATTATTTATTACCCAATTTTTGTTAATGAGGTGTACATCTCCTTGATTCTATTTATCTTGATGATGTGCTCTTGGTTTTTTTGTTCTGTTTTGCTTTGCTGTCTGTCTCCCCCGTTTAGGCTGTGAACATGTCATTGGGCAGGGATTGTCTATTATCTGTTGCCGAATTGTACGTTCCAAGCACTTAGTACAGTGCTCTGCACATAGTAAGCGTTCAATAAACACTATTGAATGAATGAATGACTGGATTAGCACGCAAAGTCCCTCCCGGTTTATCTCATCCCATGATTCCATGCAAATGGAAAACACCATCCCATTGTCAAGAATACATATTTGACCACGTCTAACTGATCCAGAGGCAATTTAGTTTCTTCCTCCCCCAATAAATCATCTCAAAGCCCTTTCCAAAGATGTTCCCCACTCTCGACTCTTCAATTTATGGCTAATTATTTCAATCAGTGGTATCTACTGAGGCCTACTGCGCAAAGAGAAAACACTATGATTTACACATGTCAGAATGACTTTATGACAGAAGATGGGACGTCCTGAGGAGGGTGTGCTCATGGAGTCGCTATGGGTCAGAAAGGACTTGACTGCATTTGAAGACTGCATGAAGAACACTGTGCTAAGCATTCACGAGAGAATACAACAGGGCTGGTAGACAAACTCCCTGCCCACAAAGAGGGAGAACAAATATTATCCCTTGCTTATTTTACTTAATTGCTTTAAAGGACGTTAAAAATGGAAAACACAAACACACTCTACCTGTTTGAGGGTGTCCTGACACGACCCCTGGAAATCAGTCCCTGGAATCTGACTCTCTTGGGAGATGATCGAGTCAATGGGAGGAGCGGTTTCTTCGGGGCCAGAGTCGCTGCCGTTCCGCTTTCCACAACGAAGTGTGATTCCGATGGATCGTCCTTGATCCCGGGGCTGGATCCCCACGCCCGAGGCGCCGGAGGAGCACGGGCTTCTGTTCTCCAAAGGACGGACTGGCGTGGTCAAGCAAGGTGGTGAGGTTGTGCAAGAAGCATCTGGTCCCCTTACCTCCGTGGCGACGTTTTCACAGTTTGTGGGGGAGGCAAAACCCGGAGTAACACCCACAATGGGGAAAACAGGGGTACCTACATGTGCCTCAGGTTGCCCGTCTGTACCTGGAAGAACCGTTGCCGGAGGGGTCAAAAGTAAAACGGTTGAAGACCGTCCCTTTTCCTCCGCTTGGCCTCTTACGTTTGGAACTGGAGGCTGGGAGTCCTCGGGCCGAGTAATAAGATCCTTTCTCTTGTGATCAGTGACTCGCTTAAGCAACAGGTCCTCCAAAATGGCACTCTCTCCGGCACCACCTTGCCGTCTCGCTCCCACCCCTGCTTTCGGAGGCTCAGTTTGTTTGGTGGAGGATTTTAATTTCTCGAGCTTAAGGAAACCGAACTCTTCGTCGGGTAAGTGGAAGTCTGAGACAGTGAGGGAGGAAGACAGCTTCTTGAGATTGAGCATATCGAGGTGAAAGTCAGTTGCGGCGTTGGTGGGATCCAAATCCAAGCAGCCAGTGCTCCTGAAGCAGAGAGAGTTTGCTTTTAGACAGCTCCCTGGCTTCCCTACAAAAGAAGAGCATATTTACATTAGAAAGGATCGCAAAAGAGCTCCAAACCAAACATTTTTCTTAACCATCTCCCGATGCCCTAGGGGAGGTTTGGTTAAACCTAGTTGCCCAATCCTGCTGGCACGGGATCAAATCGATCGTTTTTATCAAGCACTTACTATGTGCAGAGCACTGTACTAAGGCGGGGAGGGGGAGCCTGTACAGTGTAACACGATTAGTGGAAATGTTCCCTGCCCATAACCTGAGCCCCTTCGAGTCCTCAAGAAGGCCATAAACACTCCCTGCCCTTCTCGCCCTTTAGACTGTAAGCTCACTGTGGGCAGGGAACATGTCTACCAACTCTGTATTGTACTCCACGAGAAGCAGCGTGGCTCAGTGGAAAGAGCCAGGCTTGGGAGTCAGAGGTCATGGGTTCAAATCCCGGCTCTGCCACTTGTCAGCTGTGGGACTGTGGGCAAGTCACTTCACTTCTCTGTGCCTCAGTTACCTCATCTGTAAAATGGGGCTGAAGACTGTGAGCCTCAAGTGGGACAACCTGATTACCCTATATCTACCCCAGCGCTTAGAACAGTGCTCTGCACAGAGTAAGCGCTTAACAAATACCAACGTTATTATTATTATTACTCTCCCAGGCGCTTACTCTGCGTCCAGGAAGCACTCAATAAATATGACTGATTGTACCCATGGGGCACTTTTTTGGTAATGACAGATCTATTTTTTATCTTGATACCTGTTTACTTGTTTTGATGCCTGTCTCCCCCCTTCTAGACTGTAAGCCCGGTGTGGGCAGGGATTGTCTCTATTGCAGAACTGTACTTTCCAAGTGCTTAGTACAGTGGTCCGCACACAGTAAGCGCTCAAAAAATACGACTGAATGAATATTCCCTAGTCCCAAACTGCTCTCCATGCTCCTTCCTTCTAGGTTCCCAAATAGAATATCATAATCTTAATTCTTCTAGGTAAAGGCTGGTTGCAGGACGCCAGCATGGATGAGAATGAATACAATAGTGGAAATTCAAAATACGAAAGGGAACCCCAGGCCCAGAACAGTACTCAAATTTTATGCTTCTCTATCAAATACTAAGCACTTAAGGACTTGAAAATTAAAGCAAAGTTTGGAAGCAATACAGAAGAGAATACCAAGCAACTAAGACATCTCCCTAAAAAACCCTCACCTGTTCCCCCTCCCATCCAGGTACGTATCCCCAAAATGCAGAAAGAACAGAAAGGATGAAGTAGATCAGGTTTGGAAAGTTCCTAATCAACCCAAGTGTTGTTTTGTAGTCCAGCCTGGGATGCAATAGCTTACCTTTTGCTTGGGCTTGGACACCAGTCTTCCAAGATCTTCTTTTCCCTTTATCTTGCCTTTGGGGCTGTTTCTTGTCTGCAGGAAGGGCGAGTCCGCTGCCCTTAGAAGGCTCAGCAGAAAGGTTGCCATCGCCGGTCGGGGAGAGAGATTTTTGGGAAGGACTTCCAGAACTCACGTGGCCTTCCTGACTGTCGGACAATGGAGGATCTCTTTTAGCTGTTTCTTGACCGGACTGGTCTAATTTTTTATTCAGAGGCTGACCTTTACATTTAAGTCCTTTCCTGCTTATGCCCAACTGGCTCTGAATTACAGCTTCGAGGTCTAACGTCCTCTGGCGATTTGACATCCTTCGTGTCGTCCGAACATAGTACTCCACGGGAAAGAGAAGGCCCTCAAGCACCGTGCACGAATTTAACGAGCTTACTGCAACGGCAGCGGGCACTTCCACGCCGGAACGTGAACTTAGGGGCTCTTCCTTCTCCGGAAGGTTCTCTCCACCTGATGGAGAGTCAGTGGGAAGACCTGAACACCTATGGTTGTGATGCAGTTCTTCCAGGGTTGGGTTTTTATTTGATAATACATCACCACTGCCATCGACGGGAACTGATTTATCACCTCCTGGAAAGTTAGAAGTACTAGGCTGCTGTTCAGCTGTGCTCCCCTCCTCATTTCCCTTTTGGTAAGTTGGATGGGAGGCAAATTGTCTCTCTGCATCCCCCAAATTTAAAAGCGAAGTAGAAGTCATCTCCATTGAACCCTCAGGAAGCCATTCATTCTCATCACACAGACCTTCAGGGGGCTGATCTCCAAGTTGTTGATTTTCACTGCTTTGTAACCGAGTACGTAACGGCACCACAACCATACTGAGGGAGATACTTTCTTTTGGCATTCCGCCGACATCGCTTTCCGATTCCTTAGCTTTTGGGGTACAAACGCTTCCTTCACCCATTTCTGGAGACGGCAAGGGAGAGTTCTGAATCCTACTTCCGTCGTTTGAAAAAGTATTTCTCGGAAATCCTGAGGATTCGGGATTGTTTAGGGCAAACCCTTGTTCTAGCCATCTTTCCCCAGCCTTTAGTTGTGATCTTGGATGACATGAAGGTTCTCTCTCTTTTTCTAGGGCTCTCTTTTTCCGCTTCAGTTTATTTCTTGGAAGCTCGTTCTTAGCTTCAGGGACGCTGACGCATGAGAGTCTCTTTTGCACATCGCCATCACCTTCAACTGCACCTTGTGAACACGACCTTTCCAGCAAACCCCCTTCATTTCGCAAGAGTTCAGGTTCGAGTTTAAATGAAACACAGTTTTTTTTCTTGCATTCTGATCCGAGGCTGGCAGTGGTTTGAGGTGCACCTATGTCCGATTCGCCACAAAGAGGCTTTGGTTCTGTTGGTTCTAGAGAGGCAAACAATTTATGAGCGTTACTTTTCTCTTTAAATCGAATATAGACACTCATCACGTCATATTTATTCATTCATTCCATGGTATTTCTTGAGCGCTCATCTGCATGAGAGGCCGTTTCAATCAATGGCATTTATTGAGCGCTTACTGTGCGAACAGCATTGTACTACGTGACTGAGAGACTACGATGCAACAGAGTCGACAGACCCATTCACGGAGCTTATGTTACGTTTCACCCTTGCGGGGCAAGGCATAATCACTTTGTCGGTGTTTGCCAAGAAGATAGAAAACCCCAAAGGTAGGTAAGTTGTTTGCACCTGGAGTATCCCAAAAATTGCCCCAAAAGGAAACGGGCATCATAATGAAAAATGAGCCGCTTTACCTGAATGGTCCAACTGTGTTCTCTCCTGACTGAGCAAGAAATTCTGTTTTGCAATGGTTTTCTTAACATAGCTCTTAATCCTTTCAGCACTTTGAGCACGCTACAAAACAAAAAAGATAGTTTAAAAAGAAAGTTAAGAATGAATCCTAAGGCTGAAATTAGAAAACGCTCACATACTTGCAATTTGGCCAGTGTCCGGCTGTATTCTTTCTTCAGTATGTCTAGTTTTTCCTTTAGCTGGATGAAGAAAAGACATGGACCTAACGTTATACAGATTGCCAAATATCGTTCTCCAGAAAGTAGAACCATTTAAAGCCAGGGAAAGCTAAATGTGAAAATATTAGTCTTGAGGGGCATGGCCGTGACCTCCACGTGGGATAACGTACTATGCTCGACCTGATTACCTTGTATCTACCCCAGCACTTAGAACGGTGCTAGACACATAGTAAGCGCTTAAGAAATATCATCATCATCATCATCATCATCACAATATTTACAATGGCTGGGATAGGAAGAGACCAAAGGTTTCCGAAGGCTCGTTAAATGTTGCAAAAGTCTGTAGAGGGGATATTTTAGCCAAAACAACATTTGTTAAGCTCTTACTACATATCAGGGACTGCGCTCCATAAAAAGATCAGATCAGAGCAGTCCCTATCAGTCATTCGTATTTATTGAGCACTTACTCTGTACTAAGCATTCAGAAGAGTAGAGCAATGAACAGACACATTCCCTACCCAAAATGAGCTTGCAGTCTAGAGGGGGAGACAGACATGACTACAAATAAATACAGACATGTACATACGTGTGGTGGGGCTGGGAAGGGGGGACTAATAAAGGGAGCAAAGCAGAGCAAAGCAGAAGGGAGTGGGAGAAGAGGAAAGTAGGGTTTAGTCAGGGGAGGCCTCTTGGAGGAGAAGGGCCTTCAATAAGGCTTGGGGTCGGGGGCTGGCGAGGTAGAGTCACTGTCTGATACGAGGAGGGAGGGCGATCCGCGCAAGAGGCAGGATGTGGACGGGACGTCAGCGGTCAGACAGACGAGATCGAGGTAAAGTGAAAAGATTAGCGTTGGAGAAATAAAGTGGGCAGCTAGTTGTAGAAGGAAAGTAGCGAAGTGAGGTGGGAGAGGGCAAGGTGACTGAATGCTTTAAAGCCCTCGGTGAGGAGTTTCCCTTTGACGTGGAGGTGGATGGGCAACCACTGGAGTTTCTTGAGGAGTCCCGGTCCCACATGGGAGACACAGACTAAGGGGGAGGGAGAAGAGGTATTTAACCCCCACTCTACAGATTGGGAAACCGAAGAGAGATGTCAAGTGATTCCCGAGGTCACACAACGGGGAAGTAATAACAATAATAATAATAATGTTGGTATTTGTTAAGCGCTTACTATATGCAGAGCACTGTTCTAAGCACTGGGGTAGACAAAGGGTAATCAGGTTGTCCCACGTGGGGCTCACAGTCTTAATCCCCATTTTACAGATGAGGTAACTGAGGCACAGAGAAGTTTAGTGACTTGCCCACGGTCACCCAGCTGACAAGTGGCAGAGCTGGGATTCGAACCCATGACCTCTGACTCCAAAGCCCGTGCTCTTTCCACTGAGCCACGCTGTGGCAGGGCTGGGCTCAGATCCCAGGTCTTCTTGTCCCCCAGGTCTGTGGGTTTGGAGAGGTGTTTCTGACAGCCAGTGTTTTCACAGGTTTCAACCCCTCCCCGCTGGTCAGTCGGTCAGTCAAACAAACAATGATCCTGGGGACCCCACAATCATACATTCGATAGTACTTTTCAATAGTATTTATTGAGCGCTTACTATGTGCAGAGCATTGTACTAAGCGCTTGGAATGTACAATTGGCCACAGAAAGAGACAATCCCTGCCCAATAGCGGGCTCACAGTCTAAACGCAATCGATCCAGGCTGACCTTCTCCTTTGACTTGAGTCCCGTGTGGGACAGGGACTGTGACCCACCTGATGATGCCTGTCTCTGTTAAGCGCTTACTAGG
Source organism: Ornithorhynchus anatinus (assembly GCF_004115215.2). Lineage (NCBI taxonomy): Eukaryota > Metazoa > Chordata > Mammalia > Monotremata > Ornithorhynchidae > Ornithorhynchus > Ornithorhynchus anatinus. The sequence goes on along the minus strand of NC_041729.1, from coordinate 31,050,688 downwards.
TCCCAGGCACTGTGCTAAGTGCTGGGGTGGAGCCAAGCAAATTAGTTTGGACACAGTTCCCGTCCCACAATCTTTATCCCCATCTTCCAAATAAGGGGCTTGAGGCACAGATGAGTTCAGAGACTTGCCCAAGGTCTCACGCCAGACGGGTGGCAAGAGCTGGAATTAGAACCCGGATCCTCTGACAGCCAGGCGCGGGCTCTATCCAGGCCCGGGGAGAAGCAGCGTGGTTTAGTGGGAAGAGCGTGGTCTTGGGAGTCAGAGGATGTGGGTTCTAATCCCGGCTCCGCCGCTTATCTGCTGTGTGACCTCGGGCAAGTCACTTCACTTCTCTGGACCTTAGTGATCTGACCTGTAAAATGGAGATTAAGATTGTGAGCCCCACGTGGGACAACCTCATTACCTTGTATCTACCCCAGTGCTTAGAAAACAGTGCTTGGCACACAGTCAGCACGTAACGAATACCATTATTATTATTATTATTATCATCCACGAGGCCACGCCACTTCCTCATGCTCTTCAAACTTACAACCTGATAAACCGTTTCTACCGCAGCACATCGTCCAGTGTCTGGCACATAGTGGGCGTTGACCCAATGCTGTCATCCTGGGAGCCTGGCATGTTGGGGAGCGGGAAGGGTCGGTGCCCATTCATTCATTCAATCATATTAATTGAGCACTTAATGTGTGTAGATCACTGTACTAAGTGCTTAGAAAGTTCAATTTGGCAACAGATAGAGACAATCCCTACCCAACAACGGGCTCATGGTCTAGAAGGGGAGGAAAAAGACAACAAAGCAAGTAGACAGATATCAAAATAGAGAAGCAGTGTGGCTCAGTGGAAAGAGCATGGGCTTAGGAGTCAGAGGTCATGGGTTTGAATCCGAGCTCTGCCAACTGTCAACTGTGTGACTTTGGGCAAGTTACTTAACTTCTTGGTCCCTCAGTTCCCTCATCTGTAAAATGGGGATTAAGACTGTGAGCCCCACGTGGGACAATCTGATTCCCTTGTATCTACACCAGCGCTTAGAAGAGTGCTCGGCACACAGTAAGCGCTTAACAAATAGCAAAATGATTATTATTATCACATAGAATTATAGAGCTATATACATCATTAATAAGATAGAATAAGTTGGTAGACAGGCATCGATAGCATCAAAATAGATATAGAATGATAGAGCTATACACATCATTAATAAAATAGAATAAGTAGACAGGCACGTATCAACAGCACCAAAATAGATGTAGAGCTGCACACGTGATTAATAAAATAGAATAAGTAGGCAGACAGGCATCGACAGCATCAAAACGGATACAGAATGATAGAGCTTTGCGCATCATTAATGAAATAGAATAAGTAGACCGACAGGCATCGACAGCATCAAAATAGATAAATGACAGAGCTATGTGCATCATTAATAAAAAAGAATACGTAGACAGACAGGCATCGATAGCACCAAAATGGATATAGAATGACAGAGCTATGTGCATCATTAATAAAAAAGAATAAATGGACAGGCATCTATAGCACCAAAATGGTTATAGAATGATAGAGCTATGTGCATCATTAATAAAAAAGAATAAATGGACAGACAGGCATCGATAGCATCAAAACGGATATAGAATGATAGAGCTATGTGCATCATTAATAAAAAAGAATAAATGGACAGACAGGCATCGATAGCATCAAAATAGATATGGAATGATAGAGCTATGTGCATCATTAGTAAAAAAGAATAAATGGACAGGCATCTATAGCACCAAAATGGTTATAGAATGATAGACCTATGTGCATCATTAATAAAAAAGAATAAATGGACAGGCATCTATAGCACCAAAACGGATATAGAATGATAGAGCTATGTGCATCATTAATAAAAAAGAATAAATGGACAGACAGGCATCGATAGCATCAAAATAGATATGGAATGATAGAGCTATGTGCATCATTAATAAAAAAGAATAAATGGACAGGCATCTATAGCACCAAAACGGATATAGAATGATAGAGCTATGTGCATCATTAATAAAAAAGAATAAATGGACAGACAGGCATCGATAGCATCAAAATAGATATGGAATGATAGAGCTGTACGCATCATTAATAAAATAAATAGAATAATAAGTAGGTACAGATGAGCACAAGTGTTGTGGCGGGGGAGAGCAGAGGAGGAAGGGGGATGGGGAGCGGAGGGAAGGGGGCCGAGCGTGGCAGGCCTCCTGGAGGAGGTGGGCCCCGAGAGGGTGACCCCTGACCCCTGCCCCCCGCCCCCCGCCCCCCCCCCCGCACCTTGGCCTTGTCCTGGCCGCTGAGGGCGGGGCCGAGGGGCTCCTCCATGGCGGGGGGCGGGCATGGCCGGGGCCGCGGGGAGCCCCCGCCGCACGGCGCCGGCGGCAGCAACACTGCGCGCTGCGCGATGTCCGGACGACGACGACGAGGAGGAGGAAGAGGAAGAAGAAGAAGAAGAGGAGGAGGACGACGACGAGGAGGACGACGAGGAGGAGGCCGCAGCGGCCCCCTCGGCCAGCCCTCCCTGCCGAAGGCGGAGGACCCGATGGAGGCCGCCTGGAGGAGCGCCGACAACATCGAACTCCGCCCGGGCACAGGGGGCCCCAGGGGGCGGGGCCCCAGGGGGCGGGGCCCCAGGGGGCGGGGCCCCAGGGGGCGGGGCCCCAGGGGGCGGGGCCCCAGGGGGCGGGGCCCCAGGGGGCGGGGCCCCAGGGGGCGGGGCCCCAGGGGGCGGGGCTCCCGCTGCTCGGGGATTGGTGGAGTCGGAGGAGGGGCGTGGCCTGAGGGGGCGGGGCCTGAGGGGGCGGGGCCCGAGGGGTCGGGGGTTTGGTGGAGCCGGGGGAGGGGACGGGGCTCCCGCTGCTCGGGGATTGGTGGAGCCGGAGGAGGGGGCGGGGCCTGAGGGGGCGGGGCGCGGGCTGGAGGGCTTCCGGTCCGGGCGGAAGTGACGTCAGGCCGGCGGAGGGTGGGCCGTCCCTGTCAGCGCCGCCGCCGCCATGGAGCTGAACGAGCTGCTGTACAACAAGTCGGAATACATCGAGACGGTGAGCGGCGGGTGGGCGGCCCGGAGGCCCGCGGGGGCCGCACTCTGTCCCCCGGCCCCCCTCCCCGACCCTGCCCGCCCTCCGCCTCATCCTTCTCCTCACAGTCATGGCGACGACGGTACCTCGTAGCCGTTACTATGTGCCGAGCACTCTCCTAAGCGCTGAGGTAGACGCAAGACAAACAGCGGGGCTCAGTGACAAGAGCCCGGGCCGGGGAGGCACAGGGTCACGGGTTCGAATCCCGCCTCCGCCACTCGTCAGCTGGGTGACCGTGGGCAGGTCACTTCACTTCTCTGGGCCTCAGGGACCTCAGCTGGAAAATGGGGATGAAGACTGAGCCCCACGGGGGACAACCTGATGACCCTGGCTCTCCCCCAGCGCTTGGAACAGAGTGCTCTGCACGTAGTAAGCGCTTAACAAATACCAACATTATTATTATTACTTCCCTGAGCCTCAGTCCCCTCATCTGGGAAATGGGGATGAAGACTGGGAGCCTCACGTGGGGCAACCTGATGACCCTGTATCTCCCCCAGCGCTTAGAACAGTGCTCTGCACAGAGTAAGCGCTTAACAAATACCAACATTATTATTATGATTACTTTTCTGAGCCTCAGTTACCTCATCTGTAAAATGGGGGTGAAGACTGGGAGCCTCACGTGAGACAACCTGATCCTCCTGTATCTCCCCCAGCACTTAGAACAGCTTTTGGCCCGTAGTAGGCACTTAACAAATGCCAACATTATTATTACTCCTCAGGGCCTCAGTGACCTCAACTGTAAAATGGGCTTTAAGACAGTGAGCCCCCCGTGGGACAACCTGATCACCTTGTATGCCCCCCCCCCAGCGCTTAGTGCAGTGCTTGGCACATAGTAAGCGCTTAACTAATACCACCGTTATTATTATTCTAATCCCACCTTAGCCACTTGTCAGCTGGGTGACTTTGGACAAGTCACTTCACTTCTCTGGGCCTCAGTTCCCTCATCTGTAAAATGGGGATTAAAGCTGTGAGTCCCACAGGGGACATCCTGATGACCTGGTATCTAACCCAGTGCTTAGTGCAGTGCTTGGCACATAGTAAGCACTTAACTAATACCAGCATTATTATTATTATTCTAATTCATTCATTCAGTAGTATTTATTGAGTGCTTACTATGTGCAGAGCACTGTACTAAGTGCTTGGAATGGACAATTTGGAAGCAGATAGAGACAGTCCCTGCCCATTGACGGGCTTACAGTCTAATCAGGAGACAGACAAAAACAATAGCAATAAGCGCTTAACTAATACCACCATTATTATTATTATTCTCTAATCCCACTTTAGCCACTTGTCAACTGGGTGACTTTGGGCAAGCCACTTCACTTCCCTGGGCCTCAGTTCCCTCATCTGTAAAATGGGGATTAAAGCTGTGAGTCCCACTGGAGACAACTTAATTACCTTGCCTCTACCCCAGCTCTTAGAATAGGGCTTGGGACATAGTAAGCGCTTAACAAATACCATCATTATTATTGTTATGCAAAGTAATCAGGTTGTCCCATGTGGGGCTCACAGTCCTACTCCCCCATTTTCCAGATGAGGAAACTGAGGCCCAGAGAAGTGAAGTGACTTGTCCAATGTCACGCAGCAGACAAGTGGCAGAGCCGGGATTAGAACCCCCCAACCCCCGACTCCCAAGCCCGGGCTCTTTCCCCAAAGTCAAGCTGCTTCTCATTCGTTCCTTTCTAGGACTCATTATCATGGGATTCCTTAACCGCTTACCCTGGGCCAGGCACTGTACTAAACGCTGGGGTGGATATGTTCATTCACTCACTCAGTCGTATTTATGGAGCGCTTACTGGGTGCAGAGTGCTGTACTAAGCGTATGGAAAGTACAGTTAGCAACAGATAGAGACAGTCCCTGCCCAACAGCGGGCGCACGGTCTGGAAGGGGGGTTCACAGTCTCAATCCCCATTTTATAGATGAGGAAACTGAGGCGCAGAGAGGTAAAGGCACCTGCCCGAGGTCACCCAGCAGACAAGTAGTGGAGTCGGGGTTAGAACCCATGATGTTCAGACTCCCTGCTCTGTGTTCTATCCACTGGACACTGCTGCTTCTACTAATTAATATCTGTCTCCTCCTCTAGATGGGGAATGTGTTTATTGTTATAGGGTACTCTCCCAAGCGCTTAGTACAGTACTCTGCAGACAGGAAGCACTCAGTAAATGCAACCGAATAATAATAATTATTATTATGGCGTTTGTTGAGCACTTACTATGTAGAACAGTGTTTGGCACATAGCACCTAACAAAAACCATCATTATTATTATTTGTGCCAAGTACTGTCCTAAGCGCTGGGATAGATACAAGGTAATCGGGTTGGACACAGTCCCCGTCCCATATGGGGTTCACAGTCTTCATCCCCATTTTACAGACGAGGGGACTGAGGCAGAGAGAAATGAAGTGACGCACCCAAGGTCACAAGTGGCAGAGCCGGGGTTAGAACCCACGTCTTTGACTCCCAAGCCCTGCTCTTGCCACTAGGCCGTGGTCCTTCTGACCCTGAACGAATGAATTCATTCAGTAGTATTTCTTGAGCGCTTACTATGTGCAGAGCACCGGACTAAGCGTTTGGAGTGGACAATTGGGCAACAGAGACCATCCCTGCCCAACGACGGGCTTCCGGTCTAATCGGGGAGACAGACGGACAAATACAAGACGACATCATCACGATAAATAGAATCAAGGGGATGAACACCTCATTAACAAAATAAATAGGGTAATAAAAATATATGCAAATGAGCACAGTGCTGAGGGGAGGGGAATGAATGAACTTCAACCTCCCCTCAACGGCCAACAGAACCGTTAGAACAATAGAAACCTGCTCCGTGTCGGCTTCACCACACCCCTGGGAACTCCCGCCCCTCGCAGTCGATCAATTTATTAGCTTTATCGAGTGCTTATTGTGCGCAGAGCACTGTCCTAAGCGCTTGGGAGAGTCCAGTAGAGCTGGTGGACACCATTCCTGTCCTCAAGGAGCTTACTAGCTAGCGGGGGGAGGCGGTCGTTTAATATTTCAGTGAGGAGAACCTGCCGAGTATAGGGATGTGGACGAGAGTGCTGTGGGTCTGGAGGAGGGGGGAGTATTAAAGTACTTAAGGGCGATGTGGGTCTGGGGCGAGGAGAGAATCAAAGCGCCGAAGGGGTTCAGACCCGAGGGCTACGGCGAATATAGTAGAGAAATGAAGGGTTAGGCAGGAAAGACCTTTCGGAGGAAATGGGATTTTGAGTAAGACTTCGAAGATGGGGAGGACGGCGGCCCGTCGGCTGTGAAGGGGCAGCGAGATACAGGCCAGAGGGAGGAAATGGGCGAGGAATCTTGGGCAAGACAGGTGACCTCGAGGAACGGCGAGCTGTCGGTGTGGGAGGAGCGAAGCGGGTGGGCCGGCTTTTACCGGGCTCTTAGTGTGGTTAGAGGAGAAGGGATGGCAAGGAGTTTCTCTTTGGTGCGGAAGTGGTTGGGCAAAGTCTGGATGTCTTGGAAGAGTGGGGAGACCTGGGCTAAATATCTTTTTCTTGGAAAACTGACCCAGACCGCAGAGTGAAATGGGGACTGGAGTGGGGAGAGACAGGAGGCAGGAAGGACGGCAGAGAGGCAGATGCAGTAATCAAGGTGGCATATGATAAGTGCTTGGTTCAGCACGGTCACGGTTTGGAGGGAGAGGGAGGGGATGGGTTCGAGAGATTTTGATGAAGGAAGAACCGACAGGATTTGGTGAAAGATTTAGTACGTGGGTTGCATGAGAGAGATGAGGTGAGGAGAATGCACAGTTAACCTCTCCAGCTAGCCAAAATTTGTCCCTTTTCTTAGGTCGCATTCACCTATTCACCTCTGTGTCTTCCCCTTTCCTCACCCTTTTACGTGTGTCTCTTAGCCCCTTCCCTCAGTTTCATTTTTCCTTACTCTCCTTCCCATCACCCTTTCACCCTTCAATTCCTGGATCCCGGGCCACGTTGGGATCCGTGGCCTGACTCTCCCTCCCTCCAACCCTCGACTCTCTTGATCAGGATTTTTGTCCCAAAAGATGGCACTTCCCTCTAATCGACAATCTCTGCTGCTTCTCCTCAGGCGTCTGGGAATAAAGTTAGTCGCCAGTCAGTGCTGTGTGGAAGCCAGAATATAGTGCTTAATGGCAAGGTAAGGCTCCGTCCCACTTGGAATATTTCCGTTCTCGACGACACCGCATTCAAAAGTTGCAATCACCGAGCAGGTGTTGCCGGTTGTTTAGATGCTTGGTTTTATTTCCGTGTTTTTCTGTCTTTTAATATTCCCATCCCGGTCCCTCACATTTCAGAGCTTTGGGGCTGCTTTCCTCCTAGCTCTGGTTCCCTGAGCCCTCCCACTCGGTAATACCTTAATTGCTGTGGGAGTAAAGGTCAGATAATTAATCCTCCTCTCAGACGGCAGTGTTCCTTTCTGGCTTTTAGTATTCTCTGCTGCCTCTAAAATGTTTACGCATTAGCTCCGTTTTGGTGGACGTTGTGGTGCCGTTGTTTCAGTGACCATGTATGCATCTGGCCCCCTTCGTTTCGTGTCTTGCATACCAGGTTTCAAACTAAGAGCACACAATCTCTCACCTTGGAAGGGAGATCGTCTAGAGATGAATGGGGTTGGGAAATTAATGATGTTGGTATTTGTTAAGCACTTACTATGTGCAGAGCACTGTTCTAAGCGCTGGGGTAGATACAAGATGATCACGTTGTCCCACGAAGGGGCTCACAGTTTTAATCCCCATTTTACAGATGAGGTAACTGAGGCACAGAGCAGTGAAGTGACTTGCCCACAGTTACACAGCTAACAAGTGGCAGAGCCGGTGGAGATTCGAACCCATGACCTCTCACTCCCAAGCCCGGGCTCTTTCCACTGAGCCACATACTCGAGTCTTAATATGCAGTTATAGCTATGACTGGATGGTAGAAGATGGGTAATTCTTGAACCCCCATGCTTTGTTTCTCCGTTTGTAAAGAGCTACTGTTTTTCTACCGAAGCCGCAATTGTTCTTTGAAATATCTCGGTGATCCTGGTTAAAAATCAGTGGTCCTTTCTAAAAAGTTATGCCCTCTGTCATGTTTCCTTAGAGCCAACATTATGTGATTTATTATTATTAATAATAATAATGGCATGTGGTAAGCTCTTACTGTGTGCCAGGTATTGTACTAAATGCTGGGGTGGATACAAGCAAATCAGGTTGGTCACAGTCCCTGTCCCACGTGGGGCTCGTAGTCTCCGTCCCCATTTTACAAATGAGGTAACTGAGGCACAGAGAAGTTAAGTGACTTGTCCAAGTTCACACAACAGACGAGAGGCGGGGCCGGCATTAGAACCCATGGCCTTCCAACTTCCAGGCTCATGCTCTATCCACTATGCCGTTAGGCAGCTTTGATTAGTTCATCACGTACTGAACACTTACTAGGTTCTCACCACTGGCTACACTCTGTGGTAGGAATAAGATAATCAGATCAAACGTGATCCCTGTTTTTAATTGCTTTTATAATCCAAGGAAGAGCAGGAATCTTTTCCCCATTTTAGAGGTAACTAAAGCACAGTCACAAAATCAAAATCACAAAAAAGACCCGCGGCAGAGCTGGGATTTTGAATTATCAGAGAAAACTACCAGAGATGGAAAAAAAATTACAAAAAAGAAAAAGGGGGGGGGCTCATTTCAGACATTACCATTACAGTTTTTGAAGTAATTCATTACAGAGGAATTTGGAAAAGGCAACTTTTTTTTTTTAAATATCTTACTGGAAATTAATGCTTTTCATAGAAAGGAAGCCTAAAACAGTTATCCTCTAGTCCCAATAGACCAGAAAACTCAGATCAAAGCTAGAACAGTTCTATCCTACAAATTTCATTTTCTTTAGAGAAGCAGCGTGGCTCAGTGAAAAGAGTCCGGGCTTGGGAATCAGAGGTCATGGGTTCTAATCCCGGCTCCGCCGCTTTCCCGCTGTGTGACTTTGGGCAGGTCACTTCACTTCTCTGTGCCTCAGTTACCCCATATGTAAAATGGGGATTAAAACTGTGAGCCCCACGTGGGACAACCTGATCACCTCGTATCCCCCCAGCGCTTAGAACAGTGCTTTGCACATAGTAAGTGCTTAACAAATACCATTATTATTATTAGTATTAAAATCCAGGTCTCCCGACTCCCAGCCCCAGTCACTTTCCGCTAGACCAAATTGCCAAAGAAGCAGTGGATGAAAGCAGCTTTTATGTAACTAAGCTTCGTGAATATGTGGGTGAATTAATTGCCCCCTTCTTGCCTTCCAGACAATTGTAATGAATGACTGTATTATCCGAGGGGATTTGGCGAACGTCAGGGTTGGACGCCACTGTGTTGTGAAAAGCCGCAGTGTAATAAGGCCACCGTTCAAAAAATTCAGCAAGGGGTAAGTGTTGGTTGTTCTGTGTGTTAGAGAAGGTGGAAGACCATTGATATTTCTCCTGGACCGTAGAAGAAATTGCCACCGGTTGCCCACGGCTGAAGCTGTAGCTAAAAAAAATCTTTAAGTGTCGTCAGCAGGGCCACCTGGACTGGTTCATGTATATTCTAGGTAGAAACTCCAGTCACACACTTTCTGGTTCCCTCCTGGAAACTCCTCACATCAGGCGGGGCTGTTTTGGCTCCACGTGAGCCTCCTTTCGCCGTTCGAGCCTGCCGTGTTAACGATCGTGGTATCCGTTGAGCTACGTGCCAAGCAGTGTACTAAGCACTGGGAGTAGATTGAAGATCCTCAGGTTCCACACGGGGCTCACATTCTAAGCAGGAGGAGGTCAGATCCCCTTTTTGCAGATGAGAGAACTGAGGGACAGAGAAGTTAGGTGAATTGCTCAAGGTCACACAGCTGGAGAGTGGCAGAGATGGCAGCGTGGCGCAGTGGAAAGAGCACGGGCTTTGGAGTCAGGGCTCATGAGTTCAAATCCCAGCTCTGCCACTTGTCAGCTGTGTGACTCTGGGCAAGTCACTTAACTTCTCTGTGCCTCAGTTCCCTCATCTGTAAAATGGGGATTAAGACTGTGAGCCCCACGTGGGACAACCTGATTCCCCTGTGTTTACCCCAGCGCTTAGAACAGTGCTCTGCACATAGTAAGCGCTTAACAAATACCAACATTATTATTATTATTATTAAAACCCAGGTCCTCTGACTCCCAGGCCCGTGATCTTTCTCCTGGGCCACTCTGCTTCCACACTGCTATATTCTGCTAACGATCTCCTTTAACGATGTTCCTTTCTTATGGTTGGAAAGCAGTCTTCTAAAGAAGAGGTCGCCCGCTCGCTCCTCCACCGGAACAATAATATGGAGCAAAATATGTCATTCCTCCCAGCTGCTTCCAACTCTTTTTGCCCTCCCATACTTTGAATTTACGGAGGGGAAGATAAACTAGAGACGGTGATGGGGAAAATTATGTGAAGTGGCTTTATGTGGTAACGGTATTTGTTAGGTGCTTACTCTGTGCTAAGCCTGGAACAGATTCAAGGGAGTCAGGTCGAGCTCTTGCCCCAAAAGGGGCTCACAGTCTAAGAGGGAGAGAGAACCGATAACAACTGTGGTATTCCTTAAGCGCTTACTATGTGCCAGGCACCGTACTACATGCTGGGGTGGAAATACAGTGGGTATTGAATCCCAGTTTTACAGACTGGGAAACTGAGGTGCCAAGTGAAGTGACTTGGCTAAGGTCATGTAGCAGGCAAGTTGCAGAGCCAGGATTACAACCTGTATCAGTCAGTGCCTCCCCGCGGCCCCCACAGCGCTTGCGTACATATCTGTCATTTATTTATTTGATTGTCTCCCCGCCTCTAGACTGTAAGCTTGTTGTGGGCAGGGAATGTGTCTTCAGGGAACGGGTCTGTGTACTGTTGTACTCTCGCAAGTGCTTAGTAAAGTGCTCTGCACACAGTAAGTGCGCAATAAACTTGATTGAATGAATGAATGACTGAATCCTCCCTCCTCCCAGAAGCAGGTTTAGGATTTGGAGACCTGCTCTCAGAATTGCTGTGTGACGGACTATTATTTGTCACAGTGCTTTGAGTGTCAGACCAGCTTTGACTTTGTGCTGTGAGCATCCAGAAAATATCTATGGGACCGACACATTTTGGCTTAGTGGATAGAGCCAGGGCCTGGGAGTCAGAAGGACCTGGGTTCTAGTTCCGGCTCTGCCATTTGTCTGCTGTGTGACTTGAGGCAAGTCACTTCATTTCTCTGTGCCTCAGTTACCTCATCTGTAAAATGGGGATTATGACGGAGGGCCCCAGGTGGGATATGGACCGTGTCCCACCCGATTACCTTGTATCTACCCCAGTGCTTAGAAGAGTGTGTGTAAGCCCTTAACAGATACCATTAAAAAAAAATTCCTCGGTGTCATGACTTAGCTAACGGTTAGGTTATTGTCATGAAATCTTCTCCTTGAAGTATTCTACCTAAATCTCACTGCTTTCCCTTTAGTATCGAATAAATGGCAGCAATATTTTTTCCTCAGCAAGGTGATACAGCTGTTCAGCGTGTGAAACAACCACCAACCAATAGACTAAAGTCCGGCTCATGTAACCCATCAAAGAGTCTGTGAAATACAGAGCAGCTCTTTACTCAAGTAACAACTTGTATCAATAATGTAAAAAAAAACCCCAAAACCCAGTATCCTCAGGCATAACCCCAGAGGATCTATTAATTCATGAAGAAAAACAAACCTCCAGTAACGCCATTGGTTAATATTATTTTATTTTATTTTTTTTACCAATTTCAAATGTAATCTTCCCATTCTCGGCACGTTTCAGTTTTGAAGTAAACTAAACATTGATTTAAAAAGGAGGCACATTCTGGGGGCGGGATAAATTAAAGCCCGATGGAAATGTCAGCTCCTTTGCCCCCTTCCTGCTGAACCGGTTCTCCAGAAGTTGGCCAGGAAAGCGTCCACACATGCACATAAGCACTTAACTATGTGCCAAGCACTGTATTAAGCAGTGGGCTAGATCCAGTATAAGCATCCTCAGTGGTATTTATGGAGCGGTACTATGTGCCAAGCACCGTGTTAAGCCCTGGGGTAAAGCCAATGTAATCATCAACGTCAGCGGTATTTACTGAGCGCTTACTATGTACTGAGCATTTACGAGACTCCACTACGATGGAGTTGGCAGACACGTTCCCCTGCCCACGTTGAGCGGTATGATCATGTCTGCTACTTCTCTGTTAGCAAACAGTATGGTGCTTTACGGGGAGTAAGTGCTCAAAAAGTATGATTTAATGGATGGCGAAGGGCTCATCATGGCCCAGGTAAACCTGGGATCGGAGAGAGATCGGCAATAGATTTGATCAGTAATAGATTTATTAAAAATAATAATGATAACGATGGTCCTTATTAAGCACTCTGTGTCAAGCACCGTTCGGAGCGCTGGAGTAGCTGCAGCCTAGTCAGGCTGAACACAGTCCCCGTCTCCCACGGGGCTGCCGGTCTTAATCCCCATTTTAAAGATGAGATGACTGAGGCCCAGAGAAGTGAAGCGGCTTGCCCGAGGTCCCAGAGCCGACAGGTGGCAGAGCCCGAATGAGAGCCCGTGACCTTCTGACTCCGAGGGCCCGGCTCTATTCACTCGGCGCTGCCTGATGGGCAATCGATTTGATCGGCGATTGGATTAAAGAAGTCCTCGGTCTCCACCAGGTGTCAGTGTCAGGCCTTCCCTCGCCTCGGTCCCGAGCCGAGCGTTCCCTGTCTGCCCTATTCCTTGGGACCGTCAAGAGCCGCCTGGGCCTTAGTGAGGGACCCGAGCCCTGCCCAGAGGGAAAGAAAATTCCAACTGGAAGGTCGGCACCACTAATAATAATAATAATAATGATGGCATTTCTTAAGCACTTACTATGTGCCAAGCACTGTTCTAAGCGCAGGGGAGGATACAGGATAAAAGGTTGTCCCCGGTGGGGCTCACGGTCTTAATGCCCATTTCACAGATGAGGTCGCTGAAGCCCAGAGAAGTCAACTGACTTGCCCAGAGTCACACGGCTGACAAGCGGAGGAGCCGGGATCTGAACCCATGATCTCTGGCTCCCCGGCCCGTGCCCTTTCCACTGAGCCACGCTGCTCCATTGGCGATTGGACTTTCCGAGGAGGCGGGATATCGACGGCTCCCGTGGCGAGCGGACGGACTCCCTGGGACGGGGGCGGCCAGGCAGCCCCGGCTGAAGTCGCCGCCATCGGCCAGACGGCCGCTGGACGACGAGCGACGGGGCTCTCGGCTCGGGCCCCGGGGGCGGAGCAGAATGGGGGAGGCTGAGGCCGTTGGCTTCCAGAGGCAGCGGGGCGGGGAGGCCGGGCCAGGTGGGCCAGCCCGATCCTGCGTGGCCCAGGGCTCCGACCCCGCTTCCCCGAAACCAGCCGTCCCGGGACTTTCTCTCGTACCCGAGCCAAGTTCCGGCCAGGAAGTCGATCGATCGGTAGTATTTATCGAGCTGACTCGGTGCCGTGCCAGATACCTTCCTTCCGGCACTGGGCCTGAGGTGTTAGGGTTCATTCATTCAATCGTATCTATTGAGCGCTTACCTTGTGCGGAGCACTGTGCTGAGCGCTAGGGAAGTACAGTTCGGCAACAGAGGCTTGGAGCAAGTTCAGCAATTCTGCTAGAAGATTCAGCTCTCTAACAGACTCATTTAGGGTAAAGCTTGTGGGGCCTGGGCTTCCGGCTTTTCCAGCTCAGAAATGATATACTAATAATGCTGGTATTTGTTAAGCGCTTACTATGTGCCAGGCACTCTTCTAAGCACTGGGGTAGATACAAGGTGGTCAGATTGTCCCATGTGGGGCTCACAGTCTTAACCCCCATTTTACAGATGAGGGAACTGAGGCCCAGAGAAGTTAAGTGACTTGCCCAAGGTCACACAGCAGACAAGTGGCAGAGCCAGAATTAGAACCCATGACTTCTGACTCCCAAGCCCGTGCTCTTTCTACTAAGCCACACTGCTCCTTTATACGTGTATATATACACACACACACACACACATATATATACATATATATACACATATATATACATATACACACACACATCCTATGGGAATGGTATTTAGCATTTTGCCCCTTCTCTAGGAACTTTCATAGCCAGTTCTGACCCCTAGAAGCAGCATGCTGTCGTGGAAGGAGCCCGTGCCGGGAGTCAGAGAACCTGGGTTCTAATCCAGGCTCTGCCCATTGTCTGCTGTGTGACCTTGGGCAAGTCACTTCTCAGGGCCTCAGGTGCCCCATCTGTAAAATGAATATCTGTCCTCCTGCTTGGACTGTGAGCCCGATGTGGGACCGGGACCGTGTCCCACCTGATTTGACTTGTATCTATCCCAGCACTTAGAACAGTGCTTGACACGGAGCCATTATTTTATGGCGCCTCACAAATGCCATTAAAAAAAAAATGCCTTTTGTATTTGCGATAAAGACAATTCACGTAAAAGAAGTTGGGAAAACCGGTCCTGGGAGTCTGGTTATTTTAAAAAGGTTCTTTGCGGAGGCATTTTAATCATTAAGAAGAGCAGCTGTATCTTCATGTCACTGAAATTTTTATTGTTGTTTCTCATGACTTGTCCCTGGCCCTTCCTGAAGGAAGTCATTTCATTTATGAGGGAAGTAGCTGCTTGGAATTTTTATCAGTTGGATCCAGTTAGTGGGGTCCATTCCCCAGGTGGTGTTCATTAGCCGCAAAACAGATAGCAAGTGTGCGCGCCAGCCCTCGTGTGGCTCTGGTGAGATCTGTGGGATTGAAGTCGTTTTTGCTATCAGTCAAACAGTGGAGTCTGTTGAGTGCTTACTACGTGCAGAGCACTGTCCTGAGCACTTGGGAGTGTAGGAGCGTGGCTTAGTGGAAAGAGCCCGGGCTTGGGATTCAGAGGACATGGGTTCTAATCCCCACTCCGCCCCTTGTCTGCTGTGTGAGCTTGGGCAAGCCACTTAACTTCTCCGTGCCTCAGTTACCTCATCTGGAAAAGGGGGATTAAAACTGTGAGCCCCACATGGGACAACCCGATTACCCTGTATTTTCCCCAGCGCTTAGAACAGTGCTTGGCACATAGTAAGCGCTTAATACCGTAATAATAATAATAGCAACCAAGATAGTAGACCCATTCCTTGCCCAGATCGAGCTTCCAGTCTAGAAGGGGAGACAGACATTATCGGATGAGCCTAAGGGTCTCCTGGACTCGGTCGGATCCCCAGGGTCCATCGACGGCAGGAGCAGCCTAGACCGGGCTGAATCCGAACCCAGGGCCCGTCTGTCAGAGCCTGCAGGAAGGGAAACAAGCCACTGCATTGGGACGACCTGTTGCCAGCACGACCTGGTGGATAGAACAAGGGCCCGGGAGTCAGAAGGATCTGGGTTCTCATCCCCACTCCTCCACGTCTGCCGCGTGACCTTCGGGAAGTCACTGCTCTGTGCCTCAGTTACCTCATCCATAAAATGGGGATTAAGATTGTGAGCCCCATGTGAGACAGGGACCGTGGCCAACGCAATTACTTTGTACCTATCCCGGCGCCTAGTACGTTTCCCGGCACGTAGTAAGTGCTTAGCAAATACCACAGTGATGACGATTATTATCCGTAGCCGTGGAATTACCCAGTCTGGAGCCTGCAGGTCACCGAGGGCGCTGCCCCGTGGCGGACGCTGCAGTCAATCAAAGGGATTTATTGAGTGCTTACTGTGTGCAGGTGCACTGTACTGAGCGCTTGGGAGAGAACATTATAACAGACACCGTCTCTGGAGTACCGGGGCAGTTGTGGCTGTTTCCTAAGAAGGACTGTTTGGCCTGGAGCAGCGAGGATTGAACCCTTCAAGTGCAGGCATTGTTGAATTTTAACCTGTCTTCACTGATTGAATTCTACAGTTGTGTCTGCCCTCTCCCACTTGGACCGTGAGCCCCTCCTGGGCCAAGGGCCCTGCCTTAATTGATTTCCACGTATTCTCGTGCATCGTAAGCACTTAATGAATCTTAGCAATAGTAATATTTGTGAGACATTTAAAGACCTCCTTCAAAGGTTGACCTTTCCTTCAGAGTGCCCTTTTGAAAATTGGGGGTTCAAGTGGATCTGTGTCGCCTGTTTGCTGTGCGGACCTTGAGCAAGTCACTTCACCTCTCTGTGCCTCAGTTACCTCATCTATCAAATGGGGATTAAGACTGTGAGCCCCAAGTGGGAAAGGGACTGTGTCCAACCTGATTTGCTTGTATCCATCCCAGAGCTTATCATGGTGCCTTCCACGTAGTAGGAGCTTAACAGATACTGCAATCATTATTTTTCTTTCTACTACTAATATTAATAATGTGTAGATCAGGCCCAGAAAAGCTATCCTAGAGTAGATCTCTAATTTCCCTGGCCCTGTCCCCAATCCTGGAAGGCCAGTGAGGATCAAGAAACCCATCTGCCTTATACAGAACTTGGCTTTGAGATTGCTTTTAAGCAAAGTTGTTGGAAACCCATACATATTCATTCTTTCATTCAGTACTATTTATTGTGCGCTTACTATGTGCAGAGCACTGTACTAAGCGCTTGGAATGTACAGTTCACTACTATATTCTATTTGAAACACCTTCTTCCCACACAAACTCATATGCTTCAATTTCTATGCCCTTCAAAGTTGAGAAAAATCAAACTCATCATGTCTGGGAGCTGTAAGAATGAAATGTAGGAAATTTAGAACTAAGGCAAGCCATAAGTCTAAGAGCTCTGCCGATCTCGTCTGCCAAGTTCCAGAAAGAACTTGGAACTTGTCTGCTGTGTGACACTGGGTGAGTCGCTTAACTTCTCTGTGCCTCAGTGACCTCATCTGTAAGATGAGGATTAAAAGTGTGAGCCCCGTGTGAGACGTGGTCTGTGTCCAACCCTGCATCTACCCCAGTGCTTAAAACAGTGCCTGGCACATAGTAAATGCTAAAAGATACTATTAAAAATGGAATAAAGATTCAAAGATGGTGCTTCACCCTTATTGCCGGAGGCACGTGTATACCAGGGAAAAATATTCAAACTGCTAATAGTTCGTTCAGTTGTATTTATTGAGCGCTTACCATGTGCAGAGCAGTGTACTAAGTGCTTGGAAAGTACAGTTCAGCAGCAAGTAGAGTCAATCCCTGCCCACAATGGGCTCAAAGTCTAGAAGGGAGGAGACAGGCATCAAAACAAGTAAACAGGCATCAGTAGCATCAATATAAATAAATAGAATTATAGATATCGACACATCATTAATATAAATAGAATTATAAATATGTCCATATAGACACAAGTGCTGTGGGGGTGGGGGAAGGAGGTAGACCAAAGGGAGCAAGTTGGGGCCAGGGGAAGGGGAGAAGGAGCAGAGGAAAAGGGTGAGGGGTGATGAGTTGCAACAGACCATCCGCATTCCTCGGGCTTCTGTTTCTCTGACCGGATAATCCATTATTTGTGTTTGCGCCGTGGCAGGTGACAGATTCTTCTCACCCCTGTGGCCCAGTTGAATAGCCCAGTTGAACCACAGCAAGAAAGTTGGCAGAGGTCTAAGCGTGCTCTTGGCCCTGCACTAAACCATTGTTTTACAGGCTGTTGCTCTCTGGTCTGTTTTTAGAACTTAGAAAAGGAGTTCTTGGTAAAGGGCGGGATAAAATTTTACTCAGGAGTTCCAGTTTTGCCCTTTTGAAGATATCTGGACATCACATACGAATGTATTTTTTTAAAATGTTTTTTGTTAAGCGCTTACTATGTGCCAGGGACTGTTTTAAACTGGGGTAGATACAAGGTAATCAGATTGGACACAGTCCACGTCCCTCAGAGGGCTCTCGGTCTTACTCCCTATTGTACAGTGAGGAAACTGAGGCACAGAGAAGGGAAGTGACTTGCCCAAGATCACAAAACAATCAATTGGCAGAGCCGGGAGTATTACCCAGGGCCTTCTGAGTCCCACTCCCGGGCTGTATTCACTAGGCCACGCTGCTTCTCGGAGGTTCTTGGTTTTGAACCTTTCTCTTTCTGTTCTTCACATCTGTTTTCTATCACCTGGTTGTGGGTTTGCACTTGCCTTTGTTTTCACCGTTAGATCGTGAATTCCTTGAAAGCTAAGATTGTGCCTTCTTGTTCTCCCCTGTTGTTGCTTTGTGCCCCCGTCCTCATCCCCGACACCCAAAGCAGGTCTTTGCCCAAGTCCTGGTAAAGAGCACAGAGTGGGTACTAAACAAGTCTCGACTCTGCCCCTTGTTAGCTGTGTGACTGTGGGCAAGTCACTTCACTTCTCTGTGCCTCAGTTCCCTCATCTGTAAAATGGCGATGAAGACTGTGAGCCTTACGTGGGACAACCTCATTCCCCTGTATCCACCCCAGCACTTAGAACAGTACTCTACACGTAGTAAGCGCTTAACAAATACCAACATCATTATTATTATTATTATTATTAAGTACTGCTATCGGGCAGACGGACCACAGGATAAGGCTGAGAAGGGCTTTCGGATTCACAGGCAACAATTTTGGAGTTTTCGAAAGAAATTTCAAAGGTGGTTAAAATGTCTCCGAGATTGGGAGCCCCGAATGGAACAGGGGATGTGTCCAGTCAGATTACCCCAGGGCTGAACACAATGCTTGGCACAGAATGCTTAATGATCACGGTAACTCACTGGTACACTAGGGAGGATAGTGTATGAAGTTATGTAGCACTATGGAAATGAATAAATCAGGCAATAATGTAGGAGATCGGCTAAAGGGCACAGAGAGAAACGCTCTTGTTGGTCTAGAATGCCCTGCTGGGAATAATAATAATGATGGCATTTGTTAAGCGCTTATTATGTGCAAAGCACTGTTCTAAGCACTGTAAAGTGGGCAAGCCAGACCGACTCCCAACAGGTGACCAAATGGTGGAGGAGAGTGGACTGGGTCAAAAGGATTTAGCCTCTTCTACTTGTAAGTACTGGGAAAGAAGAAATCCGCTCACAGAACTCTCTCCTGGTGCCGATATTGTTGCGAGAGTCCTTTAATACTTGTTTTTTGGGCTTCTCCCAGCCCTTCTTCTCCCTCCTCCGCTACTACTTTCTCTGTTCCGGAAAACCCTTCTGCTTCGCTCTACCTCCCACCCCCCTCATCTCTCCTCCCCCATCATCCCCCTCATGCTGCTATTGTCTAAAACTGATGGCTTGGAGCTGGTTGTTTTTGGAAATCTGCTTGACCATTACAAGGAGCTCACAATAAAAGATCTTTAAGGCTCTGTTTACAGTGTTCTTTGCTTGCCAGAAATAACCTTAAGACAGGTTGAAGAGAGGAAAGTGACTATGGCTCAATGAACTCATCTAGGCGGACATTAACCACTGGATTGCCAGAATCTCAAGGTCTTTTCCGTTCCTCTCCCCAGGGTCGCTTTCTTTCCTCTCCATATCGGCGATCACGTCTTCATAGAAGAAGACTGCGTGGTCAACGCAGCCCAGATTGGTTCCTACGTCCACATAGGCAAAAATTGTGTGATTGTAAGTATGGTGCCATCATTCATTCATTCATTCGTATCTACTGAGCGCTTACTGTGTGTGGAGCCTGTACTGAGCACTTGGGAGAGTACAGTATAGCAATAAACATCAGGGCTGACGATTGCTTGGGCCCCGGGATCAGTCGGTTGATTCAGATCAGCTAAGATCGCCGCTGACGGCTCTTTCCAACATCTGCCCAGACTCTACCGGCAGTATTTTCAGCATTTTCATCTAACGTCGTGTGGATGCCATGATTTATAGGCTTCTCGCAGGGAGGGTTGAGGGGTCTGATGTGACCAGGGGAGGCAGCGTGGTGAAGTGGGCGAGTGTCGGTTTAGGAGCCGGAGGATCTGCATTCAAATCCAACCTCTGCCGTCGGCCTGCTGCTGCCGCCGTGTGAGCATGGGCAGGTCGCTTAACTTCTCTGAATCTCAGTTTCCTCCTCTGCCAGTTGGGGATCATAGCCTCTGTGCCTACCTCGCGGGGTTGGTGTGAGGGGAAAAATTAAATAAAATTAATTAAAATTAATTTAAAAAAATTAAAAATTAAATAATCAGTGGGAGAGTGATTTCAAACACAACTGAGAACCAAAGTGGTATTATTCTTATTCTTGGGGTCAGTGCCTTTTGAATTACAAGTGTGCACCTCATTCTGGAGTAGGATAGACTCAGTCGTCATTACTGTCCTCTTCTGGGAATAAGTTGCTCTGTGATTGCTACCCGAAGAGATGGGTCTGGATGAGACTCATGACTTGGAAGAATTAAGCATGGCAGATCGCCGTTAGCTCATATCCCGAAATGGCGGACGTGCTGCAGGAAGAAGCGATACCCGGATAGCCCTATAAAATGTGGCTCACCGAACCACACTTCCCTAGAAGAGCTACAGGTCCGACTTATTCCCCCCGCCAATTATTTTTAATGGTATTTGCTCATTCAGTTGTATTTATTAAGCACTTACTGTGTGCAGAGCACTGGACTAAGCGCTTGTTCAGTGCTTACTATGGGCCAAACGTTGTTTGGAACACTGCACTTTCTCTTGTTAACATTTTTGCCTTCCGAGTGGACGAATCATTTTCATCCATGGGATTTATTAAGCACTTACTGTGAGCAGAGCCTGTTCACGTATTTATTAAGCACTTACAGTGTGCAGAGCACTGAACACAGCGCTTGAGAGCATGCACTAGAGCAATATAACGGACAAATTCCCGGTCCACAGCGAGCTTACCGTACCAAGTGTTTGAGAGAGTGCAAAACATTCATTCCCTGCCCACAAGCCTAGAGGGATCTGCTTCTCTCTAGCCCCAAGGCTCTCCAGCTCGCGTGATAGCAGCGATTCAGAAGCCTGATCAACCTCAGAGGACTTTAACCTGCCCCTCGAAACATCCAAGTTAAAGTGGGGATTGAGACCGTGAGCCCCACATGGGACAGGGACCGTGTCCAACGGGATTTACCTGTATCCACCCCAGCGCTTAGTAAAGTGCTTGGCACGTAGTAAGCGCTTAACAGATACCAGAGTAGTTATTATTATGGACTTTCACTGCGTTTGTAGGCTAAGAGTGAAGTAGCCTGTTATAGAGATTTAAATGGAGAATTAAGGTGGCAATCACTTTGGGGGCTTTTTTTATTTCAATTACCGGTCTGGGGCTTAATTTTTAAAAGTATGAAGGCCTGTTTCAGTTTACTCTCTTCACCCTTCCATTAGTTGAGAAAATATTTTTATCACTGCATCTACACGACACTAGATAATGCTACACTGTTGCTATTAGTTTCTGGGCATATGTTTGGAATTGCTGATGTCAGGATATCCAGAGGGAAATGAGTAGTTACAGATGGGGCTCAATAAAGTGAGAGATAATGCAGCTCAGTCTAGGTTATTACCTATGGAAATAGAGGCTATTTGGCAGTTAATAAGGAAATAATGCTTCTCCGTCGAGAGCATTTAGCTACCAAAGACGTGTCCAACTAGAATATAGCATTCACTCTATTCTGGAGTAAAAACGGAATTCTGGGCAGCTTAGATCGTCTAAGAGTAACCTAGCGATTGTCGGGTCTTAACTGAGAACGTCGTATTTTACTGCAGATTCTAACCAGGGAACAGGTGGATTTATATAGCTCACCAGTCATGTAGAAAACGGTCCCGGGCTTTAGGTTATTTCCTTTGTAAACAGGCCCGACACATTTTCAGTCCATTAACACAAGCATCTCCTCCTATACCCGTGAAACAGATGAGTCCTAACAACCTCCCGCCCGGTCCACAAGATACTTCGGGTCAGGAAGAGTGGGTAAAGTGATTGCTCCCGAGGCAAAACCTTGTGAAGGTTTTTATCGACTACTAGAAAAATAGTTGGGGCCTTGAAAACTACTCCTCCCTACTGCCCCCCGAACCTTCAAATAGCTATATGTCCCCAGGGGCACGCTAAAATTAACGAGTTGAGCCTGAGCTAAGAAGAGTCCCCGTTGTGCAAAACGGGGCTCTGAGAAGAGGGAAATTCGAGCAGTCCATCGGGCCCAAGATGTTATCCAGAATCGACCTTTCCCTTCATCCCCCCTCCCCGTTCCAGGTGAAAGCCCTTCCAGGTAGCTCTGACTTAAGCCAGGCATCTTATGACTTTTCCTGCCTATTGTTAGATGTAATTAATGGAAAGAGACTGCAGATAACAACCTCCCAGAATAGAAAGCACCGACTCCCACCCCCCGGCCCATTTTCCAATAACAACCACGTTTTGGTTCCAGGGTCGACGGTGTGTGTTGAAAGACTGTTGCAAAATTCTCGATAACACGGTATTACCCCCCGAGACGGTGGTCCCGCCGTTCACTGTCTTCTCGGGCTGCCCAGGTAACGTTGCATCTTTATTTTCTTCCTTTCCTTTCAGAAACCAAATATCTTCATTTGTTTCTATTTGTGCATTCGAATGGGGCAGCTGCAGCAGCAGCCTTGTAGGATTGTTCTGGGGGGCGAAAAGACTCTTTAATCCCTGATCTTGTAGTTAAAATGAAGACACTTTACTTTGGGTTTGGTTTTTTCACAAACAAGGCAAAATAATTAGGACTGCTGTGAAGAAAGCATATTGGGCGATTTCATCTTATCCCATACTGCAATGCCAAGGTATGGATTTCTTGGCAGAATGGAGAAGCAACCCATTTCAAGCATTTAAACTGAAAAGCCATTTTTGGTATTCAATATATGACCAGTCCTCCCAAGCCCTTCCAACTCAACTGTGATAAAAGGCGCAAACCCTCTAGAAACAATCCGATTCAGTCCGGTATCTTTAGCAGAAAATACTCTGACTGTTTTGCTCACTTCACCTTCCTTTACAAAATTCCCGTTTCCAAAACTTGTTCTAGTTGCCGTCGGTCCCAAAAGTAAGTTGAGTGGATTCCGTCAGCTTCCTCGGAGGGCTCTGAGAGTGAGGAGCGGGAAGCAGCGTGGCCTGGCGGAAGGAGGACGGACCTAGGAGTCGGAGGACCTGGCTCCTGGTCCCGGCTCCGTCCCTCGTCTGCTGTGTTAACCGTGGGCAAGTCACCTAACTTCTCTGCACCTCAGTTCCCTCATCCACAAAATGGAGAGTCAGTGCCCGTTCTCCCTCAGTCAGTCAATCGTATTTGTCGGGCGCTTATTACGTGCAGAGCCCCGCACTAAGCACTTGGGAGAATAAAATGTAACAATAAGCAGACACATTTCCTGCCCGCAACCTACTTGGACTGTGAGCCCCATGTGTGGCCTGATTATCTTATATCTTCCCCAGTGCTTATTACAATGCTTGACACTAAGTGCTTAACAAGTACCGCAATTATTACGTTCTTATTTTCAATAAGGAAACAGTGATTCAAAATGTGTTCATGATTTCACTAAGTGGAGCAGTTATTCCGTATGTTGAAGGACAAGGATGCGCCTTTAAAGGCTAAAAGTTTCTCATAATTCAAGTCGGTTTCCGTGCATCACCGACACGGCGTAAACTGGCACCCTGAAGCATTAGGTACTGAACAGGTTTTCTTCTCCCCTCTGCTGCCGGGGGTTTGTGCTGCATTTGAGGGCTCTGGCCAGCTCGGGAAATACAGTTCTGTCCAGAAGCACCGTTTCCTCACTACTCCCTGCTCTAATCATAGTCACGTTGGTCTTCTAATGGGCTAGGTCCTAAGGGGAGTTTCCTGTCTTGACTACGGGAGGGAGAGTCCAGCAGAAGCCTATCCATTCCATTCCTAGCTTGGCCATTGGCTAGCGAGTTGGAAGGCAATCCGCTACAAGTCAAAGCTCACCAGAGCTGGGCAGTGGCAACACAGGAGAGAGTCGAGGGATGAGACTCAGGTTTACTGCCGGAAGGAGGCAACGGTAAACCGCTTTTGGATTTTTTACCAAGAAAACTCTGTGGAGCCACTACCAGAGCGATTGCAGGTGGAGGTGGGGAGTTCTGAGAGATTGTGGGTCAGAGATGACTCGACAGCATAAGACAAGACGTGCCAGGCACGGTATTAGGCCCTGGGGTAGACACGAGCTAATCAGATTGGACACAGTCCACGTCACAAATGGGGCTCACGGTCTTTATCCCCATTTTACAGATGAGGTAACTGAGTCACAGACACATTAAGTGACTTTCTTACGGTCCCACAGGAGACAAGTGTTGTAGCTTCCTTTATTCATCCCTCCTTCAACCCCACAGCACTTACGTACATGTCCGTAATTTATTTATATTAATGTCCTTCTCCCCCTCTAGGCTGTGAGCTCATTTTGGGCAAGGAATGTGTTTACCAACTCTGTTATGTCATACTCTCCCAAGCGTACTCTGCACACAAGTAACGCTCAGAAAAATACAACTGATTGATTGGAGCTGGGATTAGAAGCCACGTTCTCTGACTCCCAGGCCTGTGCTCTTTTCACTAGGCCAGGATGCTTCTCTCTGGGACCAGTCTATGATACCTGAGGAATTGTGGCCTTCTCATATTGCATTTTCTGCAAATGCATGGGTTCATTCCCAAAGAGGCTCAGCATACACCTAGCAAACCAGAGAAAATTCATTTAGTTCATTCGTATTTATTGAGCGCTTACCGTGTGCAGAACACTGTACTAAGCGCTCGGGAGTGTACAGTACAGCAATGAACAGACACATTCCCTGCCCATAACGAACTTACAGTCTAGTGTCAGTGGGGGAGAAAATGTTTAGTTGTTCTGAGGGACACCAAACCTATCCTCTCACTTGCTGGTCATCTTGGGGAAAGCAGCATGGCTCAGTGGAAAGAGCATGGCCTTGGGAGTCAGAGGTCATGGGTTCGAATCCCAGCTCTGCCACTTGTCAGCTCTGTGACTGTAGGCAAGTCACTTCACTTCTCTGGGCCTCAGTTACCTCATCTGTAAAATGGGGATTAAGACTGTGAGCCTCAGGTGGGACAACCTGATTACCCTGTATACCCCAGCGCTTAGAACAGTGCTTGGCACATAGTAAGCACTTAACAAATATCAACATTATTAACTTCTTTCCCCAAGATGACCGGCAAGTGAGAGGATAGGTTTGGTGTGGACTAAGTACAACTGAGCACAACAGAGGTACCGACCTAGAACATTCCCAGTTCTTCAGTGACCTTAAAGTGGTAATATACATTGGAAATTATTTCATTGAACTCCACTCCATTTGCCTAGAAAATGTAAAACAGCTGAGTTGGCGATGCAGATTTAAACCCATAAACATTCCAAAAATCGCCGGAATGATGAATTAAAAAAAGAACACACCTCAAACCATAAGCCTTTCATCCCTTCGAAACTCATGTTCATAAGTTCTTTCTTTTTTTAGGGCTCTTCTCCGGAGAACTCCCAGAGTGTACTCAGGAGCTGATGATCGACGTCACTAAGAGCTACTACCAGAAGTTTTTGCCTCTCACTCAGGTCTAGTACCTATTTCCCCATGCCTCAGACTAGTTTGAGCCCTAGAAAGGACTCGGGGGCCAGTGTGTAGCGAGCCAAGGCCAGGATCTTGGACTTTGGGACTCGGATCTGAAAACCTTCCCGTTGTAGAATTTCTCAGCCGTCTCTCTCCTCAGCTCTGTCAATTTAGGAAGCAGAACCCTGGAAGAATTGTGCATTTGTTATATTTATTCATGATTCCTTCATTTCAAGTGTCTTTGCCCGACAGAATTTTTTTTTTAAATCTATATACCGTAACTCCTCTGTCCCTGAGGGGAAGCACGGCAAGGAGGAAAAGCTTTCTGTGAGAGAGTTTCCATGGAACAATGTTACACTATATATATCTGGGACACCCTAACTAGTCGTCGCTGCATAAATAGCGAAGTACTTCTCTGTTACTAATAGTCTGCTGCTCTGTTTGCCTGGCAGCCCTGAAAAGTACAAAGATGTTCAAAGAGTCTGGGACCTCACCCTTCACTTCTCAAGCTGATTGTAACGCAGCTGTAGCCAACATGGGTACAGAGGAGCTTCAGGGCCCTTGCACTTCCTTGTTAGGAAATAGTAAAGTTTAGGGGCAATGAATATTTGCTGGTCATTGCCTTGGTTTTCTCATTCTATATCTATAAATCTAGTCAACGTCCCTGCCTCTCCCCCCATGTCCCGTCCCTCCTCCCTTCACCCCCCCAACACACAGAACTTCAATATGTCCTCTCCCCCAAATATTGATCAGGTAGGGTAGGATTAGTTTGGTTGTGAGCGCTTGTTCCCCCAAATCACCCTGACGACTTGAGGCCTGCACCCGACAACATCGTAGCATTATAGTGACCCAGTGTCATGGTGGGGTAGGAGCTGGAAGCTTATAACTTGCCTCCTGCTCTATCAGGCACCAGTGTGATACAGACAAAAGTCAGCATTTTTGCCCCTATAATATTCGCACTAAAGGCTCACCCCGTTGAGGAAATCCACGGAAAGAGTTTTCACGAGGGCCAGAGATTCCCATTCCCACTGGACTGCGGACCAAATGCATTTATTGTCGCCCCGCACTTCACGATCAAAATGGTAGTGCCTCTGCCTTTGGCCATCTCCTCCTGGCCCAGCAGGGTATGTGCACAGGTAGAGTGGTGGGGATGGCCTAGTTTTATTACCCTACTTAGGAAGCTAAGGCGCTGTCCCCGCTTCGATTCTTCAGCCTTGAGATTGGCAGCAAAAGAGAACCGTTGGCTTACAGGCAGGGCTTCGACACTCATTAACTAGGCCTGTGCGCCACAAATATTGCAGTGTGTAGTCATGATTGGTCCATCCTATGTAAAGCTGCTGTCTGGTTTGTATTCTTTCTGTACATAAATTAAAAGCCTCTTGAAAGGGTCAAATGACTTGAAGGTGGTAACTTTCCACATCTAATTTTGAGGAACCCTGGGAAATGCCTTGCTCCTGGAACAAGGGTGTCGTTCATCTCCCCTGGCCCCAGTGACTCGCGATTCCCTGTCCTCCTGCCTAATAATCTCTCCCCGGGTCTAGAAGTGGTTTTCCTTAGGACACATGGAAGAGCCACCCCCACTTAGGCAAATAGTTTTAGTCATTCCTGTCACAGTTGCATCTGGGAGGAGGGGAAGCTGAATTAATGGAAGCGGCATAGGTGGAGAGCCGGAAGATCAAAAACTAGGCAAGAAATCTCTTTCTGGGAGAGGAATCCACTTGATTCCAAAACGCTTAAGAAAGGAGGCTCAGGAGAGTTGAGGTTTTCAAATCCAGTGGAGTTACAGATTTCATTGATCCGTTGTCCTGGGAGAGAGCTGGCCTCAGGCAGACTGTTATCCATGCTCCTCCCAGGTGGTAGAGATAAGACAGTTATGATACAGTTCCTGTGGAGAATGAATATTGGGAATCATTGTGCTTCCCAAGAAATCCGCAAATCAAATAGAGGTGATTGATTGCAGCCTTCCCCCGAATTACTCTCCTGATTACTCTCAGGTTGTTAAGCAATTTGGAAGGATGGGCCATTTGTTGTTGTTTGACATTTTGATATCACATGTAGTCTGTTTTCCCAAATGTACATCTGAACTATTCCTTGTTCCCCACTTTGCTGGCGGCTTAGAACATCTCAGGACCACCAGAGGGTAAGCTCCTCGGGGTCAGGGATCGGGTCTACCAACTGTCGGCTGTTATACTGTATTCTCCCAACCAATCAGTACAGTGCTTTTGCATCCCAAGAGACCAAAGTCCTTTATGTTGGAAAGCAGTTTCCGAAGCAAGTGGCTTGGGGTGAGATTTTTCCATTTTTCAAAGAGGAGATGCCAAATGGCGTCTTATTGTCGCTTTCTGTTGCTGAATTGTACTTTCCAAGCGCTTAGTACAGTGCTCTGCACACAGTAAGCGCTCAGTAAATACCATCGAATGAATGAATGAAATGGGGAACGTCCCTTTTGATCCCTGCGGAACTGGCTCTTGGGGTGAGCACTCTCTGTGAAAGTTGTACTTTCCCAAGCCGCTTAGTACAGTTTTCTGCACACAGTAAATTAATAATAAATCGATAACTTCGATTGAATGAATGAATGAAACATCCCTTAGGTACCTGTCTACTTAAATTTCATTTCCATATTAATAAGAATTCATTAAGCACATACTAAGCAAGAGTAGATACAAGATAGGTTGGACACAGTCCCTGTCCCTTAAGGGGCTCACAGTCTAAGCGGGAGGGAGAATAGGTTTTGACTCCCCATTTGACAGCTGAGGAAGCCGAGGCCCAGAGAAGTTAAGTGACTTACCCAGGTTCAGGGAGCTGGGATCAGAACCCAAGTCCTCTGACTCCTAGTCCTTTGCTCTTTCCACTAGGCCAGGCTGCTCCTCTAGTGTTTTGCATCAGCGTACCTAAATGACACTTCAGTCAGTGGTATTTATTGAACGCTTACTATGTACACTGTACTAAGCACCTGCACTGCACTTCAATCTTCAGTCTTAGTCACTTAGACTTAAAAAATAATTTCGTATGTTCTAGAAATCATGTTTATTGATTTATCTTCCCTTCCTCAAGCTTTTTTTAAGCTTGTGTCCTGTCCCTCCTCCTTCGTAGGAACCCTGGGCCAAAGTCATTCAAGACAGTGGGGATTCTGTGCAACAGAAGAAAGATCCCTGTCTGAAAGGGCGGAAAATTTTGGCCGGAGTATCCGCTCACATGCTCAGCAGATTAGCCCACTTGTCCCTAACAGCCTTACAAATAGCTGATGCCAGGCAAATGGCAAAAAAATGCTGATTTAATTGAAATCTCTACCTTTGTGCCTTCTGGCAGGAGGCCGGCCTGGCAAGAGTAGACAGTTGCTTTTTGGTACTGGTTTGCAAGACCAGTCTCATTTAGCTCATTGACCTGATGCCTGAGCTTTCAGGGTAGTAGGGAAAAGACCCTTAAAAATTCATCTGGCTGGTTGTCCCTATTCCTTGTCCCTATTACTTTTCTCACATCTCCAGAAAGGTTACTGAGGAAATGTCTCATGTTTGGTTGCCATGAGTCCTAAGGCTTGATTCAGCACAGTTAGGTAGATGTGTCCATGTGTGTGTAGCGGGGGGCTGGGGGGAAAGGGACTCACTGTCTTGCTTCATGTTTTCACGTACTTCTGAACTTGATCATCCAATCCCAGTCTTGCTCAACACCAAAACCAAAGCGATTTTCCCTCTCTGGTGGCTGATGAGGAAAATAATTACTTCCACCAGTTTTTGGTTGGTTTTTTTTTAAATAGTATTGGTATTTGTTAAGCACTTACTACGTGTCAAGCACTGTTCTAAGTGCTGGAGTAGATACAATTCCATCAGATGGAGCACAGTCCCTGTCCTCTACTGGGGCTTACAGTCAAGTAGGAGGGAGACGAGGTATTGAATCTCCATTTTACAGTTGAGGAAACTGAGGTACAGAGAAGCAAAGTGACTTGCCCAAGGTTACACAGCAGGAAGGTGGCCGAGCTGGGATTATTACCCAGGTCCTGTAGTTCCCAGGTCCGGGCTCTATCCATTAGATCATGCAGCTTCCCAATTCTGTTTAGGAAGTGGGTCGTTCCCTAATCGTACTCCCAGACCCCTGGGATTGACAAAGAGACTGTCTCTTCCCTTCCCAAAATGAACCTGCCTCTGCCTGAGATGGCATGGGAAAGAGCCAGTAGGGATTCTAAAGTTGGGAAAGAGAGAAAGTAACAGTTGTATTTTGAGGTTGTCAACATTGTAGGTGAGATATTTTTGAACCCCAAACTTTTCATTGCATTTTCATAACCAGCACGCAGCCCACGGCCATAAGAAATAGTCACCTGAAGAACTACAGTTCTTTGTAGTACAGTTAAGGTTCATATTTTCCATGTTACTTCATCCTTTCTTGCCCACCATCTGATTTTCCCTTAATCCCAAACTAATTTTTTTCAGTCCCACGTGGACCCATGTGGATTTCCATGGCTGTGTTTATTGCTACACTTTTCTTATGGGGACGTCTGTGAAGCTTTCACTTTAAAAGAGATGAAAACGTAGCACTTGGCTAGACCCTAGATCTTCTTCTCCGGCAGAATGAAAATAGAATGAAAATAAAATTAGTTGGGGACAGTGGGTGCCGGTTGCGAAGAGCATACAATTGACTGTGTCGAAGAGGTATTGTTTCATGGAAGGGTCTGACTCTGAGGTTTCTGTTTCCCTGGACATTCAAGAATCGGTCACAGGTTTTCGTTGAGCGCTTACCGTGTGCCGACCACTGCACTAAGCACTTGGGAAAGGACAGTACGCTAGTATTGGTAGACATGATCCTTATCCACAAGGTGCTTACAGTCTAGTCGGGGAGGCAGACTTTTAGGTAACATACAGACAGGGGCTCATAGCTCTTCTGCCAGAGAATGTAAAATATAAAAGCAAAATACTTCAGAGTTCCTTTTCTGCGAGGGAACGGATTGGAAAATTCCCACAGGTGCCTCTGACTCACCCCACGGTCACAGTTAATCTCAGCTCTCCTTTGCTCTAGGGAAGAGGGTAGACTGTAAGTCCCCTGTGGGCAGGGAAGGCGCCCCCCAACTCCGTTATATGGTAGTCTCCCAAGTGCTTAGTCCAGTGCTCTGCACACAGTAAGCACTAGATAATACCACCGATAGATCGATAGAGTGGAGCAAGGTCATTTTGGCTGAGTGGATTGTATTTTGGTGCCTTTGGTGGCCCTCCCTAACTAGCCCATTCTGATGCACTAATTGAAACAACGTGTTCATGATCATAAACGTGAGACTGGAATACTAAATGCTAAGGGGGTGATCAGAGGCTGAGGAAGTTGCTTACAAAGCATGGTAGGCATTTTAGGGATATGGTGAAGGAAGATCTGAGGACAAGTTGTAGAGTCGAAGGGACCCAGAGAGCTGGAACGTTAAGGGAATAAATAGCATTTGCACAGGGATTTAGTACACCGCGATTATGTCCTGTACGCTCTCCCTTCGCTTTCTGAAGTTCGGACAACTGGGCCCACTCCCCGCAGCCTGAATTAAACATTTCTTTTGTTGTTTTTATCAAGGTGGCCCCAGCGAGGGCATAAAAAGCAAGTCACCAGAGACGACCTCTCAAAAGCAGCCCGCTTATAACCCCCCCTAAATTAGCCATTTTAACCTCAATCCACCAGCCCACCGTCGGGTCCTGCGCTCCTGACTCCGCACCTCTTGCCACCCGCCCTGGTCGAGAGGACGAGAAACCGCCACCGGGCCCTGCCTTCTGCCTGCATTGCTCTTGGGGAGCGGTAGTTCCCTGGAGAGGACGCACATTTTGCCCGATGACCCTGGTCCCTTGGAGATTTGACTGCAAATAACCGAACCCCAAGGTCAGCAGGCAGGAACTGGGGGAAGCGTCAATTGGGCGGAGGGCA
This sequence comes from Ornithorhynchus anatinus, assembly GCF_004115215.2. Classification (NCBI taxonomy): domain Eukaryota; kingdom Metazoa; phylum Chordata; class Mammalia; order Monotremata; family Ornithorhynchidae; genus Ornithorhynchus; species Ornithorhynchus anatinus. Next base: position 31,019,409 of record NC_041729.1, on the reverse strand, counting down.
AAAATCAGGGTCGTCTGTGGAGAAAACCCAGTTTCCATTTGTCTGAAAATAATAAACCATCCCTGCACTGGGCTCCCCTCACTCTGTTGTTGCTGTGACTGCTGGGGCCGGGACAGGGGCCACGTGGAGGCCAGATTGTCCCCCAGTTTGGGTCGATGAGTGGGAAATGGCTCCCGGAACCTTCACGGCGGTCACCAACCCAGCTGCGCTCAATACTGCAGGAAAGTGAAGGGAAGCAAAGGAGAACTAAGCCCCAGAGTGGATGTGGTTCATCGAATGAGCGTGCAGTAGCTTCTGGCTGATAGGCACTCTCCTTGGACCTATCTCAGAGACAGGTACAGGGCCTAATGGGAGGAGTGAAATGTCTTTTTAAGGCCCAGCCAAAGGAAAACCTGGTCAGTCACTATTTCTGAAGAAAGCACTCTCAGCGGAGATGAGTTTGAACTCTTTGGGTCGTGGCGATACCCCCTCTTCCCCAGTTTTGCTGGAAGCCGGTGGTGTCTGGGAGATTTGTCGGAATGAAGATATCTTTCTCATTCACAGTCATCCTCATGGACTTTGGAAAGGACCCAGCATACACAGGTTGTCGGGTCCATCCTGGGCACTGAGTCCAGGGGGACACGGGGCACCCCAGAGACACACACCCCATCCTCAAAGAATTAGACAGCCAAATAGAGAACAATCAAGAACATTCATCACGACGGTACAAAAATAAAGGATTTACACTTCGAGTCAGATGGATCTGGGTTCTGGTTCCGCCACTTGTCTGCTCTATGACCTTGGACAAAACACTTCACTTCTCTGGGCCTCAGTTACCTCATCTGTAAAATGGGGATTAAGACAGTGAGCTCCCTGTGGGACAGGGACTGTGTCCGACCTGATTTGCTGAATCCACCTCAGTGCTTTCACAGTGCCTGAAACATAGTAAGCACTTAACAACCACAATTATTATTATCTCCCCTCCTAAGTCTACCCTTCATGTATTTCCAACTTTCCCCTCAGTTGGTAACACCACCATCCCTCCTTGAAGCCTGGAGCCTCCAGCATCATCCTTGACTCTTCGCTGTTCTTCAGCTCTTAGATTCAGTCCATTGTGAAATCTGGCCAAGTTTTCTTTTACAACATCTCCCGGATCTGCCCCTTCTTCCCCACCCAAACAGTTCCCACCCAAGTTCCAGCTCTTTGTATTGGGATTAATAATAATGGTAATGATTTTTATTAAGCGCTTACTATGTGTCAAGCACTGTTCTAAGCACTGGGGTAGATACAAGATAATCAGGTTGGACATCGTCCCTGTCCCACATGGGGCTCACAGTCTTAATCATTCATTCATTCATTCATTCAATAGTATTTATTGAGCGCTTACTATGTGCAGAGCACTGTACTAAGCGCTTGGAATGAACAAGTCAGCAACAGATAGAGACAGTCCCTGCCGTTTGACGGGCTTACGGTCTAATCGGGGGAGACGGACAGACGAGAACGATGGCGATAAATAGAGTCGAGGGGAAGAACATCTCGTAAAAACAATGGCAACTAAATAGAATCGAGGCGATGTACATTTCATTAACAAAATTAATAGGGTAATGAAAATATATACAGTTGAGCGGACGAGTACAGTGCTGAGGGGATGGGAAGGGAGAGGGGGAGGAGCAGAGGGAAAGGGGGGAAAAGAGGGTTTAGCTGCAGAGAGGTGAAGGGGGGGTGGTAGAGGGAGTAGAGGGAGAAGAGGAGCTCAGTCTGGGAAGGCCTCTTGGAGGAGGTGAGTTTTAAATAGTCTCCGGTGGTCAGTCGGACAGCCCCTCCCCCCACCACCCTGCACCCAGCCCCTCTTCAATCTGTACACCCACAGCCAGCCCAAGTCCCTTCCTCCTTTGGACCTTCATGGAAAATCCCACCACCCTCTACTCCGGTATGGTCCATCCCGTCAGAAGATTGGGTGACCCAGAAGCACAAAATGTGAAGATGATCTATCAATAGCCACTATAAATCACTCATTTATAAGATCGCGTTGAAGGATTTCACCTGATGAATGGACAGTCAAGAAAAATGTGCCAACCCATCACGGAACCTATCCAAATGTAGTCAGTCACATAGTCATTCGTATTTATTGAGCGCTAACTGTGTGCAGAGAACTGTACTAAGTGCTTGGGAGTTTGACAGATACAATCCCTGCCCACAGCATAGCGTAGAGTCTAGAGGGGGAGACAGACATTTTTAGGAAGACATAAATTACAGGTGTGTACATAAGTGCTGTGTGGCTGGGAGGGGGGAATGCTGAAAGGGAGCAGGTCAGGCCAATGCAGAAGGGAGTGGGAGAAGGGGAAAGGAGGAAAAGAGGAAAATGGGGTGAGGCCTTTTGGAAGAGATGTGCTGTGCCTTCAATAAGGCTTTGAAGGGGGTGGGGACAGTAACTGTCAGTCGGATATGAAGAGAGAGGGCATTCCAGACCAGAGGCAGTAATCCCCATTTTACAGATAGCTGAGCGACAGAGAAGTTAAGTGACTTGCCCAAGGTCGCAGAGCAGACAAGTGGCAGAGCTGGAATTAGAATCCAGGTCCTCCTGACTCCCGGGCCCGTGTTTTATCCACTAGACTAGTCCATTGTACCCACCCCCTCGCCGGCCTCCTTTGCCTCCGGCCTCCCCAATCTACAGTGCACCTTGCTGCCCGGATCGCCTTCCTGAAGCATCGCTTGGCAAACAGAATTCTTCCTCAAAAACCCTCACTGACTTCCCGTGTCTATCTGCATCACGCCCAAATGCCTCACAATTGATTTCCAGGCTCTCCACCAACTCACCCCCACTTGCATATCTGTTCTGTTCAGCCTCCGCTAGTGGAAGATCCTGTAGAGTAGGAATGTTTTTAGGAGTTTGGGTAAAATTAACTGCGAGAAAATAATTGGCAGCCCAAACAACATAGGTAACATTTGGTAATGGGAAGCAGCGGGGCCTAGTGGATCGAGCACGGGCCTGGGAGTCAGAAGACTTGGGTTCTAATCCCGGCTCTGCCTCGTCTGCTGTGTGACCTTCAGGAAGTTACATTGCTTTTCTGGGTCTCTGTTACTTCATCTGTAAAATGGGGATTAAAACTGTAAGCCCTATGTGGGACAGGGACTGTGTCCAACCTGATTAGTTGTATCTCCCCCAGTGCTTACTACAGTGCCTGGCACATAGTAAGCACTTTACAAGTGTCATTCTAATACAAATACCATTAGATAAACATTTAAAAAGTGGTCAGTGAGTCTTATGGTTTGGCTCTCTCCCCATCCCCTTCCTGTTCTTCAAGTAGCCCATGTGATCTCCCAAACCCACTTACTAGAACGAACCCTCCATTGATATTATTATTGAAAGAAACAGCAAGGCCTAGTGGAAGGAGCACGGGCCTGGGAATCAGAGGACCTGGGTTCTAATCCCGGCTCTGCCAATTGCTTACTGCGTGACCTTGGGCAAGTCACTTAACTTCTTTGTGCCTCAGTTCTCCTGTTCTCCCTCCTACTTAGACTGTGATCCCCATGCGGGAGGGGGACTGTGTCCAACTTTAACTCACATCTACCCCTGCGCTTAGATCAGTGTTAGACATAGTAATAAGCCCTTAACAAACACCATAAAAAAAGAAATCTCGATACAGACTGATTGCTCGACTACACTTCGAAACAGCAGCCGGGAGGGTGAAGAGGGCTTTATTTCAGAGTGGTGTCCTTGCCATAAGAATTGTACTTGCTGTTTTTTTGGTAAGGGGGGAAATGAGGAGAAACCAGGAAATTAACATGCAAAATAATTAGATGGACAAAACTGATAGCACAGTCCTCTTGTGTACAATGCTGGGTCTGGATTACCAGATAGGATGGTTCCTAGGAGACCAGGTGCGTGGAGCTCTCTGTTCAAACTCTCTGAGATAAACAGCCTGACTGGCCCCCTCAAATGAACTTCCCCAATGATTTTTTGGATTCCCATTGTCCAAGACAAATGGCAGAGGTTTTCCACCAAGACATGAGCAGTATTTATTGAGCCCCTCTTGAATGCACTTGGGAGAGTTCAACAGAACCAAGACATATGCTCCCTGCCCTCAAACAACTGACCAACTGATGAAGGCAACGGAGAGACAGAATTTTTTTACAAATAATGGGAGTAGGAGAAAGAACAATTCTGTTCATGAATTGTACATTCCAAGCGCTTAGTACAGTGCTCTGCACTCAGCGCTCAATAAATACAAATGAATGAATGAATGAGCAAGGGGAGAGCAGGAAGACAGACATGGCAGCTAAAATAGCTGAATAAATAACTAAAAGTACAAACAAACATGCTCATAAATCCTGGGGATAAGAATTATATAGGTGCTAAAGTTGGGTGTTCAGTTGACGTGACTTGGTTGTTGTGAATGAATGGGGGAAGACTTCCTGGAAGAGAGATTTTTAGGACGTTTTGAGGGTGGAGAGGGCTGTGGTCTGGACTGTTTGGGTTGGGAAGGAGAGGGGGCAGTTCCATGCTGGGGAAACAGTTGGGATGAGGGTTTGGAGGTGGACAGTCAAGAATGAGGTGCAGTTAGACGGTGGGCCCGGGGAAGAATGAAGAGTGCAAGCTGGGAAGTAGTGGGTGTTGGGAAGGAAGGTGGATAGACATTGGAGGGGTATGAAGAATAATGAGATACTTGCCAAGCAGCACTTCTAAAGAAGCAGCATCTCCATTGGTTTCTAACTCTGGAGTCAGTCATATTTATCGAGCTCTTACCGTGTGCAGAACACTGTACTGAGTGCTTGGGAGAGTGCAATACAACAATAAACAGACACATTCCCTGCCCACAATGAATTTATCGTCTAGAGGGGGAGACAGATATTAATATATATAAATTACAGCTATGTCATCTATCAATCATTGGTATTTATTGAGTGCTTATTGTGTGCAGAGTACCATACTAAGCACTTTGGAGAGTACAGTACAGTAGAGTTGGTGGACACATTCCCTGCACTCAAGGAGCTTAAAGTCTAAGGGGGAGATAGACATTTATATAAATAAATTGATATATATATTTATACACACATACATATGTATACACGCATTTACATATACATTTCTCTATATAAATATATAAATAAATTACAACTATGTACCTAAGTGCTGTGGGACTGAGGGTGGGGTGAATATCAAGTACTAAAAGGTTACAGAGCCCCTGGACAACCATCGGAGGTATTTGAGGAGTGGGGAGATGTGCGCAGCATGATTTTTTTAGAAAAATGATCCAGGTAGCAGAGTGAAGTATAGACTGGAAAGGGGAGAGGGTGGAAGCAGCAAGATCAACGGAGAAGCTGAGGCAGTAGCCGAGACAGGATACGACAAGTGCTTGCACCAGTTTGGTAGCAGTTTGAAGGGAGAGGAAGGAGCAAATTCCGGAGATATTTGGAGACACAGTCGACAAGATTTAGTGACTATGCAAGTTGAAGGAGAGAGGAGTTGAGAATAACGCCAGGATTGCGGGCTTTTGGAACGAGAAGGATGGTGGTGTCGTCAACCGTGATGGAAAGGTCAGGGGGAGGAGAGCGTTTGGAAGAGAAGATGAGAAGTTCGTTTTGGACATGTTTGAGGTGACAGAGGGACCCCCAGGTAAAGATGACCTGAACGCCGGAGGAAATGTGAAATTGCAGAGGATGATTTGTCATTTTGGAAGTCATCGGCATAGAAAATCAATTAGGTATCATAAACAATAGAGTAGGTAGGATCTCTGCCCACAAAGAGCTTACAGTCTTCAGGCGAGACAGACGTTAAAATAAATTACAGATAAGGGAAGTAGTAGAGCCTAAGGATATAAGTGTCATGGGGCCGGGGAGAGTATCAAAGTGCTTAAGGGAGACACAACCAAGTGAAGAGCTGACACAGAGGGGAGGGTGGAGAAGGGAAATGAGGGCGTAGTTGGGCCGGTCTCTTGGAGGAGATGGGATTTGGGGAGTGTTTTGAAGATGGGGAGAATGGTGGACTGGCAGCTAGGAAGAGGGAGGGAATTCCAGGCCAGGTGGGCAAGAATTACCGGGAGCAATGACACATCTGGTGTTTCACAACCCGTGCACTAGGTAGGGGAAGAGCAGGCCTGAAGAACGACCCGACTGCCTGTTGTTCTCTTGCAGGCTACTATGGAGTTCACGTTCTTGTACTCTGGGGGGGGGTGACCCCGAAGATAGAAAGGTCCTTGCGGAAGGAGAGTAAATGGTTCATTCATTGGCTAGATATGGCCTGGGGGCGGTTGGAGGAGAGGGGCGGGATCACCCCACTCTGCAGCCCCTCTTATTGGCCCAGTACGGAAGGCCTGGGCCACAGTTTCTCTGTAGGATGGGAACGAACGATATCCTCCCCTTCCCCTACTTATAGGGACCGGTGGAGGGCTGGAGTCAGGATCCTCCCAGAGGAGATTTCCAAATTTATAGACCGGAGCAGGGTTCCAACTAGAGAGGGAGACAGGGAGGGAGGGAAGGAGACCTTAACCAGTCCTGGCTTCTTTTCAGCCATGGGAGGTTGTCCGGGTTCTAGGACTTTGCCGTATATTATGGTTGAGGACTCATCAACCACAGCAGCGTGGCTTAGTGGATAGAGCACGGGGCTGGGAGTCTGAAGGTCATAGGTTCTAATCCCGGCTCTACTACATGTCTGCTGTGTGACCTTGAGCAAGTCACTTCACTTCTCTGGGCCTCAGTTACCTCGTCTATAAAATGGGGATTAAGAGTGTGAGCCCTGTGTGGGACTGTGTCCAACCTGATTAGCTTGCATCTACCCCACCGCTTAAAACAGTGCTTGGCACTTAGTAAGTGCTTAACAAGTAACCTACTAATAATTATTATTATTATTATCATCGTCAATGAGGAGTGGATTTCAGCAGCTCTGGGCCCGAACGCCGTTGACTAACAATTCCAACTTTCATTTCTACTCCCTCCCTGCAAATCAGAAAACTACTTCCTCACACTGAACATGGCCACAGACTGCTTGAAGATCACCAGAGACAACAGCAGAGAGACTGTATGGGGCCACTCCTCTTCTCATCTTCCATTCAATCAGTGGTATTTATTGAACACTTACTCTGTGCTGAACACCATACTAAGCGCTTGGGAGAGTACCATACAAGGGAGTTGATAGGCATGTTCCCTGCCCACTAAGTGTTTGCAGTTGAATGAGGAGACCGACATTAATATTAAATTATGGTTATGTACATAAGTGCTGAGGGGCTGTAGAAGCCCTAGAAAAATCCTCCAGGAAACCTTCCCTGATTAATCTCTCACCTTCCCAACCTATTTTCCCTCTCAGCTACATCACCTAAACATTTGAGTCCATGCACCCTAAGCATATAGGCATTCAACTCCACCTCACCCCGTAGAATTTAGGTAAATCTCTTTATACTTGGTTGCTTCTTCTACCTGTGATTTTTTTTTAGTACCTGTCTCCCCGACTAGGTTGTAAGATCCTGAGGGCAGGGAGTATTTATTTATTCATTTTATTATTTAATGGTGTTTGTTAAGCAATTAGCATGTGCCAGGCACTGGATTAAGAGCTGGGGTAGATATAAGACAGTCAAGTTAGACACAGTCCATCTCGTATATGGGCCTTCCAGTCTTAATCCCCATTTTACAGATTAGGTAACTGAGGCACAGAAAGTACAGTGACTTGTCCAAGGTCACACAGCAGACAAGTGGCATAGTCGGGATTGAAACTTGGGTCCTTCTGACTTCCAGACCCATGCCCTTTCCACTAGGCCATGCATGATTATTTACTCTATGGCACTCTCCTAGGTGCTTAGAACAGTGCTCTGCACAGAATAAATGTTCAGTCAGTACCATTGATTGTTTTTTTTTTTGTAGATGACAAAAATCTAAGAATGTAGAAACTCCTGAACCGCTTTGAATGAATCATAATGGTAGCAATTGTGTCTGAAAACCTACTGAGGACAATGCACTATGCTAAAATGCTTGGTAAAATACAACAGAAGCACAAAATATGTTTCCTGTCCTCAAGGAGCTTAAACTCTAATGAATGGGAGGTGCTTTCCCAGATTAATTCATTAATTCATTTAATTGAATGTATTAAGCACCTGCTGTGAGCAAGCGTGGTACTAAATGCCAGGTAAAAATACACAAATCAGAACTAGACAAGGTCCCTGACCATCAAGGAGCTTGTAGTCTAAAGAATAAGGGCGGAGAATGAGGTAGGTGACAGACTCGTAAGGAAAGATATAAATGTTAAAAACTTTTTAGAAGACAAAGATAAATATACTATCAGGAAAGAACATTAATTAATTATGGTATTTACCAAACACTTACTATGTGCTAAACCCTGAGGTAGATACCAGATTATAAGATCTGACATAGCCCCTGCACCAATCAATCAGTCACATTTACTGAGCGCTTACTGTGTGCAGAACACTGTTAGAAGTGTTTGAGGAGTACGGAGTTGCTAGGCACGTTCCTGGCCCTCAAGGAGTTTGCAGTCTGGAGAGGAGTTTACAGTCTAGAGACGAGCTTTCAGTCGCTCAATCTTGTCCCCATTTTATAGTTGAAGAAACTGAGCCCCACAGCGGTTAAATGACTTGCCCGGGATCACATAGCAGGACAGTGGCAGGGCTGAATCTAGAATCCAGATCTCCTGACTTCTGGTCTCCTGCTCTTTCCACTTGGCCACACCGCCTCCCTAGCACTGCAGCTAAAGGAGCAAAGTGTCAGGCTTTTGGCCACTCAGGTCGGGGGGTTCAGAGCCCAGAAGTCCCCAAAGCCCGGGCCACGGCCTTCCCTACATTCTATAAGTTGGCAAGGCCGTCTTGACACCACATCCACGCCCCGCCCAGCGGAGCAGGGCCCGGCAGAGTCCCGGGTAGGCAAGTGCGTTGGCACTCCGATGGGAAAGATCATCAGGTGTGGCTGTGTCCCGAGAGGACAGAGGGGAGAGGCGAGCTGGGGCTTCCCGGACAGCTGCCGCCAGCCTGAGCCACCACGTTCCCGGAGGAAGATGGTACGTTGCCACTGGTTCTGCACAGTCCCTGTTTCTCGGATTCCCCATGAATATTGCCGAAGAAGAGATAAGGCATCAGCCCCGTGGAGATGCTGATTGCCCAAGGGATTAAGGGCCGGGTGACCGGAGTGCAGCGTGACTCACTGCAGTAAGCCGAGAGGCTCTGGGGTTCGGTCGGGGCAGGAGCCACTAGCCGGGGAAGGGCCGGGCAGACCGGGACACCAGGTAGCACCAGGCCCACCCCACGGTGCCAAGGGAATCGGTGGAGAGATCTGGGAAAGAGACGTATTGACTTTCGGTCTGGCTTCCCACCAGGGACAGGCCCCCGACACTCCTGAGCTCTGACGGATGCATCGGAGGTACCATTTCATAGCCTCTTTAATAATAATAATGGTGGTACTTGTTAAGTGCTTACTATGTTCCGGCCCCTGTATGAAGTCCTGGGGTGGATACAAGCAAATCGGGCTGGATGCAGTCCCTGTCCCACATGGGGCTCACAGTCTCAATCCCCATTTTACAGACCGAGGGACCCGAGGCCCAGAGAAGTGAAGCGACTTGCCCAAGGTCACACAGCAGACAAGTGGCAGAGCCGGGTTTAGAACCCATGACCTTCTGACTCCCAAGCTTCATCCACTACATCGTGCTTTGAGTTCGGGGGAGTCCCCTCAGCATCTCTTCAAGGGGAAGAGTGGATTACAGACAGGGGTTGGGGGAGAGGGAATGCACATCCCCAGCCACAGCAAGGCATCAATACCTGGAACACGTCCCCCACTTGAGATCTTTCTTCCCATTTCCTCAGGCTGAAAAGCAGCACGGTCTGGTGGAAAGCGCATAGACCTGGGCATCAGGAGACCTGGGTTCTAATCCCGGCTCCGCCTCCTGCCTAATGTGTGACTTTGAGGAAATCACTTAACTTCTCTGTGACTCAGTTTCCTCATCTATCAAAGGAGAATTCAATTCTTGCTCCCTCCCACTCAGACTGTGAGCTCTGGGTGGAACAGGGACTGTTTGATCTGATGGTATTTTATCTCCCATAGCACATAGCAAGCAGCGTGGCGCAGTGGAAAGAGCACGGGCTTTGGAGTCAGGGCTCGTGAGTTCGAATCCCAGCTCTGCCACTTGTCAGCTGTGTGACTGTGGGCAAGTCACTTAACTTCTCTGTGCCTCAGTTCCCTCATCTGTAAAATGGGGATTAAGACTGTGAGCCCCACGTGGGACAACCTGATTCCCCTGTGTCTACCCCAGCGCTTAGAACAGTGCTCGGCACATAGTAAGAGCTTAACAAATACCAACATTATTATTATTATTACTTGGTACAATACTTGGCACATAATGCCTAACAAACACTATCATAATTATTATTTTTTCATTATTATTATTCCAAGATGGCCACTGGGAAGGAGTGCCTACTGGCATTCTGGAAGGAGCCTCGGGTATCCTCTACCGCTCTGAATCTCAACTGCCCCCTGGAGAAAAAAGAAATCTGTGTTTTCCAGCTCCAATTTTCCAGTCCTTTGGAGGCCAAAGGAGCCAGTCTTTGTTGGGCAGAACACTAAGAGGCAAAACCGGAGCAGGCAGGGCCTCACGATGGCTTTGAATCCACTTTCAGATGACAAACTATTAAAAACAAAGCCCCACCCTCCATGTGTAAGGCGCTTTCTACCAGTGACAGCCTCAAAAGCAAAGCTGACCACAGGTGATTCTTCTTCATAAAGAACAGGTGGAGAAATGAATTATCTGCCCTGACTTTAGACCACTCTCCCACTGAGGTACACGGGGCCACGATCAGAAGTCGCCTAGCCCAGCCCCTGCCTTGAGGATTTTTCCTGCACCGAAACCACCCAGACCAACACACTTCTGGCTGACGAGAAATCTCCAGGGAATTCAAATTCCCCAACCTCCCTGGCTACCAAACATAAAGGTCAAGTTCTTCCTTTTGTCTGACCCAGATCTCCCTGCCACCCAAGTCCGTTTTCTCTCATCCAGCTGTTAGCACACAAGCTAGCCGGTCACCACGCACCTTGTGCGGGCCCTTGGCACCTGTGTCTTTCAGAGGGTGAAGGAAGAGAGCCGGGATCGGGCCTGCAGTCCTCACAGGGGTCCCGGAGATGGGCAGTGCCCTGAGGGGAGCCAGTGAGGGACCAAGCAGGACATTTGCCAGGGGACTGACTGAGAGGCCAAAGGGAAGTGCTCTGGAGAAGACCCAGGATCTGCTCAGGAGTTTCACTGGAGAAATGGGATGCCTGGCCTGGACAAGTATCAGGTGTTTGATGGGTCACACAATGGAACTGGGAGAGAGTGAATTTCATACACACATACATCCTCCCATGCCCCCACACCCTCACACACACCTCCTCCTGCAGGACACAGACCCTGCTCTGGCTAGAGCTTTATAATAATTAATCATTATTATTATGGCATTTATTAAGTGCTTACTATGCATCAAGCACTGTCCTAAGTGCTGGGGTACTTACAAGTTAATCAGGTCACACACAGTCCCTATCCCAAATGGACTCACAGTCTAAGTAGGCGGAAGAATGGGTATTGAATCCCCAATTTATAGTTGGGGAAACGGAGACTCAGAGACGTGAGCTGACTTGCCCAAGGTCAACCCGCAGAGAAGCGGCATGGCTTAATGAAAAGATCCCGGGCTTGGGAGTCAGAGGTCATGGGTTCTAATCCCTGCTCTGCCACTTATCAGGTGTGTGACTTTCAGCAAGTCACTTAACTTCTCTGGGCCTCTGTTACCTCATCTGTAAAATGGGGATTAAGATTGTGAGCCCCACGTGGGACAACCTGATTACCTTGTATCTACCTCAGTACTTAGAACAGTGCTTGGCATATAGTAGGTGCTTAATAAATACCATCATCATCATTATTGTTATTGTTAAATGGCAGAGCTGGGATTAGAACCCGGTCCTCTGACTCCCAGGCCCATCCTACTTCCCCTCCCCTCACAACCAACCCAATTTTGTTCGGCAACTACTGTTTGGGTTTATTCTGTGAAAGCCAGAGTTTGTCAGGGCTGAGTTGGGCTCACCTCCTGGGGGAGAGAGGGAGGCCCTGAAGTTAGAGAAAAGAGAACTGCAGCCCAGACATGTTTTCTGCTCTCAAATTGTGTAGGTTTTACTCTTCTAAGGCACAACTCCACTCCATGCTGTAGGGAGGCCTTGGAAAGGCCTTTCTTTAGCCCTCATACGAAGGCTTCCATTTAGCTTTTCCCGCCCAGCCCCCAGCGTGGTTTTGGAACTGGACAAGAAACAGCATTATCCTGGAGTCTGGCAGCAGCCAGTACATTGCTAAAATAAACAAAAAGATCAAAGCTACTATTGTGGAAAGAACTTGGTGTCCTGAAACCTGAACCTGGCCATGAAGGAGCAACCTCTCACAGGGGTGTGTGAGGCTTAAGAGACCATCCTGGGGAAGCTTTGCAGAGCTTTGCAGGAGGCATCACAGAAACCCTCAGCTGGAGGAGAGATCCAGGAGTCCCAGCTTTCAGCTCCCTGCCTTGTGGGCAGGGAGCAGACAGACCAACTCTGTTATGTTGTCCTGTCCCAAACATCTAGTACAGTGCTCTGCACACAGTAATCGCTCAACAGATACGGTTGACTGACTCCTGCGGTAAGTACAGTGCTCAGCACAAAGTAAGTGCTCAACAAATACCGTTGATTGATTGATTCTCAGAGGTTTCACTGAAATTACTGCAGGAGTCAGTCGGTCAGTCAATCATATTTGTTGAGCGCTTACTGTGTGCAGAGCACTGTACTAGGCGCTTGGGAGAGTACAATACCAAAGAATTAGTAGACACAGTCCCTATTCACAGGCGGCTTGCAGTCTACTTGCTTCTGTGCGTCTGCAAAACAGGGGCCTCGCTGAGCTCTAGCATACTCCTCTCTCAAAAGAAAACTTAGGAAACTCAAATCTTTCCTGGGAGATTTGAAAATGGGTTCCTGAAATCCCACCTCTTCCAGGAAGCCTTCCCCAGTTTGCTTACAACCCCCAGTGATGTCAACCCAATAGCCATCCTTAGCATTTATGCATTTTATTCCAAGCCTCAACACTTGTGTTTATATGTATATTTTTATTGGTATATTCAGTTGTTCGGCTATTTCGTTCTAACATCCCTGAACTACTACTTCCTGTTATCTCCTTGTCCTGCCTTCTGTTCCCCACTGCTTGTAACTAATGTCTGTTGGTCTGTATACTTGGTTAAACTGTAAACTTCTTGAGGGCAGGGAACATGCTTCTTGCTTCTGCTGTACTCTCTCAAGTGCTCAGTACAGTACCATTGATTCATTCATTACTATTTACTTAATGCCTCCCTATGTGCAGAGAGCACTGTAATAGGCCGTAGGGAACATTCAATAAGAGTAAATGGCATAGCTCGTCCTGCAAGAGATAAGCAGATTGAGATAATATACATTCAGTAGGATCAACAGGTAAAACAGCTCTAACTGCTCACGGTAACAATAAGCCTATGTAAAAGAAAATTAAAAAGTGGAATAAATAAGCTGAAAAACACATCAGTAATGAGAGTGGCTGATGGGATGACATGAAATGTTGCTGAATTGTACTTTCCAAGAGCTCAGTACAACAGTCTGAACACAGTGAGCGTTCAATAAATCCAACTGAATGAATGACCAGGGAGGTGAGTAAGGATTCCGTAGATGGCGAGCCCTTTGTAGGACAGGGATTATGTCCAACTTAATTAACTCATATCTACCCCAGTGCTTATAACAGTATTGGACACATAGAAAGTGCCATTAAACAAATACCATTAAAAAAATGCTTCCTGGAGGAAACGGTTTTTCAAGAGGGCTTTGAAGCAGGGGAAATACGAAATCTGGTGGATTTGAAAAGGGATATCAGTGATGAGAGTGTCCAGTCAGGTGCAGTTGAAAGGGTAGCTTGGGAGGAGGCCAAGCTGGAGTGAAGTGGGTACAAAGACAGAGAATTTAGAGTCTTGAGTCCAATGGTCAGGAGTTTCTACTTGATGCCGAGAGAAATAGGTAGCCACTGGATGTTCTTTGGGTAGACGGGAAGTGTAGGAAGATGATCTGGACATCAGAGTATAGAATAGATCAAGAGAGGAAATACTGGAGGCAAGGAGACCAGTAAATATAGTATAGTTAGTATACTGGTGAGCATCCCCGCCTGTCACGTGGGAAATCGGGGTTTGATTCCTTAAAGAGGAACAGTAGTTGTAGAGAAGCAGCATGGCATCGTAGGTATAGCATGGGCCTGGGACTCAGGAAGGCATAGGTTCTAATCCCAGCTCTGCTATTGTCTGCTGTGTGACCTTGGACAAGTCAGTTCACTCCTCTGGGCCTTGAGTACCTTGAGTACGGTGCTTGGAACACTTAACAAATGCCATTAAAAAAAGAGGAAGAGTTGGATCCGGGAATATTATGGAAGAAGCACCAGCAGGATTCAGAGACCACCTGAGTATGAGAAATAAAAGATTGAGAGGAGACAAAGACAACACCAACGTTGTGCACTTCTGGGCCAGGGAGGATGATGATGGTGTTGAACTTAAAGGAAAAGCTAAGGGGAAGAGTAGGTCTAAGAGGAAATAATAATGGCATTTTTTAAGTGCTTACTATGTACAAAGCACTGTTCTAAGCGTTGGGGGGATAAAAGGTGATCAGTTTGTCCCACGTGGGGCTAAAAGTCTTCATCCCCATTTTAAGGATGAGGTAACTGAGGCATGGAGAAGTAAAGTGACTTGCCCAAGGTCACACAGCAGGCAAGCGATCAGGTTCTGTAGGAATAAATTTAAGATGCCAGTGGATCAACCAGGTGGAGATTTGTTGAAATGTGGAAGGGTGGAAGAAATGTGAGATTGCAAAGCAAGTAAGAGGCTAGGCCTGTTGAGGTAGAGTTCCGCATCATACGTAGAGAGGTGATAGCCACAGTCGGGAGAGTGTAGGAGTTACCTGAGAAAGAAACAAAAGCAAGAAGCCCAGTGCAAGAGTCTTGAGGGACACCCACAATTAAAGGGATGCCCTCGCTCCCCTCCCACCTTTGAAATTTCATCCTTTCAACCCTAATGCATCCCAGAGTAATATAACCAACTCTTAAAAATCCTCCTTGCTTATAAAGAAAGGGCTTCCTTTTTCGCTTGCCTTTACATTGTCTCCTATGCCCCTCCCCTCCCTCCAAATCCCTTCGCCGGCCCGTCTCAAAGGAAAGTGGCTCAGGGCCGCCTTGAGGACGAGGAGAGGCGACCCGGGGCCAGGGCTCCTGGCCTCTGGTCGGGGAAGGGGCAGCTGAGCCGGGAGGGGGTGTGAGGGAGAGGAGGACCGGCCCCTCCCCCTTTCCCTAGCAATGCAGAAATAGCCATGCGAGCTGATCCCGGCTGGCTGACGCCAGCACCCACGCACACAGGCAGCCACTGGGACCCTGCGGGGGTGCCCCAGCTCCTTCCCTGCCCTGGCGGTGGGGAGCTTTGTCCTGCCACTGCCCAGACGGATCCAGTGTCCCATCCATATGCAGGGACCCCGCTGACGCTCACCACCCCGTTTCCATGGCGTGACTGAGGCGCCGGGAAACGCCGCATCCCCGGGGCCGCACGGCCTGGCTGGGGCACAGGGCTCCTCAGCTGGTAGGAGAGGCCTTCCGACCTTCACGACGCGGCCCTTTCTCTCCTCACACTCTCTCTGGAAGGGAGCAGAGCTGCTGGCTTATTCCCTGGTGTGACCCAAGGTTTTACTCAAAATAACTGGATGGCCACTACTCCTTGACAGTCCCAGAGCCTAGAAATCTACCCCAACTCCTGCTCCTCTGCTCCCAGATGCCTCTGCACCTGATGGAAAATGGGTTAGTCCTGCCCTGCCTGCTCTGTCTGCAATGATGTGCCTGACATTGAAATGAACTCCTCACTACCCCTGCTCTGCCCCTCCTGGTGAGAGGACCCCCTTGTTAATCTATCGATCGATCAATAGAATTTATGGAGCACTTATTATGGACAGAGCACTATACTACCACTTGGGAGAGTACAATGCGATCGAGTTGGTAGACATGACCCATGCCCCCAGGGACCTTACAGTGGACGGGGGAGACAGACATGAAAATAAATTCCTGAATGGGCAAATAGTAAAGTATAATCATCTTTATATAAGTGCTGTGGGGCTGGGGTGAGTATTCAAGTGATAAAGGGGTACACATGCAATTGCCTAGCCGAGGGTGAGGAAAGGAAGGAATAGGGGACATGACGGCTTAGTGTGGGTGCCCTCGATCCAAAATGCCCCAGGGTGTCAGCTAAGAGGGAGGGTCCCGGGTGAAGACGCTTCCTTCCTCTCCAGCGAGGCGTTTCCCTTTCTCAGGGCTTCCTTTCCGCTCAGCTTCCCAAACGCTGCCTTGGGAGATGCTGGTCCACGATGCCTGTGAAATTGTCGGCTCCCTCAGCTCCCCTAGTCTGTGAGAGAATGCCTGTCCTCTGCTGACCAGGAGCTCCCTGACCCAGGCGGCCACGTGTGAGCCCTGCCTCGGAGACAGGGTTTCTTCATCTCACCCGCTGAGGTTCTCGCTACAGTCTGGGTTGTCACCGCCCTCTTGCTAGATGCCGCCTTCGTTCCTTCGATTTTCACCCTTTCAATGGCTCACATTTTCCACCAGCCCAGGGTGGCCTGGGGATGGGGATCAAGACTTGGCCTGCTCCCAGGAGATGATCCCCTTAACTGGAGGAGATGAGGGCACAGAAGCCAACAGAACCACCAACCCAGCCAGGGTGAAATGATACTGATGGTGATGATGATGACAATAAAAATAGTAATATTTTTTAAACATTTTCTCTGTGCCAAGGACTGTTCAAATCCCAGCTCTGCTACTTGTCTAATTATGTGATCTTGAGCAGGTCTCTTCACTTCTCTGTGGCTCAGTTTCCTCATCTGTAAAATGAGGATTACGACTGTGAACCCCATTTGAGACGTGGACTGGGTCCAATTGGATTAGCTTGTATCTACCTCAGTGCTTAGTACAGTTCCTGCACACTTAACAAATACCATAAAAAAGCACCGTATCAAGCACTAGGGTAGATACAAGATAATCAGTCTAGGGAAGGGGGAGGACTGATACCGAATCCCCATTCTGCAGATAAGGAAACTGAGGCACAGAGAAGTTGAGCGACTTGCCCGAGGTAAGCAGGTTCCCTCAGGGCCACAGGGAGCCGGAAAAGTGCTGCTGCCTACTGAGCATGACCAGTGGGATTGCTAGGGTTTCAGAAAAGTTTGGTCTGTGAATGCCACTCTGGTGTTATTTGTGTTTGTGTGCCTGTGTGTGTAAAATAGTGAATTCCCAATCCCTGCTTCCTAACAGAAAAATGTAAAAACTCTTCAGTCCTTTAAAACACAAACACACACACACACTCCCTCTCTCTCTCTCCCCTCTCCTCCCCATCCTCACCCACGACCTGTGTATCTCTTCCCCTTATCTCCATAGGGAGCTTTGTTTTACCCGTGTAATAGCTAGGGCAATTATCTCCGAATGCCTCTCTCTTTGTATTTTTTTTCTCTTTGCAGGTTCTTCCTTGCTAAGGAGCCAGGTGGACATCTGTTACCTAGTGTTGGTGACCTTATTTTATTGTCTTTTTTCCCACCCCTTAACAAGTCAATCTCTTTGCCACTTCATAGGCTTCAGTTATAAGGATTATTGGCAGAGAATACAGGGGCTCAGATGCAGTACCAGAAAAATGAAAAATTTGTTTGGATCCTTGGCTCCTTTTAAGTTAGGATTGAAAGGAATTGCCACTTGTCATTTTTTTAGCTGATCTTTAAGTGGTTATAAAATTCCAACATGTCTCATCAAATCGGGCAGTATTGTTTTTGTAGCCTGGGTTTCCTACCTTATCTCCGATGGGGCTGACCCAATCATGATGAAAGGGAGAAAAATGGCAAAAATAAAATTTCCCTTCATCAATGATATTCAGAGAGGTTTGAAAATGTGGAAAACTAATGGTATTTCTAAAGAAAGTAGCCATAAGGATGAAGTACATAAATCAAAAGATTAAAACAAATAAAACTTGATCATTTCAAAACTTTGAAACCATGGCCTAGCGGCAAGAGCCTGGGCTTGGGAGTCAAAGGACGTGGGTTCTAATCCCCGCTCTGCCACTTGTGTGCTATGTGACCTTGGGCAAGCCGCTTAACTTCTCTGTCCCTCAGTGACCTCATCTGTAAAATGGGGATTAAGACTGTGAGCCCCAGGTGAGACAACCTGATTACCTCATATCTACCCCAGAACTTAGAACAGTGCTTGGCACATAGTAAGTGTTTAAAAAATGCCATCATTATTGGTATTATTTGAAATTTAAACCCAATCTTCACCAGAATTAATAGGCATTAAACCTAATTGTCCCAATCATATATATCCATATATGTGTGTGTGTGTCTATATTCACATATTCATGTATCTATATTTAAAACCTGAAAACTCTATAGCCTCCTTAAATGAGAAAGTCTAGGAAATGATAAATGAAGTTTTTCTCACATGCCTGGTGGTACAGACTTATGAAAGTAGAGCCTGTCCGTTTTAAAGTTATATAAAAATTTACTGAAATCAAATTTTTTCAACAAACTGCCGTTCAGCAGCTTAGTCCAATTAGGCTTCAGGCAAACATTTTAAATGACAACTCTGTTGTATTATGCTCCCCTAAGCACTTAGTACATATTCTGCACACAGTGCTCAATAACTACAGCTGATTGACTTGGGAAGTTTTTTGGACATCAAATGGTTCTTACCAAACATTTTTAGAAGTAAAGTGTAAATAAATTGGGTATATATGAATTAAATGTCTAAAATGGCAAGATCTTAAAAGTTTCAGTGGCTCACATTGCTTCTTATGGGAAATGAAATCTCTTGCACTTGTTTCCATCCAAGCAAAAATAACTGTTCCTAGTTCTTGACTCTGCCAACGCAGACCCATTACTGTGGTTTCTCCTCCAGCTAGAACACCCCCCCCTCAGTTTAGCTAAACCCCACCCCTCCCTGCCCTCAAAACACCACCTCTTCCAGGAAGAATTCCTCGATTAATCCTCCATTAATCATTGCCAATTCCTCAGCCACCTTCGCACTCTTATGCACTTATCCACTTATCTATTTATCCATTTATTTTTCATTTATATTGACTCATGCTTTAAGTGTATATTCAGTTTACATCTGTTTGTCTTCCCCATTGCATTATATGTTCCTGCAGAGTAGAGATTGCATCATATACTTCTTCTATATGCCCTCTAGGTCATACAGTGAATTCATCAGCGGCATTTATTGAATGCCGACTGAGCACTGTACTAACAGCTTGGGAGAGTACAATATAGATTCCTGCCCTCAAGCTTACAACCCATAACCCCCTGCTCTGCATATAGTAAATGCCCTTGATGTTGAAGTTTCCCTTGGGTTTCATCCACCATAGAAAAAAATATCTGAGTCCATCACTGCATTTTTCCAATCCTCCAAGTTGGAGGCCTTTTTGACAGGCCAGCGTGACACAGTGAACAGAGCATGGGCCTGGGACACAGAAGATCATGAGTTCTAATCCCGGCTCCACCCCTTGTCTGCCGTGTGACCTTGGGCAAATCCCTTCACTTTTCTGTGCCTCAGTTACCTCATCTGTAAAATGGGGATTGAGACTGTGAGCCCCATGTGAGACAAGGACAAGGTCCAACATGGTTTGCTTCTGTCCACCCTAGTGCTTAGTACAGTGCATGGCACATAGCAAACGCTTAACAAATACTAGAATTATTATTACTATTATTATTGACCCTCATAATGGCACCTAGAAGGTTCTGACACAGAAAATAATTAAGAACTTTGAGGAAATTCTATTTCTGACTTATACTGTTATGTCAGGCAGATGCAAGACAAACATATAAAACTTCTGTTTCCATTTTGCATTGTTCATGTACTTTTAAACCCCAAGTTATATATTATATTGGGATTTTGTGGTGTGTTGTATGCTACTATTTCCCATATCCCTTATTTACTTTGATGCCTATCCCTCCTGTAGACTCTAAGCTCCTTGTGGGCAGGGATCCTATCTACCAACTCTGTTGTACTTTCCCAAGTGCTGAGTACAGTGCTCAGCACACAGTAAGTGTTCGATAATAATTATTATCATACTTAAGTGCTCACTCTGCGCCAAACACTGTTCTAAGTACTGGAAATACCACTGGCTGATGGATTGACTGTTAGGGAATTTTGCTGAAACCTAACATAGACATTTATCAAATTACTGAATCTAAAAGTTTACATTACAACTCTAATTTAATTAGGGTATTCTATATTGAAAGTTTTACTTCCACAGTAAAATCTCTAACCTCTCTTTTTGACTAAATCTTGTTTTCTTTTCTTTATGTACATGATTTCTACTGAGGCGTTATTCAGTCTACATAATTTAAAAATTCAGCTAATGTTCAAATTATTTTCCAAACTCTCATTCCAGTAATATCAGTGACAAAAAATATTCTGTTATTCATTCATTCATTCAATAGTATTTATTGAGCGCTTACTATGTGCAGAGCACTGTACTAAGTGCTTGGAATGAACAAGTCTGGAATGAACAGATACAGTCCCTGCCGTTTGACGGGTTTACAGTCTAATCGGGGGAGACGGACAGACGAGAACAATGGCGATAAATAGAGTCAAGGGAAGAACATCTCGTAAAAACAATGGCAACTAAATAGAATCGAGGCGATGTACATTTCATTAACAAAATAAATAGGGTAATGAAGATATATACAGTTGAGCGGACGAGTACGGTGCTGAGGGGATGGGAAGGGAGAGGGGGAGGAGCAGAGGGAAATGGGGGGAAAAGAGGGTTAAGCTGCAGAGAGGTGAAGGGGGGGCGGTAGAGGGAGTAGAGGGAGAAGAGGAGCTCAGTCTGGGAAGGCCTCTTGGAGGAGGTGAGTTTTAAGTAGGGTTTCGAAGAGGGGAAGAGAATCAGTTTGGCGGAGGTGAGGAGGGAGGGCGTTCCAGGACCGCAGGAGGACGTGGCCCGGGGGTCGACGGCGGGATAGGTGAAACCGAGGTACGGTGAGGAGGTGGGCGGCGGAGGAGCGGAGCATGCAGGGTGGGCGGTAGAAAGAGAAAAGGGAGGAGAGGTAGGAAGGGGCAAGGTGACGTAGAGCCTTGAAGCCTAGAGTGAGGAGTTTTTGTTTGGAGCGGCGGTCGATAGGCAACCACTGGAGGTGTTTAAGAAGGGGAGTGACAGGCCCAGATCGTTTCTGCGGGAAGATGAGCCGGGCAGCGGAGTGAAGAATAGACTGGAGCGGGGCGAGAGAGGAGGAATATCATAGTCTCCAAAACCCAATTAATATCTCATTCAGTATAGATAAACTACTCTTATTCATTCCCTATCAAAGTTTAGTAAACCCTGTACAACAAATGAGAAGTAGTGTGTCCTAGTGGAAAGAGCGTGGGCCTGGGAGTCAGAGGACCTGGTTTCTAATCGCAGCTCTCCCATTTCCATACTGTACAACCTTGGGGAAGTCATTTAACTTTGCCACGCCTCAGTTTCCTCATCAATAAAATGAGAATTAAATATAGTCCTACGAGAAACAAGAATAGGGACGGTGACTGAACTGATTATCTTGTATCTAACCCAGTGCTTGGCACCTAGTAAGCACTTAGCAAATACCACAGTTATTATTAGCCTAATCATCGAATTCTAGAACTAGTTTATCGAATGGTCCTACAATTTGTACTTGAAGATTTTCAAAGAAAACTAAGAACTTTTATTTTTATCGTTCCAGGACCGTGGGCAGTAGAAGGTACATAAGTGTTGCTTTTAATGGGGAAACAGGAACAAATGTGGAGATCGAATTGCAACATTGTAAAGTCATTTATCGTGATCTACAACTGGGGTGCTTTGGATATCCTAAACACCTTAAAGAACTGGGGAGTCATTGTATATGGGCCTCAGTTCAGAAGGGCATACATCTAGATACTTATCCCAGGCAGCTACCAGGAGATTTTTAATCTCATCAAAAGATAATTATTAGTGAGTCATCGGGCAGGGATTTAGTGTGCCGGGGAGCTGCAAGCCGGGGTGAGATGAACGAGATGTGGGAAGTCTGGGTTAAAATCTCTGATCTGGGGTAGGGGATGGAGAAGGTTTGGGGGGAGGGGATGAGGAAAGGGGGGAAGGAGAGCGAGAGAGAGAAAGAGGAGAGGGCAGAAAACATAATCCACCCCGCCCCCAACTTTAATTATTATCAATAATAGTAATGATGATGATGGTATTTGTTAAGTACTTACTATGTGCCAGGCAATGTAATAAGCTAATCGGGTTGGACACAGTCCCTGTCCCACAAGGGGTTCACCTTCTTAATCTTAATTGTGACTTAAATTATGTACACAGTGAGACCGTGCAAAGTACTAAGATTTCCCTTCATATTCGATGATGCCAATAATGGGGAAGTTTACGTGGCTGACCAGGCCAGTGGGGGACTGACGGTCCTGACCCCACAGTGCATGCACAAAAACCCTTCCTAGTTGTTCTGTTGTGTTTGTTGTTTGAGGAACCTGGCATCTAGTGTCTGAAGCCAGTTCTGAGTTCTCTCTTGCTCCTCCCATCTCTGACCTATTGCTCCCTCCCTTCCCCCTGCCTTCAAATCCACCAGACCACATCTACCTCCTCACTTCCATAGGCTTTCTGAAAACCCACCTCCTCCAGGAGGGTCACCTCAACTAACTTTCTTGTCTATCTCACTAGTGATCTCTCACTCATATCCTGCCTCTGGCCTGGACTGCCCTCCGTCTTCATATCCAACAGACGATCACTCTCCCCACCTTCAAAGCCCTACTGAAGGCACACCTCCTCTAAGTCAGGGAACTTCCCTGTCTAAACCCTTCTTTCCTCTTCTCCCACTCCCTTCTACATCGCCCTGACTTGCTCGCTTTATTCCTCCCCCTTCCCAGTCCCACAGCACTTGTATACTTATCTGTAATTTATTTACTTATATTAATTATCCATCTCCCTCTCTAGACTGAAAGTTCACTGTGGCCAGGGAATGTGACTGTTATATTGTTATAGTGTATTTTCCCAAGCGCTCAGTACAGTGCTCTGCACACAATAAGTGCTCAGTAAATAACGACTGGCTGACTAAATCGCCCCATTCTAGCTCATGACCTCCCAATGACCAGTCTTGCACTTTAGATATCTATACATTTATTCATCCTACATGTAAGTCCCCTCTCAGGACCTGGAGAGTTTCCAATTCTCTACCAGCCTCGGTTATGGGAGGGAGAGTCAAGCAGAGGCCTGTCCATTCCATTCCTAGCTTGGGGCAGTGGCTAGCAAGTAGGCATCTGCTACAAGTCAAAACTCACCTGTGCCGGGCAGCAGCGGCTCGGGAGAGAGTCGAGGGCGGAGACTCGAGTTTACTGTGTGGAAGGAGGCAATGGGAAACCGCTTCCTTGTTTTGACCAAGAAAACTCTATAGATACACTACCAGAACGATTGCAGATGGAGAGCAAGGGTTCTGGGAGAGATGTGTCCGTGGTGTCGTGATGGGTCGGAAAAGATGGCATAAGACAAGATAAGACATATAAGCACTGTTTTTGTTTCTTCATTTTTTCCTTACTCTTTCTCATACCAAGGTGAATCTGTTTTATTTTTTCAGCTCCTACATTCTTCCCTTTCTTCCCATTAGATTGTAAGGTCTCTGAGAGTAGGGCTGGAGCCTCCTAGGCTCAGTGGCAAGAGCCTGGGCTTGGGAGTTAGAGGTCTTGGGTTCTAATCGGTCAGCTGTGTGACTTTGGGCAAATCACTCAACTTCACTGTGCCTCAGTTACCTCATCTGTAAAATGGGGATTAAGACTGTGAGCCCCACGGGGGATAACCTGATTATTTTGGGGCTACCCCAGTATTTAGAACAGTGCTCGGCACATAGTAAGCGCTTAAATGCCACCACTATTATTATTATTATTATTACTGTTCTCTCACCCAGAAGTAGAGTGCTCCATAAATAAATACTGTTGAATGAATGTAGAGAATAGAACCTTAAGAGTTTTCTTTGCTGTTCTTCAGCTGATGTTGACACATTGACTGTCTGAGGCTGAGTTTAGTTGGATATTTTTAGGTTCCTTATCCCCAGATCTTTCAGACAAAGCCAGAAATAAATGTTTGTCTAGTCCTGGGAACAGTCAACACAGACATTTTTTATCCTGTCAATAAAATCTCCTTATTTGGGCAATCACACAAAGGAATCCAGATTACACAGAGAGTCCTACCTCTCTCCCACACACAATCATTAGGAGGCAAACACTGACCTTTCCTTAAACACACCTACACACACCAGCACACAGGTACCATCAAATATACATCCAACGCCGCTCCCACCCCACCGCATCCACACCTAAAGTTTTCATTCCCTAGCTGAGTGGCTAATAAATCTGAAAAATTCGACAGGTTTCCTTGTCTATCTTCCCGACTCGGTGATTCAGAATGATGATGATTTTCCTCTCCTCTTCTGGAGTAGTTGGGTTGAAGGAATTTGGGATGAATGCAGAGAGGATTCTGGAGGGGAATTACAGCGAAGGGACAGAATTCCTTAAGAGCAAGGAAACCCGGGGTAGTGTGAGGGTTTGGCTAGGCCACCGATGTGACGGGAGTGGAGGATGCTAAAATTTGGGCAGGGGGAGGGCGAGAATCCTTACCAATGCTGCTGTCATTGATGCCCATCGGCTCCCCGGAGATCTCAAGAAAAAAGCCCCCTTTAGCTTTTGCGGGTCTTCCTAGACTGTGATGCCCTCTCTCCATTTAAACACACACACGGACAGACACACTTACTCTCAAGCATGCCATGCGGGCAGATGCCAACTGAGTTTGCCACCCCCTCCTGTTTGACCTTGGGCCCCCCTTGAAGAAACCGGCTCGCGAGCCTGAAAACTAAAACCCACAAGAGCGACCCTGGCAGCAGGGTAGGACAGGGCAGGACCATCTCAAGAGCTCTGCGGACAGAGGGGAGCCCACCAGGCAGAACCCAAGGAGGGTAGGGCTAAATGGGGTGATTGCCATAGGGGCACAGCCTGAAGGAGCCTAGCTCAGGGGTATCTCTGCCAATGACTTGTTTGGCTCCTGCTACCCAAAGAACCAAAGAGAATGATTAATGGGCACTTGGGAGAAATGCTTAGATAGTATCAACAAAGGGAGTTAACATAATCGGGATTAATGGAGAGGATGTTATTTCTGCTATCTCCTAATTTCAGCCTGCTCCAAACAGAAATCCTGGCCTCACTGACAGCTATTTGATTAAATGCCGTTCTGTATTTATTCTATTAAGTGTGTGGGGTGGATAAAGCACTGCAGGTTGGGGCTGCTGACCTGGATTTGTTTGCAAGCTGTTCAACTTCTAATTCAACCGAACCAACCCACAGTCCCCCTTCTTGCCACTGTCTCCTTGTTCCCCTTCAGGCAGGACTAGTTCGGGGACTGGGGAGAATTTCTGGGTTTTTGACCTCAAGTTAATAAACCCCAATTTTTACAAGCGAAACAACATGGGAATTCGGTAATGGATCCGTGTCGAGTTCGGGAAGACTTAGCGGAAGAACCGAACGTCTTACTAAGTCTCCGACCCAACGCGTCTAGGCTCTGCTTGGAATTCAGGATACTCTCTTCCTCTTTGTCCAGCTGGTGTTCTTCCTGAGAACCTCTAGCCAGATATGGCCCCGGGAGAGGGCAGGCTGCTCCCGGGGCCTCCCTTCACCTGCCGCGGACAGCTCAGCAACGAGGAACAGACCATTAGACTCCCATTATGCCTCAGGACCGGATACGGGTGAGCGGGTACGGTCCCTCATCTCGATAAGCTAATAAATAAGTCAGCTAGGAAATTAGCTGGTCAACAAGACTCTGAACACCTCACCTTGCCTCAGAATGGGGCAGCTCTCTGGCGGGAAGCTTTCTTGCCTGCTGTGGGGACAAGAGGCAAAGGACAACTGGGAAACCCCAAGAGTCTAACATAAGCCAAAAGGGCATCATTTTGTCCTCCTGGGGCAATCTGGGTCAGCCTTCATTTGGGCTCGGGTTGTCACAGGGCCTAAGGCCAGGAGGGATCTGAAGCCCACTAGGACAAGGGCAAGGGTCAGCTGCACGTAACCTCCACATGGGAAGGCAACCCACAAGTTAGATGGTCTCCTGGTGTCTTCTCGTTTGGATCGATTAGACTGTGAGCCCATTATTGGGCAGGGATTGTCTCTATCTGTTGCCGAATTGTATGTTCCAAGTGCTTAGTACAGTGCTCTGCACATAGTAAGCGCTCAATAAACACTATTGAATGAATGAATGAATCTAGGGGGAAAGCAGTAGAAGGGCAAACTGGCCTCTATTGATGCTAAGACATTTGAGGCTCGGGTGCGTATCTGCCATGGGGACCTTTCCCCGTCTCTCAGCCTTATTCGGTAGGAGATAAATCCATCGATCAATTGTGTTTATTGAGAGTTTACTGTGCACAGAACACTGTACTGAGCGCCTGGGAGAGTACAATATAACAATAAACAGAAACATTCCCTGCCCACAGCAAGCTGATAGTCTAGAGGGGAAAGCAGACATTAATGTGAATGAAGAAATTTTGGATGTGCATAAGTGCTTTGGGGCTGAGGGAGGAGTGATTGGAAGGAGCAATTAGGGCGACGCAGAAGGGAGTGGGAGAAAAAGTTCAGTTTCAATGGTCCTTCAGGCTAACTCCTTTTGCCTTGCCATGAAAAAGTAATGATAATAATAATTGTATGTGTTCAGCGCTTACTGTTCCAGGCACTGTACTTAGCTCTGGGGTAGATATAAGAAAATTGGGTTGGAGACAGTCCCTGCTTGCATGGGGCTCACAGTTTTAATCCCCATTTTACAGATTAGGTAACCGACAGAAGTGAAATGACTTGCCCAGTGCCACAAAGGAGACAAGTGGGGGAGCCAGGATTAGAACTCATGACTTTCTGACTCCCAGGCCCATGAGTTTTCCACTACGCCAGGTACTGCCTTCTGATCCCAGATGGATGTGATTCGATTCCTGTTCAGTCAGATCAGACCCAGATTTTTTTTTTTTAATGGTATTCCCTAAGCGCTTACTATATGCCAGTTACTACATTAAGAGCTTGGGTTGATATAAGATTTGACACAGTTCATGTCCCACATGGGGCTCACAATATTAATTCCCAATAGCCTAGTTTGGTCGAGGCTTTGATTGGGAAAGAAGTAGAATGAGAATTTCAGTCCTACTGAGATAAGCCTCGCTCACCTCGAATGGGAAGGGGGATAGAAAACATGTCTTAAAAATGCTTGTCTCTCTTGATAGGAACCATGGCCTAGTGGATAGAGCTTCGGCTTGGGAGTCAGAAGGACCTGGGTTCTAATCCTGGCTCTGCCACTTGTCTGTTATGTGATCTTGGACAAGTCACTTCACTTCTCTGTGCCTCAGTTACCTCATCTGTAAATGGGGATTAAGACTGTGAGCCCAATGTGGAACAGTGACTGTGTCCAACCTGAATACCTTGTATCTATCCCAGCACTTAGAACAGCGCTGGACACAGAGTAAGCACTTAACAAATACCATTATTATTATTGTTATTATTGAATCAGGTCCCCCTGAGGACCAGGACCGGTGGAAATTGGGATTTAATGTGTTCAGCAGAACAAGACTGTCATGCTTAGTCCTCGTCAATCCCTCACACGTGTGTGATTTACCGTCAAAACCCTTCTCAAGCCCCCAAAATGGCTGAAGTTACCATGGCATTAGTTACTCAGCCATCCCGCTAGGGCAGCTGCTCGAGTCAGGCTTGTTATCTTGGGACCCAAACTGTCTCTTTAAGTAGAATCTCTGACATGATCCCATCACCCGCGGCAGGGCAGGCTTCTCATGGTTCCTAGCCAGGTCAGCCAACACCCACCCCCTTCCCTCCCGCCACCCCAGGAGCAGAAGACTAGAGATGCTGGAGGATGGAGGAGTTGTTTATCCGCTGCCTTCTCTGCTGATTGAATCCCCGCCGCTGGTCGATATCTTGTCTTAGGCCGTCGTGTCGTTTCCGACCCGTAGCGACACCACGGGCACATCTCTCCCAGAACGCCCCGCTCTCCATCTGCGATCGTTCTGGAAGTGCGTCCTTAGAGTTTTCTTGGTCAAAATCCGAAAGCGGTTTACCATTGCCATCTTCCATCGAGTCTCCGCCGTCGACTCTCTCCCACGTGGCTGCTGCCTGGCATGGGTGAGTACCTGCTGGTAGATACCTGCCCGGGAGGTCAGCGGGAGGGGCCGACCCAGTGGAAAAACCAACAAAGCTGATGGCACCGGGCCAGCCAGGACTGTAGGTAAACAGCAGGGAGGGTAGCACAGCGTCCATCGAGGAGAGGAGGGCTCGTAAATGGGGAGAGAGCCCAGAACGGGAGGAAATCCGGCAGCGAAGCCGTCGGCTCTGGCCACAGAGCTTTCCTGATCTCTCTTCCCCTCTGAGACGTGGGATTTCAGGAATTCCAAATTAGAGAAGAGCAAAGAGTTACCAGAGGCTCAGGAATGGCATGGAAGGTGTGAATGGAGCAGAGAAGAGTAGAGGCCCAGTGAGGGCAGGGCTGGGTCCTCATTACTTGGTGCATCACCTTACACACACACACACACACACACACACACACATATGCCCTCCTTTCATATCTATTTATCAATTCTGAGCCTAGGCCAATAAGGCCTGGATGAACAGCAAAAATCAGGCAAAGTTTCAAAGGTTGAAAGGAGCTAAGTCCACCGATGAAATTAAGACACGGTCCCTGGCCCTCAAGGAAGTCACAACCAATCAGTGGTATTTATGGAACGTTCACTGGATGCAGACTACTGTACTAAGTGCTTAACTGAGAAGCAGCGTGGCCCAGTGGAAAGAGCCAGGGCTTGGGAGTCAGAAGTCATGGGTTCTAATCCCAGCTCCACCGCTTGTCAGCTGTGTGACCTTGGACAAGTCACTCAACTTCTCTGTGCCTCAGTTACCTCATCTGTAAAATGGGGATGAAGTCCGTGAGCCCTACGTGGGGCAATCTGATTGGCTTACATCTACCCCACCGCTTAGAACAGCACATAGTAAGCCCTTAACAAATATCAACATTATTATTATTATTATTATAATTAATAACTCCTTACATTGGCTTTAAAGCGCTCACTCGGTTCGGCCCATTCTACCTCATTGATCTCCTACAGCAGTCCAGCCGGAACGCTCTGCTCCTCTAGCACCAGTATGCTTTCTGTGTCCCGGTCTCATCTATCTAGCTGCCGATCCCTTTCCCACACCCTTCCCCTAGCCTGGAACTCACCTCCCACTCCATATAAATAAGACCACCACTCTCTCCACCTTCAAAGCATTATTAAGGTTATCTCTCCTCTAGAGGCCTTCCCAATTAAGCCTCCTCTTCCCCGGCCCCTTCTCCCTTCCGCGTTGTCTATGCACTTGGATCTGTGACCTTTGACTTTTGATATTCACCCCACCCACAACCCCACAGCACTTATGTACACACCTTTAAATTGTATATTACAAATTACTTATTTATTCATATTAACATCTGCCTCCTCCTCCACACTGTAAGCTCTTCACTCCGCTGCCCGGCTCATCTTCCCGCAGAAACGATCTGGGCATGTCACTCCCCTTCTTAAACACCTCCAGTGGTTGCCTATCGACCACCGCTCCAAACAAAAACTCCTCACTCTAGGCTTCAAGGCTCTACATCACCTTGCCCCTTCCTACCTCTCCTCCCTTCTCACCTCTCCTCCCTTCTCTCTTTCTACTGCCCACCCCGCACGCTCCGCTCCTCTGCCGCCCTCCTCCTCGCCGTCCCTCGGTCTCGCCTATCCTCCTGCGGTCCCGGAATGCCCTCCCTCCTCACCTCCGCCAAACTGATTCTCTTTCCCTTTTCAAAACCCTACTTAAAACTCACCTCCTCCAAGAGGCCTTCCCAGACTGAGCTCCCCTTCTCCCTCTACTCCTTCTACCACCCCCCCCCACCTCTCCGCAGCTAAACCCTCTTTTCCCCCCCATTTCCCTCTGCTCCTCCCCCCTCCCTTCCCATCCCCTCAGCACTGCACTCGTCTGCTCAACTGTATATACTTTCATTACCCTATTTATTTTGCTAATGAATTGTACATCGCCTCGATTCTATTTAGTTGCCATTGTTTTTACAAGGTGTTCTTCCCCTCGACTCTATTGCCATTGTTCTCGTCTGTCCGTCTCCCCCGATGAGACTGTAAGCCCGTCAAACGGCAGGGACTGTCTCTATCTGTTGCCGACTTGTTCATTCCAAGCGCTTAGTACAGTGCTCTGCACATAGTAAGCGCTCAATAAATACTATTGAATGAATGAATGAATTATGGGCAGGGAATGGGTCTGGTAATCCTGTTACACTGTACTCTCCCAAGCGCTTACAACAGTGCTCTGCACACAGTGAACACTCAAAATATACCACTGATTGATTGACTGATTGATTGATACAATAGATTTGGTAGACATGTTCCCTGCCTGAATGAGCTTATGGTCACAATCTAAGAATAAGGGGGTAAAGGGTTATTAAAGCAAACCTTCAACATGTCTACTGTCAGTCACTCGTATTTATTGAACTCTTACTGTGTGCAGAGCACTGTACTAAGCGTTTGAGAGAGCCCAATATAACAATATAACAGATACATTCCCTTCCCACAATGAGATTAAAGTCCAGAGGGAGAGACAGACATTAATATAAATAAATTACAGATATGTATATAAGTGCTGTGGGACTGGGAGGGGGATTAATAAAGAGAGCAAGTCAGGGAGATGCAGAAGGGAGTGGGAGAAGAGGAAAAGAGGGTTTAGTCAGGGAAGGCTTCTTGGAAGAAATGTTTCTTCAATAAGGCTTTGAAGAGGGGTAGAGTAATTATCCATTGGAAATGAGGAGGGAGTGCTTTCCAGGCCACGGGCAGGCCACGGGAAGGACATGGGTGAGAGATCCGTGCCTCCTTCTCGCCTGTCCCGCCATCGACCCCAACCCATGTCCTACCTCTGGCCTGGAATGCCCTCCTTCTTCACATCCGCCAAACTAGCACACTTTCCCCCCTTCAAAGTCCTACCGAAAGCTCACCTCCTCCAGGAGGCCTTCCCAGACAAAGCCCCCCTTTTCCTCTGCTCCTCCTCCCCTCCCCCTATCCCCTATTCCCTCCCTCTGCCCTACCCCCCTCCCCGCCCCACAGCACTTGTGTATATATGTACATATTTATTATTCTATTTATTTTATTATGTGTATATATCTATAATTCTATTTATTTGTATTGATGCTATAGATGCCTGTTTTCTTATTTTCTTTTGTTTTGTTGTCTTTCTCCCCCTCTTCTAGACTATGAGCCTGTTGTTGGGTAGGGACTGTGTCTATTTGTGGTCAAATTGTATTTTCCAAGCGCTTACTACGGTGCTGTGCAGACAGTAAGCTCTCAATAAATAGGGTTGAATGAATGAGATAGATGAGTTGGAGGTACAGTGAGTAGGTTGGCATTAGAGGAGCAAAGTGTGCATCCTGGGTTGTCGTAGGAGAGCAGTGAGGTGAGCTAGGAGAGGGCAAGGTGATCGAGTCCTTTAAAGCCAACGATGAAGAGTTTCTATTCGATACGGAGGCGGATGGGCAACCACTGGAGGTTCTCGAGAAGAGGGGAAATGTGGCCGGAACATTTCTGTAGAAAAATAATCCGGGCAGCACTGAATTGCTTGCTACTGTTTGTGTCCCTTCTCACCACCCACCGTCTAGACTGCAAACTCCTTGAGGGCAGACGTCCAGCACTTAGTACACTGTTCTGCATACTGCAAGCACGCCACAAGTAACTCTGACTGGAAGCGAGTCTTAAGTCTGTTCTGCCAGTCATTTTTGAGGTAGTGGCGCTCAAGCAATATCACTGATTGATTGATTTGGGGCTGCCCTGCCCATCACAGTGTCGTTGGTCATTGTGTTCTCAAAGGGACATGGAAAAAAATCTTCCCGGGTGGCCTAGAGCATAGCAGAGGGTCCAAGCAGTGGAACAGAGATGACCCAAGTGGATAGTTAAATCAAATGGTGAATGAGTACTTCTTTTCCTATCATCGGACTGATTTGCTGGATAGAGCAAAGGTCTGGGACTCAGAAGGTCATGGGTTCTAATCCCGGCTCCAACACTTGTCTGCCGTGTGACCTTGGGAAAGTCACTTCACTTCTCCTTGCCTCAGTTACCTCATCTGTAAAATGGGGATTGAGACTGTGAGCCCCCTGTGGGACAGGGACTGGGTCGAACCCGATTTGCTTGGGTCCGCCCCAGCGCTTAATACAGTGCCTGGCACATAATAAGCACTTAACAAATATTACAATTATTATTATTATTTGCTCAAGAGAAAGGTTTGTTTTATGCTTGAGAAGCCACATGGCCTAGTGGATAGAGCAGGGGCCTGGAAGTCAGAAGGACCTGGGTTCTAATCTCGGCTCCAACACTTGTCCGCTCTGGGACCTTGGGCCAGTCAGTTCACTTCTCTGGGCCTCAGTTACCCCATCGGTAAAATGGGGATTGAGACGGCGAGCCTTATGGTGGACAGGGGCCGGCCCAATTATCTTGTACCTACCCCAGCGCTCATTATGGTGCCTGGCACACAGTAAGTGCTGTAAAAAGCCACAGTTATAATTAGGAGTAGCAGACCCCACAACACAGCCAGGATTTTCTGGGCTATCGGTTGGAAGGAGAGGCCGGAGGGAGGCACTTAAATCCTCACAGTCAACCCAGAAGGGGGCAGGGGCCCCGAGTGTCACCATGGGCAGGTGACAGTTCCCGGTTGTTTGGCACTCCCGGGTAACGTGCTCTTTTATTTAACACTAGCTCTCAACATGGTTGCATCCCCAAACTGCCACCCTTACCCCATTGTGCAATTTCCTTTACATGCTTAAATCACGCTGTTCTCTTGGAAGAATCCTTGGCTGAAATATTATTTGTCCGTTTGTTTGTATTGTAATATCTGTCAGGTGCTTACTATGAGCCAGGCACTCTACTAAGTACTGGGGTAGATATGAGGTAATCAGGTCAGATACAGTCCACGTCCCACATGGGGGCATTTCCAGTGTGTGATGTGAATATTCCCACAAATGCTGGTTGAGTTGTGGATTAATTTTAAACTGGAAAATATGTTACGATAAAATATTTATTTGGGCGTCTCGTGTAGCAAAACCCCTGATACTAGTGTTTCATTTAGTATTACATTCCAAGCGCTTAATTCAGTGCTCTGAGCATAGTAAGCGCTCAATAAATACTATTGAATGAATGAATGAATATTAGCTCCCCACTCCGATCGAATCTGCTTATATTCTTTCATTAACTCTAGTTGCTACCATTGTATGCCTCTAAAAATCTAGTCGTCTTTTTTTTTTCCTTTTCTGTTGTAAATTGTTCACGGGCTCTACTGTCGTTTATCATCAATCGCCTTGGGATCCTGCATTCCCTTTGCTGTAACGAATACGTGCCAAATGATCATGTCTGGGTCAAGTGTCAGGGGTTTTTTCCGAATTCAGGTCATCTCTATGACCTCTAGACTGTAAGCTCATTATGGGCAGGGAGTTTGTCTAGCAACTCTTGTATCATACTTTCCCTAGGGCTTAGGACAGTGCTCTGCACTCAGCAAGCTCTCAATAAATACGATTGATTGATTGATTGATGACTAGCCCCGCTTTTTGGATCAGAAGACTCAATAAGCTTCTAGGGCAGTAGTCAGCTACCTCTCTTCATCTTGCAACTTCCCCATCTGGTATCAAGGTTCAGTTGGATTCCACTCCCCTTCCTTTTGCCTAGATTCCCCCCAAATGTCATGAACCACCCCTCTTTGTGGTCAGCGAGTCCTACCCACCTTTTTGAAAACTAACGCCTTCTCTATTCTTTAGCAATTAATCAATCGACCAGAGTTATTGAATGCTTACTGTGTAGAATACTATACTAAGCGCTTCTTGAGGCTAAAGCCACATTATTTGATCCACCTTAATGGTAAAATATCAGTCGGTCAATCAATGGTATTTATTGAGCGTTTACTCTATGCAGAACACTGTACTAAGTGCTTGAGAGAATAGAACACAACAGAATTGGTAAAGCTGTTCCTTTCCCAAAAGGAGCTTACACTCTCACAGACTTTAAAATAAATAACGCCCATATATATAAGTGCTGTGGGGCTGAGAGTGGGGTAAATATATCCTCTGCTATATGTCTTTGTCTATTGTTATTTACCATAAAGTGCACAGATTATGAATTAGTTTCAGCTGCTTTATCAAGCAGTAGTATTTATTGACCACTCTCTGTGTGCGGAGCACTGTTCTAAGCACTTGGGAGAGTGCAATACAACAGAGTTGGTAGACAAGTTCCCAGTCCACAAGGAGCATACAATCAAGAGGGATTCACATATTTTAATAGTTTTATTTGTCATTATTTTCATCACTATTGAAGGTTTTGTACTGGGCACTTAGCAAAAGTGAAGAGCTTCTAGCTTAATGAGGGAGACAGGCAGACACAGATAATAGTCATACAATGGAAACAAGGGGAATGAGAAGTTGAAATCAACAGTAGGAAAGAGGAAGAGTGTGGAAGCAAATGTGTTTGAGAAGGGAAACGGAAGGGAATCCCTGGCTCAGGGAAAGGGGTTAGATTTTAAGATCTCTTTTTGAGGTAGTTCTTGCCAAAAAAAAAAAAATTGAAGCCAACAGTGTCTTAAAAGGAATAAGATGGGGCCCTGGAGAGTTTCAGGAGGAAATTGAAAGTCTGGAATGGACTTTATTGGCTGTGGGCATGGTAGTCCTACTTGGATTGTGAGCCTTATTTGGGAGAGGAACTGTGCGTGGCCCATGAAACTTGTATCTCCCCCCGTGCCTAGAACAGTGTTTAGATGTAGGCAGGAAAGCTGACTACCGACTCTGTTATATCACACTCTTCCAAGCGCTTAGTCCAGTGCTCTGCCCACACTAAGCGTTCAGTAAACATGGTTGGTTGATTGATTGATTAGTAAGCGCTTAACAAATAGCATAATTATTATGAGTCAACAAGGGAGGTAGAATGGCACTGTTGAGCAGATGTAAATAGAGCAAATTTAAAGCGAGGGAAGTCAGCCTGGTTTCTGGATTTCCTCCATCGACGCTCCCCTGCTTGAGTGCAGTAGTGGAGGAAGACGGCTGAGGAGATGATCCAGAACTGGAGGTAGTGGCATGAGAGGGACTGAGAAACAAGGGGAAAAGGGAGTCTGAATTTAGTAGAGAGAACAGTGTTTGGAATACCGACTTTTTTGCCTAGAGAGAGCAAGGTAGTTAAGGAGTCTAGGGGAGGCATAATAGCTGGGGACAGTGGAGAGGATTCAGAGACCAGAGGTCAGAAGTCAGCTTTGGGGAGTGAGGGGATGTGGGTGAGGTGGCAGATGAGGAGGGTACAGTATGAGCACTTGGCTCTGCTAATGCTAACCCTCTCACCGTACCTCGATCTCATCTACCTCATCGCCGACTCCTCGCTTACATCCTCCCTCTGTCCTGGAACGCCCTCCCTCCTCAAATCCGACAGACGATTATTCCCCCCCACTTTAAAACCTTATCGAAGGCACATCTCTTCCAAGAGGCCTTCCCTGACTAAGCCCTCTTTTCCTCTTCTCCCACTCTCTTCTACATAACCCTGCCTTGCTCCCTTTGTTCATCCCCCCCACCCAACCCCCCAGAGCACTTATGTACATATCTGTCATTTATTTATTTTGTATTAATGTCAGTCTCCCCCTCTAGATTGTAAGCTTAATGTGAGCAGGGATTCTGTCGGTTTATTGTTGTATTGTACTCTCCCAAGCGCTTAGTACAGTGCCTGGCACATACTAAGCAATTAAAAAAAGCAATTATTATTATTACTATTATTACTCCCAGGCCCGTGCTCTATCCACTAGGCCATTTACCATTATTTGGCGATTGATATACTTGGAAAGTCCAGGGAACCCTTTCTGGTCTCCAACCTTCTACGACTTTCATCCCTTCATCAAGCGTCTCCCCTTCAGTGCTCCTGTGAGCGTCAGTTAGCCTGGATCCTAGGTATTCTCAGCTTCTTGGCCTCTCTCTTTCTCTCTTCTTTTTCTAAATTACTCCCAACTCTTGCTGGGTTGTCCACTCATTGAGGAGGAGCATGTGTGAGACAGGAGGGCAGAGGAGATAGGATGTGATAGTCATTGGTATATCAATCAATCAAACAATAGTATTTATTGAGTGCTTACTGTGCGCAGAGCACCGTACTAGAGCTCGGAAGAGTATACTACAACAGAATTAGTAAGCACCGTTCCCTGCCCACAAGGAGCTCACAGTCCACAGTCTATCGAATAGTAATAATGGTATTTGTGAAGCGCTTACTATGTGCCGGGCACTGTACTAAGCGCTGGGGTGGATACAAGCAAATCAGGTTGGTCACAGTCCCCGTCCCATGTGGGGCTTGCAATCTCAATCCCCATTTTACAGATGAGGTAACTGAGGCACAGAGAAGCAAAGTGACTTGCCCACGGTCACACAGCAGACAAGTGGCAGAGCTGGAATTAGAACCTTTGACCTTATGACTCCCAAGCCTGTGCTCTATCCACTATATCATGCTGCTTCTCTAGAATGGGTTACCTAGGCTATCTCGAGGATATTTAGGATATCGTTAAACTGAGCTTGGGGAGAAGCAGCTGGGGAAGGGTCAGATAGCAATCTGTTGTATCACCCCAATTTCCTGTTAAACTTGATAGAGTTATCTCCCTTTCTTCAATGGGCTTGGCTGAACAGCAAGAGGGTGGGAAAGGAAGTCTTCTCTGGGCTCTGGTCTAAACCTGGAGAAAAGAAACCGGCTACTCTCTCAAGCACTTAATGCGGTGCTCTGCTCATGGGAAACGCTCAATAAACGCCACTGATCGATCGATTCAACAAGTGAGAAAGGGAATGGGCTGGGTGTCCACACTCAGGGGGGCAATGGGGAAAAGGAGGGGAATAACCCAGAACACCAAAAAGGTCACGATTCAAATGCCAACCTGCCAAGAATCAGCAAAACCAGAAAGCCGGCCGACTGCAATCCCGTTGTGGACAGGAAATGTATCTGTTTATTGTAATATTGGACACTCTCAAGGTTTACTACTGTGCTTTGCACACGGTAAGAGCTCAGTAAATACGAATGAATTAAACTGAATTAAAAATTAACCCGAAAATGCCAGCTCCATCAGTCATCAAACAGTAAGGCGTTAGGATTAGGGTTAGGAGAGGGGCTAGAGTTAGGTCTAGAACAGGACAAGACATGTCAAGATACTCAGCCCAAGGGAGGCACTATTCCGGGGCGCAGCGTTTAATAAATACCAATGAAAATTAACGGGTTAATTGATTTCCTGCCGTTGCTGTCTTCATTGCCCCTGCCACGGAGGGTCAATTCTAAAACACCAACCAAAAACAAATCCTTCCTTGGTGGGACCCACCGGAAGTATTTTGGGTGACACCATGGGACTTGGGAATTCATGACTGTCCCACCTAAGCTCGCTGTGGGCAGGGAACCTATCTGCCAACTCTGTTGTATTGTAACCAAGTGTTTAATACAGTGCTCTGCGCATAGTATGTGCTCAATAAATACCATTGCTGCTGCTGTTGCGCTTTACATCCGCTCCTCCAATACTGCCTCAAGGGTTAGGGTCAGAGCGGGGACTGCTAGGGCTAGAGTTGAG
Organism: Ornithorhynchus anatinus; assembly: GCF_004115215.2. Lineage (NCBI taxonomy): Eukaryota > Metazoa > Chordata > Mammalia > Monotremata > Ornithorhynchidae > Ornithorhynchus > Ornithorhynchus anatinus. The sequence goes on along the minus strand of NC_041729.1, from coordinate 30,981,764 downwards.
ACTTGGGCTAGATGTGGAGCTAAAGATACAATTGCCAGTGCTTGTTTTATGGGCTTTTCAGGTTAGAGTATCAACCCCTCCAATTCTTTGTATTGTTAGTCTTCAGGTGGTTGACTTTTTCCATGGTGATTCTTTTATCATGCCACTGTGTGACCTAGTGGATAGGATACCAGCCTGGGAGCCAGGAGGATCTGGGTTCTAATCAGAGAGAAGCAGCATGGTTTAGCGGAATAGAGCACGGGTTGGGAGTCAGAGGGCGTGGGTTCTAATCCCGGCCCTGCCACTTGTCAGCTGGGTAACTTTGGGCAAGTCACTTCACTTCCCTGGTCCTCAGTTCCCTCCTCTGGAAAATGGGGATGAAGACTGTGAGCCCCACCTGATAACCTCGTATCTATCCCAGTGCTTAGAACAGTGCTTGGCACACAGTAAGTGCTTAACAAATACCACCATTATTATTATTAATCCCAGCTCTGCCATTTGTCTGCTGTGTGACCTTGGGCAAGTCACTTCACTTCTCTGGGCCTCAGTTCTCTCATCTGTAAAATGGGGATGAAGATTGTGAGCCTCATGAGAGACAGGGACTGTGTCCAACATGATTTGCTTGTATCTATCCCAGAGCTTAGTAATAGTAATAATAATTATGGCACTTGTTAAACTCTTACTATGTGCCTAGCAATGTTCTAAGCACTGAGGTAGGTATGAGTTGATCAGGTTGGACACAGTCCCTGTCCCAGATTGGGCTCACACACTTAATCCCCAGTTTTTGCAGATGAGGTAGCTGAGGCCCAGAGAAGTTAAGTGACTTGACCAAGGTCAAACAGCAGACAAGTGGTGGAGCCGGGAGTAGAACCCATGACCTTCTGACTTCCAGGCCTGGGCTTTATTCACAGCACCATGCCAGGCACACAGTAAGCACACAACAAATTCCGCAAATATTATTATTATTACTGCAGGACAGGAGGGCAAGGGTAGAATAAGTTCAACTCAACAGTTATGGTCACATAACAAGAAGTGCTTGAATGGGGAGCCCAAACATGGCAGCCGCTAGTGTGTAAGTTATTCATTTAGTCAAGACTACAAGAATAGTTATAAACCAGACTAGAACCCTCAGCCTCAACCATGTTTAGGTATGGAAAATGTGGTTTTACCAGCTGTATAGATATCTTCATGCTTCTCCATTCTAATAATGTTGGTATTTGTTAAGCGCTTACTATGTGCAGAGCACTGTTCTAAGCGCTGGGTTAGATACAGGGTAATCAGCTTGTCCCAAGTGAGGCTCACAGTCTTAAACCCCTTTTACAGATGAGGTAACTGAGGCACAGAGAAGTTAAGTATCTCCTTCTTTTCCCCCTCTCCCCTATCCTGATCCTTTTCTTTTATATTTTTGTGTTGTGCTGTCCCAACTGCTTAGTACAGTGCTCTGTACTCGGTGAGTGCTCAATAAATAAGATTGATTGATTGATTTTACACCCCAACTTCCATACCATGTTAAGGTATGGAAAATGTGGTTTTACTAGCTGTATAGTTGTCCTCATGCTTGACAAATGGAGTCAGTTTTAGAGAACGGGCACTATCTCTGACCTCAAGAAGCTCGCAATCCAGTAGGAAAATAGGGAAATGCCTGTCCCTCCCTTTAGATTGTAAGATCCTAGTGGGCAGGTTACAAATCTACCGACTCTGTTATATTGTACTGTCCCGAGCTCTTAGCACAGTGTTAGTCAGTCATTCGGACGGTCAATCATATTTTGATTGAGCTTTTACTGTACTAGCATTTGCCCACATTAAGCGTTCAATAAATGTAATCGAGATGGTGTGATGTGAAGTCGGAGGAAACAGCTTGTGCAAGTGCATGGGACGTCAGGACTGCCGATTACTTCTCAGCCCCAGGTTCTGCAAGAAGGCAATCCCAACATTTCAGGGAAACTGGGTGTCTGAGCGTTAAGTCAGGAAGAAACAACAGGCAACTCTGAGGACCTAAATCCAGCTACTCACTCAGCACCCTTCCCCTACCCACCCATCCCTCTCCACCCTAACCCTTCCAGGAAGCCTTCCACGATTGACTTCCCACTCTCCACCCCACTGGCACAGTCCATGGCCCAGTCTTCCCCTTCAACAGATTCTTGTCATCATTATAGGATTCGGTACACGCGATGCTCTGAAGGGGTGTTTTTCTGGGGAAATGCAAGGGAGTGGTGTAATAATGTTGGTATTTGTTAAGCGCTTACTATGTGCCGAGCCCTGTTCTAAGCGCTGGGTTAGACACAGGGGAATCAGGTTGTCCCACATGGGGCTCACAGTCTTCATCCCCATTTTACAGATGAGGTAACTGAGGCACCGAGAAGTTTAGTGACTTGCCCAAAGTCACACAGCTGACAAATGGCCGAGCTGGGATTTGAACCCATGACCTCTGACTCCAAAGCCCGGGCTCTTTCCACTGAGCCACGCTGCTTCTCACACTTGATTTTTTTTAATGATATTCATTCATTCATTCAATCTAATTTATTGAGTGCTTACTGTGTGCAGAGCACTGTACTAAGCACCTGGGAGAATATCCAGTTTCTGTGTGCCAGGCACTATACTAAGTGCTGGGGTAGATACAAGCAAATCAGATTGGACACACTCCATGTCCCATTTGAGGCTCCCAGTCTTCATCCCCATTTTACAGATGAGGTAACTGAGGCACAGAGATGTGAAGCGACTTGCTCAAGGTCACACAGCAGATGAGTGGCAGAGCCAGGATTAGAACCCAGGTCCTTGTAGCTCTCAGGCCCATGTTCTATCCACTAGGCCACACTATTATCATTTCTTCTTTATTTATTTAACATTACTTGTCCCTTTAGGTACTGACTGCCCAGGATCAAGAGATTCTTCTGAGAGGAGGTGAGAGGAGCTCTAAGTTAGAAGAGGAGAGATGAGGCTGAGTGGGCTTCCTGCTTGCTCTCTAGTTGCCGTTCCTGGGCCTGGGAGTCAGAAGGACCTGGGTTCAAATCCCAGCTCTGCCATATGTTTGCTGTGTGGCCTTGGGCAAGTCACTTAACTTTTCTGGGCCTCAGTTACCTCATCTGTAAAATGGGGATTAAAAGTGTGAACTCCACATGGTACAGGGACTGTATCCAATCTGATTAACTTGTATCTACACAGCACTTAAAACAGTGCTTGGCACATAGTAAGTGCTTAACAAGTATTAGTATTATTATTCTCATTATTATTATGATGTTCATGACTCTCATGTTCATGAGAAGCAGCGTGGCTCAGTGGAAAGACGCCAGGCTTGGGAGTCAGAGGTCATGGGTTCGAATCCTAGCTCTGCCACTTGTCAGCTGTGTGACTATGGGCAAGTCACTTAACTTCTCTTCTCTTAACTTAAAATGGGGATTAAAACTGTGAGCCCCACATGGGACAACCTGATCACCCTGAATCTACCCCAACGCTTAGAACAGTGCTCTGCACATAGTAAGCGCTTAACAAATACCAACATTATTATGACTCAAGCCCCTGGAAGCCAGGAGTGGGAGAGAGCAGAACTCCCCCTTGCCTAGAGAAAAGAAAAAGGGGGAAAAAGTTGGAGTGTAAAATCAGTCGTATTCACTGAGTGCTCACCAAGGGCAGAGCATTGTACAGGGACAGTACAACACAAAAATATAAAAGAAAAGGATCGGGATAGGGGAGAAGGGGAAAAGAAGGAGATAGAATGGAGAATAGGGCAGGAAAGGAAAACTCAGCAGAGAGGGAAAAAAACCAAGCAAAAAATAACAGGTAAAAATAAAAGCGGACATTTCTGGGGAGGGTAAGGAATAGATAGAATAGAAGAGAAATCAGAGAAACACGAAGGAGAAGGTGATACAAGGAAAAGGAAGGGAAGGTGCCCATAAAAATGAAAGGGAGGAATAACAACCAGAAAGGGTGAGGAGAAAGGAGGAAGCATCGGAAGAACAAGAAGCAGGGGAGACTAAACATCTGAGTGATCAGTACCATAGGAAGAGAGAGAATATCCATGAGTTGGTAAGCAGAAGTGTGTTTGGAGAGGTGCTGAGAAGACCAGATAGTTGGAGAAAGGTTTGATTGCATGCCTTGGTCCGTAGGAGAGTGGGTCGATTGGAAGCTCCTTGGGGACAGGAATCAAGACTGCTGTCTTTATCCCCCTCTCCCAGGCACTTAGCACAGTGCTGTGAACACAGTATGCACTGGCTAAATACCACTGATTGATTGATAAATTTTAAAAAAAAAAAAATTAGAATCATTCATTAATCCCGAGTGGGTTTGAATTTTGAAAGAATCCCTATTTCAAAGGCTTATAGTCAGCAGACCCACCCAATTGTGAGTTTAACTGGCTTCCTCTCCCCTCTGTGAGGGCGACTCTAACGCAGAGAAACACACGCACACAAGGCCTTAGCTTGGGCCTCCGATCGAGATCAGAGTCCGGCTCAATAAATACCCGCTGAATGGCCGACTGGCTGACAGACACAGGGCAGAGTGGGATAAAGGCAGAGCTGCTCTCCCCCTGGGAAACAAAGCACAGTGTTCCTCGCCCGACTCCAAGCTCTGGCATTCCTGGCAGCGCCCGCCCTAGGCTTCAGATCCTTAAGCAAACTGGCATCTGCTGACCGCACCCATTTCCTAAACAACTCTGGGCCAAAGCTTTGGGCAAGCGCCTGGACGGCTCTGAGAAGGGCATACGAATCATTCAGTTGGTTGTCGTTGGAGCGCTTACCGTGTGCAGAGCTCCGTACTAAGCGCTTGGGAGAGTATAATACAACAGAGTTGGTAGAGCTGTCCCCTGCCCACTGGGAGCTTATGGTCTGGAGACTGCATGGGAAAACCAAAAAACCGGCTCTGTGTGGGACAGGGTGGCGATGGTGGCGATTCAAGGGGCAAAGCTGGGACCAGAGAAGCAGGAGGAGGCCAGGAGAAAGGCATGGAAAGCCGCCGCTTCTTCTTGCAGCCTCCCGGGTGGTGCAACACGTCTCCCCACCGCTCCAGGGACTTGGATCTGCTCACTTATAGTAATAATGGTCCCGGTTAAGGGCTTACTATGTGCCAAGCACTGTTCAAAGCACTGGGGTAGATACAAGTTAATGAGGTTGGACAGAGTCCCTGACCCACTTGGGGCTCACACTCTTAATCCCCATTTTATAGATGAGGGAACCTGAGGCCCAGAGAAGTTAAAGGACTCACCCAAGGTCACACAGCAGACACGAGGCAGAGCCGGGATTAGTCGTTTCCCATTCCCATCTACTCCGTTGCTGGCTGGCTGCAGATCTTCCTGGCTTGTAGTCCTCAGAGCAGCCTGAGGCACCTGGTCGAATGGGTGTCACCGTCATATGTGGCAGGAGAATCTAGCTCTCCTGACCCCCAGAGGAAATCCAGGTTTAGGATTGAACATCCGGGAAGCAGTTTGGCCTAGTAGATCGAGCACGGGATTGGGAGTCAGAGGGACCTGAATTCTAATCCGGATCTACCACCCATCTGTTGGGTGACCTCGGGAAAGTCATTTCGCTTCTCCGTGACTCAGTTAACTCATCTGTAAAATGAGGATGAAGACTGAGCCCCACATGGAAACTGGACTTGTCCAACCTGATTAGCTTGTATTTACTCCAGCGCTCAGTACAGTGCCTGGCACATAGTAAGTGCCTAATAAATACCATAAAAATAAAGAAATATTGGGGAATGCAGGAGTAATAGGCCTGGTCCCTGGTTGTGGAGTGCAAATGTCTTACCAGTTTGGCCATACTTGGAGATCCTCAGCACTGGGTCATGTGCTTATTTTCTTTCCTCTTGTCTTTCTCCAGCCTAATCACATTGTGCCTCTGCCACTGATAACAATGTATAGTTTAGTTTTGAGATTAATCTTTTGGTCCAGGGCAGGAAACATAACCTGCTGTGAAGTCCTGTTTATTTCATCTGGCAAGGTTTAACTGCTGAAGTGCACGAAAGCGTTTATAGATTCAAAGGGGGTAAATTCAGTTCTTCTTGGCATCGTCGGGGTGAGGAGCAATGTGGACTCGTGGAAAGGCCACGGACCTTGAGACTCAGAGGACCCGGGTTCTAATCCTACTCCCCCACGTGGCAGCTATGTGACCTTGAGCAAGTCACTTAACTTGTGTGACTTAACTGCAAGTCACTTAACTGTGACCGTGGGCAAGTCACGCTGTACCTCGGTTTCTTCATCTGCAAAATGGGGAGTAAATATTCCCGAGCGAGGATAGGCCTCAAAGAGCTAATAGGCCCAAACCCCGCCACTTGGGGTTGAAACCCTCAGATCTCCTGAGGGTCCTTGGGTGATTAGGCTGGGAGTCTAGTCAGTAAGTGCTTGGGAGACTACCATATAACAGACACATTCCCTGCCCACAGTGAGCTGGAGTGGCAGCATCTGGGGCTGGGCACCCCTTCGGGGGCTGAGAGCCCAGGCTTCTCCCTGCTGGGTGAGATGCCCGGGAAGGTAAAGGTATCAGCATCCATAAGAAGCATTGGCCCTTCCTCAAATTCCCAGAACTATTCCCGGAGAGGAAGTGAGGCCGGGAGCAGGGAGCGTGGCTTGCGGCGAAGCCCATCAACCCCTGGAGAAACTGGCTGGGGTTCCCTTCCCCTCCCCAAGCCCAGTGTGGAGAGCAAACGGAACAGAGAGAAACAAAGCCAGGCTGGGGGCCGGCCCGTCCCTTCCGTCCCAGTTTCCAGGCACGTTGGTCTCGGGCACATTCCCTTGGCGGGAAATGCCACGGTCAGTGCCAGCTCCTGGGAGGAGCCAGGCGGGAAGGCCCACTGCCTTTATGAAGACCACGCGCCGCCAGCCGTTGAGGTCAATAGGTCAGGCGGTTGAGGCTGCGGAGAGCTGGAGGAGAGGCAGCCGAGACGGACGTGTACCTGTGCCAGCCCAAAATCTCAGCACCGTTGCTCCGGCTGCCGGCTGCCAGCTGCCGGACAGGGGCACCTACATCAGTCAGACAGTCGGTTATATTTATTGAGCGCTTACTGTGTGCAGAGCACTGTACTAAGGGCTTGGGAGAGTGCACTATAACAATAAACAGACACATTCCCGGCCCACAGTGAGCTTACCGTCTAAAGGGGGAGACAGACAATAATATAAATAAATAAAATTACAAATTAATTCATTCAATTGCATTTATTGAATGCTTACTGTGTGCAGAGCACTGTACTGGGAAGTACACTTGAGCAAGAAATAGAGACACGCAATGGGCTCACAGTCTTGAAGGAGGGTGAAAGACATGGAAACAAGTAAACAGATATGTACATAAGTGCTGTGGGCCTGGGAGGGGGTGGGAGATGAATAAAGGGAGCAAGTCAGGGTGAAGCAGAGGGAGTGGGGGAAGAGGAAAGGAGGGCTTAGTGAGGGAAAGCCTCTTGAAGATGTACCTGCAGTAAGGCTTTGATCAGGGGGAGAGTAATTGTTGGATATTCGTTCTTTCATTCGATCAGATTTATTGAACGTTTGCTGTGTGTAAAGCCCTGTACTAGACGCTTGGAAGAGTACGATATTACAGTAAACGGACACATTCTCTGCCCACAACGAGCTTACAATCAAGAGGGGATACGAGGAGGGAAGGCTTTCCGGACCAGAGGCAGAACATGGGCAAAAGGTCAGCAGTGAGATAGATGAGATGGAGGTAGAGTGAGAAGGTTGGCATTGGAAGAGCGAAGTGTGCAGGCTGAGTTGGAGTAGGAGAGTAGCCGGTGAGGTAGGTGGGGGCAAGGTGACGGAGGGCTTTAAAGCCGACGGTGAGGAGTTTCTGTTTGATGCGGAGGTGGATGGGCAACCACCGGACATTCTCGAGGAGAGGGGAAACACCTAGATAGAACAGGAGAAAGGGAGGGAGAGGCTCCCTCTCCTCAAACAGTGAGGAAACAGGATTCAAATATGGTCAGAGCACCTCCAAAGTCAGGAACTTTGAGCTTACCTGGCTCGTTCTTAATAAATGTGGTATTTGTTAAGCGCTTCTGAGGTGCCAAGCACTGGGTAGAAACATAGAGCTCCCACACAGAGCTCCCAGGATACGTGGGAGAGAGACCAAGTATTGGGACCCCATTTCGTGGATGAGGGAACTGAGGCACAGAGTAAAGTGACTTGCCCAAGGTCACCCAGCAGTTGAGTGAGCTGCTAAGTCACTATTAGAACCCCGGTCCTCTGACTCCCAGGCCCACGCTAGGCTAAGCTGCTTCTCTTTCTTAGGGGAGGAGAAGTGAATGGAAAAACCTCACAGGATTGAAGCGGCATTTTAGACCATTTTTCCGGCAAGTTTTAGGCCTTGAGGCCAGGTCAGTGACGAATGACTGGGGGTCAGTGTGGCAACTGGAGCTCATCCCTCTCTGACAGCTACAGGCTACGTGCCCCATAGAGGCAGGGGCGAGGGAGGGAGTGAAGCTGTTAGAGTTTATTATTCTTATCGGCCAGGCTCAGGTCGACTGCTACCTTTATTTGCCCTCTGGAAAACCCGGCTCCCCGGCGCTTCAGCCTCCCCGCAAAAGTCAGGGGGTGGGATGAGTCTTGAGGGGCTGGAAGCTTCCGATCCCTCCAACGTTCAAAAGACTGGACGCTCACACCGCAGGTTTTCCGGAGTAAATCATTCCCATTTCCGACTCTGGCCGTTTACGGCGCTAATCCAGATCTCCCGTTCGATTCCCCAACGTCTTTGACTTCCTGTCAGCGTGAGATGTATTTTTTTGTCGTAGTTGTTCCAACCCCACTTGTCGTCCACCTCCTTTTATTTATTTTTCTTTACGCCCTTCTCCCTGCCCTCTCTTCCTCTCTGCCTCGCTCCCCTCCAACCCTCGGCTCTGTTAAATCTCTCGCCCGGAGGATGCCAGGAGCCTCAGCCCCGTAGCAACAACCTCGCAAGGCGGGGAGAGTCGAGAAACAGAAGTAACACTAATAATCACAATAATAATAATGGGAAGAATAATAGTGGTATTTTCTAAGTGCTCACTATGGGCCAGGCACTGTACTGAGCGCTGGAGGGATATAAGCGAATCGGGTTGGACGCAGTCCCTGTCCCAGGGGAGTTCATCGTTTCAATCAAGAGCATAGTACTGGGAGTTCAGGGACGTGAGTTCTAGCCATTCATTCATTATTTATTGAGCGCTTGCTGTGTGCAGAGCACCGTACTAAGCGCTTGGGAGAGTACACTACAACAATCAACAGACACATTTCCTGCCCACAACGAGCTTACACTCTAGAGGGGGCAAGACAGACATTAGAACCGTGCCTGGTCCATACTAAGCGCTTAACAAATACCATAATTATCATTATTAATATAGTCCCTGCCCTGCCACTTGCCGGCTGAGCGGCCTTGAAAAGTCACTACTTGTGCCTCCTCATCTGTAAAATGGGGATCAAATTCCGGCTCGTCCTTCCTCCTCGATTGTCAGCCCTGTGTGGGACAGGGACCGTGCCAGATCTGAGGAGCTTGTATCTACCCTGGCACTTAGCACGTAGTAAGTGCTACGTAAGTAATAAGTAGTAAGTAATGTCATCGTTAGCCCTGGAAAATGAGAGTGGGGCACCCGGGAGGGTTGAGCGGCTGTGCAAGCCAGAAGAAATGCGTTTCTCCCGCCATCCTTGCAATGTGCTGTGGAAAAGACACACTCAAAGGTGGCAACTCTATGCAATTTTCTAGTTTCCCAAACTGGTAGAAAACATCCTAGCTCTACTACGGTCCCTGCGCGGGGTTCTCCATTGCCTAGTCCTCCGGGCCTACGATTCTCTCCGGCACTCGGAGAATAAACACAAATCCTAACTCCCGGTGTGTGTGTTGGTGGACAAGGGAGGACAGAAAAGGGGGACAGAGAAGGGGAGAATAACACTCCGAAGCCAGTGAGGTGTGGGAACCCTAGCGTCGTGGATAGAATACGGGCATGGGAGACATGAGGTCATGGGTTCTAATCCCGGCTCCGCCACTTGTCTGCTGTGTGGCTATGGGAAAACCCAAGGTGGCTCAGTGGAAAGAGCCGGGCTTGGAAGTCAGAGGTCATGGGTTTGAATACCGGCTCTGCCATTTACTTCTCTGTGCTTCAGTTACCTCATCTGTAAAATGGGGATTAACTGTGAGCCTCACGTGGGACAACCCAATTACCCTCTATCTACCCCAGCACTTAGAACAGTGCTCTGCACATAGTGAGCGCTTAACAAATACCAACTTCACTTGTCTGTGCCTCAGTTACCTCATCCGTAAAATGGGGATGAAGACTGTGAGCCCCATGCAGGACAGGGACTGTGTCCAACCCGATTTGCTTCTATCCACCCCAGCTCTTCGTACATTGCCTGGCACATAATAAGCGCTTAACAAATACCGCAATTATTATTATTTATTATAAAGTGATTATAAAGTGATTATATGATATTGTATTATAAAGTGATTAATAATAATAATAATAATAATGTTGGTATTTGTTAAGCGCTTACTATGTGCCGAGCACTGTTCTAAGCGCTGGGGTAGACACAGGGGAATCAGGTTGTCCCACGTGGGGCTCACAGTCTTAATCCCCATTTTACAGATGAGGGAACTGAGGCACAGAGAAGTGAAGTGACTTGCCCACAGTCACACAGCTGACAAGTGGCAGAGCTGGGATTCGAACTCATGAGCCCTGACTCCAAAGCCCATGCTCTTTCCACTGAGCCACGCTGCTTCAAAGTGATTATAAAGTGATTATTTATTATAAAGTGATTGGCTCTCCCAGGCCTAACCACATTGTTCCAGTTGAACTCCTGAGCACCTCCCGTTTCTCCCACAGAGAATATTCTTTCTCCCTCTCTCTTTCTCTCTGCCACCACTCCGCTTTGCTGATTCCCTGGTTCTCTCAGGCCCACTCCCATTATTGCAGTGAAATTCCTGAGTACAACCTGGTTCTTCCATAGAGAACTGTCTCTCTCTCTCTCTCTGTCTGTCTCTCTCTGTGTCTCTCGTTACCCTCTTGCTGGTTCTTCAACTCATATGAGGATAACCGGCCTGTGCTACCCCTCTTCCTTCATCCTACGTGAAATACAGAGACCGAGATCTACTTTCAGCTGTTCTCCTTCCCCTGAGGGATGAAGACAAGGAAATGGACTTATAAAACAGGTTTCCCCCAGTTAAGAGAGGTCCCCAAACCTTGAATCGACGAGGAAAAAAGCTAGGCTAGAAGACTACTCGACGTCGCTCTCAGCACCAAGAGTTCGAGAGTCAAGGCCCTGGATTTAAACTTTCTCTCTTTGGTCACTTTTCCTCAGTTGTTTTCCCTCTCACTGAGTAAACAGGGCTTGTTAACAGCATTCTGAAAGGCAGAATGATTTGTCAGGACGAACTGCCTCTGGAAAAATAAAACTGAAAGAATTCTGTGTTCCCGAAAGAATTGCTGGCAGAGAACTGTGACTGCTCAAGGTAAATACCTGAATCCTGAAGGGCGCCTAGATGTTGTTCTTACAACATTCATTCATTCATTCATTCAATAGTATTTATTGAGCGCTTACTATGTGCAGAGCACTGTACTAAGCGCTTGGGATGAACAAGTCGGCAACAGATAGAGACAGTCCCTGCCGTTTGACGGGCTTACAGTCTAATCGGGGGAGACGGACAGACAAGAACGATGGCACTAAACAGCGTCGAGGGGAAGAACATCTCGTAAAAACAACGGCAACTAAATAGAATCGAGGCGATGTACAATTCATTAACAAAATAAATAGGGTAACGAAAATATATACAGTTGAGCGGACGAGTACGGTGCTGTGGGGATGGGAAGGGAGAGGTGGAGGAGCAGAGGGAAAAGGGGAAAATGAGGCTTTAGCTGCGGAGAGGTAAAGGGGGGATGGCAGAGGGAGTAGAGGGAGAACATCCATCCCCAAAGAAAAACAGGTGAAACTCCAAGCTGAAGGAACCAAGAGATTACCTTCTCCAGTAGGGATGGAGGAAACAGGAAAGATAAGGAGGACATGAGGCGAGGGTTGGAGCTGTATTTCCACAAAATTGATACGGTAGCTGCTTGGAGAATTGTGCTGAGCTGCGACTGACAACAGAGAAGTAAGCCCTTGGCTAGTAATAATATTGGTATTTGTTAAGCGCTGACTGTGTGCAGAGCACCGTTCTAAGCCCTGGGGTAGATACAGGGTCATCAGGTTGCCCCACGTGAGGCTCACGGTCTTCATCCCCATTTTACAGATGAGGTAACTGAGGCACAGAGAAGTGAAGTGACTTGCCCACAGTGCCACAGCTGACAAGTGGCAGAGCCGGGATTTGAACCCATGACCTCTGACTCCCAAGCCCAGACTCTTTCCACTGAGCCCCGCTGCTTCTACGACACACCTGGGTTCGAAGCCCAGCACTGGGCTTCTTTAAGTTGAGGTAGGTTCCTTTTCCTCTCTGTTCCCCACTACTAAAAAACGGGGATCAGGAGCTCTGCTCCCTCCTTCATAGGGCTATTGTGGAGGTGAGTGAGATCACATCACTGGAAAGGGGGTGTTGGTGGCCCTAACCAATCAATCAGTGGTATCTACTGAGCGCTTGACTGTGTGCTGAGCCCTTACTAAGGGCTTGGGAGAGAATTATACGGTAGAATCGGAAGATGTCTTTCCTGCCCTCAAGGAGCTTACGGTCCGAGAAGCAGCGTGGCTTCGTGGAGAGAGCACGGGCTTGGGAGTCGCAGGTCGTGGCTTCTAATCCCAGCTCCGTCCCTTGTCAGCTGGGTGACTTTGGACCAGTCACTTCACTTCTCTGGGCCTCAGTTACCTCATCTGTAAAATGGGGATGAAGTCCGTGAGCCCCGCGTTGGGACAACCTGATGACCTTGTCTCTACCCCAGCGCTTAGAAGAGTGCTTGGCACAGGGTAAGCGCTCAACAAATGCCATCATTACTGGAGGACCTTAGGAATCCAAGATTTACTACTATATGGTCATTTGTATTGTCAGAGTAATTCATGGAATTAGTTTTATGGATAGTACACTGCTGTGAGAGGTGATAGGATTCATTCATTCAATAGTATTTATTGAGCGCTTACTAGGTGCAGAGCACTGTACTAGGCGCTTGGAACGTACAATTCGGCAACAGATGGAGACAGTCCCTGCCCACTGACGGGCTTACAGTCTAGTCGGGAGAGACAGACAAAAACAATAGCAATAAATAGAATCAAGGGGATGTACACCTCGTTAACAAAATAAATAGGGTAATAGAAATATATGCAAATGAGCAGAGTGCTGAGGGGAGGGAAAGGGAGAGGGGGAGGAGCAGAGGGAAAGGGGGCTTAGCTGAGGGGAGGTGAAGAGGGAGGCAGAGAGGCAGCTGTCCCCCAAAGAACAAGTCTCAGGCCTTACTTTCTTTCTATCCCCCTCCTCTCGACCAAGGGAGAGTTTAAATCGTTCCCTAAACGAGAGAGAATTTGACAACCTTCTGCTGGTATTTGTTAAGCCCTTACTATGTGTCGAGCACTGTTCTAAGCGCCGGAGAAGGTACAGGTTTATCCGGTTGGACACAGTCCCTGACCCACACGCGGCTCGCTGTCTAAGTGGGATTCATTCTCCGTTATACAGCTGAGGAAAGTGAGGTACAGAGCAGTCAAATGACTTGCCCGAGATCGCACAGCAAGCAGTGTGGACCTAGAATGGCCTAGTGGATAGAGCGCAGTCTCGGGAGTCGGAAGGACCTGGGTTCTAATCCCAGCTCCGCCGCGTGTCTGCTGGGTGACCTTGGGTAAGTCGTTTCCTTTCCTCTGTGCCTCGGTAACCTCCTCTGTAAAATGGAGATTAATAACGGGAGCCCCATGTGGGGGACATTGGACAGTGATGGGGAAGGGGGCGTGTCCCCGAAAGGAGGCGTGACATAATAATAATAATAATAATAATAATGACGTTGGCATCTGTTAAGCGCTTACTATGTGCAGAGCACTGTTCTAAGCGCTGGGGGAGAGAAATACAGGGTAGTCAGGTTGTCCCCCGTGAGGCTCATGGCTAATCCCCATTTTACAGATGAGGGAACTGAGGCCCAGAGAAGCGAAGTGACTTGGACACAGTCCCCCAGCTGACAAGCGGCAGAGGCGGAATTCGAACTCATGACCTCTGCCTCCCAAGCCCGGGCTCTTTCCACTGAGCCACGCTGCTTCTCCATGACCAACGGGCTAAAGGGACCCGGAGCGGGGGCGAAGCCAGGGCGGGGAAGGAGCGTGTCCTCGAGCGGAGGCGTCACCAACGAACGAAACGAAAGGGACCCCGATTAGGCTGTGAGCCCGTCCAAAGGCAGGGACTGCCCCTATCTGTTACCGATTTGTCCACTCCAAGCGCTTAGTACAGCGCTCTGCACCTAGTAAGCGCTCAATAAATACTATTGAATGAATGAATGAATGACCCAGAGCGGGGGCGTGGCCAGGGTGGGGAAGGGGGCGTGTCCTCGGGGAGGCCGTGACCAATGAGCGAAAGGGACCCGGCGCGGGGGCGTGGTCAGGGTGGGGAGGGGCGTGTCCCCCCTCGGAGCCCGGACCACGGGGCGAAAGGAACCGGAGCGGGGGCGCGGCCGGGGGAGGGGGCAGGGGGCGTGTCCTCGGGCGGAGTCGTGGCCAATGAGCGAAAGGAACACGCCTCGGAGGGCGTGGCCGGGGCAGGGGGCGTGGCCGGGGGCGGAGTCGTGGCCAATGAGCGAAAGGAACACGCCTCGGAGGGCGTGGTCGGGGCAGGGGGCGTGGCCGGGGGCGGAGTCGTGGCCAATGAGCGAAAGGGCCCCGGCGCGGGGGCGGGGCCGGGGCAGCGAGGGGCGTGTCCTGGGGCGGAGGCCTGACCAATGAGCGAAAGGGCCCCGGCCTGGGGGCGGGGCCGCGTCCAGGAGCAGCCAATGGGAGCGCCGAGGGGCTGGGGGGGGGGGGGCCGGCGGGGTCGGCACCGCCTAGAAAAGGCGTGGGAGGCGGCGCGGCGGGGCGCGCGTCCAGTATGTCCCCGGAGGCGTCTCCCCCGCGTTCGAGCGTGCGGCTGGTGTTCTTCGGCGCGGCGGGCGTGGGCAAGACGGCGCTGATCCAGCGTTTCCTGGCGGACACGTTCGAGGCGCAGCACAAGCGCACGGTGGAGGAGCTGCACTGCCTGGACTGCGAGCTGGGCGCGCTGCGGCTGCGCCTGGAGATCATGGACACGGGCGGCAGCTACTCCTTCCCGGCCATGCGCAGGCTGGGCATCCGCCGCGCCGACGCCTTCGTCCTGGTCTACTCGCTGCAGGAGCCCGACTCCTTCCAGGAGGTGCGGAGGCTCCGCGCGGAGATCCTGGAGACCAAGGGCGGCGCCGCCCGCCCGCCCATCGTCGTGGTGGCCAACAAGAGCGACCTGGCCCCCCGCCGCCGCCGCCGCCCCAACGCCGCCGCCCCGGCCTCGCCCCTCCCCGGGGCCCTGGACCTCGACTGGGGCGGCCCCCACCTGGAGGCGTCCGCCAAGCTGGGCCACAACGTACTGGACGTCTTCCAGGAGCTGCTGCGCCTGCTGCACCTGCCCAGACGTCTCAGCCCCGCGCTGCGCCGCCGCCGCCGCCGCCAGACCCTCCCCTCCTCTTCCTCCTCCTCCTCTTCCTCCTCCTCCTCCTCCTCCTCCTCCTCCTCCTCCTCCTCCTCCTCCGCGCAGCCCTCCGGGCCTCCCGCCGTCCGCAAGAGCCACAGCTGCACCGTGTCCTAGCCCTCCCCCCGTCCCCGCAGCAGAACGCCCCGCGCAGCACCCCCCAACTCAATAAAAGCTCCACCTCCCGCCTGGGTCCTCCTCTTTCCGAAAGGGGCGCGTCGGGGGGCGCCGGGGGCTCTTAAGCGCCGACTACGCCGTCGTTCGGCGGTACTTATTGAGCGCTTGCTACTACTCACGTTGGGATTTGTGAAGCGCTTAGCCTGGGCCGAGCCCTGTCCTCAGCACCGGGGGAGACTCTCCCAGGGGAATCAGGTTGGCCCCCGTGGGGCTCACGGGCTTCATCCCCCTTGGACAGGTGAGGGAACGGAGGCCCCGAGGGGTGAAGCGGCTCGCCCGAAGCCCCCCAGCTGACCGGTGGCCGAGCCGGGATTCGAACCCGTGACCTCCGACTCCAAAGCCCGGGCGGGGGAGGCGGAGGGCGTGGGTTCGAATCCCGCTCGCTTACAGCCGGCTGGGCGGCGGGGGGCCAGTCACTTCGCCTCCCTGGGCCTCGGTGACCTCATCTGGAAAAGGGGGATGAAGCCTGGGAGCCTCCCGTGGGACAACCGGATGACCCTGGATCTCCCCCAGTGCTCTGCACAGCGTGAGCGCTTCACAAATACCAACATTATTATTATTATTATGGGCCGAGGGCTGTTCTAAACGCTGGGGGTGGATACGAGGTCATGGGGTTGTCCCCGGGGGGGGGGGCGCCTCACAGTCTCTGCCCCCCCCCCCAAGTCACAGGTCGTGGGTTCTAATTCCGGCTCCACCGCTTGCCAGCTGTGTGACTTGGGGCAAGTCGCTTCACTTCTCTGGGCCTCAGTTCCCTCCTCTGTCAAATGGGGGATGAAGACGGGGAGCCCCACGGGGGACGACCTGATCACCTTGTACTCCCCCCCCCAGCGCTTAGAACAGTGCTTTGCACATAGTAAGCGCTTAATACTACCATTATTATTACTTTTACAGACCAGGGAACTGAGGCCCTTGGGCAAGTCAAGGTCACCCAGCTGACAGGTGGCGAAGCGGGGATTAGAACCCACGACCTCCGGCTCCCCAGCCCGGACTCTACCCACTGGGCCACGCTGCTTCTCACCCTAAGCGCTGAGGTTGAAGAGAGGCTCGGAGGGAAGAGCCCAGGCTTGGGTTCTAATCCCGCCTCCGCCTCTTGTCAGCCGGGTGACTTGGGGCCAGTCACTTCACTCCTCTGGGCCTCGGTGGCCTCATCTGGAAAATGGGGGTCAAGACCGGGAGCCTCGCGGGGGACGACCTCATTACCCTGGCTCTAGCCCGGCGCTTAGAACAGTGCTCTGCACATAGTGAGCTCTCGGCAAATACCAGGGTTACTCTTATCATTATTACAAGGGGGGCTCGCAGGCTTTCAGCCCCACTTTGCGGATGAGGGAACTGAGGCACTGAGAAGTCAAGCGACTTGCCCGAGGTCCCAACGGCATCCAAAGGGCGGAGGAGGTGGATTAGAACCCAGGTCCTCTGACTCCCAAGGCCGGGCTCCTCCTTCTAAGTCAGCGATTTGTTAAGTGCTTGCTGTGCTCCAGGCACTGTACTAAGCGCTGGAGCGGGGGGAATAGAAGCCCGCCGGGTTGGACCCAGTCCCTGCCCCCCTTGGGGCTCCCAGTCTTAATCCCCATTTTACAGAGGAAAAAACTGAGGCCCAGAGAAGTGACTTGCCCAAATCCACATGGCAGACACTTCACCTCCACCCTGGTCCTTATATTTTTCCAAAGTCATAACGGTATTTGTTAAGCGCTTGCTATGTGCCTGGCACTGTACTAAGCGCTGGGGAGGGGAGAGATGATACAGGCCAACCAGTCGGACACGGCCCTGTCCCGCGTGCGGCTCCCGTTCTCCATCTCCCTTTGACAGATGAGGGAACCGAGGCCCGGGGAACTGAAGCGACTTGCCCAAGGCCCCCCAGCAGACAAGTGGCAGAGTGGAGATTAGAACCCACGACCTTCTGACTCCCAGGCCACTACGCCAGAAGCAGCGTGGCTCAGGGGAAAAGAGCCCAGGCTTTGGAGTCAGGGGTCATGAGTTCGAATCCCAGCTCTCCCACTTGTCAGCTGTGTGGCTGTGGGCAAGTCACTTAACTTCTCGGTGCCTCAGTTACCTCAACTGTAAAATGGGGATTAAGACTGTGAGCCCCACCTGGGACAACCTGATTCCCCTGGGTCTCCCCCAGCGCTTAGAACAGTGCTCTGCACATAGTAAGCGCTTAACAAATACCAACATTATTATTATTACGCCATGCTGCTTCCCCAACCGACTGAAAACCCAGTGTGGGCAGGGACTGTCTCTATGGCCGAATTGGACTTTCCAAGCGCTTAGTACAGTGCTCTGCGCGCAGTAAGCGCTCAGTAAATACGAATGAACGAACCTCCACCAGGGCCGATATCGAACCGGAGTAGACCTCTTGGGGATGCATGAATGTCTGCACGTTAGGGGGGCAGGGGGAGAAACCAGGGAGAAAGGGAGTCTTCTGAATTTGGGGTGGGGGCTAGGAGCGGGTGGAGGACTGGGTGAGGGAATCAGTCGGCAGCACTGACACCTTGATTCAATTTACCGTTCTCTCCGGAAGGGAAGGCTCAAAACAAGGCTGCTAAGAGTATTTAAGAAAACTGGAGGGTTGGAAGAGGAGCTGCAAAAAGAGGGCTGAAGACAGGAAAGAGATGAAGAGATCCGCACGTGTGCCGCAGAACAAGGACATCACCAGACAGAGGCTCTTCATGGCTACTGGCAAAATGGGGCGGGGGGAGTCTTCTTTTAAAAGATGCAAAGCTCACCTCCCCAAACCCTTAGGAGTATCGGGTCAGGTGCAAACAAGGAAAAGAGGCTAACTTAAAAAACAGAAGAGAGAGATTTAAAGAGTGTCTTCCAACTGATGCCAAAGCTAATAATGAAAGATTTAACTATCAGCAAAGGCAGGAAGCTGGCTGGGAATG
Source organism: Ornithorhynchus anatinus (assembly GCF_004115215.2). Classification (NCBI taxonomy): domain Eukaryota; kingdom Metazoa; phylum Chordata; class Mammalia; order Monotremata; family Ornithorhynchidae; genus Ornithorhynchus; species Ornithorhynchus anatinus. The sequence continues at coordinate 30,963,202 of NC_041729.1, read as the reverse complement.
AGAAGGAGATGTTGGAGAGGCTCCCGATTTTAGCTGGACCTTCTCCGAGGAGGATCCTCGAGAGTCTAACCGCTCGAATTGTTTATTGGAGAAGATGAGGGTGAAGTTTTGCTGAGCGCCCAGGATGTCTTTGGGGGAACGGAGCAGTCATTAATAGGAGAGGGCATTCCCCCAGTGTTCGGAAAACACCGGGAAGTTTGGAATGTCTAATGGTGCCACCCGGCGATACGAAGGGCCATGATCCCGGAGGACTGGCACGTGCCACTGGAACTGAGAGATGATGCTAGAAACTTGTTTTTATTTCTACGGCACCAAGGTCTTACTGTGTGCCGGGCCCTGTGCTAAGCGTGGGGCAGATACCGGTTAATCAGGTTGGACACCGACCCCGTCCCACATAGGGTTCACAGTCTTAATCCCCATTTTACAGATAAGGCAACTGAGGCACAGAGTGGTTTTGACTCACTTCCCAAGGCCACACAACAGACAAGTGGGGGAGTAGGGATTAGAACCCAGGTTTTTCTGACTCCCAGGCCCATGCTCTATCCACTAAGCTAAGATGCTGAAGGGATACTGTCTTAGGTCTAGGCCTGAAAAAACAATAAACTCCGTAGGGTCGATTCACTTTGAGCGCAGGGGACAAACGGAGAGATTGGGAGGTAGGGCTTCCCGGTTGGAGAAGCGGGGGGAGAAGAAATAAGGGGAAAGAGTAATTATTTTTTGCTGCTGCTGCTGCTGCTGCTGCTGCTGTCAGAACCATATTCCCTACTGTGCGGCCTCAGGCAGTCATTTAAAAACAGCCTGGCCCTCCCCCCTCTTCTTCTTTCTTTATGTTATTTGTTAGTCGATCGTATCTATTGAACACTAACTGTGTGCAGAGCACTGTACGAAGCATTTGGAAGAGTACGATATAACAATCATACAGACACATTTCCCGCCCACAGGTAGGACCCAGTCCCTGTCCCACACGAGCCTCAACATTAATCCCCGTTTCACAGAAGAGGTAACTGAGGCGCAGAGAAGTGACTCGCCCGAGGTCACACAGCAGACAAGTGGCAGAGCGTGGATTAGAACCCAGGTCCTTCTGACTCCCAGGCCCATGTTCTATCTACTCCCTCTCCAGGTGAGGTGCAGCGTAGAGAACGCGAGGATCACAGTTTGCTCCCAGGCGGGCACTTTGAATCCCACTCCCTCTTGGGAAGGGTCAGCACACGACCGCCGGATCGGAGACTGGTTGGTCTCCTGCGAGGTCTATGTACTGAGCGCGGGCGGTCGGGGTTTGAACAGGTGGCAGCTCCCCCTTGGCCGCCCCGGGCAGCTCCCCTCGGCCCTCCCGAAGATGCTGCCAGAGGCGTGATCCCTCATCAGTCCCCACGTGGTCCGTCAGCTCCCGCCGCTTCTCATGGACGGTTGAGCACCAAGTTGGCATCCTCCTTCTCCAGTGGCCTCCGTTTCTCGCTCTTAGTCCCCCCTCCAACGGTCCCTTGCTCTCTGCCTCGTGGCTCGGTCTGCCATCTTAGAGCCATGTGGCCAGGTCGACTGTATATATCTTTAACAGTATATATCTTTATCACCCTATTTATTTTGTTTATTTGGTTTAATGAGATGCACATCACCCTGATTCTATTTAGTTGCCATTGTTTTTATGAGATGTTCTTCCCCTTGACTCTATTTATTGCCACTGTTCTTGTCTGCCTGTCTCCCCCGCTTAGACTGTAAGCCCGTCAAACGGCAGGGACTGTCTCTATCTGTTGCCGACTTGTTCATTCCAAGCGCTTAGTACAGTGCTTTGCACATAGTAAGCGTTCAATAAATACTAAATACCATTGAATGAATGAATTGGGGGGGGAGGCACCCCAAAACATGAAGGCATTGGGGTAACCTGGGGGGCCAGGGTCAATCGCAACCTGCGACCCCTTTGGTGTTGGGCTGTGTGTGTGTTTGCGGCGGGTGGCGGGCACGGCAGGTGAGAGGGGACAGGGGAGGGGAGGAGAGGGGCAACGTCAGCAGGTGGGAGCCCCCCCTCACTGCTCTGCTCAGGGGGGGCCAACTTCAACCGCTGGGGCAACATGGTGGCTTGAATCTTCCCCCCCCCCCAACACACACAGCACCGCTCCCTGGTTTGGAGCCGAGGAGGGGGAAGGAACAACGAGGAAAAACCACCCTGGGGTTGGGGCTCCGTGTTAGAAGCCTCCCGGGGAGGCCCCGAGCCGGCAAAGCATGGCCTAGTGGCGAGAGCACGGGCCTGGGAGTCAGTAGGTCGTAGGTTCGAATCCCGACTCCGCCACTCGTCTGCTTGTGTGACCTTGGGCCAGTCACTTTACTGGGCCTCAGGGACCTCATCTGTAAAATGGGGATTGAGACTGTGAGCCCCGTGTGGGACGGGCACTGCGTCAACCCCATTTGCTTGTACCCGCCCCAGTGCTTAGTACAGGGTCTGGCCCATACTAAGCGCTTAACAGATACCACGATTATTATTAACGAAGGCTCTATGCATGGAGCTCCGTGTCAGAGACCAGGCCGGGGTCACCTCTCTGTCCCGAAGCACAAGCCCAAGGAGGGGAAGGGTAACGCTATCCACTAGGCTATGCCGCTTCTCATTCAGTAGTATTTATTGAGCTTGAGCAGAGCACTGAGCTAAGACCTTGGAATGTACAATTCGGCAGCCACCTCCAGCCAAGGCATCCCATTCACTGAAATATCTGGATCCGGCGGCCAGCCGGCACAGGCCGAAAATTGTTTAGGCTGACTCCTTCTCTCTCCTCACCTATGCCTGGTCGTGTCCTCGCTCTCGTTCATTCATTCAGTGGTATTTCTTGAGCGCTTACTGTGTCCAGAGCACTGTACTAAGCACTTGGGAAGTACAATTCGGCAACAGAGAGTGACCATCCCTACCCAACAGCGGGCTCCCAATCTGGCGTGTGCCATTGTTTAGCATCACATTATCGGGGTCTCAATACCTTGCCGTCATCGGGAAGAATTGGTCTGATTATTTCTCCTGATGGTGGGAAGGGGGACGGGGGATAAGTCCCAGAAACAAGAGGAGGAAAAGAAGGAGATAATGGGCAAATCCCATCCCCTCTCATTGGAGGAGTCCTCTACTCCAGAACGTCCTACCTAATGAAGACTCCCCAAGGTCGGGTCCCTCAACCCCCGCCTTACTGGCCTACATCTCCACTCCATGGCACCCTCACATCGTAGTACTTTTTATAAGATGTCAACATACGCGTGGAACACACTGCTTGTCACGTCGCCCCCATTACAGGCTATAACCCCGATGACAGGACCGGTTATTTAAACCATCTTCTAACTCCGGATAAGTCTGGACGAATAATAGCCGTCCAACGGTTGGGCGATGCCGGGGACCCTCTAGTGGACATCGAATAAATGCTTTTTCATGATTCGGAAAACAAAACGGTGCCTCAGATTTACATGGCAACTCCCAAGTATTTACCTCCCAAATTTCCTCTCTCTCCCCAGTATCTCCGGGAAGCGGAAGAGGGACAGACATTTTACCTGAATTTCACCGAAGGAGAAACTGGTGGCTGGATTGCTTAAGTGACTCGACTTCCCCTTAAGTCAGTGGCAGCGACAGGTTTTTCTTCTCGATGTCTATTTTAGCCACGGCTCTCTCTGACAAAAGCCCTTCTCGACCCTTCCTTCCCCTTTTAAAATCCTAAACGGTAGTTCACATTGTGACTGGAAAGTCAAGAGTTGGGAGAAACTTCTTTCGGACAGTACCTATCAATCATTACCTAACTTTATAAGAATAGTCGTTATTATGGTATTTAATAATGAGGATGGTGTTTGCTAAGCCCCTACTATGTGCAAAGCCCTGTTCTAAGCGATAAGCGCTGTCCTAAGCGTTATGTGTCAGGCACCGTACAAAGTGCCGGGGTGGATCCAAGGTAATTGGGTTGGACGTGGTCCCTGTCCCATATAATAATAATAATGTTGGTATTTGTTAAGCGCTTACTATGTGCAGAGCACTGTTCTAAGCGCTGAGGGAGATACAGGGGAATCAGGTTGTCCCAGGGGAGGTTCACAGTTTTAATCCCCATTTTACAGATGAGGGAACTGAGGCCCAGAGAGGTTAAGTGACTTGCCCATATGGGGCTCACCGACTTAATCTCCATTTCACAGATGAGGTTATCTGAGGCACAGAGGGGTACAGCGAGTTGCCCAAGGTCACGCTCGTGATGGAGCCGGGTTTAGAACCCAGGTCCTTCTGACTCCCAGGCCCCTGATCTATCCACTAGACCACGCTGCTTCCCTCACTTTGAGTAGATCACTTTCCAAACAAATCCATTTTAAATACCTATAAAAATCTGATAATAGCTTAAATTGATTTTCATTGACAAGTTTTTCTTTTCTCAGCTGAATTTGTTGAACAAATAAATTTACTGCCCACAGAGAGAAAAAGATACAAGGACAGGCTGGAGCAGAGGGACAAGGATCGTGCCCGAGCAACGAGGCTTGGTGGCAAGAGCACGGGCTGGAGAGTCAAAGGATGTGAGTTCTAATCCCGGCTCCGCCACTTGTCTGCTGTGTGACTCTGGGCGAGTCGCTTCACTTCTCTTTGCCTCGGTTCCCTCATCTGTAAAATGGGGATGAAGACGGTGAGCCCCACGTGGGACAACCTGATCACCTTGCATCCACCCCAGCACTTAGAAGAGTGCTTGGCACATAGTAAGCGTTTAACAAATACCACGATTTGTTATTATTATCAGCATCTACGGTCCAACGCTTAAATTATTGCATGTCTGCCGACCCCATTTTCCTTGACGCCTCTCTGTCATTCGACCCACGTATTCATTCCATCACTAAATCCCGTCGGTCCCACTTTCACGACATCGCTAAAATCCGCCCTTTCCCCTCCATCCGAACCGCTACCACGCTGATCCACTGGGAGCCCGTCTTTGGGCAGGGATGGTCTCTGTTGCCGAATTGTCCATCCCAAGTCCTTAGTACAGTGCTCTGCGCATAGTAAGCGCTCAATAAATGCTATTGAATAAATACTATTGAATAATCCAAGCACTACTCCTTTCCTGCCTTGATTTGCCGCATCAGCCTCCTTGCTGACCTCCCCGGCCTCCCGCCCCTCCCCACTTCCCGTCCAGACTTCCCTCTGCAGCCCGGATCATCTCTCTCCAAAAACGAGCAGGACAGGTCGTCCCGCTCCTCGAAAAACTCCAGTGGTCGCTCAACCACCTCCGCATCAAACAAAAACTCACTTCTACCTCGCCTCACTTTTCTCCTCCTCCATCCGGCCGCCACACTCGGCTCCTCTGCCGCCAACCTCCTCACTGGGCCTCGCCGCCGATCCCCGGCCCACGTCCTCCCTCCTCACATCCTACGGACAATGACTCCCCCCATCTTCAAAGCCTTACCGAAAGCCCACCTCCTCCAAGAGGCCTTCCCAGACTAAGCTCCACTTTCCCTCCTCTCCCACTCCCTTCTGCATCCCCCTGACTTGCTCTTTCTGCTCCTCCCCACCTCCCAGCCCCCAAACACTTTTATCTGTCCTTTTATTTATTAACATGGATGATGATGTTGGTATTTGCTAAGTGCTCACTGTGCGCAAAGCACTGTTCTAAGCGCTGGGGGAGATACAGGGTCATCAGGTTGTCCCAGGTGGGACTCCCAGGCTTCATCCCCATTTTACAGATGAGGTAACTGAGGCCCAGAGAAGTGACTTGCCCACAGTCACACAGCTGACAAGTGGCCGAGCCGGGATTCGAACTCATGACCTCTGACTCCCAAGCCCGGGCTCTTTCCACTGAGCCACGCCGCTTGTCTTATTGATGTCTGTCTCCCCCACCCTGTAAGCCCGTAGCGGGCGGGGAATTTATTATTATTGCTCTACTACACTCTCCCAAGCGCTTAGAACAGCGCTGTGCACACAGCAAGCGCTCAATCGATACGATGGAATGAATGACGTTAGAGTGCATTTGCCTCGTGGTCAGGAATTGGGCTTTGCGCTTCTTCTGTCCGCTCCCGAGCACTCAACATAGTGCCCTGCGGCCTGTAGGTGCTCAATACATACTATCGATTGGTTGGGGTAGGGTGAGGAGCTGAGATCGGAGGGGGTGTGGAGGAGTAAACGGGTGGGGCGATTGGCCAGTCACTCGATCTTCTCGCTTGAGCGTCTACTATGTGAGGAGCCCCATACTAAGCGCTTGGGAGGGTACAATATAAGAGTAAACGGACACATCCCCTAGCCCTCAACCATCTTACCGTCTAGAGGGGGAAGACAGACATTAATATTAATGAATTAGAGATATATATAGTGCTGTGGCGCTGGAAGGGGAGGGGAGATGAATAAAGGGCGCGAGTGAGGGCGAAGCTTCGAAAGGCGTGCCCTGGTCTCCTGCCAAACCCTACAGCGTAGCTCAGTGGAAAGAGCCCGGGTTTGGGAGTCAGAGGTCTCGGGTTCGAATTCCTGCTCTGCCGCTTGTCAGCTGTGTGACCGCGGGCAAGTCACTTCACTTCTCTGGGCCTCAGGTACCTCATCAGTAAAATGGGGATGAAGACTGAGCCTCACGTGGGACAAGCTGCTGACCCTGCATCTCCCCCAGCACTTAGAACAGTGCTCTGCACATAGTAAGCGCTTAACAAACACCAACATCATCGTTATTATTACAGCTTTCTTGATGTCGTAGCTGATTCTCTCTCCTGGCAGCCTGTTGTGGGCAGGGAATATGCTATCATTATTAGACAATTATTATTATTGCCAACTCCCAATGCTAATTACTGCTCCCTCTTTTCAGGAATAGGATAGCATATTCCCTGCCCACAACAAGCTGACAGGAGAGAGAATCAGCTACTACATCAAGAAAGCTGTAATAAGAGGGGAAGCTAAAAAGAGGGGAAGGACAAATGATATTATGCTATTGTTATTAGCCTGCCTACATGTTTTGTTTTGCTGTCTCCCTCTTTTAGACTGGGAGCCTGTCGTTGGGCAGGGAGGCTCTCTCTCTGTTGCCCAATTGTACACTCCAAGCGCTTAGTACAGTGCTCTGCACACAGTAAGCACTCAATAACTACGATTGTATGAATTAACGAATGATTATGTGTTACTATTGCATCATGCTCTCCCAAGCGCTTAGGACGGTGGTCTTTGTGTATATATGTGCATATTTGTGTAAATATGTATATATTTATTATTCTATTGCTTTTATCGATGATGTGTACATATCTATAATTCTCTTTATTTATATTTATTTCTATGGATGCTATATAAATATTGATGCTATTTAAATATTATATTTATTTATACTGATGCTATTGATGCCTGTTTACTTGTTTTCTTGTCGCTCTCCCCCCTTCTAGATGGTGAGCCCGTTGTTGGGTAGGGGTTGTCTCTGTTGCCGAATTCATTCATTCAATAGTATTTATTGAGCGCTTACTAGGTGCAGAGCACTGTACTAAGCGCTTGGAATGGACAATTCGGCAACAGATAGAGACCATCCCTGCCCATTGACGGGCTTACAGTCTAATCGGGGGAGACAGACAGACAAAAACAAGACAACATAATCACGAGAAATAGCATGAAAGGGATGGACACCTTATTAACAAAATAAATAGGGTAATCAAAATATATATTAATGAGCACAGTGCTGAGGGGAGGGAGAGGGAGAGGGGGAGGAGCAGAGGGAAAGGAAGGGAAAGGGGGCTTAGCTGAGGGGAGGTGAAGGGGGGGCAGAGAGGGAGCAGAGGGAAAAGGGGAAGCTCAGTGTGGGAAGGCCTCTTGGAGGAGGTGAGGTCTCAGTACGGCCTTGAAGAGCGGAAGAGAGTTAGTTGGGAAATTGTACTTTCCAAGCGCTTAGTACAGCGCTCTGCACACCGTAAGCGCCCCATAAATACGATGGAATGCATGAATGAGTGCTCTGCACCCAGGAAGCGCCCCATAGTTATGATTGGCAGCACTATCTGATTCAGTCATTCAATCGTGGCTATGGAGCGCTTCCTGGGTGCAGAGCACGGCACTAAGCGCTTGGAATGGACAATTGGGCCACAGAGAGAGACCCTCCCTGCCCAACAACGGCCTCACAGTCTTAAAAGTGGTCTTTTGTCCATCTGTCTCCCCCGATTAGACTGTGAGCCCGTCAGTGGGAAGCGACTGTCTCTGTTGCCGACTTGTCCATTCCAAGCGCTTAGTCCAGTGCTCTGCCCAGAGTAAGCGCTCAATAAATACTATGGAATGAATGAATTTTGCTAATGCGGTGTGCATCTCCTTGATTCTATTTATCTCGATGATGTTGTCTTGCTTTTGTTCTCTTTTGCTTTGCTGTCCGTCTCCCCGTTGAGACTGGGAGCCCGTCAATGGGCAGGGAGGGTCTCTCTCTGTTGCCCGATTGTCCATTCCAAGCGCTTAGCACAGTGCTCTGCACCTAGTAATTGCTCAATATATACTACTGAATGAATGAATGAAGAAAAGGGGGAGACGGACAACAAAACAAGTAGTCTGGCGTCAATATCATCAAGGGAAATAGAATCATAGCTATATACACCTCGTTAACAAAAGAAAGAGAATAATAAATAATAGTTACAGATAGGCACAAGTGCTGTGGGGAGGGAGGAGGAGGAGCAGCAGAGGGAAGAATAATAATAATAATAATGTTGGGATTTGTTAAGCGCTTACTCTGTGCAGAGCACTGTTCTAAACGCTGGGAGAGACACAGGGGAATGAGGTTGTCCCACGTGGGGCGCACAGTCTTCATCCCCATTTTACAGATGAGGGAACTGAGGCACAGAGAAGTTAAGAGACTTGCCCATAGTCACCCAGCTGACAAGTGGCAGAGCCGGGATTCGAACTCATGACCTCTGACTCCCAAGCCCGGCCTCTTTCCCCTGAGCCACGCTGCTTCTCCAAAGGGAGGGCTGAGTCTGGGCAGGCCTCCTGGAGGAGGTGAGCTCTCAGTAGGGCTTGGAAGAGGGTTGGTTAGACTGTGAGCCCGTCACTGGGCAGGGATGGTCTCTATCTGATGCCTTATTGCGCTCTCCCAAGCGCTTAGGACACTGCTCTGCACGTAGTAAGCGCTCAAGAAAACGACCGAATGAGTACTGAACGGAGAAGCGGCGGGGCTCGGTGGAAAGAGCCCGGGCTTGGGAGTCAGAGGTCGTGGGTTCGAATCCCGCCCGTGACAGCTGGGTGACCTTGGGCGAGTCACTTCGCTTCTCTGGGCCTCAGTGACCTCATCGGGAAAATGGGGCTGAAGCCTGGGAGCCTCACGGGGGACACCCTGCTGACCCTGTGTCTCCCCCAGCGCTTATAGAGCAGCGCCCTGCCCAGAGTAAGCGCTTAACAAATACCAACGTTACTATTATCTATGACTATTTCACTTCACTTGCTCTGGGCCTCAGTTCCCTCATCTGGAAAATGGGGATGAAGCCTGGGAGCCTCACGGGGGACAACCTGAGGACTCCGGATCTACCCCAGCGCTTAGGACCGTGCCCTGCACAGAGGAAGAGGGAATGAATACCAAGCGCTTAACCAAGCTCCACCGTATTATTTAAAGGCAGGGCGGGGCCTGGGCGGGGCCTGGGCGGGCCTGCTTCCCAATAAAGTTTTTGTTGAGGGGAGCGAGGCGATTGAAAGGCGGTGTGGGGGGGAGGGGGGGGGGGGCCTTCTCCCTCTGTCGCCCTCGTGTGCCCGATAAAGTTTTTGTTGAAGGGAGAGGGAAAATGAGGCGATTTCAAGGAGGACGGGGGCGGGGCCTCGGCGGGCCTGGGGCCCAATAAAGTTTTTGTTGAGGGGAGGGGGGAGTGTGAGACGGTTTCAAAGAGGACGGGGGCGGGGCCTCGGCGGCTTAGAGCTCAATAAAGTTTTTGTTGAGGAGGAGGGGGAGGAGGCCATTTAAAGGCGGACGGGACGGGGGGGCGGGGCCCAAGAAAGTTTTTGTTGGGCGGCGGGGGCCGGGGGGGGGGAGACTTTCAAGGACGATCTGTCAGGGCTCAATAAAGTTTTTGTTGAGGGAGGGTGAGACTTTAAAGTCTCACGAGAAGCAGCGTGGCTCCGTGGCAAGAGCCCGGGTTTGGGAGTCAGTCAGAGGTCATGGGTTCGAATCCCGGCTCCGCCACTTGTCAGCTGGGGGACTGTGGGCAAGTCACCTCGCTTCTCTGGGCCTCAGTTCCCTCCTCTGTAAAAATGGGGATTCAAATTGTGAGCCCCCCCGGGGGACAGCCTGATCCCCCTGGGTCTCCCCCAGCGCTCAGAACGGTGCTCGGCCCAGAGTAAGCGCTTAACAAATACCAACATTCTCCCTTAAAGGAGGACGGGGGCCTCGGCGGGCTTAGAGCTCAAGTGAATGAGGTTTTTGTTGAGGGGGGGGCGGAGGGGGGCGGAGGGGGGCGGGGCCCGTGCGTGACGTCAGCGGCGGTCCCATGGTGCCCCGCGCGGGGCGGGCGCTGTTTGGATTTTAAATCGGCGCGGCCAATGAGCGCGGGGCGGGGCGGGCTAACGTTCCCCGGCTCCGAGTTTGAATCCGCCGCGACACGTTCCGTCCTCGTCCTCGTCCTCGTCCTGGTCCGTCCGTCCTCCGTCCTCCTCGTCCGTCCTCCTCGTCCGTCCTCCTCGTCCGTCCTCCGCCGCAGCATGAACGCCGTTCCGGGAAAGGGGCCGCTGCGGCCGCACGGCGCGGAGCCCGCCAAGCCCGGGGGGACCGGAGCCGCCGCCGTCGCCAGCAGCAGCAGCAGCAGCAGCCACGCCAACGCCAACGCCAACGCCAACGCCGCCACCAACGCCGCCACCAACGCCGCCTCCGCCTCCGCCTCCGCCGCCAAGGAGATCCCCGAGGTGCTGGTGGACCCCCGCTCCCGCCGCCGCTTCCTCCGCGGACGCTTCCTGGGCAAGGGCGGCTTCGCCAAGTGCTTCGAGATCACCGACCTGGACAGCAAGGAGGTGTTCGCCGGCAAGATCGTGCCCAAGTCCCTGCTGCTCAAGCCGCACCAGAAGGAGAAGATGTCCATGGAGATCTCCATCCACAAGAGCCTGCTCCACCGGCACGTGGTGGGCTTCCACTGCTTCTTCGAGGACAGCGACTTCGTCTTCGTGGTGCTGGAGCTCTGTCGGAGGCGGGTGAGCGGCGGGGGACGGGGACGGGGACGGGGACGGGGACGGGCAGGGACCGCTCGCGGAGAGGGGCCCGAGCGCTCGGGGCAGTGCACCGCGCCAGGAGGCCGCTCCCCCAAGGAGCGGGGCCGGCCGGGGGCGGGGGGGGGGGGCCGAGCGCGCCCCGAAATGGAGCTTTTGGGGGGGGGGTCGGAAACGCCCAGAGTTTGAATGTTACAAAGGGGCGGGGCCCCAACCGGGGGGGGAGGGGCGGGGGGAGGAGGGGACCCCCCCCATTGACTCCGTTGATTCGAGCCTATGTATGCAGCGCCCACTGACGCCCCCCATCGACTCTGTTCATTCGGGCCTATGTATGCAGCGTCCACTGACCCCCCCCCATTGACTCCGTTGATTCGAGCCTATGTATGCAGCGCCCACTGACCCCCCCCATCGACTCCGTTCATTCGGGCCTACGTATGCAGCGCCCACTGACCCCCCCCCCATTGACTCCGTTCATTCGAGCCTACGTATGCAGCACCCACTGACCCCCCCCATCGACTCCGTTCATTCGGGCCTATGTATGGAGCGCCCACTGACCCCCCCCATTGACCCCGTTGATTCGGGCCTATGTATGGAGCGCCCACTGACCCCCCCCCCCCAATTGACTCCGTTGATTCGGGCCTATGTATGCAGCGCCCACTGACCCCCCCCCATTGACTCCGTTGATTCGGGCCTATGTATGCAGCGCCCACTGCTGTCCATCAGATTGTAAGCCCTTCCAAGGGCGGGGACTGTCTCTCTCTCTCTCTCTCTCTCTCTCTCTCTCTCTCTCTCTCTCTCTGTTCCCCATTTGTGCATTCCAAGCGCGTAGTCCAGCGCTCTGCCCGGAGTCAGCGCTCGATAAATACGATCGAATGAATGAATCGATGTGCGGAGCCCCGACCTAAGCGGTGGGGAGAGGACAGGCCAAGCAGAGGGAGAGGCGGGCCCCGTCCCCCCCCCCCCCCCCGGGGGGGCTCCTCTCCGGCGGGGGGGGCGGGCGGACATCGATACCAAATCGATACGGTGACAGCTATGGAGGGAAGGGCGGTGGGGCTGGGAAAGGGAGGAAGGCTCAAGGGAGAAATGAAATGAGATGAGATGGGGCATTCACTGCTTTGGCCTCTGCCCTTCTCTCCCCTCCTCTCCCCTCCCCTTTTCTTCTTCCCTCCCCTTGTCTGCTTCCCTCCCCTTTTCTGCTTCCCTCCCCTTTTCTTCTCCCCTCCCCTTTTCTGCCTTCCTGTCTCTTCTACTCGCCTCTCTTCCTCTCCTTCTTCTCTCCTCCTCTTCTCTCCTCTTCTCCTCCTCCTCCTCTTCTCTCTTCTCCTCTCCTCTCCCGTCCTCTCTTCTCTCCTCTTCTCCTCTCCTTTCTCCTCTCCTCTTCTCCCCTCCTTTCTCCTCATCTCCTCTCCCTCTCCCCTCTCACCTCTCCCCTCCCCTCTTCGTCTCCTCTTCCCTCTCCTCGTCTCCTCCCCCCTCTCCTCTTCTCTCCTCTTGTCCCGTAGTCTTTGCTGGAGCTGCATAAGCGGCGGAAGGCCGTGACGGAGCCGGAGGCCCGCTACTACCTGCGCCAGATCATCCTGGGCTGCCAGTACCTGCACCGCACCCGTGTCATCCACCGGGACCTCAAGCTGGGCAACCTCTTCCTCAACGATGACATGGAGGTGAAAATAGGTCAGGACAAGCCGGAGCCCGGGGACCTTCCCCTTCTTAGCAGCCCATCGGGCAGACCAAAGAGAAGCCCTAGAGATAAGGCTGCCGCCTTGCTCGAAAGGAAATCCCCTGGGCTTACAAAGGGAATGAATGCACCAGTAATTTCGTTTTGTGTCCGTCTCTCCCTCTAGGTTGTCCGCTCCTTGAGGGCGGGGATCCTGTCTAACGACTATTGTGCCCTCCCCAAGTTCTTAGTACACTGCTCTGCACACAGTAAGGGCTTAATAGTATTAGACAGGACTACAGTAATAAATAGCACTGATTGAAAAGCCATGCCCTTGGACGAGAGGTTCAGGATCAGCCTGGTAAAATCTAACGCAGCCCTCCATTTTAAACAGACTAATAGGAGCTGCTCCTCCTCTAGGCTGGAACTTCCTCCTTTAGACCGAAAGTTCCTTGTGGCAGGGAATGTGCTACCTCTACTCTCGTGGACTCTCCTGAGCACTTCATACAGTGCCCTGCAATACCGTCATTTGCAAGAGTTCATCCTGTGGGCTGCTCTTTTCACTTTCTTTCTTGAAACCTTTGACTCCTCCCCAGTGACCGGAGTGCGTGACTAAGACCTCATTGCCAACTTTGCAAGGACCCCGGCTCCCTCCGGCTCGATCTCTCTTGGAAAAAAGATGTCAGCTTTTAAGTCTGGAGCCGCCTTTAGGGCGGTGGGAGCCGGCAAAGTCAGCAAACCTTTAAAGTGCCATAAGCAGTCGCTAGACTTTATTGCTCTTACTAGTGCAGAGTACTGTCCAAACGTTTAATAATTGCGCTGTCAGCTGCTGACTACGGGCCAGGCACTCTACTAAGGACTGGGGTAGATACGAGTAAATCAGGTTGAACAGCAAACTTTAGAGTTGTATTCGCTAGGCCCCCGCAAGTAGTTTAACTTTTCATTCTGACCCCTCAGCTGTCTCTCCCACTCAATAATAATAATAATAATGGTATTTCACTCATAATAATAATGATAATAATGGTGTTTATTATTGCTATGTGCCAAGCAAGCACCATTCAAAGCACGGGGGTAGATACAAGGTCTTCAGGTTCTCCCACATGGAGCTCACAGTCTTAATCCCCATTTTACAGACGAGGTAACTGAGGCGCAGAGAAGTGAAATGACTTGCCCAAGGTCACACCGAAGACAAGTGGCAGGGCCGGGATTAGAACTCGGGTCTTCTGGCTCCCAAGCCCGGGCTCTTGCCACGAAGCCACGCTGCAGCTCATTCACTCATTGAATAGTATTTATTGAGCGCTTACTATGTGCAGAGCACTGTACTAAGCGCTTAGAAAGTACAATTCGGCAACAGATAGAGACCGTCCCTGCCCATTGACGGGCTGACAGTCTAATCGGGGGAGACAGACAAAAACAATAACAATGAATAGAAGCGAGGGGATGTCCACCTCATTAACAATCCAAGAGTCCCCTGTTTAGAGGGTGGGAGCAGAGCGTCCCTTAAGTGGCACCCTAAAAAGAGGTTAAAATGCCATCCAGGTTCAAAAATCTTGAGAAATCTGTCTCCCAGAGTAGGGAACCCTAGAGTCAGACCATATCGTCGAGCGTAAGCGGAGGCCCGGAGGGTCTCTTGTGAATGCAGATGGCTTCCCTCCGCTCCCTGCCATGAAGCCCTTAGCTCCACCTTCTCTCGTCTGAACATGGGAGTGCTCAGAAACAAGGCAGAAGAAGACACGCTGGCGGAAACCTGGTCTTGGATCAGTCCGATTCTCGCCCCTTAGCCGGACACCCCTGGTTCGAGAACTGAAAGAAGACTTGCTTCTGTAGGGTGACAGGGCCTCGCCTGCTGGTTTTGGGTGCCAGCTGGGCCCCCTTCCTGAATTGGGGTGGGGGACAGAGAGCAGGGGGAACGACCAGAATCGCTCAATCGTATTTAGTGAGCGCTTACTGAGTGCAGAGACCGTACTAAGCGCTTGGGAGAGTACAGCATAAGAATATAACAGACACATCCCCTCCCCGCAACGAGCTTGCAGTCTAGAGGGGAGACAGACGTTACTGTAAATAAAGTAGAGACAGGTATGGAAGTGATGTGAGGCTGGGAGGGAGGAAGAGCAAAGGGAGCAAGCCAGGATGATGCAGAGAGGAGAGGAGGGCTTAGTCAGGGAAGGCCTCTTGGAGGAGATGGGCCTTCGATAAAGGCTTCAAAGTGGGGGAGAGTCATTGTATGTCAGATTTGGGGAGGGAGGGCGTTCCAGGCCAAAGGGCGGGATGTGGGCGAGAGGTCGGCGGCGAGATAGATGAGGTCGAGGTGCGGTGAGGTGGTGAGCGTTAGAGGAGTGCAGTGTGCAGGCAGAGTTGGAGTAGAGTAGCGAAGCGAAGCAAGAGGGGGTAAGGTGATTTAGAGTCATTTACGTGAACGGGACTGGCTTGTGTTTCTTCTTCATCTTGTGGGGAGCCTCTTGGCTCAAGACCCCTCTGTGTTTGGGGAAAGGGATTAGAAGCGGGTATGGTGAGTGAGGGAAGCCAGGAAGAGTGGGAGGGCTTTGCAGAGAGGCCAAGCTGTGGCCCGTGGCTGCGGACACCTGTCCCTAGGTGTCATTCAGGGGACCCTGCTGAGGCCCTGGCCTGTGTCTGGGGACTGTCCGGAGGCCAGGGGGCAGGGCTGGAAGGGAAGAGGTTTTCCCCTGCAGATGCTTCCACCGTGAGGGGCCTCTGGACCGGTCACCACCAGTGGATGACCAGAAGTAGAGCTCCTGCCTTAATGGATAGAGCACGGGCCTGGGAGTCAGAAGGACCCGGGTTCTAATCCCGGCTCTGGCACGTGTCTGCTGTGGGACCTACGGCAACTCACTTACCTTCTCTGAGCCTCATCTGTGAAATGGGGATTAACGAGCCCCGTGTGGGACAGGGATTGTGTCCAACCGAATTAACTTGTATCTACCGAAGCGCTTAGAACAGTACTTGGCACATAGGACACGTTTTACAAGTACCATAATGATTATCATTAGTATTAGCTGCCGCTTTGGATCCCTCCCCCGTGGCCTCCTAAGCCCCCACCCCTCTGGTCTGGCCCTGGAAAGGCAAGGGTTGAGAGGGCAGATGCTGCAGTCCCTCAGGGTGGGTACTTCAGCCTCTGAACCCAGATCCACGTGGGTGGGGGCCCTATCCCCTTCCAGCACACGCGCGTGCACCCACACACACACACACTCTCCTCCTCCTCTCCTCCTCCTCTCCTCCTTCTCTCCTCCTTTCTTCTCCTTCCCCCGGAGCCAAACAACTCTCCTACCAGAACAACCGTCCCAGGGCTGTTTCTCTTCCCGGAGCCGAGTCGCAGCCCGTTGTGGCCTGCCAGTGGCACTGAGACACGGGCAGGGTGCCCGGTTGCCAGAGAGACGCGGGCGTCTGGGCCTAGAAGTCATATTTCCCGGGGGGAGGCCAGCTAGGCAGGCCCCCAGTGGAAAAAGGGGCCACCCCGGGGGGAGGCACCTGAGTGGGGAGGCGGAGAATGAGGTGTTCTGTGGGGGCTCGGGAGGAGCCCCAACTCACGACGATGCAGAGGGAGGACTTTCTGCTTTTTCCAAAGGTGACTTTGGCTTGGCCACCAAAGTAGAATATGATGGGGAGCGGAAGAAGACCCTGTGTGGAACACCCAATTACATTGCCCCCGAGGTCCTGGGCAAGAAGGGACACAGCTTTGAAGTGGACGTCTGGTCCATCGGTTGTATTATGTAAGTACGCCTGGGGTCTCAGCTCCCAGAGGACTTAGCAGGAAGTTGGGCGGGTTTGGTGACCGGGCCTTCTCGGTCGAAGGGGACACCTGGGACGAGCTTAGCTTCTTAAATCCGGGGGCGCCCTTTTCCCTCCGGGAGAACTCCCCTTCAAGAAAGGGGTTGGTCTGGTGTTTCCAGCAGTTTTGAGCCCAAATGATGGCTCGAATCCACCCAACAGTCTGTCCAAGTTGGGGTTTGCTCACCTCGTCACATCCCACTTGAGGGTTGGGCTGACTGCTGGCTTCTTATTAGTAATAATAATAGTAATAATTCTAGTACTTAAGTGCTTACTCTGTGCCAGGCACCGTACTGAGTGCTGGGGTGGATACAAGCAAATCGGGTTGGACACGGTCCCTGTCCCACATGGGGCTCACAGTCTCGATCCCTATTTTGCAGATGAGGGAACTGAGGCCCAGAGAAGTGAAGTGACTTGCCCAAGGTCACACAGCAGACAAGAGGTGGAGGTGGCTCCTTCAGACATGCCCTGAAATAGCTGAGCCGGCGCTCCCCGGGAGGCCAGAAAGTTCAGGAGAAGGGGGGTGGTTTGGAGCCATTTCTAAAATCTCCACTTGCCCTCCCCCTCCCGCCCCCAGACTGGGAGGTCGTTGTGAGAAGAGAATGTCTTCCACCTCTGTTGTATGGTACTCTCCCAAGTTCTTAGTACAGTGCTTTGCACACAGGAAGCGCTCAAGAGATGGCACCGATTGATTTCCCCCAAAGACCTCGGGGAGGAGTTCCAGTCTCCCCAGGTGGGCCGGGGGTTGGGGCTTTCTGACCCCCGTATCGGCGGGGTGTCTGCAAAGGGACCCCCAAGTGTTGGGGACGGCGCCCTGAGAGCCCCAAATTCCCACGGGTGACGTGAACTGGTGGAAAGGGCTTGGGTCCGGGGCACAGCCCACCTGGGTTCCAGCCCCGGCTCTGCGGTGACCCTGGGCCTCGGTTTCCTCATCTGGAACAGGGATGCATTATGGTGAAAATGAGTACCGACGAGCAGGTGTTACTTAAAGACAAGACAGTTAATGGACTGCCCCTCTTGGTGTCTTCTATGAGTCACAAGGAAACTGTGGATCAGTGCTCAGGGTGCAATTTTTGATTAAATATAAAGCGAAGGGAATTTTGGAGCTCGAACATGCTCCGTTGATATTGACAGAGAGAAAGAGAGCACCTCTTACACTCACCGATTACCTCCCCGGTACTTTAATCTCCCAACTTGGAGTCCTGGGGACCGGTGGGACCGTTAGCTTCCTGAGCTGGGGAACAGCTTCAGCTTGGAGAGATGGAGAAAGCGAGAGTGAGGAAAGAGGGAAGTCTATGGTGCCACTTGAGTAACAGCCACTGGACGGGAGCTGGGGGCAGTGGGTTCGGGGGGGTGGAATAATAAAAGGCCGGTTCTTCCCTCAAGGAGTTTCAGATCCGTTTTTGAGAGGTGGGAGAATCCGCCAGAGTCCCCTCCGAGCCCGGGGTATATAAACCTGGCCGTCCTGTAACACAGGAGTTGCAGCCGCGATGAACTTTAAGGAAACCTTTGGTGGCTGAGTCTCCGGTTCCTACGCCGTGTGGCCTGTCTGTTTCCTCTGCCGTTGTCTCGTGTTGGGCCCAGAGAGACAGGAGCGCACCGTCCGAAGAACATTCCCTAATTCCCCAACGGCGTTGTAGCCCACCCGAGTTAAGGAGGAACGGAGTTTATCCCTAGCCGACTGATCCCTCTGCCCTTGTGCTTCCAGGTACACTCTGCTGGTAGGCAAACCGCCCTTTGAAACATCTTGCTTAAAAGAGACATATATCAGAATTAAGAAGAACGAATACAGCATTCCCAAGGTAAGGCTCGGAAGGCTTCTTGGTAGCCGAGCGGGTCACGTTTTACCGCCTCGGCAGGAGGTCCTGGTTGGGGAAGGGAACGGGCCCACGTGGGCACCCGGCATTGCCTTCGAGGTGAGTATGAGTCAGCGGGGCGACAGCGAGCTGCATGTGGAGACTTTTTTGCTCCCGGTTCCCGCCGGGCTCCCTACCTGTCCAGAGGTTTTGATTTCAAATCCTGCCTTCCGCTCCGGATTCTCTAGAACGTAGGGAGAATTCCACAGCTCAGAACGTCGGGAAGGTTCTACGGTTTGGAAAGCCGCCTGGACAGGCTAAATATACATTTGAGAAGCAGCGTGGCTTAGTGGAAAGAACCCGGGCTTGGGAATCAGAGGTTGTGGGTTCTAATCCCGGCTCTGCCGCTCGTCAGCTGGGTGACTTTGGGCAAGTCCCTTCACTTCTCTGGGCTTGAGTGACCTCATCTGTAAAATGGGGATGAAGACTGTGAGCCCTGTGTGGGACAGTCTGATTACCCTGTATCTAACCCAGCGCTTAGAACAGTGCTTGGCCCATAGTAAGTGCTTAAAAAGTACCATCAGTATTATTATCGACTCCCATATTGGATTCCCCGCTCACCCAGCCCTGCCAAACTAGGATGACCTTTGGGTGAACAGTCAATATCTGGCATTTATTGAGCGCTTACTCTGTGCAGAGCAATGTACCGAGCGCTTGGAAGAGTACAGTGCAATAGAGTTAGTAGACCCAAACCCCGCTCACAGAGAGCTTACATCTACAGGGAGCCAGACCCATCCTTGGCTCGATGGGCTTTGGAGTTAAGCATGTCTGACCTTCCTGCCCTGCTTCCTTTTTGATCCCATAATGAGGCCGACTGAAACGAGCCACCGCCTCAAGCCCACGGGGCCTGCGCTTCCCAAAAGAGACTCCTTTCCTGCAATCCAGGCGGGATTTAGGACCAAAAATCATTTCTAACCACCCCCCACCCCTTCGCCCTCTCCTGTCCCTCCTTTGGAGGTTTTACTATCTCGGGCTCTCTGCCTCTCCGGCTCGCTGACGTCCCTGCTGGTCCGCGATCACCATTTTGTAGCCTTAGATAACGACCACCCTTCAGCATAGATAATGGCCGCTCTGCTAGCCTAAGCCTGAAGAAGTCATTTAGACCCTTTGTTACAATAATTATAATTGTAATTAGCGGTACTTAAGCATTAACTCTGTCATTCATTCAGTAGGATTTGATCCCCATTTCGCAGATGAGGGAAATGAGGCACAGAGAAGTGAAGTGACTTGCCCGTGGTTACGCAGCAGGCAAGGGCCAGAACCCGGGTTTAGAACTCAGGGCCCTCTGTCTCTCAGGCCTGTGCTCTTTCCAGTAGGCCACGCTGCTTCTCAGCTGTTTGGCTAGAATTCCTATTTTCCTGGAAGTCGGTGATCGACCCTAGTTGTGCAGCCGAACCCGCGAGCTGCCGTTGCTGACGACGGGCGGGATGCTGAGATCCCGTGGAGAGGTGTGGCCGCCATCCTGGCGGCGTCGAGCTGCCGGGGTTGTCGTTCATTCGTTCAGTCGTATGTCTCGAGCGCTTGCCGTGCGCAGAGCACTGTCCTAAGCGCTTGGGAGAGGATAATTCAACAATAAACAGAAACGTTCCCTGTCCGCGAAGAGCGCAGAGTCTGGAGGCCGAGCTTACGGCTGGCCGGCGCTCGGGCTGATCCCGCCGCCCCTCCTTTGTCCCGCACCCCAGCACATCAACCCCGTGGCCGCCTCCCTGATCCAGAAGATGCTGCGGCTGGACCCCGCCACCCGCCCCACCATCGTCGAGCTGCTCAACGACGAGTTCTTCACCTCGGGCTACATCCCCACCCGGCTGCCCACCACCTGCCTCACCATCGCCCCCAGGTTCTCCATCGCCCCCAACAGCCTGGACCACGGCAGCCGCAAGCCGCTCACTGTCCTCAACAAAGGTGAGGCTGCCGGGCCCTCGCCGCCCTCCCCGCCTCTCCCCAAGGACCGCCCGTGGCCCCTACCTCCTTCCCCTTCATCTCAAAGAGGAGTCGCCGAGGCCCTTAATGAGGCCTGGGAAATAACTTCAAGCTATTTTATTGTAGAGACTTTAATTTTTCCCCAACCTGCCCTCACCCCTGGGTTGTCTCGGCAGTAAAAGAAGCCCCCTTTTTCCTTATTCGTCCAAGGAGAGGTGACAGTTGCTACGCTATCTTTAATGCAGATAGCTGGGTTGATGTGTGTGGGGAGAGGTTTTTTTTTTTTTTATTAATTGGTATTTTGTTGAGCACTTACTATGTGCTAGGCATTGTACTAAGTGCTGAGGTAGATGCAACCTAATCAGGTTGGACACCGTCCCTGTCCCACAGCGGGCTCACAGTCTTCATCCCCGTTTTACACAGGCTCAGAGAAGTGAAGTGACTTGCGCAAGGTCACACAGCAGTCAAGCGGCAGAGCCGGGATTGGAATCTGGGTCCTTGGGACTCCCGGGCCTGTGCTCTATCCATTAGGTCGCACTGCTTCTCTAAAAGAAGCATCTGAAAGAAAGGCCCCCGCCACCACTCCTTTGAGGAAGGAGGTGCCTTTGGAAACCGTTTTCAGGGCCAGCTGGTTGGTGTCTGTGGCCATCCCCTCCTACCCTGGCCCAACCTGGCTTGCGTGACTTAGTGGATAGACCGCAGGCCTGGAAGTCAGAGGACCCGGGTTCTAATCCTGGCTCTGCCACTTGTATGCTGTGCGACCTTGGGCAAGTTGCTTCACTTCTCTGGGCCTCAGTTCCCTCATCTGTAAAAGGGGGATAAGGACTGTGACCCCTATATGGGACAGGGACTGTGTCCAACCCGATCATCTTGTATCTCCCCCAGTGCTTAGTACTATGCTCGGCACATAGTAAGCACTTAACAGATACCACAATTATCATTACCTTCACGCGGGCAGAGGGGATGTCGGGATGGAGTTGAGTTGTCAGAGGCCAGTTTGGCAGAGTTAGCATTTGGGGTTCTGGAGGGTCCTGTTTTTGCTGGAGAAAGTGTGCTTTTTCTGGATCCTGGGTGCTTTTTCTTGCCTGCTTCACCCCCCATCCTCCCCTCCCCTTCCTGTTTGAACTCCAGTTTATTCAGTGCCCTTCCCGATTAGGGTTCTCTTCCCTTCTCCATGCCCAGATCCTCCAAGTACCTTCCCTTCCCCATCAGTAACCACTGACTCCCCTCGGCCTCCCTCTGCTCTGTTCGTGATTTCCCCCAGCCACTCCTGACTGCCTGATTTCCCCCACCCTTCCCCACCCCGCCAGGCCTTGGGGGCCGTCTGGGATCCCCACCCGGGCGTCCTGTTGCCACTGTCCCTCAAACGGCTGCCTCGGTTCCTCCCTCCAACCAGGACTGGACAGCCCCGTGGTAGAGAAGGTGCCGGAAAAGGAGGAGGCAGCCCCCCGGGAGCAGGGCGAGCCCGCGGATTACCACCTCCCCGAAATGCTGCAGCAGCTGACGACCGTCAATGTGGCCAAGCCCTCTGAGCGGAGGCTGGTGAAGCAAGGTGAGGACCGGGGGCTCTGCTGTGCCTCTCGACGAGCGGGACGCCTGGCCGGCTCGAGGCGAGGGGGCTCACCCTCCCCTCGGGGAGCAGGTGGGCGGTCGCCCAGCACGAGACACCCAGGAGGTTCCCGAGGTGACGTGTTCACGCCGCCGCTCGTCTCTGCGCCTCAACTCCTGTTCTTCTTGTGTTCCAGAGGAGGCCGAGGACCCCGCCTGCAACCCCATCTTCTGGGTCAGCAAATGGGTGGACTACTCAGACAAATATGGCTTAGGTAGGTCTCCTCGCCCCTTCTCTTTTTCCAGATGGATAGACTAGCCACCAAAGTCGCCTCCTCCCAAGGGCAGCAAGGGGTAGGTCGTCCCCGAGCAACAAGGGAGGGCGGTGGAGCTGAGGAAGAACAGTGCGAGAGAAGGGAGTGGAGGACTGCGCTCCTGACCGTGGCAGTCTTTCCACTCAGAACCCCCGGCAGTGGGGCGGAGGGGTGGGCGTTTGTGTGGGCGTGCGCATCTCGACCCCAGAGGTCAACCGGCAGCCGGAGTCGGTCCTCTCCCGGGGCCGTGCCGGGAGCTGATGGAGATGGGTCGCTGGAAGGCCAAGGCCTCTGCCACCCAGCCAGCTGGGAGGGTGGACAGCTGGTCCGGGCCCCCATCCTAGTAGGTGCCTGGCTTCTGCTTGAGTAACCGTTGGGCCCGTGCGGGCCCACCTCCCCGGCCCAGGCTACCAGCTGTGTGACAACAGCGTGGGCGTCTTGTTCAACGACTCCACGCGGCTCATCATGTACAACGACGGGGACAGCCTGCAGTACATCGAGCAGGACGGCACCGAGTCCTACCTCACCGTGCGCTCCTACCCCTCCACGCTCACCAAGAAGGTAAGGGGGAGGTTTGGACGTCAAGGACACGGCGTGGGTTGGGCAGGAGAAGAGGGGCGGACCAGCCACGGGGCCCGGTTGGGCCTGTCGGAGGCCCTGGGCTACTTGGGTGGGTGGGCGGGGCCGGTCCTGAGTCCTGACACCTTTGGAGGGTAGGGGGAGTTTCAGGCCCTGCGTCAAAGGGGGAGGACCGAGTGGGGACCCCCTCAAACCCTCCTTCATAACATGCGCTCTTTGGCTTTAGCTAGGAAGGGTGAGGGGCATTTGCTTGGGGGGCTGCTGGCAGGAGCTGGGAAAACGCTCTCTGGGCCGAGTGAGTGGTTCCCGAGGGAGCCGGCTTGTGGGATCCCCTCCTCCAGGCCGGGGGGCCCTGTCTGTCTCCCCATTTGACTTGGGGAGGGAGGGAGGGAGGAGAGATGGGTCGTTCTAGTGTGTCACGGCCGGTACTGAGACTGGAGTTCGGGCCGGGGGGACCCGGGACTGAGTTGGATGGGAAATGTCCCAGGGTGGCCTGTGTAAGCCCGCACCCCAGCCAGGCTTGGAGCGGGGGAGCCCCTCCGGCCCCTCCAGCCCCTCGGCCCCAGCCGGAAGGGGCAGGAGACTCAGCTCCGAGTGGGCCCGTTCGCTATGGCGCGGGCCGGACACTGGGCCAGTCCGCTCCGGGCCTCAGTGCGGGGGAAGCCACCCCACACGTGCCCATTTGCCTTGCGGGTCAGCGACCCCGGGCTGCGTGGGGTTCGGTCCCCAAGCCGCCGCTGGCAGAGGCGAGGTCAGGTCCGGGCCGCAAAACGATATCGCTCGCCGGCCCCGCTCTGTCCGGGCTCTGGCTGAACGGCGTCCCCGACCCCCGCAGATCACGCTGCTCAAGTACTTCCGCAACTACATGAGCGAGCACCTGCTCAAGGCCGGGGCCAACATCACCCCGCGGGAGGGAGACGAGCTGGCCCGTCTCCCCTACCTGCGCACCTGGTTCCGCACCCGCAGCGCCATCGTCCTGCACCTGAGCAACGGCACCGTGCAGATCAACTTCTTCCAGGTGAGCTCCCGCGCCCCACCTCGCCACCCCGTCCCGGGGCACCGCCTCGGGGTCTGGGCCGGCTGCTGCTCCCTCTGCCCTCCCCGCCTGCGTTAGGGCCCCTCCTTGGTAGCTGGCTCTAGCCCAGCTGCTCTATCCTCCGGCCAGGCGCTCTCCTTCTTCCCGCACTTGTTTATCTATCTTCCCGCCGAGAGTGAACGTCCTCCCTCCCCTCGCAGGTGGAGAGGTCGCCGGTGCCCCCGTCTCGCCATCCCCTTCCAGGGGTCCCGGGAGACTTGGCTCCGTCCGGCCGTGTTCCCCAGCGTGACTGCCTAAATCCGCTGCAGCAGCAGCCTCGTTAGCCCTGGGACCACCCTTCGAGAGCCGGCTCCACCGCTGCCGGCAGCGGGGAGGGGCAGTGTTTGGGCAAAAAGCCCGGGGAGCTCCAGAACAGGGGAGACACAAGTCACCCCCTCTGGGTCCTAGCTCGTTTGGAACCTGGGTTAGTTCTTATTACCTAAACCGTGGGTCAGGCTGAGACTCGGGGACCAGACCTGGGCTCGGGCGGCTCCATCCCCCAGTAGATTTCTCGTCTTACTAGTGGGGCTCCCTCCCCGGGTTACTAGCAGCAGAGGATGATATTTGGGAGCAGCCTAAGGCCTGGCTTAGCAGGACTAATGAGGTGAAGGAAACGAAGCAGTCCCGTGCCCCCGCCCCTGCCACCCCTTTCCTGGGACCGCCCCTGGGACCGGGCCCAACCTAGCCGTGCAGGGAAGATGGTGGAGCCGGCAACAGCACCTGCCCCTCCTGGGGAGAGAGACGGGTGGGCGGGCGAGGGTCCTGACGGTCCTGGGCCCGTCGCTCCCCGGCAGGATCACACGAAGCTGATCCTGTGTCCCCTGATGGCGGCCGTGACGTACATCGACGAGAAGCGCGACTTCCGGACGTACAAGCTGAGCCTCATCGAGGAGCACGGCTGCTGCCGGGAGCTGGCCAACCGGCTCCGCTACGCCCGCACCATGGTGGACAAGCTGCTCAGCTCCAAGTCGGCCGGGGCCCGGCTCAAGGCCTCAGCCTGAAGCGGGCCCCGAGGCCCCCGGCCCCGCTCTCGCTCTCACCCCTCCTCCGCCCGCGCGCCAGGATCTCCGGCACCGGCCGCTGCCGGGCCGCGGAGCCGGCGGCGGGCGGGCGCAGGGCCCGGGCCGGCTGCAGACCCTCCTCCCCTCCCGCTCTCTGTGAGGAGTTGGTCGCAGAGGGTTCGGAATCAACCAAGGAAACTCAGGCACAGGCCTGTCCCCTCTTTCTCCCGGTCCCCGGGCTGGCGGGGGGAAATTATCATGTAAGTTATTTGTACATGTTTGTGTATGTCTGGGCGCCTCAGGTTTCTGCCTCCCTGAATTGTATAGAGATTTTTTTAAAAAAGATAAAAACCAACTTGTGCGGCGAAGCCTGAGGACTCAGCTTCTTAAACATTAAAGATGTTTGTACCCAATTAAACTTTTTGTATATTACCTGGCACATGGTGTCTGTCTCCCTTCTTCTAGGCAGCCATTCTTCCCCCCTCTGGGAGTGAGTGGGGTGGGGTGGGGTCCCGGGGTGGGGCGAGAGGTCTCGGACGCCGCCCGGCCTGGGCCGCCTCTGAGCGGCTTTCCGGTCTAATCCCACCAACAGGACGCTCGTTCACAAGGGACCCAGCTCGGCTCCACCCTGCCACGTCCCCACTCTTCCTATCGCTTCTATTCCTGCGGCGGCTCCGCTCCCACCATCCCAGAGGGATGACTGGGACCTCACTTCCAAGGAGCCGTGCGTATCCTGAGGCGTTCCCTGCTGGAGGTGGAACCACTCCTGAGGGAAAATGGTCAACTGGCACAGAGCTGGCTCTTTCCGGCTCCTCTGGGCCACAGCTGCTCTTGCCGTTAACTCCGGCCCCTCCTCTGTCTTCCAGGGAAGGTCTCCGCCGGCTGCAGGCAGGAAGATCAAGCCCTAGCCGTCTTCCCCCACTGAGGCCGGGCCAAGGACCGGCAGGAGGCCGCAGAGTTACCCAGGTAGGAAGTTTGGGGTCTTTCCCGGTCCTGCCCTAGCACCGTTACACGAGTTGCTGCTTGAAAAGCGATTTATTTACAACAGAGGCCAAGAGTTACAATAGAAAAATCCCATTCCCAAGCCCCTGACCAAAGCCAAGGAGAGAGGGGGATGCAGGCGGGGCTGGTGCCTGAGTTTCCGTGGGCTGTGGTCTGTCTGGGTGGGCAGAGGCAGGGAGCACACCCCACCCTCACCCCTCTCTGCCTTCTCATGAAGAGCAGAGCTTGGGATCTTCCCCCTCAAAGGCCAGCGCGTAACTTGATCTTCCGGTGATGTTGATGCTGTCTCCTTCCCCAGTGCCAAGTTTCCATAGTAACCAGCCATCGTGAGGCAGTCCCCGGAAGGTGGGAGGCCTCTGGAGGATCTCCAGTGCCCCTTTCCTGACCCACGAGCTCCAGGTGTTTGTGAGGTGTGCTGCACCGCCTTCCCGACAATTACACGGTGAGACCACACGGAAGCGTTCAGGGAAATCCACAGAACTAGAGCCCGTCCCCAGGAGGCTCCCTGGTCTCCCGACCCCCAGCTTCCCTCCCGCTCCGAGGTCTTCCCTGCCCAGTTCCCTAGAAACGGGGCCCCACTTCTGAGCGGTGGGACGCGGTAGTGGGAGCCGAGGCATTTAAAGCAGAAGTACCGGCCAAAAAAAGAATCCGGGTCTACGTCGATCCAACGGTGGTACCCCCTGAGCGCTTACTATGTGCAGAGCACTGCACTAAGCACTTGGAAAAGTACCATATTAAGGAATTAGCGGACACGCTCCTTCCCCACAATGAGCTCACAGTCTAGCCGGCAGGACAGAGTAGGCGGTCACCCTCGGAGGAGCGGGGCTGGAACGTGAGGCAGGTGTCTCAGCCGAGGATTGATCGATGTTATTTACTGAGCGCTTCCTGTGTGCACAGCACTGTACTAAGCGCTTTGGAGAGTATAACAGAATCAGCAGACATCTTCCCTTCTTATAACAAGCCTACAGTCTCAAAGGGCAGGGTGAGTGGCAGTCCAAAGCAAGAAAGCTCTGAGTGGGGACCAATTCTCCAAACCCCACTAGGAGGAATGGAATCGCTGCCCTGCCGCTTGCCTGAGCTGCCGGGAGGAAGCAGCGTGGCTCAGTGGCAAGGGCCTGGGCTTGGGAATCAGAGGTCATGGGTTCGAATCCCCACTCTGCCACTTAGCTGTGTGACTGTGGGCAAGTCACTCAACTTCTCTGCGCCTGTGACCTCATCTGTAAAATGGGGATTAACTGTGAGCCTCACATGGGACGACTTTACCCTGTATCTCCCCTAGCGCTTAGAACAGTGCTCTGCACATAGTAAGCGCTGAACAAATACCAACATTTATTATTATCTGTGAAAGAGCTGTGGATTCTTGGGAGAAAGGTACTTCATCAAGCCCCAGGATGCTGCTCTAACCGCCTCCGCCCCCAGCGCCGAGCCGGCTAGAAAGGGGAGTGAGGGCCGGAGGAAGGGCGAGTTGCATTTTGCCGCCTACCCCCCTCTGCCCCTCACGTCCGGGGAGGGATGGGCGGAAAGCCAAGTCGCTCGGGTCCCGCCCCCCGACCCCATCCTCTGCGGGCCGAGGGCAGGAGAGGAAGGGGGAGAAGGGGAGACATACAGTAATGTACTGCGAAGGCAGCGGCCGCCGTCATTTTAATTTAAAACAGACGGGCAGCCCCGTGTCCGGAGGCCCGGCCTCGGCGGTGAGACCGGGGAGCCGGACCGGCCCAGACAAAAGAGGGCACAAGGGAGAGTTTCTCCGGCTCCGTCCGAGCAGGGCGGCCGCGAGGCCGAGGGGAAGCCGGGGACAGGGCGGGTAGGGTCCACCTGCTTCCTCCGCGTCTCTCACTCTCGGCCCTTCCTGCTTCCCTAAGAGCCCGAACAGGGACAAGGGGCTGAAGCCAGAGTGAGGCAGACGGAGAAAGCCTTTCGGCGGGTCACGGTTGCCGGTCGGTCCTCCCCCCGCCGGCTACCTCCCGCCGAGCTGCTCCGGCTCCTCCTGCTCCTCCCCGTAGTAGGGCCGAAAGAAGCGCTCGGAGGCACAGCCCCGCATGGCCCGGTGCGTGTGCAGGAGCAGCAGCGGGAAGCGGGCCGTGAAGTACTGCACGAACTCCTCGGGAACAGCCCCCAGGGCCCGCTGCGCCTCGCCGGGCAGCTCGTGGTAGTGGTGTTTCTGCCGAAGGAGACCCCGTCCACGCTGTTGGGCAGCCCCGGTTCTCCTTTCCGGCCCCCGGGTCTCCGACCCGTGACGGAGTCGGGGAGGTTAAGGGGACCCGGGCCCTCAGCGCGGGGAGGAGAAGCCCCGCTCGGTGCTTCGTCCGGCCGGAGCTCCCTCGGGGGCAACAAGTCCCTTCCTGGACCGAGGATGCAGGTAGAGCCTCTCTGGGTCTCCTCTCCCCCGCCCCCATCAGTCCCCTCCGGGTTTCCCCCCGGGGCTCGCCCACCCCACCGGGCCCCTCCGGGTCTCCCCCGGGCCCCAGCTTCCCCGTACCTTGTTCCTCATAGCTCGGAGAAGGTCCCGCACCGACGTCCCTTTGTAAGACCGGAACTTTCGCAAGTCTGGAAAGCCCGGCGCGCTCCGTCAGGGGCTGGGCTCTGGCCCGGGGATCAAAGCCTCTCCCCGGGGATGGGGCCTAATGAGTTATGTGGTCCAGCCCTCCTCCCTCGAGGTAGGAGAAAACCATCTGGGGCCAGGCCGGGACCCAGCTCTGGCCTGGTGGAAAGAGCCCGGGTCGGGGAGTCAGAAACTGGGTGCGTTTCTTTTTTGTGGTGTTAGGCACTTATTACGTGTCAAGCTCTAAGCGCCGGGGTAGGTTCAAGTTCATCAAGTTGGAGACAGTCACATGGGGCTCACAGTTTAAGTAGGAGGGAGAGGATTTAATCTCCATTTTACAGTTGAGGAAACTGAGGCACAGAGAAGTTAAGTGACTTGCCCATCGTCACACAGCGGTCAGAGCCGGGAATAGAACCCAGGTCCTCTGACTCCCGGGTTCGTGCTCTTTCCACTAGACCACGCTGCTGCTCTAATCCCAGTTTGCCCACTTATAGATTGTGTGAGCAGGGATAGGTCACAGCTTCTGGGTGCCTCAGTTTCCTCCTCTATAAACTGGGGCTTAAATTCCTCTTCTGTCCACTCTTACACTTGTGAGACCCCCGTGTGTCCAACTGGAATGTATTATATGTACCCCTGCCCTTACAACAATGCTTGGCCCATGGTAAACACTTAAAGACGGCAATTATGATTATTCTCCAGGCAGTTTGGTTCCTGGGCTGGGGAGAAGGGGTCACTGTGGCAGAGGTTCCATCGGGGGAGGGGTCTGTGGGGGCTGGGGTGAGCCCGTGACCGGGCGCAGGCGTACCCATCTGCAGCGGGGCGGAGATGTGCACGTGCCAGTCGCCCCGGACGACGGCGCGGCCCCCGGCCTCCAGCTCCGACAGCACGGGCCCCTCCGCCGCCTCCTTCTCCAGCCGGTCGCTCACGTCCTGGGGGCCGCAGGAACCATTCCCAGGAGCTGCCCTGCCTTCCCCCATCAGCACGGCCCGCTCCCACCCTCTGCCCGTGTCCCCTCCCCGTCCGCTCCCCTCAGGGCCCCTGCCCTGCGCCAGGGGTTTGCCGCTCACCTGGAAGAACTGCAGCTGCTTGGCCGGGCTCCAGAAGAAGGGATGGGCCAGCACGCGGTGGGCCGAGGGGCGCAGCGGGGGCCTGGCGCTCAGCATGGCTCCCACCAGCTCTCGGGCAACCATCTTGTCTGGGGCGTGGCAGGAACGTCACGGCGGCCCAGATCCCTTCCCGTCCCACCCTACCGTCCCGTCCCAAAGTGCTCCTCCCCAACCCCTCACCCCTCCACACTCCCCCCACCCACTCCAGGCCCGACCGGAGCCTTCCCCAGGCCCGGTGGGTCAAAGTCCCTCGGGCTGCGGGCGGGGAGCACCGGCTTCCCCCTGGAGGCGCCGGGGCACCCAGGAAAATGCAAAGACCGGGGCTCGAACTGCTGTCTAGGGACCCCCAGCCGAGCTGTCCCGGGGCTTGGGAGGAGGTCTCGGGAGAGGGATGCCGGGATGGGGGCCCGGGAGGGGGCCCGAAAGGATCTGGGGAGGCTCTCACCATGGGTCTGGCTCTCCAGGTAGGTGAGTTGGTGGGCCGCGGCCAGGATGTTGGCCTGGCGGTGCAGGCTGTCCCCAAATGGATGCTCTCCACCAGACAGCACGTAGTAGAACACGCAGCCTGCGGAGAAGATGTCCACGGCGCAGGTCTGGAGACACCGAGGGAGGACGGTGAGCGAGGGCCGGGGACAGCAGGGGAGACAGTTGGGGAGAGTAGGGACAGGGCCGAGTCTTCTTCTACTCGGCTGAATGGTGGTGACTCCCACCCTTTCCTTCACTCTCCTGCTTGGGGACGCGGCACTCCACCAGGTACCAAACTTGGGAATTTGTTCCTGGTGGGAGGAGCCGGGAGATAGGAAAAACAAAACAACAACCAGGGTGGCCTAGTGTTGCTTGGGTGTCAGAGGAACTGGGTTCTAATCCCAGCTCTACCACTTGTCTTCTGTCACAACTTCTCTGGACCTCAATTTCTTCCTCTGTAAAATGGGGAGTCGATACCCAGTCTCCCCCGTGAGCCCCGTGTTGGACACAGACTGTGTCTGCCCCATGTTACATTTTCCCCAGCGCTTATTACAGTGCTCGACACATGCTAAGCGCTTAATCACAATTATTATTATTAGTATCGAATCCCAGTGACTACGGAGCGGGGAGATGAAGTTGGGGATCGGCTCCTTAAAATTCCTCTTGCCTGAAGCGCTGGGCACATATGCCAGGCTGCCTGGAGGAGGAGGAAGAAAGGGGACGGGAAAAAAAAGCTATGCTGTCCCATAACGTTGTAAGTTCCTAGAGAGCAGGGATCGTGTCTACCTACAGCACTCCTAAGTGCTTAGAACAGTGCTCCACACAGCAGGTGCACGGTCAATAACCCTGATCGAGAACACACAGGGTTGGTGGGACTGAGGTGGACCCATTCCTCCCTCCCTCCCTCCATCCATCCATCCGTCCCCTCCCCGCCGTGGGGTGTCCGACTCACGGGGTTGTCCCGGGGCTGGGGGCGCAGGAGCTCGGGGGCCATCCAGCCCTCGGTGCCGGGGATGCCCGAGCGCAGGCTGAAGCTGCGACGTCCCCGGGGCAGCTTCTTGCAGAGGCCGAAGTCGGAGAGGACGGCCCGGCTGCACCCGCGGCTGTCGGGCCCCGAGATGAGGATGTTGCAAGGCTTCAGGTCTCGGTGAACTAAAGGGGGGTGGGACAGACACGGGGGTGGGGATCAGGGCGGAGGCCGAGGGGAGCCTGGGCAGGAGGGCGGCTTTGACACTCACACTGAGCCTCTCCCCGCCTGCCCCCTACTCCATCTTCTGAATGAAAGGGGAGAAGTGTGTGTGTGTGTGTGTGTGTCTTCATCCTTCACCCTCCCCACCTGCATGCAGTCACTGTCCCAGAGGGAAAAGGAAGAAAGGGGACGGGAACAATGAGGGAGACCAGCGGGACAGGGGGAGGAAGGTCCAGCAGACTCTTCCACCTGGGTGGTAAGCTCCTCTAGACTCTAAGCTCCTCGGGGGCAGGGATCCTATCTTCCCACAAGATTGCATGATGCTCTCTCAAGCACTCAGTACAGTGCTCTGCCCCCAGTAGGCGCTCAATAAATACCACTGACTAATGGATTATTGGGCTTATATTCCCATTAGTTGGGCTTCGGGACGGGCTTCAACCCAATTGAAGAACAGCCAGTCTGGACCCGTGCACGAGCCCGAGCCTCCCAGACCGCTCCCCTCCCCCCCCCCCCCATATTCCGAGAGTACAGGAGAGCCCCCTCCTCTCCTTCCCGGTCCCCCGGTACCGATATTGAGAGAGTGCAGGTGAGCGAGTCCAGATGCAGTCTGCTGCAGCAGGGCCACGGGCTCCAAGCTCAGGCCGGGCACGCCACCATTTTCCACATACTGAGGGGCCACAGAAAGAACAGAAGAGGAGGAGGAGTGTAGGTCACTAGCCCTGCTGGGGGAGGGGCTGGACCAGAGGGAAAGGGCTGGTGCCAGGGGAGATGGGCCGGTGCAGGGAAAGGGGCTGATGTCAGGTGGGCTGAACGGGGGAACGTGAGGCAGTGCCTATGATTTTTAAAAAATATTTGTTAAGCACTTACTCTGTGCCAGGCACTGTTCTAAGCACTGGGGTAAATACAAAATAATCAGGTTGGACACAGTCTAGGTCCTACATGGGGCTCACTGTCTTAATTCCCATTTCATAGATGAAGGACCTGAGGAACAGAGACCCAAGGTCACTCAGCAGACCAGTGACAGTAGCCGGGATCAGAACCCACCGGGATTAGAACCCAGGTCCTTCCGACTCCCAAGCCAGTACTCTGCCCCTTAGGCCCCGCTGCTTCCCACGATGTGGGGATGGGGAGAGGTGGTGGGGGTAGGCGGCCCTCTGGCACAGAATGGATTTAACAGCGGGCAGGGGAGAAGGGGCTTGGCCTGCTTCTCCCTCGCCGGTAGCAGTCCCTCCCGCCCATTTACTCCCTCCCTCGGCCCACCCGTGTCCCTCCGCGGGCCTCACCTCCTGCAGAGAGGCCAGGCAGAGCTCCAGTGCGATGTAATGGAACTGGGGCCCCCGCTCGGTGCAGAAGTAGCGCACTACGTTGGGGTGTGCATCCGACTCCCGCAGCAGCTGCACCTCCCGCTCCACCAGCCCAAAGCACTCACGCAGCAACCGCTTCACCGCCACTGCCCGATCCTCGAACTGGCCCCTGTGGGAGGCCCCGGGGACGCAGTCAGAGAAACCGAGGCCGGGGACACGGGGAACCTCGGGAGGGAGAGGGAGAGGCCGGGGGGGGGGGGGGGGGAGATGGGGCAAATCAGGGTGACAATAATAATAATAATAATAAGGATGATGATTGTGCTGTTTGTTAAAACACTTGCTAGGTGCCAAGCATCGTGCTGATACAATACAAAGAATAAGCACTTACTATGGGGTAAGCACTGTTGAAGATGCAATCGGATCAGACACAGTCCCCATCCCCCCGGGGACTCAATCTAATGGAGGGAGGCGAGAACGGGTACTTAATCCCCATTTTACAGGTGAGGAAACTGAGGCACAGAGAAATTTAGTGACTTGCCCAAGGTCACCCAGCAGACGAGTGGTAGAGCTGGGATTAGAACCCAAATCTCCTTACACCTCGCCCTGTGCTCTTTCCACTGGGTCACAAGCTTTCTAGGAAATGTCAAAGAAAGACTAAAAATCAGAGACCAGAAGACACAAACGATTTACTCTCCCCCACTTCAAAGCCGCACTGAAGGCCCATTTCCTTCAAGAGGACTTTTCAGACTAAAACCCTCCCTTCCTCTTCTCCCACTCCCTTCTTCGTCACCCTGACTTGGTCCCTTTGTTCTTCCCCTGTCCCAGCCCCACAGCATTTATGTGCATAGCTGTAAACTCATTGTGGGCAGCGACTATGTCTTTTTTGTTGCATTGTGCTCTCCCAAGCACTTAGTACAGTGCTCTGCACATAGTAAACACTCAATAAATACGACAATGAATGAATGAATGAACAAATGGAGGGACACTGAGAAGCAGAGAAGAAGATGAGGGATCAGGAGAGGCGGAAACAGAACAGGGGCTTCAGACCTGTGAGTCCTGACCCCCAGCTGGATGGAGCCTCCCCAGGCCAAACCTCCTGTACGAGTCAGGCTGGGGATCAGGGCTTTTTGGGGTGACTGGAGTAAACCCTGGCTCAGCTTGCTCTACCAACAACCTCACATCTGAAAGCTCAGCCAGGGCTGGGGAAGGAGAGGAAGGGAGAGGAGATGGGAAGAAGCAGCGTAGCTGAGTAGAAAGTGCTTGGGCCTGGGAAACGAGGGTTCTAATCCTGGCTCGGCCACTTGCCGACTGTGCAACCTGGGGTAAGACACTGAATTTCTCTGTGCTTCAGTTTCTTCATCTGTAAAATGGGGTGAAATAGCCATTCTCTCCCCTGCGCCCACCCCTCCTCGGCCCCTACAAAGACTATGAGCCCCCTGTGGGACAGGGACCTAATTATTTTTGTGTCTACCCCAGCACTCACCCCAGTGCTTGACACGATTATTAATCTCTCTGAACAAGGAAAAGGAAGAGGGGACATGGGGCCAACAGGGGTTCTGAATGGTTGATGAGTTCCTGGGGAAGGTCTCCCAGTTTAGCG
Organism: Ornithorhynchus anatinus; assembly: GCF_004115215.2. Lineage (NCBI taxonomy): Eukaryota > Metazoa > Chordata > Mammalia > Monotremata > Ornithorhynchidae > Ornithorhynchus > Ornithorhynchus anatinus. Next base: position 30,929,169 of record NC_041729.1, on the reverse strand, counting down.
GGGAGAGGAGAGCAGGACGGGGAGAGGAGAGCAGGACGAGTGAGGCCTGGAGAGAAGAGCCCCAGGGCCCCTCCTTGGGAACCACTCTGCCTCCTCCTCCCCCCACCCCTCCCCGGGGTCCCAACAGGGCTCCCCAGGACTGCCGGGGAGAGCCACGGATGGGCATCACGGCCGTCTCCTTACCTGAACACGAAAGTCCCTCCGGCTCCGTGACCCAGAACGTCCCGGGGGTTGAAGGAGATTTTCCCGACCACTGTCAGGTCCTCAGCTGGAGGGTAGGAGGGGAGAGAGACAAGGGGATGGAAAGAAGGAAACAGAACTTAGAGATCCCCTCCCTGCCCAGTGTGTGTGTCCAAGAGCAGGAGAAAGAGGACCTCAGCATAGTCTAGCAGAAAGAGTACAGGACTGGGAGTCAGAGGACCTGGGTTCATTCCTTCATTCAATCGTATTTATTGAGCACTCACTGTGTGCTCAGCACTGTACTAAGTGCTTAGAATGTACCATTCTGCAACAGATAGAGACAATCCCTGCCCAACAATGGGCTCACAGTCTAGAAGGGGGAGACACAGCAAAACAAAACAAATAGGCATAAATACCATCAAGATAAATAGAATCACAGATACACACACATCCTTCATAAAATAGAGTAATAATATATACAAATATAATCCAGACTCTTCCATGTACCTGCTGTGTGACCTTGGGCAAGTCACTTACTTCTCTGTGGTTCAGAAAATGAAGATTTATTTCCTGTTCTGTCCCCGGCTTAAGACTGTGAGGCCCATGTGGGACTTGAGTGTCTTGTATTTACCCCAACACTTAGTACAGTGCTTGGCACATAGTAAGGGCTTAACAGATACCACAATTATTATCATTATCGCTAGTGTTATTACTATCATTACTTCAATAGGTTCCACTTTGGCCCATTGAAGACCTTGAAAGTGAACTCAACTCCCCGCACTAGGGAAGCTCTTTGGAGGCTGGTCCAGTGTTTGAGAATGAGCCCAAGAAGGGAAGATTCAATCATTTTTGGTGTCTGTCTCCCCCATTCTAGACTGTGAGCCCGTTGTGGGCAGAAACTGTCTCTCTCTGTTGCTGAACTGTACTTTCCAAGCACTTAATACAGTGTTCTGTAGAGAGTAAGCTCTCAATAAATGCGATTGAATGAATGAATCCTGGAAAAGTGTCACGAGCCCCTCCTCAGGACTGGTTGTCTGCCCAGAGGAGTGGTGCCAGGTGTGCAGGCTTGAGCTGAAGTCCTAATATGGGGGCAGGAAAGGCCAAGACCAGTAGCCCTGGGGGGAGAAGACACAAGGTCCCAAAGCCCCCCGCTTGGATTAACCCCAGGACAGGTTGGGTAGGAATGCGGCAGGGTGTGTGGTCAAGGGGGACCCTCTTCTTCAGCTGGTTACCATCTTGAGGGGGAACCACAGGGAGAAGTAAAAATATTTTCTTCCCGGAAAGGCCAGGCATTTAACAGCTCTGCTGCCCCGACAATGGCCTCAGCAATGGCCTCAGCAACGGCAGGGTTGCCCAGGGGGCAGCGAGAGCTGATTTGGTCCGCCCTGCTGCTCAGTGAGGACAACGGAGCCACATCCTGCCAGCTTATTGAATGGGAGCTGTGGGGGGCCGGGGCCAACTTTCTCCCGCCTACTCCCCACTGGACCCCCCCCTCCAGAATTAGGCTGGGCTGATTGCCGAAGGAAAAAAAGCAAAGCTTCTGCTGCTCTGAATTGGGTTTTTTTGTTGTTGTTGACTTGTTAGGCCTTTCTATGTGTCAAATACTGCTCTAAGTGCTGGGATGCATACAGGTAAATTAGGTTGGACATAATTCCTGTCCCGTATCAAGCTCACAGTTTGATAGGAGGTAAAACTGAGGCATGAAGAAGTTTAAGCAACTTGCCCATGATCACACAGCAAGCATTTGGCAGAGCTGAGATGAGAACCCAGGTCCTCTGATTTACAGGACTGTGCTCTTTCCACTAGGCCACACTGCTAGGGGAGGGCTGCCCTGGGGCTCCTGGATTGGCTGGAGCAGCATCTCGGACAGTTCCCGCTTACTTTAGGCCTAACTGGCCGTCAAACGAGCCTTCCTCAACTGCGGCTAGAACAACTGCCCTCCAGGGATTGTCGCTGGCCGGGGGATATTGTCCCAGATTGGGGAAACCACTGGCCGCTGGCACAGATCGCCACTGTCCAGGAGCTCTTTGCCTGCCATTCACAATCGCTCTGCTCCCTCCAGCTGGCACAGGTGCCAGCATCCCTCACCTCCATCTCACTCTTTCAGCCTCCACTCTCTCTCTCGTCCTTCGCCCTGTCACCAGCCCCCACCCCTCTGTCAATCAGTCAGCCAATTGTATTTATTGAGCGCTTACTGTGTTCACAGAACTGTACTAAGTGCTTGGGAGAGTACAGTATCACAATAAGCAGACACATTCCCTGCCCACTTTGAGCTTGGCATCTAGCCTTGCCCACCCGCCCGTCCACCTTCTCGCCACACGCCCGTCCCGCTTTCTTCCCTTGGATGCCCACGCCGGGGGCCACCCACATCCCTGCAGTCCCACACTGACCTTCGGGGTCTCCGGGTGCCCGGGAACTCTGCAGGGAACTGGTGGAGGGGGTTGGGGAGAGGGTCCCCACATCCCCCGGGCCCCCCAGGGCGGCCCCCCGGGGAAGGGGCGGGCCATCGGGGCCAGCTGTGCTGTGCTGTTGAAGTTGCTTCAGCTTTTCGTCCAGCTGCTGCTCCAGCCTCTGTTGCTGCACTCGCTGCTGTTCCTGCAGGTGCTGGACACGGACCCGAGCCCTCAGGTCCCGCGGGAGCTTCCCGGCACCGGCCCGGGCCCCATTCCCCACCCCTTGCTCTGCCAAGATGGGAATGTGCATTTCAGGGCACAAAACTGGACATTGTTGGGGGCCCCTGGGCACCAGGGCAGAGGCAGGCAGGCAGGCCGGATTCTTTATCTCCGGGGCAAAATGAAATGTTTTTTCCCTCAACTACCCAGGAAAGCTGGACAGGGAAGAGAAAGAGGGAGGGAGGAAAGGTAGAAGGGAGGGAGGAAAAGAGGAAGGAAGGGATGGAGGAAGGGAAGAAACAGAGGGAAGGGAGGGAAGGAAATGAATAAATGCCTGGAGAGCAGGGGGTAGTCTGAGCCGGACCAGACTGGGATGGGGTGGGGTGGGAGTGGCGGGCGGGCACCTGGAGCAGCAGGCAGAGGAGCCAGCCACCCAGCAGCAGGGCAGTGACGCCAGCCATCAGCAGGCCTCCGGGCCCAGGCTGGGGAGAGAGCTCCGTGCGTCCTGCAGCAGGGCCGCTGTCCACGTCCGGCAGCCGCTCGGGGCCCCAGGCCTCTTCCTCTGGACTCGGCCTCAAGAACTGGAGAGTCAGAAAAGTCCTCTGAAGAAGGTCGCCCCGGCCTCATAGACCCGGCAGCTTGGGAGGGTCTCAGGACCCCTGGGGAACAGAGGAGGGGGGAAGCCACGTTCTGGGCTGGTGGGGGGGGGGTCTGGATTCTGGGGGGAGACCGGGGCCCCACCTACGGGAGCTGGATTCGACCCATCTTCCTTGCTGTGCCCCTCAGAGCCGGCTCCCTGGGTGGAGGTGGGGCCTGACCCCGTCGGGAGCCGAGGCCCACGGACCCCAGCCGGGGCTCTGCTGGTCTCCCCGGGGCCCGGCCCTGACCTCCAGCCCCACTGCGGCCCTCAGCCTTCCAATGTGGGGAGCGGTTTTTTGGATGGGCGGGTGCTGGGGAAGGGATGGAGAGGAAGAGGTGCAGGGAACCTCTTCCCCTGTGGCAATTGAGAAGTAGCTTGGCTTAGTGGATAGAGCACAGACCTGGGAGCCAGAAGGACCTGGGCTTTAATCCCATCTCCGCCACTTTGCGGCTGTGTGACTTTGGGCAAGTCTTTTAACTTCTCTGTGCCTCTGTAACCTCATCCATAAAATGGGGATTAAGACTGTGAGCTCCATGTGGGACTCTTGTACTTTCCCAAGTGCTTAGTACACTGCTCTGCACACAGTAAGTGCTCAATAAATATGACTGTCTGACTGACATGGACTGTGTCCGGTCTGATTAGCTTGTATCTACCCCAGTGCTTAGTACCGTGACTGGCACACGGTAAGCTCGGGGATTGTCTCTCTTTATTGCTCCACTGTACTTACCAAGTGCTTAGTACAGTGCTCTGCACACAGTAAGTGCTCAATAAATACAATTGAATGAATTAACAAAATGCCATTAAACCACCCCCCTCAAAATGTGGGGAGGGGAATCGTGTCCAACCCGATTGTCTTGTATCTAACCCCAACGCTTACGGCAGTGCTTGGCACAGAGTAAGCGTATGAGAACCACCACCATTATCATTTTTAAGAGCTGACACGTCCCCCTCCGCCCTGGCCCTGGCTTGACTTGCATGTACCGAACTAACCTCGCCAAAGAGCGTGGGGACTGGGGAGGTCCTGGGAGGTAAGTGCTCTGCCTCCGTCCCCGCCGTCGTCGTCCTGCCCGCCGTCGGGAAGGCTCTCAGCATGGTGGTGTGAACCACCGGGGGCAGCTCATGGTGGCCTAAGGGAGAGAAGGTCACCCGAGAAGGTCACCCTCGTGCATCCGGGACCACCGCAGTCTTGCCGAGGCAGCTTCCTCGCTCCTGGAAGGGAGTGTTATCGGCTCTGCGTCAAGAACCCCTCCAGAGTTGCCAGGGAGGGAACTGGCCTTTAGGGCCCAAGAGGCAGAGGGCAGCAGGTCCCCAAGGTGGTGGGGCAAAGGAGGCTGCCCCCTTAAGGAAGTAGCATGGCTTTCCTGACCAGTGGGTCCCAGGCTATAATTTATTTTACTGTCAATCCCCCCTTTAGATGGAAAGCTCCTTGCGGGCAGGGAATGTATCTACCAATGCTGTTGTATTGTACTCTTTCGAGTACTCAGTACAGTGCTCTGCACATTATAAATGCTTGATAAATTACTGATTCATTGGTGGGAAGGGAGAGGGCTCTATGGCCTGGTGAGAAGAGTCTAGAACTGGGGGTCGGGGACCTGGATTCTTAACTTCATTTTTCCCTTGCCTGTTGAGTGACCCTGGGTAAGTCAATTAACCTCTCTGGGTATGAGGACCTAATATCTGTCTTGCCTCCCCCTTAGACTGCAAACCCCATGTGGGACTGTGTGCAGCCTGATTATCTTGACTCTACCCCACTGCTTAGGCCAATCCTTAGCACTTAGTAAGCCCTCCACAAATGGTGCAATTATTATTCAGGAGGGCCGGAGTCCCAGGCGTCTGGTCCCCGCCTGCCCTGTTTGCCAGGGGGAGCCCCCCTCACCGATGAGCAGCCACTGGTTGCTGAGGAAGGTGATGCTGCCATGGGGGTATTTGACATCCGTGCTGGGGGTGATCTCACACTCCCCCGATTCCCGCAGGGTCACCTCCTCCGTGGTGGGCCCCTCGATCCGGGCCAGGGTCACCCCCCGCGGCTACGGTGGAAGAAGCGGGGCCTGTGAGGCTGAGTGGCCTGGGGCGGGGGGGCTCTTTCCACACGCGCCCCCCCACTCCCCCCATCATCCTCTCCCCCCTCCTCCTCCCGGCAGACCTCCCCGCACTCACCACCAGGGCCACGCCGGCATGGACCAGGGCAGTGGAGGCATAGAAACTGGCTGAGTGCTTCCCCACGTAGAGGGTCGACCTGTGGGCCGCGGGGCCGTGGGGGAGGAAGTGCGACCCCTCCTCAATTATGGGGATGTGGCAGTGCCCAGCTCCGGTTGCGCAGCCACGAATCGCGGGTTCAGATCCCCACCCAAGGCGCTGGGCGGGTGACGAGTGGGAAATGGGTCTCCCTGGGCCCACCTCCCCTCCCCCTTAGCATCAGGCGCTTTCCAGGCTGAGAGCCAGCCCAGCTGGACTACTCTGTGCGGGCCCCTCCCTGCTGCGGGCCAAACAGAGACAGTCCCCCCCTCAACCCCGCAACTCTACGGCTCTAAGCTTTCTGCTGCGGGCCAGACCAACTGGGTGGGACCCTGGGGGACTAGTGTTTCATGAGCCCAGTCCATGGGGGTCTCTGAGGGGCAGAACTATTGCCCAAGCCCAGAAGTGTTGGGATCAGCACCTCAAGGGGACGTTCAGGATCCAGCTCCCCGCAATCCCTCTCCCGCTCCCAGCTAAGGAACTGAGCCTTCTCCTGTCTACCCCTCTAAACTGTAAGCTCGTTATGGGCCGGGAATGTGTGTTTATTCCACTGTACTCTCCCAAGCGCTTAGTACAGCGCTGTGCACAGACAGTAAGTGCTCAGTAAATACGAATGAATGAATCAATCCTCAGAGCCCAGGAACCCCAGGAGTTGATGGGCGAGGAGCTCTGGGACCCGGTGGGCGGACCCCAGGCACTCACTGGAGCTGGGTCTTGGTGGCGGAGAAGTCCCCGTTGGCAGGGTCAGGTGGGCTTCTCCAGTGGGCGAGGCGGATGTGGCGGGAGTAGAACGTGAGGTAGCGCAGGGTCTCCATGGCCACGTTCAGATGGGGCAGCCGGCGCAGGCTGTCCCGGTGCCAGACGTAGATGCCCGCCACCGGGGAGCCGTAGTTGTGCATCCAGAGTACCGCCCCGCTCCCTTTGTCCACCGTCACCACCAGCCCGTCCCCGCTCGAGGCCAAGTGAGCCATCTCTGGTGGGGACGACAGCGTTCAATCGCAAGGCCCTCTCCCGCGGGCACACGGCAGAGACCGCCGGCCCGGGGTCCTCTCCCACCCAGCCTGACCCGGGAGGGTTTTGTACGCTTCCCGGGCTCTCCTCTCTTCGCCCTGCTCGGACCTCCGAGCTCTGAGACTGGACGGGGCGGGGTGGGGGTTGTGGGGGATGAGGGGGTAGGAGTCATTAAGGCAGGGGACCTTTCGCTGCACTGGGGTCCTCCAGACTCGTGCCATCCACTGGGAAAATGAAGTCAGGGGGCAGATACCAGGGAGGCCCTCACCTCCATAACTGTGCCGGGGACCTTTTGGGTGACAGAGTCAGCCTCTAGAGCTCCCAGAAGTCTAGCCAGGTAAAGACAGGTTGGGAGGGATGGCAGAGCAGGGTCGTTTGGTCCTCTTGGGCCAGGGGTCAAGAGGGGAGAGGGGAGGGGGAGAAGTACACCCCCTTGTCCAGGGTGAGATTCTCACCGTAGCCGTAGGAATCATCCATGAGCGGCGCAGAGTAATCGTGGTAGGTGACGTTCCAGCGCAGCTCACGCGACTTGGTGTCATACATGGTGACCGTGTATTCTGGGAGAAGCGGGAGCCGGGCCCGAAACCCTTACCGCCCACCGCCATCCAATCTCTGCCTGCCACCCACCACCCGCCGCCCTGTGCTCCGCTGCCGGGGCCTGGGCAGTCGGGGGTTCCGGCCCAACCAGAGGCTTTCCCGGTAGGGTCGACCCAACACGACCCAGTGCTCTGTGCCTGGGAGCACTGATGGGGCTGCCACTTGTCTGCTGTGTGACCTTGGGCAAGTCACTTCACTTCTCTGGGCCTCAGTCACCTCATCTGTAAAATGGGGATTGATACCGTGAGCCCCACGTGGGACAGGGGCTGTGTCCAACCCCATTTGCTTGTATCCATTCCAGTGCTCAGTACAGTGCCTGGCACATAGGAAGCGCTTAAGAAATACCACAACTATTATTATTATGAGGGTGAGAAGAGGAAGGCCATTGCAGGCTTCTGGGTTGGCAATCAGCAGCTTGCATGTGAAAATATGGACTTTGGATTTATGAAATTAGCCTTTCATGGCTGCTCCACAGCTCAGACCCTTTCTTTTTTTTCCTACCGTATTTAATTCAGTCACTCAATCATATTTATTGAGCACTTATTGTGTGCAGACCACTGTACTAAGCGCTTGGGAGTGTACAATACAACAATAAACAGATGTTAGGCGCTTTCTACCCCTGGACTAATGTACTAAGTCATTCATCGATCGGGAGGATTTATTGTGTGGGGGAGGGGGCGGAAGCCGAAAGGCTGGGGCAGGGGAGAGGGGAGGGCTCACGTGTTCGGCCGATATAGAGGGGGGCCGAGGGGCACAGCCCATCCCATGCCTCCGTCGACAGAGTCGTCTGCTTCTCTCCTGACTTGGGGTCCACCAGGAACCAAGTGTCCTGCTTCTTCCCTGTATGGAGAGGCGGCACAGGCTAGCGGATTCCCCCTCACGCCCCAATCTTACCCTCCCTGAGCTCCCAACGATGCCACCCTCCCGCCTCGGCTCCCTCCTTCCGTCACACAGTCTCAAATTCAGTCCAGGCTGGCCGGCGCCGCCTCATCTCCCTCCCCCCCCGATGCCTCGTCTCCCTGTCCCCCAACCTCATCCCAACACCCTCGATTCCCCTTTCCAGTTCCAGGCCAGGAGAACGGGCCACCCTTCTGGGGCAACCTCGCTGCCTGGGTACCCGTCCCTGGAGCAACCACGGCCTTGAGGGGGTGGAGATGAAGCGGTGGGGCAGGGGGAGAGGGCAGACAAACCTGTGTAGAGAATACCATCTGAGCTGCGGCACGGGGATGACTGGACCAGCTCCGGGATGGTGAAAGGGAGTTTCTACAGGACACGGGAGGGTCAGGAGGTGAGCTCAAGGGATATCGTGGACATTCCAGGGGAATATCCCCAAAACCCATGGGAACGGGGACCCTCCAACCCTCCCTGTGCCTGGGGTAAATATCTTGGCATCTGGCACTGACCCAACCTGATTTCCCAGAGCGGCTCTCGGGCTGAGTCCCACGAGTCGAGGTGGGTGGGGCGAGGGCAGGGGACTGCATGGAAGGGATGGACTGCCCCACGGGGAACCCAGCCCATCCCTGAGCAGGGGGGGTCTGCGCAGCCCCACCGAACCTACCATCAGGCCTTCCTTGTTCTTGCCCCCCATTATGTAGAGGCTGCCATCATTGGGATCCGGGAGAAAGGCCGGTCTGGGGAAAAAACAGACAAAACCCAGGGAGTGGCTCGTTGAGACATCCCCATCTTCCTCCACAGGTGCCTTCCTGGGCTCCACCCCTCTTCTCCTCCTCCTCAGACCTGGGAGAAACCGCTCTGGTTTGGAGGAGGGGAAGAAGAGCTTTGCCTCGTCTTTCTCGCCTCCGACTCTGGCTTAGGTCTCCCTCCCGCTTCATATCTGACGGATCGCCGCTCTCCCGCTCTTCGGAGCCCTGCTCAAATCACATCTCCTCCAAGGGGCTTTCCTCGATTAAGTCTTCATCTTCCCCATTTACCCTCCCATCTGTGTCACCTCCACATCTGGGTCTGTGCCCCTTAAACCTTCGGACATTCACCCCAGTCCCAGCCCCACAGCGCCGGTGTTCATATCCACCTGCAATTTATTTTAATGTCTATCTCCCCTTCTAGTCTGTAAGCTCCTTGTGGGCAGGGATCGCGCCTATCTATTCTACTGTATTGCAGCCTCCCAGGTGCTTAATTAGTACAGTGGCCTGCACATAATAAGCACCACTGATTAATCCTAAATCCCCTCCACCTCTTTTTCTTCTCTCCAGGGGCTCTCTCCATGAAACAAGGGTGACCTCAGCCACCCTCCCGGCCCCCACTGCCATCTTCCACCCCTCGCCCACCCCATGCCTCCAGGGGTCCACGGTCCTAGAGGCCTCCTTCCCTGACCCTACCGGGCAGCTGGTCATCAGGCACGGACACTTACTCTGAGACGTACAGTGGCCCCTGGATGATAGGATCTGAAAGTGCAGTGACACATGGTGAAGGAGGGGGACGGTTCCAGGTCTTCCCCTGCCCTCCCCACCCCCTCACCCCGACCCCACCGAACCTCTCCAGAGCCCAACCCCTCTGGAGCCCCATCTAGACAGCTTTCCGGTGGGGGCCAGGATGCCTCAGTTCCGGTTCCTTCTCCACTCCTACAGTGACTGCAGACACACTCCTAGAGAAAAGGGCGTGGGGAGCAGAGGTCTACAGTGGGGGAATGAAACCAAGAGGTAGGCTCCACTAATAATAAGAAATTATAATCTTAATAATATTGGTTAAACACCTTATATATTAAAAATTATTTAATCATGTTAACTCCTGTCTCCCCCTCTCGACTGTAAGCTCGTCATGAGCAGGGAACATTCTGCTAATGCTGCTGTATTGTACTCTCCCACGTCCTTAGTACAATGCTCTTCACACAGTAAGCACTCAATAAATAACGTGGATTGATTGACTGATTACTCTGTGGCATGCACCGTACGAAGTGCTGGGATAGATTCAAGATAATCAAGTCGGACCCAGGCCTTGTCCCAAATAGGGTTCACTGTCTAAGCTGAGAGGAAGAACAGGTATTTCATCCCCATTATACAGATGAAGAAAACGAGGCAGAAAGAAAACGAGTGATTTGCCCAAGGACCCAGAGCAGGAAACTGGCAGAGGTGGAATTAGAACTCTGTCCTCTGACTTTCAGGCCTAGCTCTTTCCACTAGGCCAGGCGGCTTATCCACTAGCAACCCCTGTCGTCCCTTGGCGCTTTTCTCACCATCTTTCAGGGTCCATTTGATGCCGCCGGTCCTCTTGCTGACCGCATGCAGGCTCCCGTCCAGGGTGGACACAAAGAGCAGGGTCTCTGGAACGGTCACCGCGTTCCCCACGTGGCCCTAAGGGCACAGAAACAGGCAACCCAGCTGGACCGAGAGGAACGGAGTATCGATAATTCTATTTATTTTGGTGCTATTGATGTCTATCTACTTGTTTTGTTTAGTTGTCTGTCTCCCCCTTCTAGACTGTGAGCCTGTTATTGGGTAGGGATTGTCTCTGTTGCCGAATTGTACTTTCCAAGGGCTTAGTACAGTGCTCTGCGTGCAGTAAGCGCTCAATAAATCTGACTGAATGAATGAAAGAACAGGGACTCAGTCTCCCCATCCGTGACGCTTCCGCTGTGGCATCCAGGCTGCCGGGTTTCCCAGAGTCCTCGGTGGAGGTCATGGACCCGGAAGGTGAATCAGAGCCGAGCTCCGGGGAAACTCGTTCATTCATTCAAGCGCTCAGAACAGTGTTTAACACATAGTAAGTGCTTAACAAATACCATCATTATTATTATTATACAAGTTAATCAGGTTGGACACCATCCATGTCACACATGGGCCTCACAGTCTTAATACCCATTTTACAGATTCGGGAACTGAGGTGCAGAGAAGTGAAGCGACTTGGCCACGTTCATACAGCAGACAAAGTGGTGAAGGTGTGATTTGAACCCAGGTGCTTCTGACTTCCCGGCCTGCGTTCTGTCCACCGGGCCACACCGCTTCTCTCTCTTTCTCCTATCTTCTCCTTCCTAAACTGAAATGAGCTCTCGATTTCCCAGGAAGGCTCCCACTCCACTTTTCTTCTGGGCCTGGGCTGGACCACGTGACTGACTGCCTACCCAGACCCCGAGAGCCAAGGAGAGAGGGACGGACGGCGCCGGTCCAAGCTGAACCCTGGCCACCAGGTAGATGCCAGAGAAAGAGCACGGACCCAGAAGTCAGAAGGACCTGCGTTCTAATCCCCGCTTCGCCATGTGTCTGCTGTGTGACCTTGAGCAACTCACTTCACTTCTCTGTGCCTCAGAGTTCCTTCATCTGTAAAATGGGGATTAAATGAGGGACATGGACTGTGCCAGCTTGATTACTTTGTATCTTCTCCAGTGTTTAGTACAGTGCCTGGCACATAATAAGCACTTGACAAATGCCACAAAATAAAGAAAGAATGAGTACCCAAGTTCCAAGACCTGTCTAACTCTACGCTGCAGCTCACAGACTAAATCACCCCTTCAGAGCATCCCTGCCCCCCAAAAAACAGATGGTCTTTTCAGTTTTAAACCCCAGGTCTGGGTCTGGGCCCTGAGGCGGGGGAAGGGGATGACCTTCCTTCACCTCAAAGCTCCAATACTACCTAAGACTCTTGTCAGGGGCTGCAGGCATCTTGCTACCCACAAGGCAGACCCATCTCCTGGAGAAGCAGCGTGGCTCAGTGGAAAGAGCACGGGCTTTGGAGTCAGGGCTCATGAGTTCGAATCCCAGCTCTGCCACTTGTGGGCTGTGTGACTGTGGGCAAGTCACTTAACTTCTCTGTGCCTCAGTTCCCTCATCTGTAAAATGGGGATTAAGAATGTGAGCCCCACGTGGGACAACCTGATTCCCCTATCTCTACCCCAGCGCTTAGAACAGTGCTCGGCACATAGTAAGCGCTTAACAAATACCAACATTATTATTATTATTATCTCCACCTAGGCAAACCCGCCTGGCAGGTTTCGGTGCCAGGTGGCACCAGGATGGGAGCTTTCTGACCCCCGAGCCAAGCCCCGTAGGGGCCAGGAGGCGGGAGGGGGCCCTGGGCTGGCCTGGAAGGGGCTCCCTCGGCACCCGGCTGCTGGCCGGGGCTGGCCTATGGGAGTCCATCCGCCCCACCCCAAACCCCAAGCCGTCACCGCTCCTTCTGCAAACAGGGTGGTGCTGAGCAAATAGCAGCCCTGGGCGGTCTCCTCGCCTGGGATCACAGCTACCCGGATCTTCCGGCTGCCCCCACGGTGGGATGGGGGGCTGGGAGAGGGGTGTTCTCAATCAGACAGTCAGCCAATCCTACTTATTGAGCGCTTACTGTGTGCAGACCACCGAACTAAGTGCTTGGGAGACTACAATAAACAATATAACGGAAACAGATCCACAGTCTAGAGGGGGAGACAGACGTTACCTTTCCCTGGGGAAGGGAAGAGTGGTGTCTTTTTTATTTTAAAATAGTATTTGTTAAACCCTTACTGTGCGCCAGGCATTGCTCTAAGCACTGGGGTAGATACAAGAAAATCAGGTTTGGTTCTTTTAATGATATTTGTTGATCGCTTACTATGCACCAGGCTCTGTACTAAGCGCTGGGGCAGATACAAGCTTATCAGGGGTTCTCAGTCTTAATCTCCATTTTACAGATGAGGTAAATGAAGCACAGAGAGGTTAAGTGACTTGCCCAAAGTCACATAGGAGACAAGTGGCGGAGCGGGATTAGAATTCAGGTCCTTTTGGCTCCCGGGCCCATGCCGCTTCTCTGACATGGCCTGACTGCCAGACGTCTGTTTCCCCCCGCCAAGCCACCTCAGCTCTTCCTATCTCACCCCTCCCGCCCTGCCGCCTCGCCCATTATTATTATTATTATTATTATTGTTATATAGCTTGTTAAGCACTTACTATGTGCCGAGCACTGAACTAAGCTCTGGGGTAGATGCAAGTTCATCAGGTCAGACACAGTCCCTGCCCCACCCGGAAGCAGCAGGAACTGGGAGAATAATACTCATACAAATAGTAATTGTGGTTTTGGTTAAGAGCTTACTATGTGTCAAACACTGTTCTCAGCACTGGGGTAGATTCAATTTAATCAGGACAGGCACAGTCCCCGGCCCACAAGGGGTTTACGGTTTAAGTAGGAGGGAAAACAGGTACACTGAATCCCCACTTTGCAGATGAGGAATCTGAGGCACAGAGAAGTTAAGAGATTTGCCCAAGGTCTCACAGCAGACAAGTGGCAGAGGCGGAATTAGAATCCGGCTCCTCTAATAATTTCAGTATATAACAATAATGATAATGTTGGTATTTGTTAAGCGCTTACTCTGTGCCAAGCACTGTTCTAAGCACTTGGGTAGATACAAAGTAATCAGGTTGTCCCATGTAGGACTCACAGTCTTCATCCCTATTTTACAGATGAGGTAACTGAGGCAGAGAAGTTAAGTGGCTTGCCCAAGGTCACACAGCTGACAAGTGGCGGAGCCAGGATTAGAACCCATGACTTCTGACTCCCAAGCCCGAACTCTTTCCACTGAGCCACCCTGGTATTTGTTAAGCGCTTACCTATGTGCCAGGCACCCTACTAAGCGCTGGGGTGGAGACAAACAAATCCAAGTGGACACAATCCCTGTCCCACAGGGGGCTCACAGTCTCAATCCCCATTTTACAGATGAGGTAACCGAGGCCCAGAGAAGTGAGGTGCCTTGCCCAAGGTGACACAGCGGACAACGGGAGGAACCAGGATTAGAACCCGGGTCCTCTGATTCGCAGGCCCTTGCTGCTAGAACCACACTAGCCCACAGGTCCAGCGGCCTGGCTAGGCTTTGGGGACTACACCAGCTCCCGACTCCTGCTTTCTTCACCGTTGTAGCTAAATCCCAGAGACAGAATTCCGCCTTGGCCGAGGGCTAAGCCGTCAGCTAAGCCCCCTTTCCCTCTGCTCCTCCCCATCCCCTTTCCCCTCAGCACTGTGCTCATTTGTATATATTTTTTATTACCCTATTTATTTTGTTGATGAGGTGTCTATCCCCTTCATTCTATTTCTCGTGATTATGTCGTCTTGTTTTTGTCCGTCTGTCTCCTCCGATTAGACTGTGAGCCCGTCATTGGGCAGGGATGGTCTCTGTTGGCGAATTGTACATCCCAAGCGCTTAGTACAGTGCTCTGCACATAGTAAGCGCTCAATAAATACTATTGAATGAATGACAGGTCAGGCGGAGCATCTTCTCCTCCTCACTGACCCACAGGAATGCAGCCAGCTTTGAGCTGGAGGCACCTCAGTCCCCTAAGGAAACTTCAGCGTAGAACAGTGCTTGGCCCACAGTAAGGGCTTAAATACCGTCATCATTATTATTTATTCATTCATTCAATAGTATTTCTTGAGCGCTTACTATGTGCAGAGCACTGTACTAAGCGATTGGAATGTACAAATCGGTAACAGAGACAGTCCCTGCCCTTTGATGGGCTTACAGTCTAATCGGGGGAGACAGACAGACAAAAACAATAGGAATAAATAGAATCAAGATGTACCCCAGCGTTTAGAACAGTGCTTGGCCCATAATAATCGCTTAACAGATACCTAAGGAAACTCCTGCCACCCGCTTCTCTACTCCTTCCCCCTCCCAAGTTAGTTGCTAGGAGCAGCCCTGTGGTAAGTGACAGAGTCCTACAAGTTATAATGAGCATAAAATACTTGTTTTCCCTCTTTTAGGTTCAGACTCCCAAGTCAGACAGGGACCGCGTCCAATCTGATGGAACTCCATCTGCCCCGGCGCTCAGCACAAAGTAACTGTTTAATCAACACAACTGCCTTCCTCCTCCCGTCTGTCCGTTTCCAGAGGGGCCCTCGTCCATCAATCCATGGCATTTACTAAACACATACTATGTGCAGAGCACTGTACTAAGCACTTAAATGAGGGAGAGACTGTGTGGGGCAACTGCAGGTTGTTTCTTTAATCAGCAGGGCTTTCTTAAGCCTCTACTGTGCGCTGAGCACTGAGGTAAACTTTCGGGAGAGTACCATCGAGTTAGGAGAGCCCAAGGGGGTTCCAAGTTCCTCCGCTGTTTTCGTTACCCGGGGATGGAGCTGGAGCTGTCTGGGGGGCCCGGTTTAGTGGCCAAAGCTCAGGCCCAGGAGTTGGAAGGGCATGGGTTCTAATCCGTACTCTGACGCTTGTCTGCTCTGTTCTAATCCCAGCTCCACCACTTAGCTGTGTGACTTTGGGCAAGTCACTTCACTTCTCTGTGCCTCAGTTCCCTCATCTGTAAAATTGGGATTTAGACTGTGAGCCCCACGTAAGACAACCTGATGAGCTTGCATCTACCCCAGCACTTAGAACAGTGCTTGGCCCTTAGTAAGCACTTAACCAACACCATCATTATTATGTACACCAGCGTTTAGAACAGTGCCTGGCCCACAGTAAGGGCTTAACAAACACCATCATAATTATCATGTCCCCCAGCACTTAGAACAGTGCTTGGCCCATAGTAAGGGTTTAACAAATACCACCATTATTATTATTATGTACTCCAGCGTTTAGAACAGTGCCTGGCCCACAATAAGTGCTTAATAAATACCATCATCATTATTGTTATGTACCCCAGCCTTTAGAACAGTGCCTGGACCACAGTAAGGGCTTAACAAACACCATCCTGATTATTATGTACTCCAGCGTTTAGAACAGTACCTGGCCTACAATAAGGGCTTAACAAAGACCATCATCATTATTATTACATAACCCAGCGTTTAGAACAGTGCCTGGCCCACAGTAAGGACTTAACTACCATCATGATTATTACGTATTCCAGCGTTTAGAACAATGCCTGGCCCACAGTAAGGACTTAAACACCATCATGATTATTAGGTACCCCAGGGTTTAGACAGTGCCTTGCCCACAGTAAGGGTTAACGAATACCACCATGATTAGTATTTACCCCAGCGTTTAGAACAGTGCCTGGCCCACAGTAAGGGCTTAACAAATATCATCATGATTAGTATTTACCCCAGCGTTTAGAACAGTGCCTGGCCCACAGTAAGGGCTTAACAGATACCATCCCGGGGGTCCCGCCCTCTTCTCTCCTGCCACTGTGGCAGGAGGCGGCCAAAGGCCCGACCCCTGTGCCCCCCGACCCCCGGGCCCCCCGTGCGGGGTCAGTGCCGGTCTTACCGGGGTGTTGGGTCCGGGGTGTGGGTCTGGGCCGAGGAGGAGAAGGAGGAGGAGGAGGAGGAGAGGGCGCGGGGCCCGGCGGGCTGGAGGTCCGGGGGGTCCGGCATCTCTGACCCCCGGGTCCGGGCCCCGCTGCGGCCCCAGCGCTGAGGGAGGCGGCCCCGGGGGTCGGTCCCGGGGGTCCTGCCCCGGGGGTGGGGGGCGGCAGCCGCAGCAGCCGGTCCTGGGGGGGCCGGACGGCAGCGGGGTCTGGCCCTGGGTCGGAGGGGAGGTGGTGAGCGGCGGGCGCCGGAGGGCCGGTCCTGGGGGGCAGGAGCGGGAGGAGGAAGAGGAGGAAGGAGGGGCGGTGTTGGCAGGGGGCGGGTCCTCTCCTCCCGCCAACTGGGGGGATCCTCCTCGGCCCCACCAACACCCCCTTTGCCCCCTTTTCCTCCTCCCCCCCATCCAGCCGCATAGCGCTGCCAGCGCTTACGACAGTGCTTTTCCACCTATTCTATAGTATTTTCAATACTATCATTATTATTAGGTACCCCAGCGTTTAGAACAGTGCCTGGCCCACAGTAAAGACTTAAATACCATCGTGATTATTAGGTACCCCGGAGTTTAGAACGGTGCCTGGCCCGCAGTAAGGACTTAACAGATACTATCATGATTATTAGGTACCCCGGCGTTTAGAACAGTGCCTGGCCCACAGTAAGGGCTTAACAAATATCGTCAGGATTAGTATGTACCCCAGCGTACTATTGAAAATAGCACTATGGCACAATAATACTATTGAAAAATACTACCGAGAAGCAGCGTGGCTCAGTGGAAAGAGCCCGGGCTTGGGAGTCAGAGGTCATGGGTTCGAATCCCGGCTGTGCCACTTGTCAGCTGTGTGACCGTGGGCAACTCACTTCACTTCTCTGGGCCTCACGCCCAGTTCCCTCATCTGGAAAATGGGGATGAAGACGGTGAGCCTCACGCGGGACAACCTGATGACCCTGTATCTACCCCAACGCTCAGAACAGTGCTCTGCACATAGTAAGCGCTTAAAAAATACTAACATTATTAACTAATTCTAAAAATACTAACATTATTATTCAATAATTATATTATTATATAGTAATTCTATAATATAAATAAATATTTAATAATATAAATGCATTATAGTATTTATTGAGCACTATGTGCAGAGCACTGTGCTAAGCGCTTGGAATGTTCAATTCGGCAACAGTTAGAGACCATCCCTGCCCACTGACGGGTTTACAGTCTAATCGGGGGGAGACGGACGGACAAAAACAAGACCACTTAATTACGATAAATAGAATCCATGGGATGGACACCTCATTAGGAAGCGCTTAATAATTACCATCCTTGAGAAGCAGCGTGGCTTAGTGGGTGAGCCCGGGCTGGGGAGTCAGAGGTCGTAGGTTCTAATCCGACCTCTGCCACTTATCAGCTGTGTGACTTTGGGCAAGTCACTTCACTTCTCTGGGCCTCAGTTTCCTCATCTGGAAAACGGGGATTAAGACTCTGAGCCCCACGTGGGACAACCTGATCACCTTGTATCCCCCCCAGCGCCTAGAACAGTGCCTCGCACATAGTAAGCGCTTACCAAATACCATTGCTATTATATATGGATCTGTCATTTTATTTATTCAGATTGATGTCCGACTCCCCTGCCAATGTGGTTTAGTGGAAAGAGCCCGGGTTTGGGAGTTGGAGGATGTGGGTTCTAATCCCCACTCCGCCACTTGTCCGCTGTGTGACCTGGGCCAAGTCCCTTCATTTCTCTGGGCCTCAGTTACCTCATCTGCAAATGGGGATTAAGGCCGTGAACCCCACGGGAGACAACCTGATTACTTTGAATCTACCCCAGTGTTTAGGACAGTACTTGGCTTAGTGGAAAGAGTCCAGGTTTGGGAGTCACAAGTCATGAGTTCTAATCCCAGCTCCACCACGTTAGCTGTGTGACTTTGGGCAAGTCGCTTCACTTCTCTGGGCCTCAGTGACCTCATCTGGAAAATGGGGATTGAGGCTGTGAGCCCCACATGGGACAACCTGATTACCTCGTATCTACCGCAGCACTTAGAACACTGCTTGGCACATAGTAAGCACTTAAATACCATCATCATTGTTACTATTTGGCACATAGTAAGCGCTTAACAAATACCATCATTATCATTACTTGGCACATAGTAAGCGCTTAACAAATACCATAATTATAATTTTAGACTGAGCTCATTGTGGGCAGGGAGTATCACTTTGGTTGTATTGTACTTTCCCAAGCGCTTAGTACAGTGCTCTGCACAGAGTAAGAGGTTAATAAATACAATTGAATGAATGAATGAAAAGTGGGGGCAGCAGCGCCTAGGGCCCTGAGCTCAGGGAGCCAAGCCCCTGGGCTTGAAGCCAGTGGAAAAGGAGGCCCTGTGGGGACAGGTCCTGGCTCCCTCTCTTGATATGGTATTTGTTAAGCATTTACTATGTGCCAGGCACTGTACTAAGCGGTAGGGTAGATTCAAGCTAAGTGGGGTGGATGCTGTCCCTGTCCCACATGGGGCTCACAGTCTTAATCCCCATTTTACAGACGAGGTGACTGAGGCACGGAGAAGCTTCGTCCCCCACCCTCCTCTTCTCCCACTTCTCTTCCCCACCCCCATGGCAGCTGGTCAAAGACAGTGCCAGGAAGCAGCCACCACAGTTCCCCCATCCCCCCCAGCTGGGATCCAGACCTGCTTCCAACAAGAAACTGAGCCTCCGGCACTGCTGGTACAGGTGAGTAGAAAATAATTTCAGATTGTAAGGTCGTTGTGGGAAGGGAGTGTGCCTGTCTGTTGTTTTATCACATTCTCCTTAGCCCTTAGTATAGTGCTGTGACCAGTAAGCACTCAATAAATACAACTGAATGAAAGAGGCTGAGGGGCACGATAAGAAAGGCTCCAACTGATGAGACTCAACTCCAGAGACAAAATGGGTGAGGAGTCCCCTCAGCTCAGAAACCGGGACCCCTAGGAAAGGGGAAGAACAGTGAAGCATATGAAGGCAAAGGGGAATTGACTCTAGAGGTCAGGGTCAGAGGTTAATTAACTGAGATAGCTACTAGACCCTGGAAAAGGGAGAATATGCAGCCCTGGGGAACTAGTCAGGGACTATATCTATCCAAGGTTACACATTTTCTAAAGGGGCATCAGTGTCCCTCGTAGCTATTAATGCTCTTATAATCAAGCATCTTGAAAAGCAGGAGGATGAGGAAGCTCCTTGAGAGCAGGGATAGAGAAGCATGTAGCTCTTGTGGAAAGAGCATGGCCCTGGGAATCAGGGGACCGGGGTTCTAATCTCCACTACCACTTGCCTGTTGTGTGACCTTAGGCAAGCCACTTAAATGCCCTCTGCCTGCTTCCTCATCTGCAAAAGGGCGATTCGATACCTGTTCTCCCTCCTACTTAAGATTGTGAGCCCCAGGTAGGACAGGGACTGTGTCCAGCCTGATTACCTTCTATCTACTCTAGGTCTTAGAAATGCTCAATACTATAATAATCATCATCATCTGTCAACTGTAAGGTCTCTCCCAAGCACTTAGTTGAGTGCTCTGCACAAGTAAGCGCTCAATAAATACCACTGATTGACTAGAGACACCAGGAGAATTTGCTCTATCTTGGCATTGCAGTTCTCTTAAGGGTTGCTTCTTGTCTTACCTCTGCCTGTGCCATGACTCCCTGTTCTGACAATTCCTCTCTTCCTCTTGCCTCAGGATAGAAACTTGCTTGACACCATGAAAACCAACCCAACCCAAAATAACAAAAGCCAAACTGGGGGAGGAGAGGAAACCCCAGGCCCAAATCTTGAGAGGCCAGAAAGAACATTGGGTAATGGCTTTGTCTTTGCCCGAATCCCAATTCCAAGGCTTCTGGGTGAATAAGGCCCAGCTGCTTCTCCCATCTGACTCTTGTTTGGTTTCCGGTCTTAGTATCTGTGGCTGCAGATCAAAAGATCGTTACCTGGGGCATAAAGGCACCTGGCAGAGACTGGATGATGTGCAGCTGCCTATTCCAATTATCCTGAAAAGGGGGAAGACATCTAGTCCCCAAACTCAGAAAAACAAAATAGATTTGTGCTGATTTAACTTCATGCTGGGTGAGAGGAGGTTGAAATGGAAAGAGGGTGGGCCCGAGAAACAAAGGCTTTCTTTCAGCTGAGAAAGGGACCCAAAAAACAAGCAAAGGGGGATTGTGAAAACAAAGATCCCAATTTACTTCCAGGTGTATTTAACAACCTCACAATCTAAATTCTAACAGGATGTTAAAACCACAGTTACCTGGTGGCACCTTTCAGTAATATCACTTACCATTTCACTCACCAGCCCCTGGTCCTCCAAGAGGGAGGGCAGAGTGACCCACGGAAGCGTTTAGTGGGTGTGGAAACTGGTTATGTGACTTTTTTGTTTTTATGGTGTTTGCTAAGCGCTTACTACGTGCCCGGCACCATACTAAACACTGGGGTAGATACAAATTAATTAGGTTGGACCCGTTCCAGATCCCACAAGGGACTTACGGTCTTAATCCCCATTTTACGGATTAACTGAGGCACTGAGAAGTGAAATGACTTGCCCAAGGTCACAGAGGAGACAAGCAGCGGAACTGGCAGTAGAAGCCAGGTCCTTTTGACTCCCAGGCCTGTGCTGTCTTCACTAGGCCACCCTGCTTCCAGCTGTTCACTCCAATCATTCATTCATTCATTCAATAGTATTTATTGAGCGCTTACTATGTGCAGAGCACTGTACTAAGCACTTGGGATGAACAAGTCGGCAACAGATAGAGACAGTCAGGCCTGGGAGCCACTGAGAGCAATCAATGGTATTTATTGAGAGCTTACTGCAGGCAGAGCCCTGTCCTAAGCTCTTGGAAGAGTCTAATCCCAACAGAGTTGGTAGGCAACTCAATAATTTGTAGACTAATAGTGAAAGGGGTGATTGTGGAGAGCCACCCTAGTTCCTGATGACCAGGGATACATGTACCCCCAAGTCACAGGCCAAGTTGTGCAAAATTCTTGCTGGAGCTGACTACACTTGGAGACAAAGTTTCCTTTCTTGTCTAGATGGGCTCTCGAGATCAGGATTCATTCAATAGTATTCGAGCGCTTACTATATGCCACATGCTTAGAATGTACAATTCGGCAACAGATTGAGACAATCCCTGCCCAATGACGGGCTCACAGCCTAAACAGGATATAATGGGAAGGGTAAGAAGGGGGAAATTGCATAACTTATACCTAACACTTTCTTACCAACCCCCTTCTGCCTGCCTGGGGAATCGGGTCAGCATGAAGGGCTCAGAGCAGGTCATTACAACTGCAAAACAATAAGCATGTGTTCTGTTGGCTGTAAAACACACTTCCTCCACTTCTCTCAAGCTTAAACTGAAGTTCTTAGAAAAAAAAGTCTGAGTTCTAGTTGATGGAAAGCAGTGTCACCACAGCACCCTTGGTGTCTGAGCAATTTTCAGGCAAGGTCCAGCATAGATGCCCAACTCCATTTTCAGAGCCACTGTGTTCAAGACGGTCATTCCCCAGCATCACTTGCGCTCACGGATACAATCTCCCCATCATCAGTGTTGCCGCTGAAGCCAAAGATAGCTCAGACAGGATTCTCATTCTCCCAGGTGTACATCCACACAAGTGTGAATAAACAAACCAACAAAAAAGTCAGGAAGAGGCACTGCTTTTTCAGTCCCAGTCGCACCATTTCACTACTTACCTTTCCTCCTCTCTGAGGGCTTCAGAGGGCTCCTGTAGCCCTACATTTAGCATGGTGCAACTACAGAATGATCTATCATTGAGGGAGAAGCCCGAGTCCCACTGGGCCAGCCTCCCCTTCTCTGCAGAGTAGAGAAGCCGTTTATTCGGCCAGATAGGAACAATTCATCCATCCTCGCTTTAATCAGTGGTATTTGGGAGCGTGGGCATAGCACAATAACAACCGAGTGGATAAACATAATCCCCACCCTCACAAATCACATATCCTTGGTCTGAACTGCCTAAAGACTTTGACACTCACTTTAAGCACACCCAAGAGTCTCTTACCTTTTATGGATAAATATGTCAATAATTCATGGGACTCTCAATTTGAAAAACAGGACTAGAGGAAGAAAAGCCACCTTTTACTGGGCTCTTCTTCAGGCCGAGGCGTTCTCCCATCCCTCCCTTTGCATAGACCCATCCAAGGCCCAGGGTTAGAACCTTGATGATTCAAGTCCTGCCAAAGAGAGGGCCAATACCATGATCAAACCAAGAGGAAACCAGGTCGTCACCAGCTACTCTCTGCTGGAAAGGACTCCATCACAGTGAAAGAATCAGAATCTCTTTGGGTGATTGGACAGAGTGCGGATTTCTGGGTGGCGCTTGATTGGGAGTCGGAAGACTTAAGTGGGAGGTTTTGTGGGGCAAGTCACTGAACCAATCAAAGATATTTACTGAGTGTTAACTGTGCCTAACACTATACCGTTTGGAAAAGTACGGTTAGACATGATCTCTGCCCATAACGAGCTCACCACCCTGTGCCTGTTTCTCATCTGTAAACTAAGTGAACAATTTCTCTCTCCCCCAACCCTCAATCCATTTCAAATGCTATTGATGGGAGAATGAGACACTGTCTAGATCCTATGTGAAGACAGCTCAATAATGCAGGTTTATTGGAATGCTCACCGTGGCACCTAAATCCATTTTCTTCATTAAAAGAGTAGCTTCACCTTTGTAAATTCAATTTGTATTCCTTCCCAACCACTCCCGTCCACACACTACTGCCACCCCCAACTCCCTTTCTCCAACGAAGCGGAGGGGAAAGTTTGCAAAGAAATAGTCCTCGCCTCCAATTCTTGATAGGAGTTGGCTTGTGTTTTTGGTCATTTCCACATGATGAAATTGTGAGGGATATTAAAAAAAAACAAGGACACAGATACTTAATTATCAAACTTTAATTGGAAAGACTAGTCTTACAGAATAAAACAACAGGCTAACCATTAAGGTTACACTTAAAAAAATTCCAGCAGTGCAAATCTAATAGACTAAATCTTTTTCATCTCCTCCAAAACAGGCTTTTGATTATTCAAAGATACCAGTATGGTACTCATATTTCAATTTTCCAATAACTCTGCAGTTGTGTGTGTTTCTTTTAATTAAAAATCAATCGGTTTAACATGCTTTTAAGAAGTGGTCCAAATCCAGAATCACTGGGAATTCAACAAAGCCATTCTTTCCCTGGGAGATCAAACCTACCAAGGTGCCCAGAATCACAATTCTCCCGCCCACCCATAGCGTTTTGAGAGGACAGCCTTGAGGGAGGCAGACCCATCTAAGAATCCAAGACCAGAAGGAGGTGAATTATTAGATGACCAAGCCACACGATAAGTTATTTTTCGAGGGAAGAGAGGCGAGCGGGAGACGGAGAGTGGGCGCTGTGGAAGGAGAACGTTGAAAGCAAAACCTTGCACCGCCAAATTGGCACACCAAGCCACTGAAGCACGGTCAGATTTCTGAGCAAATGCGATGGTTTGCTCTTACAGGCACATTAGTACTTTAGAATGAGGAGGAAAAAGAGAGAGGAGCCAAAGGGAAAAAGACCCTTCCCATTGAAATATGGCAAACTTTTACAGACATGGCAATGTGGGGGGGCGACGGAGGGGGGGGAGGAATTAATCTCTTTGGCTCTTTCAAAAGTAAAGCAGCAATGAATTGAGGAACAGAACCAACGTGCTGACATCAGGTTACATGAATTACAAACTGGGGCGGGGAGAGGGGTTTGGTTTTCTCCCAGTTCACCTGGTTGGTGTTCTTTGTCTGTGCCCAAGAGATTCATCAAAGTGCTTCCTTAGTCTTTAAAAGGTTCTACTGCTGCTAGGAACAGTTCCATCTCACAGTAAAATCTTCACTTTAACACCGAAGAGTTCCAAGTACAGTAATGACAGACTTGATCACGGGGCATACATTCGGAGGCCCAGGCCCAACGGGATGACTAGGCCTCTTTATTCTTATGCAAAATACAATCAGGAAGGTGCTTACAGTTGTGGCCAACACAGAGAAAATGGAGGGTCAGACAGTACTATTCTGGCCAGGATAAAAGCACATAAAGGGCTCTGTGGAAAAGAGGTAACACACTAGAAGCATTCGGCCTCTCTAGCTGCGGGTACCCGTCTCCCTTCGTTTCCAGAAACCGTTCCCTTGCATTCTCCAGGCTTTGGCTATTCTCTCTGCCGGTCCGCAAGGTCGTGGGGACGGGCAGAGGAGAACTGCCACCAATGATCGGAGCCCAGGTTAGAGCAACCTGCCTCTGCTTTCTCAAGATCTTCCGCTCTCCGACTAGAGCGGAAATTAGTCACACGGTCAAGGGGACCGGTTCCGAACCTTCGCGTGACAGGAGCTGATCACGGGAGTGATTGAGAGGAAAAGGTCGATCTTGATTTTACCTATAAGAGAGAGTCGGGTGGGGGGTGCTTTTCACAGAACTTCGGCCAAAAAACGAAACAAAACAAGAAAAACAAACCAACCTCTGAAAGGACTGGGGGAGTAAGTCTTCTCAGAGGCCAGTTACGGTCCCGAAAAAGACTGAAACAGAAGAGCTAAAAAGGATACACCTGCCCAGTCAGTGGCTTCTTTAGATTTTTCCTTCTTCCACTGTCCCTGAGATTGATTACTTCCCCCACAGCTCCACAGACACCTGAAGACTGTATAAAGGGGGAAGGTTCCTTACAGTGTCCTCCCGGAGATTTGCGGTAGGCTCAATTCAATCTCTTTGACTCTCCCAGCCGGAGAGGCATAAAAATCTATCCTATATGATACTGTTATATTTGTAGTCTCTCTCTAAGTAAGCACAAAGCACAAATTAAGGGGAAAATATGACATCCGATTAAATCCTCTTTACTGTACTATCCAGCTAGAGATGAGCAGACTAGCTTCAGGCTGAGCATTTACACAAACACTAGCGAGATACTGGGGAGGCCAGACAGAGCCTCTGAAAGCCTCACGTCAATGGGGACAAGAAGGAAAAAAAACATCTTCACTTTACCTTTGAGGGGAGGGAAAATGGAGCAGGTCAATGGATGAGAAAACAGGAGGAAATGGGAGAATCGATAATTGCAACCAAGAATGCCAAAACATTACTGGCTATATTTGCATTGCAGCGGGATGAAGCAGTAGTGAAGGGCAGCTAAAGAACACATACACTTTCCTTCATACACTGTAACTGTAAACCTGCTGTGGACATTGAACATTGTACACAAAAACTTGATGCATAAATGCTGTGCTACTTTTTTTTTTTTTTGCAAGAAATGGAGACTGGTCAGAGAGTTTCTTCGAAACCTCAATATATATATAGTTGTGCCCTTACTAAAGCAATATTAAAATGATCTTCCTACACATACACAGGAACAATTTTAATACAAATTTTTTTTTTTTAAAAGCAGATTACCCTTTGTGAAAGCCAGGATTTCCAAAGTACATGTGGGAATAAAGGTGAAAAATGATTTCTCGTTGGTTTATGCTGCATAGTTGCCTCAAATGAATACCCACAGAAAACACCACGTATATGTCTGCACAAGGCAAGGGTGCTTTGGGGAGAGGAATTTTCCTCTGAAGCAGGTGGGGGGCGGAAGAAAAGGTTTCCTTGCCACGCTTCCAAATGGGGCCAGGTTAAAGGTTAAGTGGCAAATTAAAATAGCAGTTCCACAGTCAGTGCCAACCAGGTGAGCAAGACTGTCCCAGCAATCGTTGGTTGGGGTGAAGTGCTGATGTCACAGAATACTTCAGTGTTTCAGGCCTCTCGCCGGTCTTGACCATTATCAGGCCGGGCCTTGGGGGCAGTACCCAGACTCTGGGTGGGGTAAAGGAGGCAGGTTCCCCGGTAGCAGCAGCTATCAAATGAGCAGATTGGAGGGGGACAGGGGGACACGCACATTAGGAGTAAGGGGGAGGGTATACTCTTACAACAAAACAAAAAACAAAAGTGTCTTTTTTACCTATGAGCCCGACAACCTCATTCAACCCTTCTCCACTGAATGGCAATGAAAAGTTTGGTAGGCACCAAGTTCTCTTGTTAGATTGGAACCGTGGCTGCTAGTCTTAGCCCTGTTAAGTACAGGATCTATTACTTTGAAACACTCATTTCTTCAAATTGCTGTGTTGATTTAGCCCTAGACACACATTCATTATAGTTCTCCTGATCTTCTAAAGTCTGTAACTGGATTTTTAATCTTACTTCATCAGTTTGGTTTTGACTCCTCTCTCCCAATACCACACTGATTCCCCTCCTGCTGAATTCTGAGAGTGCAAATGCTGGGAGAGAAGCACAAAGGCGGAGGACGGGGATGCTTTATAATCTCAAAGTGGGGCCTCCTTATGTGCCAATGTGCCCAGGTGATTCTAAAAATGGGAGTGAGGGAGGGCGAGGGGAAAAATAAAATCCAGGCTTGACTAGTTCAAAGAGGATGACAAAAGGAAGAAAATATTTTAACACACAGGCAACTATAAAAAGTGAGTTTCCAGCTCCAAAGTCTCTAGTAACTCTACTAGCGTAGTCCAAGGGGAAAAAAAGAAAACAACCAAAAACCTGGAAATCCCAACAAAGTGTAAAAGTGTTTCTCGGGGGATTAAGATTGGGAACCCAAGTGAGGCATCCAATGCAGATCCAATGCTTTCAATCTTGCCATTTTAATACTATCAAATAATGGCAGGCTCCTTTCAAGAAAAGACTCACTTTGACAGAACTTGAGATAAAGGCCACTTGAGCAGGATGGCTGGGGGTGGGGGGTAAAGGAAATGGCTGGATGGCACACGGATGAGGAGCAACCATCCAAGTATAACGGTCAGATTTCACTGTCAAGGGGCAAATAGGACATGTCCAAGGCGGGGTGGCTAACAAGGGATTTTTTTCCCAGTTTGGTTCCCGGACAGATCTTCAACCTTTCTGCCTTACCCTGGTAAACCAGCACTTGGATCCTGACAAATGAAGATGGCACCAAGGAAAAGGGCTCCATTTCTAACACTCAGGCTCATGACAGAGGGTTGGCTGATGGATAATGAAATACTGCCACATTTCCTGCCCAAACTGCCAACTTAGGGATCCTAAACCTCGTTCGCAATACTGTTGGCTGCAACTGTGTCAGAAAACAAGCTGCATAGACATGCTGGACCATAAGGGCAGAATTTAGGAGAGTAGGAAATGGATAGATACCTCCTTTAAGTTTAGCTCTGCCCCAAGGTGAGCGTGCTACCGGGCGCCATCAGAGACATTTTTCTCCCCCAGCTCGTGACGGTCAGAATCTGAGAGGAAAATCACGAGAACCAGCCCTACCAGATAAACAGTAGGGGCTGGTGTGGGGGGTGAGAAGGTACAAAAACTATCTTTGGGCTGAAAAAACACAATCAAAAGTTCAATTCTGCTCTTGGGGTGAGGTGGGGGAGGGAAAGAGTCAAACCTGAAAAGGCCAGAAAAAATATGGCTTACTAATCTAGCCCCCCCCCCACCCCACTCCCAGTTTGCATACTGTTTATAGAGTTGATTTGAGAGAAAATAAGCGAGTCTCAAAGTTCTCAGCCACAACAAATTAGTCGAGTTAATTCAAACCCTTGGTGTGCAACCAAGGACTTCTGAAAATATTTGCCTTCTGTTTCAAAATCCACACAGACTGGGCAACACAGTGATGATTTCTTGTTCCAAACTTAGAGCCGGGAGATCTGCTCCTCAGCAGATTTAAGAGCATTCCACACCGACACATTCTGAATTTACATTTATTCGTTTCCATCTTATCCACTTTAAATATACTTTGAAGCTGACTGCGGGGAAGGGACTCTGCAATTTTAAGTTAAAAAGTAAACTAAGGGTGAAAGTACATCACCTCTGGCTTCACTCAATGTCGCCTCAGGGTGGATTTTCTTAATAAAAGTTCCAGTCCTGTGAAATCCAGGGACGTCGCAGGCCTCTCCCAGCAGTGTCCTTAGGTTTAGGTCAGTCTCCTGTGCCAGAGGTGAAAGTGATTTCAAAAATACTGCCATTTTCCCAGCACAGTGTCTTTGATTGCATCCACATATTGAGTTGGAACCCAATACACCCAGTAGTATGAGGCTTCCGTAGGACCCAACTGAAATGCCTGAAAGGGAAAAAGGAAACCAAGTTCAATTTCAGTCCCAAAGGCCCTAAAATGAACAGGACGGCAACAACGGGGAAAGTTACATCTCTCTGTAAATCCATTAACCTACTTCCCATCTTTCTAATTCAAAAAAGGCGGGGGGAGTCAAATGCCTGTACTGTCAGCCAATCATTTATTGGGCGTTTACTGGGTGCAGAGCACTGTACTAAGTGCTTGGGAGAGTACGATACAACAGACATTCCCTGCCCACAGAGAGCTTAACTCAGTCCTCTAGGTGATCCTTCGACGAGCAGGGGCTTGGGAGTCAAATGACGTGGGTTCTAATCCTGGCTCCGCCACCTGTCTGCTGGGTGACCTTGGGTGAGCCAATTAACTTCTCTGTGCCTCAGTTACCTCATCTATAAAATGGGGATGAAGACTGCGAGCCCCACGTGGGACAACCTGATTACCTGGTATCTTCTCCAGTGCTTAGAAGAGTGCTTGGCACATAGTAAGCGCTGAACAAATGCCATTATTATTATTATATGACGCGAAGGTGGATTATTCTCCTCCGGACGAAGGCAGAATGATTCCCAGTGGCAGCAAGAGCAGAAAAGAATGTGTCCCTTTGGATTTCATTTCCAGGAGCAAGGAATGGACTTCTGTCCACTTCAACTAAACATCCCCTCATAAAGTCAATAACTGCATCATTTCTTTTCAATCTATTCAGTTACCAAGACACCTCACATTCACCCTGTTGCCCAGAGTTTCAAAATGAGATTAGAAATAAAAAGAGTGGTGAACCAAACCCTAAATAATCAGAGCCGCCCTGCTCAGAAGAGCAAATGTATTTCTGGACAAACCACTAGGCAGCAGTAGTGACTGAGGCTGCTGACGGAGCTGGGGAAATCACAAGATTCAGAGTTTGAAGCTAATGCAGGAAGTGCACAACTCTTGCACTTGTGCAGAAATGTGCACTCAATTATTACTCAGATTCTACTATTTGTAAATACTTTTATTTTTTTCTCCTTAATGACACCGTACCCTGCTTCTTGTGGGGGAGGCCACGTGTTTTCGTCTTCCGTTATATTACCCCCAACCCACCACGTGTTCTGTAGGCATGCAATAGATGCAATTACTACTACGTGACAATGTTACAACCTTGTAACCAGCAAGACCAAAAGGAAAGAGCAAGGGCCTGGGAGTCAGAAGACCTGGGTTCTAATCCGGGCTCTGCCACTTGCTTGCTGTGTGATCTTGGGCAAGCCACTTAGCTTCTCTGTGTCTCAGCTTCCCCTTCTGTTAAATGGGGATGAAATACCTGTTCTCCCTCTCCCTTAGACTGCGACCTTCATGCAGGACAAGGATTATGTCTGAAATTATTATCTTGCATCTATCCCAGTGCTTAATACCTATAAATACCTCAATCATCATCACCATTAACCTCGGTACCAGATTTTTAGCCAAATGGTGATTCCCTGACCTTGCTACTGCAGCATGGGACTTTGGAAAACACACAGGAGGTGAGTGAGGGGAGGAAGGAAGAGTAGGGGAGACGCACAACCACGGGAAAATGTTTATCACCCTCTTGAAGGAGTAGAACCTGCCACCACCAGGCTCCCCTGAAAAAGGGGAATCTCTGGGAGAGACCCTTTCTAGGGGACTGGGCTAAGAGCCTACCTGCTTTGGATCTAGGCTACTGGGCCAGATCTCTCCCTGGCCAAGGCCCTAGGGGGCTTAGAGTACGTCAGACTGGGCTGTCAGACTGGGCTGTCATCGTAGACTCTTCCCCAGTGTCAGGACTGGAGCGCCTGGAAGCCGGCATTCCCCCAGCCACACAGGAAATTGATTAGGCAACAAGGCCTGGGTTACTAAGGCTCAACTCCTCACTGCCCTACACAAGCCAAAGAAGTCATTCCAGTCTGTTCATCCAGTAAGATTTTTTTTGGGGGGGTGGGGGGAAGTGGGGAGCCGGATGGACTCAAGTTCCTGCCCAACCAGCATCTTCCACCAGGCAAGCTATTCCATCACACCATGTCGACAGTGAAACTTCATTACTGTAATCTGAAATTCAAGGAGAGGGACACAAACCCACTGATTGAACTGGGTTTAGATTTTAAAATGTCACCAGTCACAGTACTGAATGAATCGCTAATTTGCTTGGAGAACTGAGATAGGCCCTGTGGGGAATGACACAAAACAAACAAACAAAAAACCCCACCTCGCCTACCTCCTGCCTGTCAAAGTTTATACTTTAATGGGTATTTTTAATTGTTACAATAGGGCATCTAATTAATTAGGGAACTGCAATTACTCTGAGTGTCACACCACTCTGAAAACAGATGTAAAATGAGAGAATGCTATTAGTAGAATTGTACATGTGGCTAATATCCCTGAAACGTTCCAGAATTGGAAACGACTCGTATTTATACAAATCTAATTTCTCTAATCATTGAGGGCCAGCACTACTTAGAGACTGAAAGTAAGTAAGGAGAAGAGGACAAATTGCAACATCATTAGCACATGTGCAGAACCTTGCGAACGCCCACGTACACTGCCCATAGTTCTGTGGGGAAATCAGATCATTTTGCAGCACTTAGCATCTATTAGACTGATCTTTCTCCAGTGGATTAAATGTGGTGGTTTGAAGTTCTTGATAATGCTAGCAAACCAGTAAATTTACTCCCTCAACTCCACTCCCAGACCTCAGAGGACAGAAACTTTAAAATGAAAACTCCTCAGTTAATACCACTGAGTATAATTATTTTCCTGGCTTCAAAGCAAAACCGCATTCATTTAAACAGGTAACACTGAGTTTCTGCAAAAGTTGCCACCTTTACTCAACCTAATGCCATAGGATTTAAAAAAAAAAACACAACAAAACCTTAGCATCAGGGGGAAGCCCATTAACATGCCACAGAAAGGCCTATAGATTCACTGTCTGGTTTTAAATTCTAATAGAAAGATAGCTTCTATCTTCTAACAAATCAAATTTCAGTGTCTTCCCAGAAAAGAACTGAGTTTTTTTTTTGTTGTTGTTGTTGGAATTAATAAATTTATCCTATTACTGAGCCAGATGAATTACTTACCATCATGTGATAATCTTCATGTCCTTCAATAGGTTCACTGACCACATTTTTAATGGATCCCATGGGTAGTTTTTCAGTTCTCTCTAAGATACGTAAAATTGCAGTGATTATTAAAAGGCACTCATATTTCAGTCCATTTGACATACGAAACCATTAGTCAGCACTCCGGGTTCCCTTCCAATATTTTCTTCCTGATCATGCTGAACATGTTTTTTACTCTTTAAATCCTCCGAACTCCGAAGCTTAGCTTGCTGGCTAACTTCCTTAAAAACAAGATGATCTTTATCAGTGCTATCCGTGCCTGATTAGACTGCTTAGGAGTGAACACGGAACATGCACAATCACTGGACTCTTGGGCAGGACTATTCAGGTGCAGATGTTAAGTGGGGTCTTTAACTCTGAACAGGACAAACTTTTCAGAGCAGAAAGGGTATTTTCTCCTTGCGGGACTCACAAACAATGTTGGCTGCTAAAAATAACCAAACAACTAGATTTTCATGCTTATAACAGTATTCGTTAAGCACTTAAAAGGTACCAAGACTGTTCTAAGTGCTGGGGCAGATACAAGGAAATCAGGTCGCCCCATGTGGGGCTTGCAGTCTTGATCCTCATTTTACAGATGAGGTAATTTAAGGCACAGACAAGTGGCTTGCCCAAGACTACACAGCAGACAGGTGGCAGAGCCGGGATTAGAGCCCAGGTCCTCTGACTCGCAAGCCCGTGCTCTTTCCACTAAGCCACGCTGCTTTTGTGTTTCTGGGTGGTGCTTTACATTATTTAGTTATTTATTCCTCACAACGCCCCAACGAAGTAGGGTTCAGGTATTATTACCCCCCTCGCCCCAATTTACAGTTGGGAAAACTGAGCCATGGGGATGTTAAGTAAGTGACTTGCCCAAGGCCACACAGGGAACGGGTGTCAGAGCCAGGACTCAAATCCGGAACCTCCAGCTTTCAGGACCACGGCTCTTCCCTCGTGCCATGCAGGTCTGCCTCGGACAGGGCCTTTAAACAACACCCAATAATTCTATGACTTTTACTCTGGCTATAACGTTACACATCAGGAGGAATGAGCTACGATTTAGGGTATTTTATAAAAATGGTGAGATAGTGAGGTGGTGGGGGTTGTGGGCAATGATCAGAGTGAGGGGAGGTTAAGGGGTGGGAGAGTCAGGGGACTGAGGAGAAGACAGGGTTCAGACAATGTGCCGTGGCAAAAGTACAAGAAAACGGGTTGACGCAGGTGTGATGAGGCAACGGGAAGGAATGGGGGTTTGACATCTCAAACACTGTATTTCCAACTAAAAGGTGAAACTACACACTTCACCAACAGAGAAATCAGGAAGGAAAGAAAAAAAATTTTTCCATTCTCTTTTTCTTCTTATCCATAAATTATCTTGGGTCTGCCTCCCCCATTAGATAGTAAGCTCCTTGAGGTCACCGATTATCTCTCTATTTGTACTCACCCAAGCACTGAGTCAGTGCTTCGCACAGAGTAGTAGGTGAGATCCCAGTGACTGTTCCTGAACAAAGATGAATCTGACCATAACGTGGAAGACATTTCCCCCAAATTTTCATAAGTTCTCCACTGAAATCGGAAGTCTCTCGACTAAGAAAGGGGACATTCAGCTGCTTTGGTTCAGTGGGTAAAGTTAACGGTGTTGAAGAGCCATCTATGAAAGGTCTTATCTTTGACAAAAGGGGGAGACAAAGGTGGACTTAGAATTGCTTTCCACCAAATCCAATGACATGAGAACAAGGGGGTACCAGTTGAAGCTTGCAGGTAGTAGAATCCAATATAAAAGGAAACCCGTTCCTACAGCCCAGATGCAGAGGGCACGGAATCCACGGCTCCAGAAGTGGAGCCGGCCAAAAAAAATCAGCAGGCTCTGGAAGGGTTTGGCCGGAAACTCACGATAGGCATTACTGGAGGGCAAAGTCAGAGATGAAGAGGGGAAGAGTTAAGGATGCTAGCTGAAACACGCCTAACTATTGGACTCCAAGCCAAGCCGGGCAGCCTGAGCTGCTGCTGGGTGAAAAAAAGACATCCCGGACGAGGGGCCGACTTAGAAAACCGCCAAGTTACACCAAAATGAGAGGATTCTGGACGTAGAGCCGTTAAGGAGACTGTACAATAGCGGCCTGGTACCTTTAGTGCCGATCCACAGTTGATCTTGCTCTAGTTTAAAGGTAAGTCTCACTTTTCCTCCTGTCTTATTGTACATGCCCGATAACGGTACCGTTGGCAGCCGCTCCTGGAAACGCAAGACAAGAACCATTGCGGTAATAAGGGCCACTGAGACAACTGAAGGGAACAACAAAGATAGAGAAGCTGAGCTACAGAACGCAAGAAACGGCGACTGTTTTCTCCTACAAAACAGTACGGGGAAGAAGAGGTGGAGGAAGCTTCAGAAAAACCACAAACATTTTAGTGGTCACAGATTTCAGAATGAGCACAACGGGTCAAGTGGCTTTGCTTACCTGGGCACCCTTAACCGAAGGCATCACGTCTTCAGGTTTTCCTTTATCTAACACTTTTCTGTGTTGCTAGAACATAAGTCAAAAATTAGAATCTAGAGAAACACGGCTGAAGTGTGGTGTTTACTACTGCCCTGCTCCCACCAGCCCAAAAGTGGTCCAGCAGCTCTATGCCGCCGGGAAACCAAACCCACGCCAGATATCTGGACGTTAACCCGGCTAACTTCGGGGATCCCTCAGGTCAATTAAAATCAACCAATGCCTTCTTTTCCTCCCCAGATACAGAGTTCGTTTCCCATTTCGGCCTACCTGAACTTTATATTACTGACAGGGCAAGACTGGAAGGTTTCGGTCTCAGGCTGGGCAGATGAATTAACAATCTGTCGGGTCAATAATGGCACAACCCTTCTGTCTGTTCTCTAGCCTTTGGAAAGACCAGTTGCAGAAGCACCAAGACAGACCGCTAATTCTTGGCACCCGGTAAGCCAGGGTTAAACTCTCGCCAAGTCACCCATTTGAACACATTTCTGTATGACCGGGAAAGAAGCTTATTGCTTTTTTACAGTGAGTTCCAAGGCATCAATTATAAAATAGAAAAAAAAAAATACTGATTTATCTTCCACCTGGAAGTCAGGAGATCTCAAATCCTAAAATCCCCCCGACGCCCACCCCCCAAACCTGGCCAGGAAAACCACAAACTCCTCCTCCCCACCACCTGGAATCTCTCTTCCATTTTTAACTTTTGCTGGAGCTCTAGGCGCTCAGCACACATCCACAGAGCAGGAGGGGAAGTGGACACTAGTCACGCTGGCATGCCGCCAATCAAGAGGAACTTTTCCCCTTTCGGGGACCGTGGGAGAGAAAACAGTAGTAGAAATTCATGCTGGTGTATTATTTTCATAAAATGAGAGGATTGGGCAGTTCCCAGAAATGCCTGGATGGCACAGACTTCCGTCCCTTCACGCGCTGGCTTGACTCTGGCACACTCGGGAGACTGTAATGATTCAGAGTTTGGGTCCCATCAGGCAGCGTGATGCCTCATAACGATCCCCACTGGGGGATTCAAAGGCATTAAATTAATAGTATAATTAAGTCACGCTTTACTAGTCCCTTTTGAAGACAGACACTTCTGTGTGGGGAGGAGCCAGAAACCCAAGCCCTGCATTTAAAGAGGAGTACCCTGTCCCCAGAGGAGGTTAAACACTGACAAAATTAGTGGTTAAGAACAGAAGCACACGCTCACAGCTAAAAGATTTGCCAAGCACATTGAGGTGGTGATGGCCCCACAACAAATGAAGCAGCTGCCCACAGGACTGTGAAATCTTTAGGAGATCAAATTAATGAACCTTATCTCTTGTCAAAAGGGCTTGATTTTTTAGTTTCCCTCTCATCTGAAAGCCTCAGAGGCATTAAGCAGATACCCCAGTCCATTAGATGCGTCAATTCAACAACCCAGTTTTTTCCCCCTTATCCCCCTCGTGCTCTTTTGCTCAGCTGGGACTTTTAGGAGGCAAATCCTCCCACCAGACTGTAAGCTCCTTGTGGGAAGGGTACACGTCTATCAACTCGGTTATACCGTAGTCTCCCAAGCCCTGACTGAAGCTCTCCTAGAGGTGTGGGAGACTCGTTTCCAGAAAGCGTTGTCGGAGGGCCATCGGCGAGGAATGCTTTCCATGCGCTAACCCAGACAACGCTCGGGGTCAGAGGATCCTGGGAACTCCCTTCCCTTCAACCAAGTTCTTAGGGTACATTCAATCAAAGCTCACGAAACAATGCTGAAAATAAATCCATTCGGTTTTACTCAATGGCTCCTTGGCAACCGAAGTCTCTCAGTTTTCTACGATGGACCGCGGCCAAGGAGGGGAAAAAAAAAACTTCTTCAGGGTGGAACGGAGCCAACGGGCTGAGGCTCAGAGGTGGCATTGATCCCAAAGCCTTAGCACCATTAACAATCAATAAACCGCTAACCTTTTGTCTACAAAGTGGCTCCTTCTTATTCTCTTCAGATTTGGACTCCTGCTGGGCTGAATCTTTGGGAGTATTTACTGCTAGAACGTCATTTATTGTTGAACCAACTACCATGATCTTGGCACCGCTGGTCACTCTGATTTCCCGTAATGTTTTCTCCTCAGGTAGAAGTCCCTTAAACATGACTTTCTGCATGGCAGGTGGGAGACCTAGGGTGAGAAAGACGGAAATGAAGACGGAATATTTTTTGCCCCCGGCCAATGCTCAGAATCAGTCAAAAAACAAACCGGAAATTAAGTCGCAAAGTTAGCCGACGACCTTACCTGTAATCGAGTGTATCTTCTGCTTCAGTTCCGCCCCCGTGTTGTCGAGGGGAAACTTCACATCGTATTTGTTTTTGTTCCAAATGATCTTTAAATCCACCAATTCCTTTCCGGCCTCGGCCTCGTCCCCATTGCTGACGGAAGGCTGGGCGGAGGCGGTGTCCCCTCGGGCCTGGTCCGGCGGCAGGACGCTCTTAGGCAACACAGGGTTCTCCTCTCCCGTTTCCACACAATTCAACTGCAGTTTGGGATTGTCCGTTTCCATGCCGGGTTCTTCGACGTCTAAAAACGAGATAGAACCCGGCCGCGTGTGAAATGAGGCTGGGAGGAATCTGCGGGGGATGGGGGACGGGGGACGGATATGGCTTTGGGGTCCCTTGGATGACAGAGAGGAGCTTGGAAACGTGCTTCCGGAGAGTGGGTGCCAGTTCTCGGGTGGGGGGTTGCCAGCTCTAAGGGAGGGGGGTGCCAGCAGTCTCTAGGGAAGAAGGGGTGCCTGTCTCGGCGGGGGTGGGGGGTGTTGCCAGCTATCTCTAGGGGAGGGGGGGATGTCAGGGGTTTCTGGGTTGGGGGGTGCCAGCTCTCTCTAGGAAAGAGGGGGTGCCAGCTGTCTCTGGGGAGTGGGGGTGCCAGCTCTCTCTAGGTGAGTGGGGTGCCTTTCTCTGGGGGGGGGCAGTTGCCAGCTATCTCTAGGGAAGGGGGGGATGTCAGCTCTTTCTGGGGGGGGGGGTGCCAGCTATCTCTAGGGAAGAGGGGGTGCCTCTCTCTGGGGGGGGGTGGGGTTGCCAGCTGCCTCTAGGGGAGGGGGGGATGTCAGCTGTTTTTTGGGGGTTGCCAGCTGTCTCTAGGGGGTGCCTGCTCTCTCTTGGGGTGGGGGTGCCAGCTCTCTCTGGGGGGGGATTGCCAGCTCTCTCTAGGGAAGGGGGGGATGTCAGCTGTTTCTGGGTGTGGGGGGGGGGCCAGCTCTCTCTAAAGAAGAGGGGGTGCCTCTCTCTGGGGCGGGGAGGTTGCCAGCTGTCTCTGGGGGGGGGGGATGTCAGCTGTTTCTGGGGGGTGCCAGCTCTCTCTAGGAGAGGTGCCAGCTCTCTCTGGGGAGGGGTGGGTACCAGCTCTCTTTAGGGGGGGTACGAAATCTCTCTAAGGGGGGGGTGCCAGCTCTTTCTAAGGGAGCGGGGTGCCAGGTCTCTCAAGGGGAGAGGGGGTATCAGCTCTCTCTGGGGGGTGGGGGAGGGTGTCGGCTGTCTCTAGGGGAGGGGGCAGGTGTCTCTAAGGGATGGGGGGTGCCAGATCTCTCCGGGGGGGGTGTACCAGCTGTGTTTAGGGGATGGAGAAGGGGTGCCGGGTCTCTCTAGGGCAGAGGGGGTGGCACCAGGTCCCCGTAGACGAGGGGGAGGGAGGAGGTTTCGCCCTGAGGAGGCAGGCTGGGGGTGGCTGGGATTGGTCCCCGTGAGGCGGCCGGCCGGGGCTTCTCTTGGCCCTTCCCTCACAGGCCTCCGGGACCGGACCCGCCCGAGCGCCTTCCGCTGCCCCCACGCCTCCCCCCGAGGACAACGTGAGGACGGCCGAGGGCTGCTTCTCCTCCGGGGCCGGGGCCGGGGCCTCTCCCGCTTCCCCCGCGGCCACCCGCCCGCCCGGACTCACCATCCGGGGCCCCCGCCGCCGCCGCCATGATGATTGTGTACAAGCCCCGCGGCTCGGCTCGGCTCGGCTCGGCTCGACTCGGCTCGACTCGGCTCCGCGCCGCGCCGCGGGGGCTGCCGGGAAACGGCCGCCATGGGCCTCCCACCGGAAGTGACCGTCTCTACGGCGACGGGCCGACGCCGCCCCCCCGCCCCCCCGCCCCGGGGCCAACTCGGGACGGAGGACGGGAGGCGAGCCCCCTCCGCCTAATGCCCCGTCCGAGGGGAGCGCCTCCTCCGCCTCCTCCGCCTCCTCGTCGTCATCGTCCTCCCCCGTGGGGCCCGGCCGGGCGGGAAATGGCAGGTCCGGACCGGAAGTGAGGGCCCCAAACCGGAAGTGAGGGCCGAGGCCCGCGCGGGCCCCCGGGGAGGCCATGGCGGCGCTGAGGGGGCTGAGGAGGCTGAGGGGGCCGAGGGGGCCGAGGGGGCCGAGGGGGCCGCTCCCCCCGCCGGCTCCGCGCCGGGCAGCCCCAGGCGGCCCGCACCCCGCTGCCCGCGAGCCCGGCGTGCGGGTGAGATTCGCACCCAGCCCCACAGGTAATCATCATAATCTTGGTATTTGTTATGTGCGGAGCGCTGTTCTAAGCGCTGGGGGAGACCCAGGGGAATCAGGTTGCCCCCCGTGGGGCTCACGGGCTTCATCCCCAACTGAGGCCCAGAGAAGTGAAGTGACTGGCCCACGGTCACCCGGCTGACAAGGGGCGGAGCCGGGAGTCGAACCCATGACCTCTGACTCCCCAGCCCGGGCTCTTAAGAATGTTGGTATTTGTTAAGCGCTTCCTATGTGCCGAGCACTGTTCTAAGCGCGGGGGTAGACCCAGGGGAATCAGGTGGACCCCCGTGGGGCTCACGGGCTTCACCCCCATTTTACAGATGAGGTCACTGAGGCCCAGAGAAGTGAAGTGACTTGCCCACAGTCACACACAGCTGACAAGTGGCAGAGCTGGGAGTCGAACCCAGGACCTCTGACTGCAAAGCCCGGGCTCTTTCCACTGAGCCACGCTGCCCCTTCCATTCATTCAAACCTATTTATAATAATGACGGGATTTCTTAAACCCTCACTATGTGCCGAGCACTGTTGTAAGCGCTGGGCCCTCTCTGTGCTCCTTCCCCTTCACCTCCCCTCGGCTGAGCCCCCTTTCCCTCTGCTCCTTCCCCTCCCCCAGCCCTGTGCTCGTTTGTCTATATTTTTATTCCCCTATTTATTTTGTTAATGAGGTGTCCATCCCCTTCATTCTCTTTCTCGTGATGATGTTGTCTTATTTTTGTCCGTCTGTCTCCCCCGATTAGACTGTGAGCCCGTCATTGGGCAGGGCCTGTCTCTGTCTGTTACCCAATTGTCCTTTCCAAGCGCTTAGTACACTGCTCTGCACATAGCGTGGCTCAGTGGAAAAGAGCCTGGGCTTTGGAGTCAGAGGTCATGAGTTCGACTCCCGGCCCTGCCATTTGTCAGCTGTGCGACTGTGGGCGAGTCACTTCACTTCTCTGTGCCTCGGTTACCTCATCTGGAAAATGGGGATTAACTGTGAGCCCCACGTGGGACAACCTGATGAGCCTGTATCTCCCCCAGCGCTTAGAACAGTGCTCTGCCCATAGTAAGCGCTTAACAAATACCAACATTATTGTAGTAAGCGCTCAATAAATACTATTGAATGAATGAATCAGGTTGAAGATGATGATGTTGGTATTTGTTAAGCACTTCCTATGTGCAGAGCGCTGTTCCAAGCGCTGGGGGAGATCCAGGGTCATCAGGTTGTCCCACGTGAGGCTCACCGTCTTCATCCCCATTTTACAGATGAGAGGACTGAGGCATAGAGAAGTGAAGTGACTTGCCCACAGTCCCACAGCTGACAAGTGGCAGAGGCGGAATTCGAACCCATGGCCTCTGACTCCTAAACCCCTGCTCTTTCCAGTAAGCCATGCCCCCGTGGGGCTCACAGTCTTAATCCCCATTTTCCAGATGAGATCACTGAGGCACCGACAAGGCAAGTGACTTGCCCAAAGTCACACAGCCGACAAATGGTGCATATATTATTTATTACCCTGTTTATTTTGTTAATGAGGTGTACGTCTTCATGCTTCTACTTATCTCGATGATGTTGTTTTATTCTGTTTTGCTTTGCTGTCTGCCCTCCCCATTTAGACTGTGAGCCCGTCATTGGACAGGGATTGTCTCTGTTGCCGAATTGTCCATTCCAAGCGCTTAGTACAGTGCTCTGCACATAGCAAGCGCTCAATAAATACTATTGAATGAATGAATCTGTATATATTATTACCCTATTTATTTCATTAATGAGGTGTATATCCCCTTGAATCTGTTTATCGTGATGATGTCTTGTTTTTGTTTTGTTCTGTTTTGCTCTGCTTTGCTCTGCTGTCTGTCTCCCCCATTGAGACTGTGGGCCCGTCATTGGGCAGGGATTGTCTCTATCTGTTGCTGAATTGTACATTCCAAGGGCTTAGTACAGTGCTCTGCACATAGCGCTCAATAAATACAATTAAATGAATGAATGAATGAGCCGGGATTAGAACCCACGACCTCTGACTCCCAAGCCCGGGCTCTGTCTACTGAGCCACGCTGTATTTATAATAATGATGGTGTTTGTTAAGTGCTTACTATGTGCAGAGCACTGTTCTAAGCACTGGGAGGGATACAGGGTCATCTGGTTGTCCCACGTGGGCGTGAGCGTTACTATGTGCCAAGCACTGTTCTGAGCACTGGGAAAGATACAAGGTAATCGGGTTGTCCCACGTGGGGCTCACAGTCTTAATCCCCATTTTACAGAGGAGGTCATTGAGGCACAGAGAAGTAAAGTGGCTTGCCTAAAGTCACAAAGCAGATGAGTGGCAGAGGCAGGATTAGAACCCACATCCTGTGACTCCCAAGCCGGTGCTCTGCCTACTAAGCCACACCGCTTCTCTACCAAGCCGGTCATGGGAGGATTCAGGAGGAGTGACGGAAACAGGGCGAAGGCTAGGGAGAGTCCCTTTTTTTTTTTTTTGGCTGGATTATTTTATTTTATTTTATTTTGGTATATGTTAAGTGCTTACCATGTGCTAGGCATTGCAGTAAGCGCTGGGATGGATGCGAGCTGTGAGATCGTTGCGGGCAGAGAATGTGCCTGTTCTTACATTGTTTAGTATAGTGCTTTGCACACAGTAAGAGCTCAACAAA
Source organism: Ornithorhynchus anatinus (assembly GCF_004115215.2). NCBI lineage: Eukaryota > Metazoa > Chordata > Mammalia > Monotremata > Ornithorhynchidae > Ornithorhynchus > Ornithorhynchus anatinus. Next base: position 30,887,958 of record NC_041729.1, on the reverse strand, counting down.
TACAGTTGAATAAATACAAGCTCATCGTGTTAGACCGAGGCCATGTCCCAAATGGGGCTCACGGTATTAATCCCCATTTTACGGATGAGGTAACTGAGGCAGAGAGAAGTGAACTGACTTGCAAGCATGATTTTTGCGTGAAGAGAGTTCAAGCATTTTTGTCTCGACACCTAATGGTCACCACCCCTGTTCCGGATACTGGTACTCTCCCAAGCGCTTAGTACAGTGCTTTTCTCTCAGAAAATACAATCGAATGAGTGAATGGTGGTCTCTGTTTCTCCCTACTTCAGTCTATCAATCGGATTTACTGAGTGAGTACTGCACGTAGAACGCTGTACTAAGCGCTGGGGAGAGGACTTCTCACCGATCAGGTGGGCCCGATTTCGCCCTGAGAGTTGCAACCTGTTTTAAAAATAAACAGTGGCAGTGAGCCCTCCATTTTCTTTAATAATAATGTTGGTATTTGTTAAGCGCTTACTATGTGCAGAGCATTGTTCTAAGCACTGGGGTAGATACAGGATAATCAGGTTGTCCCACATGAGGCTCACAGTCTTAATCCCCATTTTACAGATGCGGGAACTGAAGCCCAGAGAAGTTGTGACTTGCCCACAGTCACACAGCTGACGAGTGGCAGAGCCAAGATTCGAACCCATGACCTCGGACTCTCCGGCCACGCTGCCCTAATGCACAAGTGGCACAGTCAAATAGTCGGTGCAGTTCTAAAATCATTTTGCCGACTCGTTGGTCGTCACGTCAACCCTTCTGTCTGCCTTTCCCCGAAATCCTTGAGGCCCCAGTGATCGCTGCGGCCGGGATCAGTGGGGCAGTTGGTGGGATGACCCTGACATCGTGGCTGTGTGGAGACATGGTGTTTTGGAGAGAAGAATCAGAGGACCTGGGTTCTAATCCCAGGTCTGCCGCTTGCCCACTGTGACACCTTGAGCAAGTCACTTCACTTCTCCGTGCCTCAGTTCCCCCATCTGCTAAATGGGGTTTCAGTACCTCCGCTCCTTCGTACCTAGACTGCCACCCCCATCTTGTATCTACCCCAGTGCTTAGTAGAGTGCCAGGCTCATAGAAATTGTGACCGGCGACTGTAATTGATTGAGATCGTGAGCCCCATGTGGGACGGGGACTGTCTCCAACCCGATTTGCTTATATCTGCCCCGGAGCTTAATACAGTGCCTGGCACATAGTAAGCGCTTAACGAATAAGCCCCGTGGCTTAATGGAAAGAGCCTGGGTTTGGGAGTCAGAGGTCATGGGTTCTAATCCAGGCTTCGCCACTTATAGCTGTGTGACCTTGGGTAAATCACTTAACTTCTCTGTGCCTCAGTGATCTCATCTGTAAAATGGGGATTAAGACAGCCCCACGCGGGGCAGCCTGGTTACCTTGTATCTACCCCAGCGCTTAGAACAGTGCTTGGCACCTAGTAAGCGCTTAACAAATACCATCATCATCAACAGATACCACAATTATTATTATTATTAAGCTCTTAACAAATACCGCTATAGTTATTATTAATATTAGAAAGTGTTGGTTTTGCCCAGAACCTGCAGGGGACAGCCTAACTCTTCAGAGCCGAGCTAATGTAAGCAGCAGAGCATAGGAACTCTAATAATAATAATAGTATTTGTTACCCGCTTACTCTCTGCCAGGCACTGTACTAAGCGCTGGGGGGGATACATGCAAATGGGTTTGGATACAGTCCCTGTCCCATGGGGGGCTCACGGTCTTAATCCCTATTTTACAGAGGCGATAACTGAGGCAGATTATAACAGATTTGGTAGACTTATTTCCTGCCCACAAGGAGTTTACAGTCTGGAGGTAAAAAGCAAATGCAGGGTGGTTTGAGGAAGCTCCCTGCTGTCAGCAGGAGGCTGGGGCATTCGGGGGCTTTAGGAGGAGAAGGTCCCACCCTGTCAGACTCCTCAGGGGATAGCAGGGGCAGGTCCTGGGAAGGAAGCTTGAGCTAGGGGTGGTGGTTGAGAGAACCAAGGCCTGCAGATCTTCCAGAGCAAGATCTGCAGACTGTTTGTGAATTCTCAGCCTTGTGTGATTTTTTTTCTTTCCCCCCTCCCAGGTTTTTTACACTTAGGCGGCCTCCGCACTGCCTTGTACAACTACATCTTTGCCAAAAAACATAATGGGATCTTTATCTTGAGACTGGAGGATACAGACCAAGCCCGGCTGGTACCCGGGGCGGCGGAGAATATCGAGGACATGCTGGAGTGGGCAGGTACTGCAGGGCAGCCTCTTCCTGACTTCCGAGAGTAACCTTTTCTACAAGAAGGAAATGTAGATGTCGAGGTGGGGAAACTGGCTCCCACCCACACTGCCTTGCAGAGTAGAAGGGTCTGGTATGTCTTCCTGGTTGGCGGATCCTGCGGGAGGTAAGAAGATGGCAGCCGCGGAGGATTCTGAGATCCAGGCAGAAACCTCAGTAGGGTTCCTGGGTTTATGCTTCACAGTCAATCTGGTATTTACTGAGTGCTTACTGTGTTCAGAGTGTCGTGCTAAGTGCTTGGGAAAGTACAGTACAGTAGAGTTGGTAGACGAGGTCCCTGCCCACAAGGAGCTTACAGTCTACACGGGGCGATAGCTATTAAATTAAAGATAGGGGAAAGATGGAAGTTCTGTGGGGCTGGGGTGAGTACCAAAGTGCTTAAGGGAAAGACTCTTGTTACACAGACATGCGTCTGCATAAAAAATATCAGTGCTGACATCTTTAATGTACTTAAAATGTGCAAAGCACTGTACGGTAAACGCTGGGGTGATCACACACAGATCCATTTGATTTGATTTCTGTCCCTCAAGAAGCTCACAATCTATGGGGTAAGGACAGTCATAGATAATTCAGATTTCATCAAAAACAGGTTAAAATTGAACCCACGGTAGCGATAGGAAAATCTGTAAGTACAGGGGTCCTTGATGGGGATGGTCTTTGGATACCTCTTTGGTCCAAGTCAACAGACCTTGGCGAAAACGAGCATCAGCCTTCCCAAGGCTCTAGGGGCTGGGGAGATGACTCCCCTCTATCCTTTGCTCATGCAGAGGTTTTTGGGTTTTTTGATGGTATCTGTTAAGCACTTACTGTGTTCCAGGCCAGAGCAAATACAAGCTAATCAGGTTGGACACAGTCCCTGTCCCACATAGAGCTCACAGTCTTAGTCCCCATTTTACAGATGAGGTAACAGAGGCCCAGAGAAGTGAAGTGATTTGCCCAAGGTCACACAGCAGATAAGTGGCGGAGCCGGATTTAGAACTCAGGTCCCAGGCACGTGGTCTTTCCACTAGGCCACGTTGCTTCTCTGTCTGGAGGTAGACAGAACCCCAGAGGGGGATGATATTGTGACTTGAGATCCGGAGTTTGTCCACTCTGGTCGTGAAGGAATGAGGGATTTTCTCTGCCGCAGGGTCCGGGTCTGGGAGGTGGGGTGGGGAGGTGGCCCTGCAGCTCTGCCAGAGCAGGAGCTCTGGATGGTGTCCACCCCCCGGAGCTTCGGGAGAACAGAGTAGTCCTGAGGGGGCTCTGGAAAGGCTGAAGTTCATTCCGAGTTCTCTGTTGAGACTAGAGCCTTTTCCTGTTCTCAGCTTCGTTCATCACTCAGATGGTATTTATCGAGCACTTACTGTGTGCAGAGCTTAGCTTGGCTTGCACTGTGCTCTAAATCAGGCCTGGAGAAACAGCAAAAGTTACAAGGTCATTTTCCGTCCTGACCAGGGGGCGAGTTTATAGAGGAGGGTGGAGCGGGAGGGAAAGTGCAAGGATTGTGTGAGGTCTGAGATTCGAGGCCTCTCGAGATTTAATGCAGCCCTTGCTGAATGCTGGGTCCCTCTCGGGCAGGTAGGAGGGGCAAGCGAAGGACTGTGCCCCGGTCAGGACCGTAGCTGCGGAAGAGAGCAGGAGGAACTAGAAGGAACTGTGGTATCTGTTAATAATAATAATAATAATAATAATAATAGTAATAATAATAATGTTGGTATTTGTTAAGCCCTCACTATGTGCAGAGCACTGTCTTAAGCACTGGGGTAGATGCAGGGTAATCAAGTTGTCCCACGTGAGGCTCACAGTCTTAATCCCCATTTTACAGATGAGGTAACTGAGGCACAGAGAAGTTAAATGACTTGCCCACAGTCACACAGCAGACAAGTGGCACTGCCGGGATTCAAACCCATGACTTCTGACTCCCAAGCCCGTGCTCCTTCCACTGAGCCACGCTGCTTCTGTATGTACCAGGCACTGTACTAAGTGCTAGGGTGGATACAAGCAAGTCGAGTTGGGCGCAGTCCCTGTCCCACATGGGGCTCACAGTTTCAATCCCCATTTTACAGATGAGGTAACCGAGGCACCGAGAAGTGAAGTGACTTGCCCAAGGTCACACAGCAGGAACGTCCCCTAGGGATGAACAGAGTGTGCCCTGACAGACACGGCTCAGCCCCCTGGATGGAAGTGTGGCCGTCCGAGCCGAGGGAAACCTCCTTGGTCTCAGAAAGACCGACTCCCCTCCTTCTGGTCAATCAACCACTCAGTACTATTTACCGAACGTCTGCTTTGCGCAGAGCACTGAACTAAGTGCTTGCGACTGTATGATAGAGGTGGGAGACACGATCCCTAGACTATACGTTCCTCCTGGGCAGGAATAGTGTCTTTTACCCTATTATTTTCATCCCGAGTCCTCAGTGTGGGACTGTGTACACGGGCGCTCAATAAATTAGGATATTTGTCATTCGCTTACTATGTGCCAGGCGCTGTTCTAAGCACTGGGGTGGGTTCAATTCATTGTATTTATGGAGCGCTTACCATGTGCCAAGCCCTGTACTAAGTGCTTGGGAGAGAACAATATAATAGTATTATAGGTAATATTGTATACTGTTATATATTATTGGTACAGACCCATTCCCTGCCCACAATGAGCTTACAGTCTAGAGGGGGAGACAGACATTAATATAAATAAATGAATTGCGGTTATGTGCATAAGTGGGGCGGGCTTGAGGAATGGGAGACTAAAGGTAGCAAGCAAATCAGGGCGAGTCTGAAGGGAGTGGGGGAAGAGGAAATGATTGCTTGATTGATTCCTGCCCTGAAGGATTTTATAGTGTGATGGGGAAGTCAAAACTCTAGACTGTAAGCTCACCGTGGGCAGGGAATGTTCCATAGTATTTATTGAGCGCTTACTATGTGCAGAGCACTGTACTGAGCGCTTGGAATGAACAAGTCGGCCACAGATAATAATAATAATAATAATATTGGTATTTGTTAAGCGCTTACTATGTGCCGAGCACTGTTCTAAGCGCTGGGGTAGACACAGGGGAATCAGGTTGTCCCACGTGGGGCTCACAGTCTTAATCCCCATTTTACAGATGAGGGAACTGAGGCCCAGAGAAGTTAAGTGACTTGCCCACAGTCACACAGCTGACAAGTGGCAGAGCTGGGATTCGAACTCATGAGTCCTGACTCCAAAGCCCGTGCACTTTCCACTGAGCCACGCTGCTTCTCTAGCAGATAGAGACAGTCCCTGCCGTTGGACAGGCTTACGGTCAAATCGGGTGAGACAGACAGATAAGAATGTGTCTGGCAATGTCCTCTAATAATAATAATACAATTATATTGTACTCTCCCAGGTGCTTAATACAGTGCTTGCCACAGAGTAAGCGCTTAATAAATATGGAGGAATGTAAAGAATTTACCGATGGGAGGAAAAAGTGGTCCGAGAGGCCGCTGATGCCTTTGGTGGGAGCGGGCGGTGGAGGCGGGCCCCCGTGGGCCAGCTGGGGACTCAGCGGCCTCTGCTTGGGCTCCTAGGCATCCCCCCCGATGAGAGCCCCGGGCGCGGGGGTCCCTCCGGCCCCTACCGGCAGTCGCTGCGCCTCGAGCTGTACGCCCACGCCGCCGAGGAGCTGCTGCGGACCGGGGCCGCCTACCGCTGCTTCTGCACACCTCAGCAGCTCCAGCTGCTCAAGAAGGAGGCCCTGAGGAACCACCAGACCCCACGGTAGGAAACACGGGCCCCGCCGGGCTTCTTCCCGCTCCCCGAGAGCGAGCGTCGCCTGGCGGGATGGGAGGGGGCGGCAGTCGTGACCGGCGGTTTAAAGTATTTATTAAGTACTCAGTGTGTGCAGAGCGCCATACTGAGCTCTTGGGAAAGTACATTATAACAATAAACAGCGACATTCCCTGCCCACAACCAGCTCACGGTCTAGACGGGGGAAGACAGACATCATTACAAATAAATAAAATTACAGATATATACATAAGTGCCGCGGGGCTGGTGGCGGTGCGGAGAGCATAGGGAGCAAGCTGGGGCGACGCAGAAGGGAGTGGGAGATGAGGAAAAGTGGGGCTTAGTCTGGGAAGGCCTCTTGGAGGAGATGGGCCTTCCATCAGGCCTTGAAGATGGGGAGAGTCATTGCCTGTCGGATTTGAGGAGGGAGAGCATTTCAGGTCAAAGGCAGGGCGTGTATTAGGGGTCGGCGGCGAGACGGGCGAGATCGTTCATTTTCCCACAGAAACGGAAGCCCAGACCGGGGACTTGGACAACTGGGTCTCCTCCGTCCCGGGTCTGACGGGCCATCGGCCCCTCCCCCGCCCCCTCCCGTCCCCATGCCGCCAGGTACGATAACCGCTGCCGCCACCTGAGCCCAGAGCAAGCAGCCAAGAAGTTGGCCGCGGGGGCCCGGCCCACCGTGCGCTTCCGCCTGCAGGAGGGGGCCCAGTCCTTCCGGGACCTGGTGTATGGCTGGACCCAGCACGAGGTGGCCAGCGTGGAGGGCGACCCGGTCATCCTGAAGGCCGACGGCTTCCCCACCTACCACCTGGCTTGCGTGGTGGACGACCACCATATGGGCATCACCCACGTCCTGCGGGGCACCGAGTGGCTCACCTCCACCTCGAAGCACCTGCTGCTGTACCGCGCGCTGGGCTGGGAGCCCCCCGACTTTGCCCACCTGCCCCTGCTGCTCAACAAGGACGGCAGCAAGCTGTCCAAGCGGCAAGGGGATATCTTCGTCGAGAGCTTTATCCGGGCCGGCTTCCTGCCCGAGGCCTTGCTGGACATCGTCACCAACTGTGGCTCTGGGTTTGCAGGTATGGGGAGGTGGGTACGGCCCCGGGGCGTGGAAATCCTCCAGGTCGAGGGTCCCTCTGGGGAGGTGGGCCCCCCAGTCACACTCCCCCATCCCAGTGTGCAGAGCTCTCCTCTCCGGTCTTGGCTCTGGCGATGGGAAACGGGGAGGGGTCGCTCGAGGAGCTCCTCTCGAGGAAAAATTTGGAAAATGTGCTGGGGTCAGGCCCCACAGAGGGGAAACAGGGAGGGGGTTTATCTCCACGAAGACTCTGGAGCTCACGGGCTGATCGGGAATCACGGGCTGACTTTTAGAAAACCAGATGGGGAGGACGTTGCCAGAGCTGGTGTCTCAGTTCGACCTGACCAGGATCACCTGCCACTCGGCCCTGCTGGACCTCCAGAAGCTTCCAGAATTCAACAGGTGGGTAGCCGGTCCCCTGCGGCTCAGCTGCCCACCCCATCCTTCCTTCAGTCAGTCATTCGTATTTGTTGAGCACATACTGTGTGCAGAGCACTGTACTAGGTGCTTGGGAGAGTACGATGTAACAGACACATTCCCTGCCCACAACGAATTTGCTGTCTAGAGGGAGAGAGAGACATTACTGTAAATCAAAAAATGACAGATATGTACATAAGTGGGGTGGGGCTGGGAAAGGGAAATGAATAAAGAGAGCAAATCAGGGCTACACGGAAGGGAATAGAAGAGGAAAGGACGACTTAGGGAAAGCCTCTTGGAGGAAATGTGCTTTCAGTAAGGCTTTGAAGGTGGGGAGAGTGATCGTCTGTTGGTTATGAAGACGGAGGGCAGTCCGGGCCAGAGGCAGGTCGTGGGTGACAGGTCTGTGGCAAGATAGTTGAGATCGTGGTACAGCGAGAAGGTTGGCATTAGAGTAGCAAAGTGTGCGAGCTGGGTTGTAGTAGAGTAGTGAGTTGAGGTAGGAGGGAGCAAGGTGGTCGAGTGCTTTAAAGGTGATGGTGGTTTCTGTTTGATGCGGAGGCGGATGGACAACCACTGGAGGTTCTTGAGTAGCGTGATTTCTCTTCTCAGCGCATCTGGGAAGGACACCATTAGAAGGGATTTTGCAGTGGGCCCTAAACTGAAACTCTTTGGGATTTGTGCGAGCCTCTGCCCTCTCCTGGACTCCTGCAGAGAGCCCGGTTGGGGGCAGAGGCAGCGTGGTACAGTGGAAAGAACACGGGTCTAAGAGCCGGGGGGACCGGGTTCGAGTCCCAGCTCTGCCCTTTGCTTGCTGTGGGATTGGGGGTAAATTACTCAGTCCCTTTGTTCCTCAGTCTCTCCATCTGCCCAGTGGGGTTAGTGAGATCTGCCTCTCCCTACCCCTTAGATGAGGGTCGATGATGGTAATGGTATTGTTAGGTGCTTGCTGGGTGCCAAGCGCTATACCGAGTGCTGGGTTAGATTCAAGATGATCAGGTGGGACACAGTATCTGTTCCGCAAGGAGCACCCGAGGAGGGAGAACAGGTATTTAGGCCCCATTTCACAGATGAAGCTGAGGCCCCAGAAGAGTTAAGTGACTTGTCCGACGTCCCTCAGCAGTCCTGTGGCAGAGGCAGGATTAGAACCCAGGCCCCCACTCTTTCCATTAGATCATGCAGCGTCTCTGTTGCGAGGGCAGAAAAGAGAGAGAGCGCTTCGGAGATACAAGCACTGGCTGAAATCGAAGTATGATGGGCTCGGCTGAGCAGCGGCCCTCTACCCCTGCTGATGCTGGCAAGGTGTCTTCCGTAGGTTACACCTCAGTCGGCTAATGAATGATGAGGCGCAGCGGTCCCGGCTGGTGAGGGAGCTCCAGGCCCTGGTGGAGGAGGCTTACGGGGAGCAGCTGGAAGATAGGGAAGTGCTCGGTCGGGAGTATGTGGAGCGGGTCCTCCTGCTCAGGAAGGTGAGGAGCAGGTGGGGCGGTGGTCCTTGGGGGCTCGGGGGGTGGGTATCCCCCGGCTACGGCTCCCCGCGACCTCCTTCCGCTTGACACCTCATTCCCTGGCAGGGAATCCTGGGCTTCCGCAGCACTCCCGAGCTGATGAGGCCTGAGTTTTCCTTTCCTTTTCCTGTCAGAGGGCCCTGGAGGTTATAATAATAATAACTGTGTTATTTGTTAAATGCTTACTATGTGCCAAGCACTATTCTAAGCCCTGGGGTACATACAAGGTAATCAGGTAGGACACAGTCCCTGTCCCACTTGGGGCTCACAGTTTTTGGCTTCAGTTTACAGATGAGGTAATTGAGGCATAGAGAAGTAAAGTGACATGCCCAAGGTCACAGCAGACAGGTGGCGAAGCTGGGATTAGAATCTGCGTAGCAGACAGGTGGCGAAGCAGGGATTAGAATCTGCGTCCTCTGACGCAAAAGCCCGTGCTGTTGCCACTAGGCCATGCTGCTTCTCCGTGGTGAGATTCTGGCCCAAGTTCTCAGCAAATGGCCCCTTCTTCTCCCAGGGCCACGTGAGCCGTCTCCAGGATTTGGTGTCGCCGACGTACTCCTACCTGTGGGCCCGCCCCGCCGTGGGCCGAGAGCAGCTCCAGATCATATCGGGAGACGTGGATGCGGTTGCCAAGCTGGTGTTGGGGTGAGTCCTCGGTGCTGGGGTGGAAATCGGGGCTTGGGCTCCTCTCCCCCCCAGACACACACACTCTTGGGGTTCAGTTTCCTCCCTGGCTTGTGGGGGTGAGCTCGCGGAGCGGATGGGGTCCGGCAATAGCCGGAGCAGCCGGCCGGGCGGGCAGCCAAGCTTCATCCTGGGGACTTCTGCCCTGGTTCTCCTGAGGAGGCTGGAAAATTTCCCCAAGCTTTGTCCTCGGACAAGCCCGCTGGGTGGCCGGCACGGTGGTCCCCCTTTAGCAGTTGGGGAAACTGAAGAGCAGAGTGTCAGTGAGATTCGCCTGAAGACAGGTGGAAAGTCAAGGATATGGTGGGGGGCAGGAGCTAGGAAGCAGCCTCTTGATGCTCAAGCCAGTGTGATGGCCCTTAACCTCTCTGAAGCATTCAGGTGAATCTCAGAGACTTTAAAGGCTTAAGCCTTTACCAGGGAAACAGACACAACCCAGTCATACGCGGCAGAACGTTTCAGAAACGCATGTCCCGAAAGTAGGGAGATCTATCCAAATCCCTCCTCTGCCAGGTGATTCTCTGACCCAGTTCCAGGTGATGGCCTTAAGCAGTCTTGATCATCCATCTGGGCCTGTGTCTCTCTTTCTTTCTCTGTCTTCGGTTTCTGTCCCTCTCTCTCCTTCTCCCTCCCTCTCCCTCCCTCTCCCTCCCTCTCTGCCCCTCTCCCTCTCTTCCCTTCTGCCTCCCTTCCCGCCGCCTCCCTCTTGCCTGGGATCTGACTCTCCCAGAGTCTTTTACGAGTTTCTGTGACATCCAGGGTTTGGATTCATTAGACAATCGCAAAGCGGGGACCCAGGTGGATTTATATGTAGTAACTAGACTGGAGTTCTCTCCTTTCACAACTACATCTTCTCAAGACTCTCTGCCAGCCTCCAGTTAAGGTAGTTTTGTTTAGGACTGCTCCATCTCAGAGGCGTTTGCCCACTAATAAACTGCTGTTTTTTTCTCCCTTTTTACCTAATCCCTTCCTGCACATATTTGGAAGGAGATGTAGCTAGTAAACTAATCTTGTTACTCCCAACTGTCATCTTGGATCCTTGCTTTCTTCCAGACCAAACACGATCATAGAAGGCTTTGGTCAGGGTAGTAGTCTTGTGTTCCCTGTTTTGTAGATGTGCTGGATTGAGACGGTCACCCTAACCCCCTTGCTCCTGGCTCTGGGGATAATGTGTCGTGTTCCCAACTAAGCCTTTGAGCAGTCTCACTGGGCTGTGCCTCTTCTAGAGAGGCAGAGCAGCCTAATGGAAAGTGCACAGGACTGAGAGTAAAGAGCCCTGGATTCTAGTCCCGGCCCTTCCACTTGCCTGCCGGGTGACCTTGATAAAAACCACTTAAGGTCTCTGGGCCTCAGTTTCCTCATCTGTCAAATGGGGTAAGATGGCCACTCTCTTTCCCTCTTAGACCACGATCCTCACTCGGGATGGGGACTGTGACCGATCTGGTGGTGTTATATCTAGCCCTGCGCTCAGCACAGTTCTCGACACAGAGAAGGGGCTTAAGTATTGCTGTTAATATAGGCTGTTGGAAGGACACAATGTGACGCTGACCCAGGAGGCCCTAAACAAAGAGCTGAAAGGACTGTCGGAGCGGGCAGGAGGCGTCGGCTACAGCAGCATGATGAAGATGCTCCGCTTGGCACTCAGCGGGAAGCAGGTGAGATTTTTCTCCCACATTCCCCCTTCCTACTCCTCTCCCTTCGCGACATAGACCTGCTCAGCTGGCTGCTCTCTCATTTCTCTCTGAGAGAAGGGCGAGAGGAGAAAGAGGAGAGGAGTTGGCCCTCCTGGGAGAGGGGGACCGTCAGTCAGACCGAACTTCGAAGGGAAAGGGGGCAGTGACGCAGCGGTCAGAAAGGCAGCTGTGTGGCGAGGGGCGGACGTGTCCGCTGATGTCTTCTTCCCTATCGTGGGTCAGAAAGTAAAACGTCCAGAAGGAAGGGAAGCTTCCGAACGAGCCTTCAATATGTCGGAGACTGGATTGGCGTGACAGGCTTCCTGGGCCCACTCTGGTGTGCAAAAATATCAGGGTGGCGGGAGGGGAGGAGTGGGCCTGGGAAGGAGCAAGCCACCTACCCTCTTTTCCATGCTTTGGGAAGATAACCCCAGCTCGCTTGGCTGTTCTGCAGTGGTTGGAGTATCTGCTCTTCCCTGTTGTTGCTGTTCCCCTCATTGCTGGGCTCTCGGCGGAGAGGAGAACTCCGGGGGGCCCGGCAGGAGCAGGAGGGTGAGGTAGCCCCAGCAGCCGCGAGCGGACTGTGGTGATGGGATTGAGGGAGGCCTGAGCCCTGCTGCCAGTTTTCAGGTGGGTGGGAGTAGCGGGCCATGGGAACAGTCATTACAGGATCTCCCATCTGTTCCTGCTGGCCCAGCTTACCAATCACTGGCCCAATGCCTCCAGTGAGTATTTGGTCGACCGTACTGGGGCAGTGAGGGAGAATATATCTGTGGTTGAGAGTGGGCTGGCAAGTCGTCCTCCCTGTTACCCCTAAGGAGGAGCAGGGTGACCTAGTGGAAAGAGCACAGACCTGGGTTCTAATGCCGGTTTTGCCAGTTGCCCACTGTGTGACTTTGGGCCAACCACTTAACTTCTCTGGGCCTTCAGTTTCCTCCTCTGTATAATGGGGATTCAGTGCCTGATCTCTCTCCTACTTTATGGTGAGAATCTGGCCCAAGTTTTCAGCAAATAGCCCTTTCTTCTCCCAGGGCCACGGGAGCTGTCTGGGAGCTTCATGTGGAGCAGGGACTGTGTCTGACTTGTACCTACCCCAGTGCTTAGAACAGGGTTTGTAATAACGTAATAGGCACTTAACAAAAAACATAATGATAATAAAGCCCCCATAAATCGACACAATTCCAACTGTTCTCCAGCTCTGCTGTGAACCAAGTAAGAGGAAATAGGCATACATACAGCATGCAGGATTTAGGTTAGATGCAAGGGAGAATTTGTGAGATTTGTGCATTTAGCATCCTCTAGACTGAAGCTCATTATGGGCGGGGAACATTTCTGCTAATTCTGTTGTACTTTCCCAAGCTCTTAGAACAGTGCTCTGCATATAGGAAGCTCTCAATAAATACCACTGATTGATTTCCTTTTAAAAAGGACCGATTGTCTTAGGGCGATTTGATCCTAGATCACCGAGATGGACAATGTGAGGTTTTGAGGGTTCTCTGCTGTCCTGAGATCCTCTCTGTGATGAAAAATAACTTTCTGAGGATTATGTGCAAGAAAGGGGAGTAAATCAATCAATTGAATTTATTGAACGTTTACTGAGTACAGAACACTGTACTAAGCGCTTGGGAGAATACAACAAGTTGGTAGACACTTTCCCTGCCCGCAATGAGCTAACAGTCTAGAGGTGGAGGTAGACATTAATATAAGGTCAGACATTAATATTAACTACATAAATTATTCAATTATATTAATATTAACTGCATAAATGCTGTGGGGCTGAGGGAAGGGCGAATGAAGAGAGCAAGGGCAAGGGTGAATCATAGAGAACTTTGAGATGGGAAAAGAACATTGTAAAGTTCTCTGTAAAGAAGACAAGGCGAAAGGAGATAGCATTTAGTAATAATAATAATAATAATTGTGGTATATGTTAAGCACTTACTGTGTACCAGGCACTGGAGTAGTTACAAAGTAATTGGATTGGACACAATCCCTGTCCCATGTGGGCTCACAGTTTTCCTCTTCGTTTTATAGATGAAGTAACTGAGGCACAGAGAAGTTAAGTGACTTGCCCAAGGTCACACAGCAGATAAGTGGTAGAGTGGGATTAGAACCTAGGACCTTCTAACTCCCAGACCCATGCTCTATACACCAGACCATGCTGCTATAGTGTTTGGGGTGAGAAGTGGGAAATGAAAGACTTCTTTTTCCTCGAGCCGGAGGCAGATATATAATTTTGGCAAACTGTATTTTTTTATGGTATTTTTTAAGCGCTTACTATATGTTAAGTGCTGGGGTAGGTACAATTATTATTGTTGTCAATTATTGGCAGTTCTTGTTAACTAGGGCATTTAAAGTAATTCTTGTTGCATATTGTAAAAATAGATTTTTTTATCCTGTGAATTTACTTGAAATAGCCCCTCACCTTCCTTTCAGAAAGGCAGTCGATGAGATTGATGAAAGTAATTCCCCGAAAACATATCTTTATCACTTTTGACTAGTTTTTACAGAGCCTCCATTCTTTCTCTTTCCCCTTACCCCCTGCCAACACCTGTTATTAAAAAGAATAAAAGCAGGAGTCTGTTTTGTGGGTGCGGCCTAGCTGTCAGAGGCATCCTCACTTCTGGGCTGCTGTGGTAGTATGGGGAAGCCTGATGCATTGGTGCCTGGATTGCAGTCGGCTCAGAGAGTTTGTGTAAGCTCCTTTCTAAACTGTAAACTCCCTGTGGGCGGGGAATATAATGATAATTATAATAATAAAGTTGGTATTTGTTAAGCGCTTACTATGTGCCGAGCCCTGTTCTAAGCGCCGCCGGGGTAGATACAAGGTAGTCAGATTGTCCCACATGAGGCTCACAGCCTTAATCCCCATTTTACAGATGAGGTCACTGAGGAACCGAGAAGTTGTGACTTGCCCAAAGTCACACAGCTGACAGGTGGCAGAGCCGGGATTAGAACCCATGACCTCCCGACTCCTAAGCCCGGGCTCTTTCCACTGAGCCACACTGCTTCTCAACATGTCTCCCAACTTGGTTGTATTCTCCCAAGTGTGTAGTAAAGTGCTTGCAAATGGTGAGTGCTAAATAAATACCACAGTTTGATTGTACGAGGCCACTTGCAACGGAAAGAAATAGATACACTTGTCGTGTAGTATCAGTATCCCTTTTGGGTGTGTGTGTTGTTGTTTTTTAAAACCCCAGAAGGTTTTTCTTCTCCTGAAAACTGAACCGCTCTATCCCGGGTTCTAGAGAGGTACGAGGCTAACTCAGCTCCTCGGATCATTTGGAAGAGTTTGGCGTATGGATGTGTTGGTTTTTTTCACTGGTGGGGTGGTGTTTTGTGTTTGTTTATGGGCTTAGTTACTTCACTGGGAGAACAGTTGCACCAGGTGTACATTTCCTTGGGAATACTTCTTACCTGTGTATATTTCTGGAATTTAAGATTGGGCCAGAAAGGCCACGGCCCCCTGGGATGGCAAGAAGTGGAGGCCCTTCAGGTTTCCACTGTTCTGGATGAGAAGCAGCGTGGCTTAGTGGAAAGAGCCCGGGCTTGGGAGTCAGAGGTCATGGGTTCGAATCCCGGCTCTGCCACGTGTCAGCTGTGTGACTGTGGGCAAGTCACTTAACTTCTTGGTGCCTCAGTTACCTCATCTGTAAAAATGGGGATTAACTGTGAGCCTCATGTGGGACAACCTGATTCCCCCTGTATCTACCCCAGCGTTTAGAACAGTGCTCTGCACATAGTAAGCGCTTAACAAATGCCAACATTATTATCATCCTGAGGGGCCTTAATCGGACCCTGAATTTTTTTATAAAGGTATTTATTAAATGCTTACTACGGGCCAGGCACCGTTCTAAGTGCTGGGGTAGATACAAGGTAGTCAGGTTGGATACAGTCCATGTTCCCCATGGGGCTTACGGTCTCAATCCCCATTTTACAGATGAGGTAACGGAAATACAGAGAAGTGATGTGACTTGCCCAAGGTCACACAGCAGACAAGTGGCTGAGCTGGGACTAGAACGCAGGTCGTTCTGACTCCCAGGCCTGCCCGCAGTCTTTCCATTAGGCCTTGCAGCTTCTCAGCAGGTCCTGAAGGGGTCCATATGATCGTTGTCATTTGACTTGAGCTGCAACAGAAAGAGGCGCCACCTCTCTCCTCCCTCCCTCCTTCCCTCCCTCCGTCCTCACTTCCAACCCCTCACTCCCTCTCTGCGCACATCAGGGTCGAGCATGAGACGGTCACTCTTTAGGCAAGACTGTGTTTTGTAGGTAATTTATTTCTATTCATATCTGTTTTCCCTTCTACACAGGGGGAACCCACCCCTGAGTCTATCTTATGCTGCCAACACAGTTTAAAGTCCAAACTTAAAAGGAGAAGAGACAGAGAAAGGCCTTTTGGGGCAGCAAGTTGGTAGAGTGGGTTAGAGTTGAGTTCCTTCACTAGACTCTAAACTCCTTCTGGGCAGGGAATGTGTCTGTTTACTGATATTGTACTCTCCCAAACATTTAGTCCAGTGCTTTGTACACAGTAAGCGCTCAATAAATACGAATAAATGAATGGGAGTGGGGAGGAAAGCTGAAAAGACCTAAGCAGGAATCTTTCTTTCCAGCAAGGCCCAGCTGTGGCTGAGATGCTGATTTCCTTGGGCCCCAGGGAAGCCCGGGAGCGGATCCGCAGGGTGCTTGCCAACTAGCAGGAATTCAATGACCGGGGAAGGTTCCGCACGCAGCTGGCGGGCATGGGAAACTGCCTCTCAAGCACCAGCTTTCCAGGAAGTCCACGGCACCGGAAACCTAATCCAGGAGCGGCCCAGGAAGTCCACGGCACCGGAAACCTAATCCAGGAGCAGCCCAGACTCTGTCCGGAGGGGATGGATGGGGAACTCCAGGGGGACAATCATCCTTCCCCCTCACCTGGCTCCCACCAGCCTCGCTGGGTACCCAGAGCTCCTCGTCCTGTGAACTTTCTCTCTCCTGATGGCCAAAGAACTACTGCCCCGGGCCCATCTAAGCCCCTGCTTCTGGAACTAGGAGAGGCTGCTCTATGACTTGGAGACGCTCCCCTCCCTCCTATTAATGGTGGCCCTGCATAAAAAAGGGTGGGTGAAGTCTTGGTTATTTTTTTTTTTTCAGACTTTCAGTGTTGAAATTGGAGTCTCGCTCAAAGGCCCCATTTGAAATCTGAACAATAAAGGATGCTAGAAACCGGGCTAAGGGGGTTGCTTCCACCAACTCAAACCAAAATCCCAGTATGGGACCAGACTGAGAGTGTTGTGTACATTTACTGAAGATCAGGCAAATCACTTGGGGTCCCTTTAAACAAATAACTTGTTTGTTGATATGATTTCATTTTTGTCCAAGTAATAATTAAGAATAATTTAGAAGAAATTAAGGCTCTGGTTTGGCTGGGATCTATGTTATGGTCAAGTGCCATCTAGTCGTTGCCGGCTCCTAGCAACTCTACGGATATATTTTCTCCAAAACTTTCTGCCTTCTGCCATAATCCGTAACCTTGCTAACAGTTCTTCCGTTATTGTTGTTATGATTTCTATCCATGTAGCTACTGGTCTGCCTCTTCCACATTTTCTGTGGACTTTTCCTAACATTAGTGTCTTCTCCAGAGAATTAGTCCTCCTAATGTTGTGTCCAATATATGATGATCTAAGTTGTCATTGGCCTTCCAAAGACAACTTTGGCTTAATTTGCTCCAAAATTTGCTCCAAAACCTATTTGTTTTTCGGGCAGTCCAGCCAATCAGGTTGGACACGGGCCACGATGTGCATGGGGCCCATTTTACAGATAAGGTAACTGAGGCCCAGAGAAGTGAAGTGGCTTGCCCAAGTCACCCAGCAGACAACCGGCAGAGTTGGGATTTAGAACCCAGATCCCTCGGACTCCCAGGCCCGCAGTTTATCCACTGAGCCACCCAGGGGTTAAACGCTGTGCTCCCTCTCAAACTAAGCCTATGTCAGATCTGATTATCCTGTATCCAGCAGAGTGCTTGGCATATAGTCAGTGCTTAACTAATACCACTATTATTTATTATTTCCATAATCTAAGTTTATGGCACTTTAACAATTGAAATCATAATCTTCAGTAAAAGAAAAAAAACGTAGGAGATGCTAAGTGATCTCCCCCTGCTTGGACTGTAAGCTCGGTGTGGGACGGGGACTGTGTCCGGCCTGATTAACTTGTTTCTACCCCAGGGTTTAGAACAGTGCTTGACACGTGGTAAGTGCTTAACAAATGGCATTAATTATTATTGCTGTTAACGTTCAGACTGTGAGACTGGAAACTTTCTACATTTCTTGCATATGATTTTAGTTTTTAGGTCCAGCTAAGAACAAAGATCAAAAATGGTCATGTAAACCCAGCCTGAAACGGAGCTCTAATATAATTGGAAAAACTTATTGGTGATTAAGAGGAAGCAGGAGAAAGGTCCGTGACTGCGGAGGGAGGAGACCAGTGTTCTGATCCATAGACACTCACTATAAATTCGGCTTCTCTGGGCCTTCGTTTTTCCACGGTGAAAAGAGGGTAACGAGCCTCTTGGTAAATTCTAGGATTTTTTCTAGCTTGACTGGCAATGTTTCTTCCAATCCATTAAACAGAGAGACTTACCAAGGCTCGTGTTTGGGAGTTTTGCTTTTGCTCTTCTGCTCAAATAGTCAACATTACCACTGATGGAAACATTCTCATTTTATTTCGGTCACAATCTAATGGCTCTGTCATTTAAACCATAGGTTAGGTGGAAGCGGACCTCTCGCTCAAGTGACCTGGATCACTGCCTCAGTTCTCTACATTGTTTTGGTCGTGGAGAGCAGGTCTTGTCTTTTTTAGGACCGGGAGAGTCTTGAAAGCAGAGATTGTCGTTACAGATTTGGGTCATTGCCAAATTCCCTATGTTTTGTATGTATGATCGTTAAAAGGTCACTGGGGGAAACGAGCCTCTGTTTCTCGAGCACGGTTTTCTCGGAGTGGGAGCCTGCCTTCCAAAACAGAGCTGGCAAGAAACTGAACGAACCTAAGGCTTTTTAAATATGTAGTGCCTCAGCCTGTGATTGAACCTCAGATAACTTTCTCCATTTCAAAGAAATCAGAACTAACCTCCAGGGATTTGGGAGAAAAATAATTTTCCTTTCAATGTTTAAAATGGCCCCAAGCTGCAAAACCTCACCCTTACCCTCACATACATCCCCCTCAGCCTGGATCTTTCCTATTTTAACCAGAAAGGAAGCCTTGGCATTGTGGGCATGGAATGTGTCTGTACATTGTTGTATTGTACTCTCCCAAGTGCTTAGGACAGTGCTTTACACGCAGTAGGTGCTCGGTAAATACGATTGAATGAGTGAACACAGGCAGAAAAGGAAGTATTAAACCCCAACTGTGTGCTCAGAGCACCGTCTATAGATGTTGGGGAAAAAGTACATCAGTGAGAATTCATAGACATGGGCACAGGCTCCCAGTCTAAGAAGCAAGGAATATGGGGTTGGGGATGGGACACATGAAAAACTTTGCACATTCCAAGCACGTAGTAATAATAATAATGTTGGTATTTGTTAAGCGCTTACTATGTGCAGAGCACTGTTCTTAAGTGCTGGGGTAGATACAAGTAATCAGGTTGTCCCATGTGGGGCTCACAGTCTTCATCCCCATTTTACAGATGAGGTAACTGAGGCACAGAGAAGTGAAGTGACTTGCCCACAGTCACACAGCTAAGTGGCAGAGCTGGTATTCGAATCCATGACCTCTGACTCCCAAGCCCATGCTCTTTCCACTGAGCCAATAATAATGAAGATGCCATTCATTAAGCACTTCCTATGTGCCAAGCACTGTTCTAAGCGCTGGGATAGACACAAGGTTACCAGGTTGTCCCACTTGGGGCTCACAGTCTTGATCCCTATTTTACAGATGAGGGAACTGACGCACAGAGAAGTGAAGTGACTTGCCCAAAGTACAGTGTTCTGCACATAGTAAGCGCTCAATAAATACTATTGAATGAATGAAAAAAGATAAAAAATACAAAAACAATAATAATAATAATGTTGGTATTTGTTAAGCGCTTACTATGTGTCGAGCACTGTTCTAAGCGCTGGGGTACATACAGGGGAATCAGGTTGTCCGATGTGGGGCTCACACATTTTTAATCCCCATTTTACAGATGAGGTAACTGAGGCACCGAGAAGTGAAGTGACCTGCCCAAAGTCACACAGCTGACAGGTGGCAGGGCCGGGATTAGAACCCATGACCTCTGACTTCTAAGCCTGTGCTCTTTCCACTGAGCCAAGCTGCTTCCCAACATAACTTAAAAGACAATGTGACAGCCATCAATGCCACGAGCAAGATGGTCCTGAGATTAGGGGAGTAGAGTTTCTGGTTCCTCATCCTCAGCCCAACAGAGACAGGACAGCCATGGCCTTGGGTGTTAGAGGTCGTGGGTTCTAATCCCGCCTCCGCCACTCGTCAGCTGGGTGACTTTGGGCAAGTCACTTCACTTCTCTGTGCATCAGTTCCCTCATCTGTAAAACAGGGATCAAGACTGTGAGCCCCAAGTGGGACAACCTGGTAACCTTGTATCCATCCCAGCGCTTAGAACAGTGCTTGGCACATAGTAAGTGCTTAATGAATGGCATCATCATTATTATTGGCTCAGTGGAAAGAGCATGGGCTTGGGAGTCAGAGGTCATGGGTTCGAATACCAGCTCTGCCACTTGTCAGCTGTGTGACTGTGGGCAAGTCACTTCACTTCTCTGTGCCTCAGTGACCTCATCTGTAAAATGGGGATGAAGACTGTGAGCCCCACGTGGGACAACCTGATTACTTGTATCTACCCCAGCGCTTAGAACAGTGCTCTGCACATAGTAAGCGCTAAACAAATACCAACATTATTATCATCATTCCCAACAGATGAGAAGTTGAGAAGGCTTCCCGAGGCTGGTGCTTTCTCCCCCTTCCTCAGCTGGAGCAGAAGCTGATGGGAAGTCCTGATGGGGTAGAGACCAGGCAGTTTTTATTTTTATTATTGTTAATGAGCTGTAAAACTGCCCAGGCAAGGAAACAACAGGTTAGTTGGAAACAGCCTGCATTTCTATTTGAATATTTTTTAATGGTATTTAAGTGCTTTCTATGTGCCAGGCACTGTACTAAGCACTAGGATAGATATAAACTAATCAAGTTGGACACAGTCCATGTCCCACATGGGGCTCACAGTCTTAATCCCCATTTTACAGATGGAGTAACTGAGGCCCAGAGAAGTGAATAATAATAATGTTGGTATTTGTTAAGCGCTTACTATGTGCAGAGCACTGTTCTAAGCGCTGGGGTAGACACAGGGGAATCAGGTTGTGCCACGTGAGGCACAGAGAAGTGAAGTGACTCGCCCACAGTCACACAGCTGACAAGGGGCAGAGCGGGGATTCGAACCCATGACCTCTGACTCCAAAGCCCGTGCTCTTTCCACTGAGCCATGCCGCTTCTCCAAGTGATTTGCACAAGGTCACACAGCAGAACCTGGGGAAGTCACTGTAATAAGTGCCCTCCCTTGCCATGTCTTCTCCTTTCCGGCTTACTAAAAGCATCCTGGGCTTCTAAGCGTACCAGAGGCAGCTTGTTCACACCACTACTCATTTCCTTTTCTCTCACTTCCTTCTGAGTTGCCCTGATTTGCTCCCTCTATTC
Organism: Ornithorhynchus anatinus; assembly: GCF_004115215.2. Lineage (NCBI taxonomy): Eukaryota > Metazoa > Chordata > Mammalia > Monotremata > Ornithorhynchidae > Ornithorhynchus > Ornithorhynchus anatinus. The sequence goes on along the minus strand of NC_041729.1, from coordinate 30,866,915 downwards.
ACAGCTCCTCAGCCTCACAGTACTTACATACATCCCTGTAATTTACATATATAGATATATATATTAATGGTATTAAATGCTTACTCTGTGCCAGGCACCGTACTAAGCGCTGGGGGTCTATACATGCTAATCAGGTGGGGCACGATCCGTGGGACAAGCTGATTACCTTGTATCTACTCCAGCGCTTGGCACAGAGTAAGGGCTTAACAAATACCATCATCATCATTTTGCAGATGAGGTAACCAAGGACCAGAGAAGTTAAGTAATTTGCCTGAGGTCACGCAGTAGACAAGTGGCAGAGCCGGAACTTGAACCTAGGTCCTTCTGATTTCCAGGCCGTGCTCTATCCACTAGGCCATGCTGCTTCTCTTATTGTCTCATTCATTCATTCCTTCGATTGTATTTATTGTCTGCTGTGTGCAGAGCACTGTACTAAGCGCTTGGGAGAGTACAATATATTAATTATAATAATAATGTTGGTATTTGTTAAGCGCTTACTATGTGCCGAGCACTGTTCTAAGCGCTGGGGTACCAGACTGTCTCCCCCTCTAGACCATAAGCTCGTTGTGGGCAGGGAATGTGTCTGTTTTGGTGTACTCTCCCAGGCGCTTAGTACAGTGCTCTACGCACAGTGAGTGCTCCATAAATATGATTGATTGATTACCCTGTGGGCTTTTGTGGGAAAAGTGGAATTAGATTTCAATGCAGAGTCACTCAGTTCCGTTATCCTGCAGGTCCAGGGGCTGTGCATTTTGCAGTAGCCACCGGGCCCCTCATTCATTTATTCAGTCGTATTTATTGAGCGCTTACTGTGTGCAGAGCAGTGTACTAAGCACTTGAAATACACAATTCGGCGACAGTGAGAGACAGTTCCTACCCAACAACGGGCTCACAGTCCAAAAGGGGGAGACAGACAACAAAACAAGTAGTCAGGCATCAATACCATCAAGTAGAGTCGTAGCTATATACACGGCATTAATAAACAAATAGAGCAATAAATGATATATACAAATATGCACAAGTGCTGTGGGGAGGGGGAAGAACAGAGGGAGGGGAGAAGGGGCAGAGGGAAAGGGGAGGGCTCAGTCTGGGAAGGCTTCCCGGAGGAGGTGGGCTCTCTATCCTTAGGGCCTTGCCCCTTACCCTCCCCACCCCTCACTGCCTTTCTGACTCAATCATCGGCCGGTCCCCTGGGGCCCCCATGTCCACTGAGGTCCCTGAAGATGAAAAAGGAACTTGAAGGAACTGAAACTGGTAGGTGGGAGGTACTTCAGCCTGTCCCCGTCAATCAGTACATGGTATTTAATGAGGGCTAAGTGCAGAGCACTGTATTAGGCGTTTAGGAGTACAACAGTTTTGTTTTTAATTGTAGTTTTTTATGGCATTAAGCGCTTACTGGGTGACAGGACCGTATCAAGCGCCGAGGTAGGTACAAGGTAATCAGGTTGTACACAGCCCCGTCCCACATGGGGCTCACAGTCTTAATCCTCATTTTGCAGTTGAGGAAAGAGGCCCAGTGAAGGGTCTTGTCCGAGGTCACACAGTGGACAAGGGGCGGGGCGGGGATGAGAACCCAGGTCCCTGTGACCCCTAGATCTGGGCACTAGGCCAGGCTGCTTCCCAGCCTTTATGCACGTAGGGAGGGTCAAGCACTGTTCTAAGCGCTGGGGAAGCTAGGGAGGAGATGATGGGGTTGGACAGAGTCCCAGCCGCACACGGGGGGTCCCCAGCCCCAAAAGGTGGGAGAGCAGGGGTTTGAGAACGCCCCTTTTTCAGGGCAGGAAACTGAGGCCCATTCATTCAATCGTGTTAATGGAGCGCTTACTATGTGCGGAGCGCTGAACTAAGCGCTTGGAAGGTACAACTGGGCAACAGAGAGAGACAATCCCTGCCCGACAACGGGCTCACCGTCTAAACGGGGGAGACAGACAACAAAAGTAGTCGGGCGTCAATATCGTCAAGATGAACAGAATCATTTTCTTCTGGTTTGCTTTGCTGTCTGTCTCCCCCGTTTAGACGGTGAGCCCGTTGTTGGGCAGGGATTGTCTCTCTATTGCTGAATTTTACATTCCAAGCGCTTAGTCCAGTGCTCTGCACATAGTAAGTGCTCAGTAAATACGACTGAATGAATATATACACATCGTTAATAAAATAGAGTAATAAACAATATCTACAAATATACACAAGTGCGGTGGGGAGGGGAAGGGGGTAGAGCAGAGGGAGAGGAGCAATGGGAAGGGGAGGAGAGGGAAAAGGAGGGCTGAGTCTGGGAAGGCTTCCTGGAGGAGGTGAGCTCTCCTTAGGGCTTTGAAGAGGGGAAGAGAGTGAGTTTGGCCCGGTGCAGTGAGTTGTCCAAAGGCTGGGTCCCCAGGGGGCGCGGCCGGCCGAGTCACGTGACGGGGCCGGGGGGGGTCCAGGGGTCCCAGGGTGCGGGGGTCACAGGATCCGGGTCCAGGGGTCAGAGGGTGCGGGAGCCACAGGACCCAGGGGTCCCAGGGTGTGGGGGGTCCCAGGGTCAGGGTCCAGGGGTCCCAGGGTGCAGGGGTCCCAGGGTGCAGAGGGTCACAGGATCCGGGTCCAGGGGTCAGAGGGTGCGGGAGTCCCAGGATCCAGGGGTCCCAGGGGTCCGGGGGTGACAAGGTCCAGGGGTCCCAGGGTCCAGGGGTCAGAGGGGGCCGGGAGCGTCACGCGCCGCCCCGGGGCTGCTGCGTCACCGCCTCCTTAAAGGGCCGCAGCGCCGCCCGCCCCGGGGAGCGCCGCGCCAACCGCACCGCACCGCACAGCACCCTTCCCTTCCCTGCCCTGCCCGGCCCGCACGGCTGGGCGGGATGGCGGAGGACGGGGGTCCGGACGGCCCCGGACAAGAGCCGCTGCTGGAAGTGTGGCTCAGTGAGTAGCGACGCGGGGAGGCGCCGGGCCCCGGGAAGAGGGCGAGGGGCAGCCGCAGACCCCGGGACCCCCGGGACCCCCTTGCTGGGCCCCGCGGCTCAGGGCCGGACAGGACAGGCCAGGACAGGACCGGCCGCCGGGGCCCCTTGGCCTCGCCGGGCGGCGGTTGGAGCCGGGGAGGAAGCGCCCACCCGCAGCAGAAGCTTCGGGGTGGGGAGGGACAGGGGACGCCTTCTCTTCTCCCCTTTCCTAGCCTTGCCTTCCCTTCTCTTGCCTCCCCTTCTTTTTCTCTTCCCTAACCTTGCCTCCCCTCCCCTTCTCCTCCCCTCGTCTTCCCTTCCCTTGCTTTCCCTGAACCTCCCCTTCCCTTCATTTCCCCTTCCCTAACCTCGCCTCCCATTCCCTTCTCCTTCCCTCGCTTTCCCTAAACCTCCCCTTCCCTTCTTTTTCCTTTCCCTTCCCCTTCTCTAACCTTGCCTTCCCTTGCTTTCCCCAAACCTCCCCTTCCCTTCTTTCTCCTTTCCCTTATCTGACCTTGCCTCCTCTCCCCTCCCTTTCCCCTCCCCTTCCCTTGCTTTTCCTAAACGTCTTCCCTCCTCTTCGCCTTGCCTTCCCTTCATTCCCTTCCCCTTCCTTAATCTTGCTTCCCCTCCGCTTCTTTTCCCTCCCCTTCCCTTCCTCTTCCCCTTCCCTAACCCTCCCCTTCCCTTCTCTTTCCCTTCCCACCACCTTTCCCCGCCTCCAGCTCCTAAGCACCTGTTCTAGGACGAATACGGGACAGAGCAGCGCCTCTCTCCCTCCCTCCCCCCCCCGCCCGGATTCTTCCCTGCAGTTCAGGCTCGGGCCAGCCGGGCCTGGAATTGGAGAAGGGGAAACCTGCCTGCTAGGGAACCCACACCAACCTGGAAAGGCAAGAAGGAAAGGTCCAAATTATTCCTTGAAAAACGAGACCGGCCAGGAGCCTTATACAGCGTTTTGTAGCGGATTTACATGTTCATTTGAGGTTAAAATGCTCCCAAATGGCTTCGCCCCACATTTCCTGCAGCTTCTCGCTGTAACAAGAAAACTTCAGGGGTGCTTAATCTCTTCTATAATACCCTGCACTTCGTTATGGGCCTTCAGGACATAGCCTCCCGATAGTGAGGAGGTGGGCAAAAACCAGGTGTTTTTCAGCCTGCCTCAGCTGGCAACATTCTGTTTTCCTGGTCACTTTTTCTCTTACTGTCTCCCATTGCAACTCCCCTGACTCAGTTCCACTCTGGGGCACCACCCTGTCCTCCTCCTCCTCCTCCTCCTCCTCCTCCTCCTCCTCCTCCTCCTCAGTGGTATTTATTGAACGCTTACTATGTACAGAGCACTCTTCTAAATACCCTTCTCACTAGGTCTCTCTTAGCACCAGACTTGGCTTCGGCCCCGTGTAGGGTGAGGGGGAAATGTCAGACACCACTGAGCTTTGAGTAGGAAGAATCGATCTAGCGGTGGGGGCCTTAATCCTTTCCGCAGGGAGGAGTTGGTTTCATGATGTGTCACCCAACCTTGGCCGCGATACTGGGCCTTGTTCACCGCTCTCCCATCGCCCACCTCTTGCTCAAGTTCTCCCCGCTGCCTGGAACTCCCCCAGACTTCGTGTAACTGACAGTCCATCTCTCTCACCATCTTCAAAGCCCATCTGAGATCACAGTTCCTCCCGGGAGGCCTTACCCCAGTAATCTCTGATTTCCCCACTTGATATGCCCCCCCTCAACTGTCAGTTCCTCCCCTCCGCATCACTAAGCACCAAAGTTACCACACCCTCTTAATAATAATAATAATAATTATGGTATTTGTTAAGAACTTACTGTGTGCCAAGCACTGTTCTAAACTCTGGGATAGATACAAGGTAATCAGCTTGTCCCACGTAGGGCTCACGGTTTTCATCCCCATTTTACAGATGAGGTAACTGAGTCACAGAGAAGTGAAGTAACTTGCCCAAGGTCACACAGCAGACAAGTGGCAGAATCGGAGTTAGAACTCAAGTCATCTGACTCCTAAGCCTGTGCTCTTTCCACTATGCCATGCTGCTTCTCAGCCTTTTAGCCCTTTTGAATATGTTTATTCCACTGCTTCCCCCATCTAGAATTTCCCCAAGTGTCTGTCTTCCCCTCTAGATTATAAGCTTCCTCAAGGGCAGGGATTGTGACTTCTAATTCTTGTGGTTTCCCAAATATTTAGTTAATACACCACTCTGCGTATTATAGAGGCTCAATAAATCCTACTCAGTGATTGGCAGGAAAAACAAGACACATCTGCAATACCTTTCTCATCAGTTTTATTTCAGAACTGTAGACATTAGCTCTTAAATCATGCTAAGTTGTTTTTCTGGATCTGGGGTTCATTTCATTTCAGAATTGTAGACATTAGCTCATACATCCCGTTCAATTATTTGTCCGTCTTTAGTTTCTCTGGATCTGAGGTTCCCCCAGTTTTTTTCCTTTCCCCTGCCCCACATTTTTCCTGTCCTGAAGGCTGATGGTCGTCTTTGCTTTCACAAAGTTACCCGGTTCCCTCCTTTCTTTGACTCCACCCAGGCCCTCAAGTGCTTAGTCCAGTACTCTGCACACAGTAAGTGGTCAATAAATGCAATTGATTGATTTTTCTGGGACATCTGAGAGGAGCAATCGGTGCCTACCATTCTATCATTTAGTTCCATGTTCTGCACAAAGTAAACCCTTGATAAATGCCATTGATTGACCACCACAAGAGCCCTTGTAAATTTCTTCTAGTGGTAAGCACTTACTGTGTGCAAAGAGCTATACTCGGCACTGGGAAAGAATACCCGGGTGAGAATTAGATGGGATCCTTGACCCTGATGGGGTTCACAACCTAAGACTTCCTTCCAGACTGCTGCTGTTGCCCTAGAGCAGAGTTTCTGAGGACACAGTTGGGTCCCTCAGTTGGGTTGTGGAAGTCTGGCCAAACATTTGGTACAGTGTTCTGCACACAGTAAGCACTCAATAAATACCATTAAGCTCTGAACAGTTGATGGTGGTGACTAGCAAAACTAAACCACCAACCTCTAGTACGACTGCACAAACTGAAGCTTTTTGTGTGCTGGGGGAGGAGGGAAGGAGGATGTGAGGTCATAGCTGCTTTCAGGGGGGTCACGGGACCAAAAAGAGAAAGAACTGCTGTAGAGTAGATGGTGCTTGACTCAGCCCCATATAAGTTCATTCATTCAATCGTATTTATTGAGCGCTGGCTGTGTGCAGAACACTGTACCAAGTGCTTCGAAAGCACAATTTGACAACAAATAGAGACATCCTACCCAACAGCGGGGGCTCACAGTCTAGAAGGGGGGAGACAGACAACAATATAAATAGACTTACAGATCTATGCATGTCATTAATAAAATAAACAGAATAGTAAGCAGGTTTATATATACACAAGTGTTGTGGGGAGGGGAGGGAGGTAGAACAGAAGGAGGGAGTTGGGGCGATGGGGAGGGGAGCTCAGCCTGGGCTGTGTTTTCTGTGGCCTGTAAAGCCAGGGATATGTGGGGACCTGACACCTCGTGTTTGGTTGACAAAAGTCTGATCCCAGACAAAGGGTGCTGGTCCTGCCGTGTACTGGAGGCTCTAGTCTCCATTTTCACTCCGATATGGGAGCATTTTATTGATAATAATAATCCTAATGATCATTTTGGTATTTGTTAAATGCATATTATATGCTGGGCACTACATTCATTCAATCGAATTTACTGAGCGCTTACTTTGTGCCGAGCACTCTACTATGCACTTGGGAGAGTACTAAGCACTGGGGTGAATACAAGCAAATCTGGTTGGACACAGTCCCTGTCCCACATGGGGTTCAAAGTCTCAATCTCCATTTTAAGAGGGGGTAACTGAGGCACAGAGAAGTGAAGTGACTTGCCCAAAAGCACAGAGGAGACAAGTGGAGCTGGGATTTGAACCCATGACCCTCTGACTCCCAGGCCTGTGCTCTATCCACTGCACCATGATTTTGGTTTCCATGGAATGAACTGGTTTTCCCCCACAGCCAAGGGTGCCCTATTTTGCTCCTCCTATCTCTGCTCCCTTCTGGTTGGTGGCTTATTATTGACTTCTTTTTGAATCAAACTACTTCACTGAAGTTTTAGATGTCCGTCCTCCAAGCGCGTAGTACCCTGCTCTGCACACCGTAAGGATCCAATAAATATGATTATTGATCAGTCTCAGTGACCCACACTGGACAAAGGCAGATCTATTTGGGAACAGTGGGAAACAGTTGACCTCTGGAAACAGCATGGCGTTATGGATAGAGCACAGGCCTGGGAGTCAGAAGCACCTGGGTTCTAATTCCTGCTCCGCCATTATCTGCAGTGTGACTTTAGGCAAGTCACTTTAATAATAATAATGTTGGCATTTGTTAAGCGCTTACTATGTGCGGAGCACTGTTCTAAACGCTGGGGTAGATACGGGGTAATCAGGTTGTCCCACATGAGGCTCATAGTTAATCCCCATTTTACAGATGAGATAACTGAGGCACAGAGAAGTTAAGTGACTTGCCCAAAGTCACACAGCTGATTTCTATGCCTCAGTTACCTCATCTGTAAAATGAGGAATAAGACTGTCAGCCCCATATAAACCCCAACTTAATTAGCTTGTATCTATCCCAGCGCTTAGTGCTGTGCCTGGCATATAGTAAGCACTTGACAAATCCCCCCCCCAAAAAAGTACCAGTTTACATAACAACTTCCAGAAATAGTAGTTCACATGGCGATTGGGACTTTCCCATCTGCTTAGCTAAGTAGCTAGTACAGTACTATGTACACAGTAAGAACTCAATAAATGCCATTGATCATTTTGATTGGACCTAATTGCTCTCATGGCAAGAGGGGAGCACCAGTTTTCATGGATGGACCATACTGGAGGTTGACTGATCATTTTCATTCAACTGTATTTATTGAGCACTTACTATGTGCAAAGTACTGTACTAAGCGCTTGGAATGTACAATTCGGCAACAGAGACAATCCCTGCCTGACAATGGAGTCACAGTCTAATTGCAGAGCAAAAATAGACATTTCTGCTCATGAGAAACTTAATAGTCTGAGATAAGACAGTGAGACACTAGAGGGGTGGAAGGAAGAAAGGAAGAGGAACCAAAAACAAAAAACTGTGTAGTTAAAGAGGCATAATAAAGTCCCTGCCACCCAAATTTCAAAAACAAAGTTTAATGAGACAGGAAATTGATTGTGAGGGCGGTGATGAACCTTAAATGCTGAAGTCTTATGTTGTGTCATGGACACCTTCTTGAACATGGTGGTTTTCTTTTTAATCTCTCTCCCCCCTCCCCCCCCCACCAAACAAAACAAACAGATAAACTTTTCATTCCCCAGCCCACATACAAAAACTTGCCCTTCATTTATTTTTTTGTTCCCCTGGGCCCCATGTGGGACCGGGACTGTCTCCGATCCGATTATCTTGTACCTATCCCAGTGCTTAGTACAATGCCTGGCACATAGTAAGTGCTTAACACATACCACAACGATTATTATTATGTCCTTTGCTTGCTTAAAGACCCGTGACTGTGGCCCAGCCTCCTGTGTAGTTCTGTATTTCTCTTTCCCTTTTATGAAAACGGAAGCACCCGACACTTCCTCAGAGACTTTGTCTTGCTGTTTGCACTTATGCTGTGAGAGACTAGCCTGGCTGTCCGGCTCAGGTCTCCTCCTTTGGCCGCTTTCTACCGTGCCAACCTCTGGGAAGAATTTATTTCATTTGGCACCTTAGTGCTATTTTAGTGGTTTATCACTGAGGAAGGAAAATAGAAGTTCCATATAGTCCTTGGTTTGAGTCCGCTGCTGTGACTCAGGGAGCCAGGGTTGACTCAGTCTTGCAGGCTTGCTTCATGTTGTTGGGCCAGTTTTTGAATCACTGAACTGCCTCAGTGCCCCCGTCCCCTCCAAAAATGAGAATATCTTGTCATTATCCTGGGAACATTCGAGAAACAGTAGTCTTTGGCAATGGATTTAGGATTAAGCACCCCCACCCCCAACCCCAGTGTGGCTTTTGTTGGACCCTTTTTTTTATATTTGTTAAGCACTTTTGGGGGGGGTATTTATTAAGCACTTACTGTGTGTCAGGCACTGTACTAAGCGCTGGGGTGGATGCAAGCAATTCGGTTGGGAGATAGTCCCTGTTCCAAATGGGACTCACAGTCTTAATCTCTGTTTCACAGATGAGGTAACTGAGGAACAGAGAAGTTAAGTGATTTGCTCAGGTTCTCAACCAGACAAGTAGCTGAGCTGGGATTAGAACCCAGGTCCTGACTCCCAGGCCCGGGCTCTATCTACTAGACCACACTGCTTCTTTTGATGGCTCTTTAGGGACAAGGCTGCCGGCAGCACCCTCTGTCTAAGTAGGTTTGGGCCAGAAGGAGATTTGGGTGGGACTGGAGTTTGAGTGGAACAATCAGCTCTTCAAGGATTTTGCCTTCCTTGTACATTGTTTCATGCAGAAAACCTTTTGTTGTCTTGATCTCCCTGGGAGCGATAAGCAGCTAGCCTAGGGGCCTGGTTTATAATGTAGATTTCCGTTTGTTTTTTTGTGTCTTTTGGTTGCATGGTGAGATAGGTGAGGACCCAGAAAATGGGGTGGGGTGGGGAGGGAGTGGAAGAATCAATAGTTGGGGTGCATGGGAAGAGAGCAGTGGCTTCCCTTTTCCCCAGTGGATCTGAAAGCAGTAACATTTTAGTAGAAAATCTAAACAGATTCTTGGGGGAAAAAAAACTTGAAAAAATCCTAAACAGGAAAACCACTGGCCCGTGGGTGCCATCTGCTCCCTTGTGCCCCTTGTTTCCCTTGTGTCCTCCAGCTTCCGGTTCTAAGGGTCGGATGTAGGAGCGCCAGAACTAATTTGCCAATCTGGCTGCTACACAACGGTCTTCTAGACTGTAAATTTATCATGAGCAGGGAGCGTGTCTGCCAACTCTGTTGCTCTTTGTTCTCCCAAGCGCTTAGTACTGCTCTGTGCAGAATAGGCACTCAATAAATACCATTGATGGTGATGATGTCCTGAAGGGGAAGTGACTCTGGTTTTGATGTCTTTATTCTCCCTACTCTTTTCCTTGGAAGACCGAGCCACCGATCCAAGTATGCCAGAGGAGAACTGGGAGTGTATCCAGCGCTTCTGCGACCGGGTGAATACTGATCCAAAAGGGTAAGCTGAAAAAGCACATCCAGTTTCATCTTAGAGGACACACCACTCCTGGGGGGTTGGTAGAGAGTAACTGGACCAAGTAAGCTCAGAGTGGGCAGGGAATGTGTCTGTTTATCATTCTATTGTACTTTCCCTAGTGTGTAGTACAGTGTTCTGCACATAGTAAGCACTCAATTATTACGATTTACTCTCAGAATTGGTAGGCTTGTGTTTAAATGGGAACCGTCTTGGCTGAAAACTAGCTAGTCAATCAATCGATCAGTGGCATTTACTGTGTGCAGACCTCAAGACTAAGTGCTTGGGAAAGTACAGTGCATCAGAGTTGGTAGACACACTCCCTGCTCACAAGGAGCTTATAGTCTACAGGAGAAGGCAGACATTAAAATAAATTATGGATGTGTATCAAGTATTTAGAGAGCAGTGGTGTTATCTACAGTGATGGGAAAGACCATGAAGAAAGAAGATTCATTCATTCATTCAATAGTATTTATTGAGCGCTTACTATGTGCAGAGCACTGTACTAAGCGCTTGGGATGAACAAGTCGGCAACAGATAGAGACAGTCCCTGCCGTTTGACGGGCTTACGGTCTAATCGGGGGAGACGGACAGACGAGAACGATGGCACTAAACAGCGTCAAGAGGAAGAACATCTCGTAAAAACAATGGCAACTAAATAGAATCGAGGCGATGTACAATTCATTAACAAAATAAATAGGGTAACGAAAATATATACAGTTGAGCGGACGAGTACAGTGCTGTGGAGATGGGAAGGGAGAGGTGGAGGAGCAGAGGGAAAAGGGGAAAATGAGGCTTTAGCTGCGGAGAGGTAAAGGGGGGATGGCAGAGGGAGTAGAGGGGGAAGAGGAGCTCAGTCTGGGAACGCCTCTTGGAGGAGGTGATTTTTAAGTAAGGTTTTGAAGAGGGAAAGAGAATCAGTTTGGCGGAGGTGAGGAGGGAGGGCGTTCCGGGACCGTGGGAGGACGTGACCCAGGGGTCGACGGCGGGATAGGCGAGACCGAGGGACGGTGAGGAGGTGGGCGGCGGAGGAGCGGAGCGTGCGGTGTGGGCGGTAGAAAGAGAGAAGGGAGGAGAGGTAGGAAGGGGCAAGGTGATGGAGAGCCTTGAAGCCTAGAGTGAGGAGTTTTTGTTTGGAGCGGAGGTCGATAGGCAACCACTGGAGTTGTTTAAGAAGGGGAGTGACATGCCCAGATCGTTTCTGCGGGAAGATGAGCCGGGCAGCGGAGTGAAGAATAGACCGGAGCGGGGCGAGAGAGGAGGAAGGGAGGTCAGAGAGAAGGCTGACACAGTAGTCTAGCCGGGATATAACGAGAGCCCGTAATAGTAAGGTAGCCGTTTGGGTGGAGAGGAAAGGGCGGATCTTGGCGATATTGTAGAGGTGAAACCGGCAGGTCTCGGTAACGGATAGGATGTGTGGGGTGAACGAGAGGGACGAGTCAAGGATGACACCGAGATTGCGGGCCTGCGGGACGGGAAGGATGGTCGTGCCATCCACGGTGATAGAGAAGTCCGGGAGCGGACCGGGTTTGGGAGGGAAGATGAGGAGCTCAGTCTTGCTCATGTTGAGTTTTAGGTGGCGGGCCGACATCCAGGTGGAGACGTCCCGGAGGCAGGAGGAGATGCGAGCCTGAAGGGAGGGGGAGAGGACAGGGGCGGAGATGTAGATCTGCGTGTCATCTGCGTAGAGATGGTAGTCAAAGCCGTGAGAGCGGATGAGTTCACCGAGGGAGTGAGTGTAAATGGAGACAGAAGAGGGCCAAGAACTGACCCTTGAGGAACTCCAACAGTTAAAGGATGGGAGGGAGAGGAGGCTCCAGCGTAGGAGACCGAGAATGATCGGCCAGAGAGGTAAGAGGAGAACCGGGAGAGGACAGAGTCCGTGAAGCCGAGGTGAGATAAGGTATGGAGGAGGAGGGGATGGTCGACAGTGTCAAAGGCAGCAGAGAGGTCAAGGAGGATCAGAATGGAGTAGGAGCCATTGGATTTGGCAAGAAGGAGGTCACGGGTGACCTTAGAGAGAGCAGTCTCGGTAGAGTGGAGGGGACGGAAGCCAGATTGGAGGGGGTCTAGGAGAGAATGGGAGTTAAGGAATTCTAGGCATCGATTGTAGACGACTCGTTCTAGGATTTTGGAAAGGAAGGGTAGTAGGGAGATAGGACGATAACTGGAGGGGGAAGTGGGGTCAAGAGCGGGTTTTTTTCGGATGGGGGAGACGTGGGCATGTTTGAAGGCAGAGGGGAAGGAGCCCTTGGAGATTGAGTGGTTAAAAATAGAAGTTAAGGAAGGGAGGAGGGCAGGGGCGATGGTTTTAAGAAGGTGAGAGGGAATGGGGTCCGAGGCGCAGGTGGAGGGGGTGGCACTTGCGAGGAGGGAGGAGATCTCCTCTGAGGATACTGCAGGGAAGGATGGGAAAGTAGGGGAGGGGGTTGTTGGGGGGAGGGGAGAGGCGGAGGGGTGACTTTGGGGAGCTCAGACCTGATCGTGTTGATTTTCGTGAGGAAATAGGTGGCCAGATCATTGGGGGTGAGAGATGGGGGAGGGGGAGGAACAGGGGGCCTAAGGAGAGAGTTAAAGGTCCGGAACAATCGGCGGGGGTGACGGGCATGGGTGTCGATGAGGGAGGAGAAGAAGCTTTGCCTGGCGGAGGAGAGGGCAGAGTTAAGGCAGGAAAGGATAAATTTGAAGTGTGTGAGGTCGGCTTGCTGCTTGGACTTTCGCCAGCAGCGCTCAGCAGCTCGAGCATAGGAGCGTAGGAGGCGGACGGAGGAGGTGATCCAGGGCTGTGGGTTAGTGGAGCGAGAGCGGTGGAGGGAAAGGGGGGCGAGAGAGTCGAGATGAGTAGAGCCCTGTTGCCCATTTAAAGAGTTTGTGCCCTGCTCTATGTTGTGCCCAATCCCTCCTATCCCACTCCTTTACACTCCTGCTTATTTTTATTTATTTCCCTCCCCAGACCCTCTCTTGCCCCCTTATTGCTGGCCCACAAGATCCAGTCTCCCCAGGAAAGGGAAGCTCTTCACGCCTTAACGGTGAGTCTGTCCACAGATGGCAGATTTGGGCTGTTCTCCACCTCCACCCTTCAGCCCTCCAGGAGAACTTGAACATCTCGGAGACCGAACCCGCGCTAGAACCTGGCTGAGTTTGTTGTAGACCTGGTCTTACCTGACGCACAGACTAAGACCTGATGGTATCCACAGAGCCCAAAACTCCACAGAGTGGAATTTAATCAGAAAATCGGGGCTGGTGGTAGGCCAGTGGGTGAGGGAAGGCATGATGGTCAAAGCTTCGGCTCCTTCCCTGCCGGGTGGAAATGGATCTGGAAGCCGGGAGCAGCTCGATCAGGAAAGATGGTGTCTGGCTGAGAGACATTCATCCTACAAAGGAAGTCCCATTTTCTAGGCATGCATGGGAGCTGTATATTAATGGCTGTCTCCCCTTCTAGACTGTAAGCTCGTTGTGGGCAGGGAATGTGTTTATTGTTATTTTGCGCTCTCCCAAGCGCTTAATAGAGTGTTCTGCACACAGTAAGCACTCAATAAATAGAAATGAATGAATGAGTGGTCCTCCCTGCTCTTAGGGGGAGTGAGGTGTATCTGAGGTGACTGAGGATTGAGTGGGTGTAGCCAGCCATTCCTCCCCGCTTTACTCCACTGGTGTGAGTGCAGTGCCCGCCGCCTTCCCTCCCACTGCTGAAAAGTGATCTGACCTCCTGGGCCTTTGCAGGTTTTGGAGACCTGCATAAACCACTGTGGGGAGAGGTTCCACGACGAGGTGGCCAAGTTCCGCTTCCTGAATGAGTTGATCAAAGTGCTCTCTCCCAAGGTAGGTTCCCTCCACTTCTGGAGCCCAGGACCCTTACCGCTCTGGATTTGATCTGAGATTTCCACCTCGCGTTGTACAGCTCTAGGTAGCAAGGTAAAGGGCAGGGTTAAGTCTTACTGAAATGACAAACTTATGTCCCCTGTTTATTCACGTTTTCTTTCCTATTGTGGTCTCACTGCTACAGAGAGAACAGTCTCTCCCAAGGTGTCCCCTACCTCCTGGGAAAATCATCCTGGAGAGGGAAGAGACAGCTGAGGGGTTGGATTTCCAGGGCTTTAGTGATGGAGGTCATCAAAACACCTCATCCCGTTCTTCCCCCAATTCTTTATTTTTATTCCCCAAGGACCATCGTGGCCTTGTGGAAAGAGTACAGTCCTGGGAGTCAGAGGACCTGGGTTCTAATGCCAGTTTGGCCAGTTGCCAGCTCTGTGATCTTGGCCAAGTAATGTAACTTTGTGCCTCAGTTTCCTCATCTGTAAAATGGAGATTCGGTGCCTGTTTTCCCTCCCCCTTAGACTGTGAGACTTGTGTGGGACAGGGACTGTGTCTGACCTTATTAATTTGTATGTACCCCAGTGCTTTGACAGGGCCTGACACATAGTAAATGCTTAACAAACATCATAATAATAGTAATCTTCTACCCCCTTTCCCTGGCTTAGGCCTTGGTTCAACCAGCTCTTTTTCTTCCTTGCTCCATCATCTCATCCTTAAGATTTGGCATTTGGACTGGTTGCCATTTGAATTTTGAAATAGAAAAAGCGAAACAGTTGGCACCCTGACCATTACCATTAATTCTCAGTTTGACTGAGAGCAGGCAACTCCTTAGCCCGCTGTGAACCTTTTGGCATTTTGACTCTTCCTTTGGAGAAATTGAGATTTGTCCACTCAGTAGGTGTCTAGGGGGCCTTGATTTTTGGTAAAGGATCAGTGTTCTGGCTGGTTAGACTGGTTGCATTTTGGACATGGCACTAATCCTCAGTCCCCCACAAGCAATTCCCTCTTTCAGCAAATTCATTCCTCATCTTGCTCCCACTTCCAGCAAGACTTGCTCCTGCCTCAGACTTGGGTGTTTCCATTGGAGGAGACTCACCAACTCCCCCTCCGGCACTCACCTCTGCTTTTTTCATTTCAGTACCTCGGGGCCTGGTCCACAGAGAAAGTCAAAAAGAGAGTCACAGAAATAATGTTCAGCTGGACAGTTTGGTTCCCTGAAGAAGTCAAAATCCGAGATGCTTATCAGATGTTGAAGAAACAAGGTAATAATAATAATAATAATGTTGGTATTTGTTAAGCGCTTACTATGTGCAGAGCACTGTTCTAAGCGCTGGGGTAGACACAGGGGAATCAGGTTGTCCCACGTAGGGCTCACAGTCTTAATCCCCATTTTACAGATGAGGGAACTGAGGCACAAAGAAGTTAAGTGACTTGCCCACACACACAGCTGACAAGTGGCAGAGCTGGGATTCGAACTCATGAGCCCTGACTCCAAAGCCCGTGCTCTTGGTTTTGTTATTTCACATCCCCTTTTTCTCAAATGCTGTGAATGAAATCATTTGGGCCTTTGAGAGATGGCCTAGGTTTGGGTGACTCAGCCTGTCTGGGATTTGTCAGGCAGCTTGTTTAGCATTCAAGGCAGTTGGTTACTCAGTGATACTTTTTTATGGTACTTAAGTGTGTACTAGGTGACAGACACTCTATTAAACGCAGGGGTGGATACAAGATAATCAGGTCGGACACAGTCCACATCAATCAGTCATAGTTATTGAGCATTTACTGTGTTCAGATCACTGTCTGAAGAAGTGGAGAAGCAGCGTGGCTTAGTGGATAGAGTACAGGCCTGGGAGTCAGAAGATCATGGGTTCTAATCCCGCCTCCGCCACGTGTCTGCTCTGTGAACTTGTGCAAGTCACTTCACTTTTCTGGGCCTCATTTACCTCATCTGTAAAATAGGGATTCAGACTGTGAGCCCCATATGGGACAGGGACTGTGTCCAACCTGATACCCCAGTGCTCAGAACAGTGCTTGGCATATAGTAAGCACTTAACAAGCGCCATCATCATTATTATTAAAGAAGCAGCGTGGCTCAGTGGAAAGAGCACGGGCTGAGGAGTCAGAGATCTTGGGTTCAAATCCCGGCTCCGCCGCTTGTCAGCTGTGTGACTTCAGGCAACTCACTTGACTTCTCTGGGCCTCAGTTACCTCATCTGTAAAATGGGGATTAAGACTGTGAGCCCCACGTGGGACAACTTGATCACCTTGTATCCTCCCCAGTGCTTAGAACAGTGCTTGGCACATAGTAAGTGCTTAACAAATACCACTGTCCTAAGCCCTTGGGGGTGTACAGTGTAACAGACACATTCCCTACCCACAACGAGTCTATAGAGTTGGACACGTCCCGTATGGAGCTCACAGTCTTAATCCCCATTTTACAGATGGGGTAACCGAGGCACGGAGAAGTGAAGTGACTTGCCCAAGGTCACAAAGGAGATACGTGGCAGAGCTGGGATTAGAACCCAGGTCCTCTGACATCCCAGGAGCCTGTGGATTAGAGAGGGAGACAGGCATTAAAATCGATTACAGTGTCTACCACAGTGTCGGTTGGACCCTGGGCCAATCCTGGGTGAGGTTGAGGTGGCCATACTGAAGGCTCAGATTCACTGGCTTTCCTCTGTCTGGTTGGCTGCACTGGATTGGCCCTTTTGTAGTCCCTAAGGGAGCTGGACCCAGTGACTCCGAGGCTGGCAGGCCCTTCCATATTGCAGGGGGCATCATGGAGCCAATCTGTAGGGTGTAGGAGGGGTGGCTCTGGGAGGCGGTAGAGTCCGGGGTTCCAGGAGACATTAGGTCCTCTTGGAGGGAGACTTCCTTGTCAGAGGAATGAGATTCTGGCAAGTTCCACAGCTGGCCTGTAATGCCAGCTGGACCCCATGTGGGGATGGGGAGGGAGGGGTCCAGAGCACAATTTCATCTAGCATTGTATGTTACAGGAATCATAAAGCAGGACCCCAAGTTACCGGAGGATAAAATTTTACCCCCTCCTTCTCCCAGGCCCAAGAGCACCATTTTTGATTCCGATGAAGAGAAATCAAAGGTAACTTCCTCCCCCTTTCTCTCCCCTCCTAATCTGGTATGTGTAAGCCCTCCCATGCCATCCCTGGAAAAGTAAATGTCTCTGATTTGCTTTAGTGTCCCCAATCCGAGATTTTGTTGTGGAACCACTCTTTGGGCTCCTGAGTCCAGAGGCTCCCTCCTCCCTCTTCCCTCCCTCTTCCTTCCTCCCCTACATTTATTGAACACCTACTATGTAAAGAGTCTTGAAATGGTCTCTTGCGAACCTACAACAGAAGTAAACTCCTCAAGGAGTTTACAGTTTAAGAGCAGGGACAAGGGAACACAGATTGCCAATTATGCAATAGTTCAGTGAATAAAAGCAGAGATAAGACTGATTTTTAAAAAGTAAGCAATTAAGTAGATGCCGAATTAGCAGATCGAACACGAATGCATTACTCTGCACATAGTAAGCACTCAGTAAATACGATTGACTGACTGACTTATTCCTGGGGAAGTAGAATCAATCGGTAGCATTTATTGAGCACCTACTGAGTGCTTTGGGGGGAAAAGTGGAGAATTCAAAGATAAGGTTCCTCTCCTCAGAGAGCTGACGGTCTAGTGGAAACAAGGGGAAATGGCAGCCAGACCCACTGGCTTCTGTCTTGTTCAGGAGTTCATCAGGTGGGACTCACCATTCTGTTGCCTACACAGACTGGGGGCCTGGGCCAGCATGGGGGCTTTCTTGAGGGGCTGTTATTCCGTCAGGTAATGTGGTTTCCTCCACAGCTTCTGGCCAAACTACTGAAGAGTAGCCACGCCGATGACCTGGAGGCCGCCAACCGGCTGATCAAGAGCATGATCAAAGAGGTGGGTGAGGTAGCTCCCCTTGACTCCCCTGGACCCCTTCAGGAGCAAGATAGGGCAGGAGGGTGGAAGGCAGGGCCTGGAGCTTGTATGGAGAAGTGGGCTGTGAGCAAGTGACTCTCGCTTCCTAGTCCCTGCCAAGTTCTTTGTTCTGTAATGCTCCAGAGAAGGAGTGTGCCCTAGTGGAAAGCGCACAGGCCTGGGAGTCAGTGGACCTGGGTTCTAATTCTGGCTCTGCCATGTGTCTGCTGTATGACCTTGGGTAAGTCACTTCACCTCAGTGTGAAATGCAGGTGAAATACCAGTTTTCCCTCTTATTTAGACTGAATCCCAGGTGGGACCTGGGGCTATGTCCAACATGATTAGTTTGTGTCTGCCTCTGTGATTTAGAGTAGGGCTTGGTACATAGTAAACCCTTAACGAATACCATAAAAAAGTGAGATGCTCAAAGCATTTTATAAGAACAATCTCACCATCCCAGTAAGAAGCTTGGGAGGTGGGGAACGGGGAAAGTATTTGGGTGTGGCTTGTCAAAGCAAGGCCTTGAGATGGAGTGGACGTGACCAGAGTAAGGCGCAAGTCAGTGATTGAACAGAGCCTAAATTTCAAGATTCCGCTGTAAGCAGTGTGGCCTAGGGGATAAAGCCCTGGCTTGTTCTAATCCCGGCTCTGCTACGTGCCTTCTGTGTGACCTTGGACAAGTCACTTAACTTCTCTGGTCCTCAGTTGCCTCAACTGCAAAATGGGGATTCAAGACCTGTTCTCCCTCCTACTTAGACTATGAGTCCCATGTGGGACAGGGACTGTGGCCAGCCAGATTAATTTGTATCTACCCCAGTGCTGAGAACAGTGCTTGACACATAGTAAGGGCTTAACAAATGCCATTTAAAAAAAAAAAAAGGATTCTGGGGCTCATCCGTTAGACTGACTTGCCCCCCAAGAACCCTCTGGAGTCTTAAGGCTCCACCATTCCTCTCTGCCCCCACTCATTTAATGGTGCCTCCTAATTCAAGCCCCAAAGGGGTGTCATTACTGATGACTCCCGGTAGCCCCGGACCACATTCCTCTCTGCTCGCCTGATCGACCGTCTTTTGTCAATCTCCTTGCAAGGATCAAGAGAAATGCGAGAAGGTGTCCAGGAGAGCGAGTGCCATCGATGAAGTCCACAGCACCGTGAACCAGCTCAAGGAGATGCTGAGCAGTTATCGGAGGCAGGACCTGACCCAGCCCAACCAGGAAATCCTGCGGGTAATGAAGGGGCCAGGGTGGTGGTCACCTGGACCTATAGCCGTCCCCCCAGAGGTCCAGCTGCTGTGAGGGTGGGATGACTGGAGGTTGCCCAAGACCAATCCAGAGGCTTCGGTCAGGGGTTCAGTTCCCCAGATGCTCGGCCTGTCACAGTTGTCCCCTTGGCTCGCCCCACCCCTCGGCGGAGTTCCTGCCCTAAGCTTTCTTTCTTTCTTATCGGCAATCTTCAGTCCGGTCAGAGACCCATAAACGAGGTCCTCTTTCCTTCATTTCACTTGTATTACTCCAGCTCAGGGAGAATATTAGTTGGGAGCTCACAGAGGGTTCTTTTTACAGGGCAAATGTAAGCGTGATCTAGTGGAAAGAGAGGAGAACAGGGAGGGTGGAAGCCTGGGTTCGTTCATTCTGTAGTATTTATTGAGCTTTTACTGTGTGCAGAGCACTGTGCTAAGTGCTAGGGAGAGTATAATACAACAAAAAACGGACACATTCCCTGCCCACAGTGAGCTTACAGTCTGGAGTGGGAGAGAGAAACATTGATATTCTAGCCCCACCTCCTCTGCTTGCCTGCTGCATGACCTTTAACTGTAAATTAACTTCATTTAACTTCTCTGGGCCTCCATTTCCTCATTTGAGAAACAGTGTGGCCTAGGGGCACATGGGCCCCAACCCCAAGGAGTCAGAAGGACCTGTGTTCTAATTCTGGATCCTCCACTTATCTGCTGTGTGACCTCAGGCAAATCACTTCACTTCTCTGTTCCTCAGATACCTCACCTGTAAAATGGGGATTAAGATTTTTAACCCCATGCGTGACATGGATGGTGTCCAAATTGATTAGTTGTTTCTGCCAGTTTGCATAGTAAGGTGCCAGGCACATAGTAAACGTTTAACAAATACCATTAAAAAAATATAAAATGCAGCGTGGCTCAGTGGAAAGAGCACGGGCTTTGTAGTCAGAGGTCATGGGTTCGAATCCCAGCTCGGCCACTTTATCAGCTGTGTGACTTTGGGCAAGTCACTTAACTTCTCGGAGCCTCAGTTACCTCATCTGTAAAATGGGGATTAAGACTGTGAGCCCCACGTGGGACAACCTGATTCTCTTGTGTCTACCCCAGTGCTTAGAACAGTGCTTGGCACATAGTAAGTGCTTAACAAATACCAACATTCTTATTATTATCTGTTTTTCCCCCAGTCTACAGTGAAGCCCGTGTGTGCTTTGCACATGGTAAACG
The DNA here is from genome assembly GCF_004115215.2 of Ornithorhynchus anatinus. NCBI lineage: Eukaryota > Metazoa > Chordata > Mammalia > Monotremata > Ornithorhynchidae > Ornithorhynchus > Ornithorhynchus anatinus. The sequence continues at coordinate 30,846,596 of NC_041729.1, read as the reverse complement.
CTCAGTAAATATGATTGAATGAATGATTGTGGAAGAGGGACTATATCCAACCTGGTTATCTTGTATTGTAACCCCAATGCTTGGCACATAGTAAGCATTTAATATAAACCGTATGTGGTACCGTTTATTCATTCAATAGTATTTATTTCATTCAATAGTATTTATTGAGCGCTTACTATGTGCAGGGCACTGTACTAAGCGCTTGGAATGAACAAGTCGGCAACAGATAGAGACAGTCCCTGCCGTTTGACGGGCTTACAGTCTAATCGGGGGAGACGGACAGACAGGGACTGTGGCTAATTCCCATCTCTGTATTCTCTCCCAGTGCATCGTATACACTCTGCCCATAGTAAGCGCTTAATAAATACTATCACAACTCCTCCCACTTCTTCTCTCCCCTTCTGTTAGCTATAAAAGACTTGCCTCTCCCTGTCCGTCTGTGCTTCCGTAATATACGATTTCTTCAGGCCCGGAATCCATTTCCTCATATTCTCCCACTCAGGTACTGGGCACGTGCTGACGAATGCTTGCAGTCAGAAAATATAGTGGCATCAAGGGTGTAACTCACTCATTCAGACCACCTATCTTTTCCCTTGGCGATGCTTTAAAAAAAGCAGAACCACATCCCCATCTGGCTCAGCCGTTAGCCTGATTCATGTAAGGCAGATGGCCCCCACTCCAAGCTGCAACCTGACCCCAGGCCCCAACTCCTCTCTTCGCCATGACATAGTGGGAAGCAGCATGGCCTAATGGATAGAGCATGGGTGGATAGAGCATGGGCCTAGGAGTCAGAAGGTCATGGGTTCGATCCTGACTCTACCACTTGTCTGCTGTGTGTCCTTGGACAAGTCAGTTAACTTCTGTGCCTCAGTTCCCTCATCTGTAAAATGGAAATTAAGACTGTGAGCCTGTGTGTGACTGAGTCTAATCCGGCTATCTTGTATGTTCCCCAGTGCTTAGAACAGTGCCTGGCACATAGTAAGCGCTTAACAAATACCATAATAATAATTATTATTATTATTAGGTCCAGGTTCTGGTTCCTCTCTGCTGCTCCACATTCCCACTGGACTGCCAGGCCACTCCAAAGCAGTGTTGTCTATTAGATAGAGCGTGGGCCTGGGAGTCAGAGAGAGCCGTGTTCTAATCCTGGCTCTGCCACTTGTCTGCTGTGTGACTTTGGGCAAGTCGCTTAACTTCTCTGTGCCTCAATTCCCTCATCTGTAAAACGGGGGTTAAGACTGGGAGCCCTGTGTGAGGCAGGGACTGTGTCCAACCTGATCAACTTGTATCTACCCCAGTGCTTGGTAGCATGACTGGCTCATAGTAGGCGCTTAACAGATACCATAAAACCAAAAAAGACAGAGATTGATGAGGTGCCTTGGTTTTCTGGGCTGTGGGAATCTCTATTTGGAGGTGTGTGCTTTTCCCACAGTAGAAACTGAATTGCCTTTTAAAAGTCAATGAAATAAAACAGCTTAAAAACCCTCCTACTTCATTCTCCATAGATTGCCTTGGCAGTATGAGACGGTCCTTCCATTGGCTACTGAGAGCCAGTTCCTAGATGGAAGCATGGGTATCAGCAGTCAGTCCATCAATCGAGAAGCAGTATGGCCTGGAGGATAGAGCACAGGCCTCAGAATTCTGATCCCTGGGTTCTGATCCCCGCTCTGCCACTTGTCTGCTGTGTGACCTTAGGCAAGTCACTTAACATCTCTGAGCCTCAGTTACCTCATCTGGGCCTCTGTTACCTCATCTGTACAATGGAGATTTAGATTGTGAGCCCCTAGGGGGCATGGACTGTGTCCAACCCGATTAGCTTGTACCTACCCCAGCGGTTAGTACAGGGCCTGACATATAATAAGTGCTTAACAAATTCCATTTAAAAAAAAATCCTATCTACTAAGTGCATATTGTATGTAGAACACTGTACTAAGCACTTGGGAGAGTACAGTACCACAATAAACAGACCCATTCCCTGCCCACAACAAGCTTACAGTCTAGAGGGGGACACAGGCATTAATATAAAAAGAAAAAATTACAGATATGTACATAATGCTATGGGGCTGGGAGGGGGGAAGAACAGAGGAAGCAAGTCAGGGGGAGGCAGAAAGGAGTGGGAGAAGAGGAAATGGGGGGCTTAGCCAGGGAAGCCCTTCTGGAGGAGATGTGTCTTCAATAAGGCTTTGAAGTAGGGGAGAGTAACGGTCTGGATCTGTTGGATCTGTTCCAGGCCAGATACCACGGGATGGGGGGCAGGGGAAGGCGACCACCGGTGCAGAAATGCGTAGCCAAAACCCCAGGCCTTCTCAATCTTCGTCTCACAGATGGAGGTCCAGGGGCTCAGGGGGCAAGTGGGCAGCCCAACCTCTCCTGGTGAGCGTGTAGCATAAAAATGGGGATTAAAAAATGTGAGCAGCACGTGGGACATTCTGATTACCCTGTGTCTATCCCAGCGCTTAGAACAGTGCTCAGCACATAGTGCTTAACAAATACCGTAATTATTATTATTAGTGCTTGCTTTCCTCTGACTCTGCCAACTGGCGCACGATGAAGTCACCACCAAACCGAGTGGCTAGTCCTATGATCCACATCCTTTGTCGGACAGACCGTAGTTTGGTAGCGCAGCCGGGGGCCCCAGATTCACCGGTCTGGCTAATGGAGCAAGGCCAGGCTGCAGGTCCCTGACCCACGTCTCCCTGAACCCTGTAACCTGGCTCTTCTTGTGTTATCGAGACCCAGACCCGACCTCCATGTTGGTTTTCTCCCCAGGGCCTGTATGAGCGGTGTGAGAAGCTGAGGCCCACCCTGTTCCGGTTGGCCAGTGATACCGTCGATGACGACGATGCGTTAGGTGATGATGGATTTTATTAGGATTGTTCTCCAGCCCCAAGGATGGGCTTGGTTTTGCCATTCTTGGCCACGGTGTGGACTTTTACTTCAAGAGACTTAGGAGGGAGTGAATGCCGTGTGTCTTGTTTTCCTTTCCTTTCCTCAGCGGAGATCCTCAAGGCCAACGATCAGCTCACGCAGGGAGTCCTCTTATACAAGGAGGTGGTGGAGGGTCAGAAGAGCAATGGAAGCCGGAACTCCGACGATGCTGCTGGCGCGCCGGGTTGTTCACGCAGCTCTCAAGGTAGCGGGTGCTTGCTAAATGCTTCTCACTTTGCGGGTTTTTTTTTTTTAAATGGTATCTGTTAAGCACTTACTATGTGCCAGGCACTGTTCTAATTACTGAGGGAGACACAAGGTAATCAGACTGGCCACAGTCCCTGTCTCACATGGGGCTCACAATCTTAATCCCCAATTTATAGATAAGAAAACTGAGGCACAGAAAAATAAAGTGACTTTCCTAGGGTCACACAGCGGAGAAGTCGTAGACCTGGGACTAGAACCCAGGTCCTCTGATTCCCAGGCCCTTGCTCTTTCTATTAGGCCACACTGCTTCTCTAGTACTTGCTTCTAATACTAGTCCAGTCCCAACTGGTAGGGAAAGCAGATTGTGAGGCTTGGATTTCCCTTGCTGCTGAGGTCCTTTGTGTGGTGTGGAAGTCAAAAGCGCAGCCTGGTTTATAATAATAATAATAATTATGGTTCTTGTTAAATGTTTACTATGTCCCAAGCATTGTTCTAAGCACTGGAGTAGATACAAGTTAGTCAGGTTGGACCCATTCTCTGTCCCACAGAGGGCTCACACTCTTAATTCCCATTTTACAGATGAGGTAACTGAGGTCCAGACAAATGAAATGACTTGCCCAAGGTCACCCAGGAGTCATGTGGCGGAGGGGGATTAGAATCCATGACCTTCTGATTTCCAGGTCCGTGATCTATCCACTAAGCCATACTGCTTCTCATGTGGCCCTGACCTGACATGGCTTTGGAAGGGGCAAATGATGGGGGAACTGGGAGGGTGGAGGGGCAGTGACAGGGAAGTTTACATTTTCAGAGTTAAGCTGGGTGCTCTAACCTCTGAAGGGGTGGAAAGTGCCTGGTCACAAAGCTCACCTCAGTTCTGACAGGCATTCTGAGAGGGAAGCAGCCTGGCCTAGTGGTTAGAGCACAGGACTGGGACTCAGAAGGACCTGCATTCTAATCACAGCTCCACCATTTTTCTGCTGTGTGACCTTGGGCAAATCACTTCACTTCAGTGTGCCTCAGCTGCCTCATCTGTAAGATGGAGATTAAGACTGTGAGCCCCATGTGGTTCATGGACTGTGTCCAATCTGATTATCCTGTATCTCCCCCAGCGCTTAGAACAGTGCCCGGCATGCAGTAAGTGCTTAACAAATATTATTTTTTTTTTAAAAAGAGAAGGTGCCCAAGAGGAAGGTAAAAAGAGTCTTGCAAGGGTTTTGTTTGGAGAGAGGGGTTACTGCCTCTGGCATGGGAAGATGGTGGGAAGCTCTTCGGCAGACAGCTTTGGATCGGTGCTTCAATTAAAATGGAAGAGAAAGCAGCCGTCCTGGGGGCCAGGGCCTGGGGGTCTGACCGACAGTTCTCTTCCCGCTCCGTTTTCCAGACTCCAGAGACTCCAGGGACTCCAGGGGAACCATCAAAAGCTACACTTTGATTGATTTCTCTGAACTGGACTCAGGATCGGTGGGAGAGCCCACGGCCCCAGCCGGTTCGGACAGCGGCTTGTCGTCACTCTGCCTCCTCAAGGAGGAGCTGGCTGTCTTAGGTGTGTGTGTGTGTGTGTGTCGGGGGGCAGTGCCGGGGAGAGAGATGGGGCAAATAGGGCTTCCAGCCAAGGTGTGAGGAACTCTGCTATCTTTGGGGTGTCAGACAAGCCTCCTTTCCTCGCTGGGTGGGGAAGGGGTTCTGACCCATCACTGCCCGCTCTCTGGAAGGGTAAGGGGCGGCAGGGGACTCCAGGTTGCCGACTCTACTCTGTTTCATGTGCTTTGCATCTCACAGGGCTCAACAGTCCACCAGCCTCACTGCAGACGGCCCCCCAGTTTGGAGACACGAAGGTGAGGATGCTGGTCGGGGGGCCCAAGAAATTCATTCATCCACTTGTCTCAGTCATCCATTCATTCATTCGTATGAACAGGGATCCTTGTAGGCAATACTGGGCCCTGCACTCATTATTATCATTATTGTTGTATTCGTTAAGCACTTACTATTTGTCAAGCACTGTTCTAAGCACTGGGTTTGAGATACAAGTTGATAGCTCTCCACTTCCCAGACTCAACCCATCTCTTCGGGTTCCCACGTCTCCTTCCCCAGGTGCCCCTGCTTGGAGCTTGGCCAAGTCCCTGAAACTTGGGCCCCCACAGTGCTCCGGGCAAGCCCCAAGATGGGCAGCCCCCCACCCCTGGGGTTAGCTAGCTCTCAGTCAGCTTTCTTTTTTTCTCCCACGACTCCTGGTCCGATAGGTTACGGGACAGAATGGCTGGAAGGAGCTGAGCTCTACTCCCAGCCAGATACCCCCTGGGCCCTGCAGAGCCAGGATGACAAATGGCAGCGTTGGGAGCAGATCTCCAGAGAAGAATGTGCCTCTGGGCCTGGGAGAACCTCAGGTCTCGCCTCAGGGCCAGAGTTTTCCTTGGTGAGGAAACTGGAGGGGTGGTGAGGTGGGGGCTGGGCAAGGTTGGGAAACACGGGTCAGTCAATCAGTCAGTGGATCAGGAATATTTATTGAGTGCTTACCATGTGCAGAGCACGTATCCTAAATGCTTGGGAGAATACAGTGCAAAAGAATTGGCAAACGTTCCCTGCCCATAACAAATTTACAGTCCATAGGGTCCCTGTCCTTTCTCAGTTCTCTATACTGGAAGCTCATTGCGGGTAGGGAATATGTCTGCTTGATTCTGTTGAATTATACTCTCCCAAGCGCTTAATACAGTGCTCTACACATTGCAAGTGCTCAGTAAATACTCCCGATTGATCTATTCTCAGGCATCAGCACCACCTCCCGAGAGAAACTGCCCACTTTCCAGCTCGATGGATCCACTCTCCCTGATTCCCCTCGAATCCCTTCCTCCTGCAGCGATCAGGTTGCGATGTAGCTCTCTTCCACCCCTGTGACTTCTGCCCTTTTCCTTTGAGGCCTTATCGAGGCATCTGTTCCAGCTTCCCTCTGACAGTTCACCGACTCCCAAGGCGGGGAGTCAATTCAGGAGTCAGGCCTAAATTCCATGGAGGAGAACTTGGCAATCAGAAGGGTTTACCCTGGAACCCAAACGATATTAAAGTACTGAGAAACCGTTTGCTTTCTTGGACTGGGAGGACCCAGCATAAATGTTCCTGGGTATTTCTCCCTTTACTCCCACCCTCTTCCTATACCTCCTTCAACCTGAGACAAACCCTGTGTTTTAAAGGAGGAAGAAGTCCTGGGCCTCTCTCATCCTATCCCCCCTCATCCTATTTCCATGCCTACTCCTGGGCTAAGAAAGTCTCAAACGGAAACCTTTCTCTCCTTGCTCTAACTTGACAGAAATAGAAAGAAATGAAAGCAGCAGCTTTTTAATGGTCACAGAATAAAGGTGCTGAGTTTGGGGTATAGCCCCTGTCCAGCCCCCACTGCTCCCCAATTCATTAGTCCTCCCAGAGATCAAAAAATAGGGAAACTGGAGCTTGAATCCAAACATTTTTCCTCTGCCTCTTCTTGCTCTGACCTTTTCCCTCCCCTACTCTCTTCAATCTTGAAGGACGTGGGAGCAGTTTCTCTGTAATCCCTTGGGAGAGACTGGGGACTCTGCTCTGTTTGGTTAACCTTGGTTTTCTGGTTGGTTGTTTTTCTCACAGGAATCTCCTTCCTCTGAAGGTGCCCTCCCAGGACCCCTTGCCAGCACCCCCTCAAGAGGCTTCCCTCCCAGACAGGCCCTGGGAGACCAAGTCGTCTGGCGCTCCTTCCCAGCTGGAATCCCTGGACGCGTCTTTAGCTCAGCTTTTCGTTCCACTGGGATCAATTAAACCCAGTAAGTTTCCTTTCTGCTTGCTTCTTCCCATCCTTCCCACCTGAGTTTGGAGTTTCCTCACAAGGGAGGGTAGTGACATGCTTTTCCCAAGGACGGGAGATGATGAGATGGAGAAAACAACTGGTGAGAAGCAGTGTGGCTTGGTGGAAAGAGCACAGGCCTGGGAGTCAGAGGTTTTGGGCTCTAATCCTGGCTTTTCCACCTGTGTCCTGTGTGACCTTGGACAAGTCACTTAGCATGTATTTGCTTGTCTTCACCCCAGCTTTTAGTACAGTGCCTGGCACATAGTAAGCACTTAACAGATACCACAGTTATTATTAATTATTCCTTACCTCAATTTCCTCTTCTGTAAAATAGGAATTCAGTACCTGTTCTCATCCATCTTAGTCTGTGAACCCCATGTCGGTTAGGGACTGTGCTTGATCCGATCATTTTGTATCTACCTCAGAGGGCTTGGCACATAGTAAGCACTTAAATACCATTATTATTTTTATTATTATTATTATTAGGGGATGACCTAAAGCTCAGGAACTCCACTCTTCTGGGGCTCAGAGTGACATGGAAGTCCACTGGGTTTCTGGAGTTACTCTAAGATCCTCTTCTGCCATTGGACAATGGGTATCCTGTTTCCCCTCTGTCACCCACCCCCAAAATATTCTGGAGTTTTCATTCATTCAGTCATATTTATTGAGCACTTACTGTGTGTAAAACATTGTACTAAGCTCTTGGGAGAGTACAATCTCCCAATAAACAGACATCCTGCCCACAACGAGCTTACAGTTTAGAGGTGGAGAGAGACATTAATATGAATAAATTACAGATATGTACATGAGTGCTCCGGATCTGGAAGGTGAGATGGATAAATGGAGCAAGTCAGGGTGACATAGAAAGGAGTGGGAGGACAAGAAAGGAGGTCTTAGTCAGGGAAGGCCTCTTGGAGGAGACGTGCCTTCAATAAGGCTTTGAAGCAGGGGAGAGAGATTGTCAGATATGAGGAGGAAGGGCGTTCCAGGCCAGAGGCAGGATGTGGGCAAGAGGTTGGAGGTGAGAGAGATGATATGAAAAGGTGGCACAGCAGCGTCCACTCCTGCCTTGTAGCAGCAGGGAAATGGGAGAAGCCCAGAAAGTCAAGTAGCTGTTGTGGCGGTGCATTGGGTGGAGAGGTTTGAGGAGGACTTCTTTCTCAGCTAGGTTACTTGGGCAGAAGTTAGGAACCCAAAAACCTCTTCTGAAGTGAGGCTTCTCTGTGAGCCCCTTTTCAAGTCCCTCCAAAACCCCTCCCAGAACATCTTCCTGCCTTCTCTCATGGAGACAGACTCCAGGCTCGTGGGTCCAACTTGGTTTTCTGATCTTACTATGTTCCAGGTAGAAGTGTGAGACCCTTCGGGGAGGGTTTAAAAACACTGAATCATTACCAATCGTATTCCTAGCTGAGAAGCAGTGTTGCCAAGTGGAAAGAGCACGGGATTGAGAGTCAAAGAACCTAGCTTCCAATCTCGGTCCGTCACTTGCCTGCTATGGGACCTCGGTCAAGTCACCTAACTTCTTGCCATGGTTTTCTCATCTGTAAACTTGTGACTGTAACCGTAAGCTCACTGCGGGCAGGGAATGGGTCTACTACACTGCTATATTGTACTCTCCCAAGCCCTTAATAGAGTGCTTTACACACAGTAAGCGCTCAATAAATACTATTGACTGACTGTAAAATGGGAATCAAAATCCCTGTTCTCCCTCTCTGTGAGACCCAAGTGGGTCAGGGACTGTGTCCAACCTGATTATCTTGTATCTACTCTAGCTTTTAGTATAGTGCTTGGCACAGAGTAAGTGCATAACAAATGCCACAATCATCATCATTATTATTATTACTTGATTTTAGCTTCTTGGAGAGGGACTTGTCCGGCCATCCCTGAATCCGTCCTCTGGGAGAAGCAGCGTGGCAGTGTGGCTGTAGCACGGGCTTGGAAGTCAGAAGGACCTGGGTTCTAATTCCAGCTTTGTCACTTGTCTGCTGTGTGACCTTGGGCAAGTCACTTCACTTCTCTATGTCTCAGTTCCCTCATCTGGAAAATGGGGAATGAGACGGTGATCCTTATGCGAGACAGGGATGGCATCCAACCTGATTTGCCTGTATCCACCCTAATACTTAGTACAGTGCCTGGCACACCGTAAGTGCTTAACGAATACCACAATTATTATTATCAGTATAGATCCTGGCCCTCAAGCAGCTAGGCACCTCCCCTTTCGGCTTGAAACTCCTGGCGTACTTGCGACTGCGTTGACTTTTGTTTTCTGATCCTCCTCCCCCAGGCAGGCTTCCTCCCATCACGGTGTATGACAGGAACGGCTTGAAGGCCATGCTCCACTTCTCCCTGGCTGAAGCTGCCCCGGGCCACCCGGAGGTGCAGGCGCTGGTGCTGTCGATGCTGAGCACGGCACCTCAGCCCGTCGGAGACATCGTGTTCCAGGCAGCGGTGCCCAAGGTGAGGATTTGTTTGTTTGGTATTTGTTGAGCGCTTACTGTGGGCCAAGCACTCTACTAAGGGCTGGGGTAGAGATGAGGTAAGCAGGTCGGGCACAGTGCCTTTTCCACATGGGCCTCACGGTCTAAATCGTAGGGAATAGGACTAAACCCCATTTTACAGATGAGGGAACTGAGAGACAGGGAAGTTAAGAGGGAGTCAGAGGGACACGGATTCTAATCCCAGCTCCACCACTTGTCAGCTGTGTGGCCTTTGGCCAGTTACTTCACTTCTCTGTGCTTCAGTTACCTCATCTGTAAAGTGGAGACCCATCAAACGGCAGGGACTGTCTCTATCTGTTGCCGACCTGTTCATTCCAAGCGCTTAGTACAGTGTTCTGCACATAGTAAGTGCTCAATAAATACTATTGAATGAATGAAGACTGAGAGCCTTATGTGGGACGGGGACTGTGTCCAACCCAATTTGCTTGTATCTACCCCAGTGGTTAGTACTGTGCCTGGCACCTAGTAAGCGCTTAACAAGCACCACAATTATTATTATTATTACTAAGTAACTTGCCTGAGGTCTCATACAGCAGACAAGCGGTGGATCCCGGGTTTAGAGCCCAGGTCCTCTGACTCCCAGGCCCGTGCTCTTTTCACTAGGTCATGCTGCTTCTCTGTGTAACTAGCCATGTGCGCAAGTGTGACTAAAGAGAGATGAATGAACCGTGATCCTTCCCAAACTGTGCACACCTGAAAAATCCTCCCTTGATAAAGAAGCAGTGTGGCTTAGTGTAAAGAGCACAGGCTAGGGAGTCGGAGGTTGTGGGTTCTAATCCTGACTCTGCTATTTGTCAGTTTTGTGACTTTGGGCAAGTCCCTTAACTTCTCTGTGCCTCAGTTACCTCATCTGTAAATTGGGGATTAAGACTGTGAGCCCCATGTGGGACAACCTGATGACCTTGTATTTCCCCCAGTGCTTAGAACAGTGCTTGGCACATAGTAAGCACTTAATAAATATTATTTTGAGAAGCAGCGTGGCTCAGTGGAAAGAGCACGGGCTTGGGAGTCAGAGGTCATGGGTTCTAATCCCACCTCCGCCGTTTGTCAGCTGTGTGACTTTGGGCAAGTCACTTAACTTCTCTGGGCCTCAGTTCCTTCATCTGTAAATTGGGGATTAAGACTGTGAGCCCCACATGGGACAACCTGATCACCTTGTATCCCCCCAGCACTTAGAACAATGCCTTGCACATAGTAAGCACTTAACAAATACCATCATTATTATTATTATTCTCTGTCCCTCAGTTACCTCATCTGTAAAATGGGGTTTAAGACTGTGAGCCCCATGTGGGTCAACCTGATAACCTTTATCCCAGTATTTAGAACAGTGCTCGGCACATAGTAAGCGCTTCACAAATACCTTTGTTATTATTATCATTTTCAGCCAGGCGAGTGGCTGGGCCAGTCCTTGAGAGCAGTGGGCCTCTGCCACCTGCTCTGTGGGCCAGCTCGGTTGGAATCCTAGCGGGAGTGTGGGGAAGGTGAGCTGGGACCAGACCATGGGCCCACCCTGTCTCTGCTCCTTGACCAAAGTGCCGAACTCCACAAATCTGAGAGAACACACTTCCTTTCTTGCTCCAGGAAAGTTGCAGAGGGCTGAGAGAAGGCCCGCTCAGTTCCTTGGTTCTCTGCCCTCCCCACACCCTCCATTTGCTCAAAAGCCAAGCACACAGCTCTCTCTCCCACCTTCTCCCACCACCTTTGGGCAACCTTCCCAACTGTGTCCATCCTTTAGCATTCTAGCAGTTGACCCGAAGGCGGGGAGAGAGGGTGAAGCTGTCTCGGCAGGGGGACCCCGCTGTTGCCGTATTCTCTATGCCCCTCGTCGCCAAAAAATGGATGAGGGACCCTGGCACTCAGTGGTGTGATTTTGCTCCTGAAACAGGGAGCTCCAAACGTCTTCCTGCGTCTGAGTTCTGGTGTGGGGGCCGGACGGTGGGGGTCTTCTATCTCCCTACAGGCAATGAGAGTGAAACTGCAGCCGGCCTCCAGTTCCAAGCTGCCTCCATTCAGCCCCTTCCTGCCTCCCGTCGTGATCTCTCAGGTCCTGTTGCTTGCCAACCCTCACAAAGTACGTTCTGAAGTCTCCGCTGAGGGCCACATTTGGGGAGGATGCCAGGGCTGGACTGGGAGAGCCGGAGAATTTGAGGGGAATAGCAACGGGGGTGCTGAGACCGACTTTTGGGATGAGGTTGCAGGGAGGATAAGAGGAGGAAGGGGAAGGGTGGGAGAGGTAACTCCCAGAGTGCAGAATCGTTCTGTCCAGCCAAGGTCCTGCTCGGACATAATAATTAATAATTACTTACTATGTGCCAGGCACTGTACTAAGCACTGGGGTAGTTAAAGGGTAATTGGATTGGACACCATCCCTTTCCTACATAGGGCTCATAGTTTTAATGGCGTAGTCAATAGAGAGTGGGCCTGGGAGTTAGAAGGTCTTGGGTTATAATCCCGGTTCTGCCACTTGTCTGCTGTGCGACCTTGGGCAAATCACTTCACTTCTCTGGTCCTAAGTTATTTCATCTATAAAACGGGGATTGAGACTGTGAGCCCCACGTGGGACAGGGGTTGTGTCCTACCTGATTTGCTTGTATCCACCCCCGTGCTTACTACAGTGCCCGGCACATAGTAAGCGCTAAACAAATACCGTTATTATTATTAAAGGATACAGATCCAAGTGCATACGCAGTGTAGAAGGGCAAGGGAGTAGGGGAAATTAGGGATTAGATGGGGAAGGCTTCTTGGAAGAGATGTCAGGAACCCGGGGGAAAGTTGCAGTTAGTGGAAAAGGCAGATTCCGGGGGAACATCTTGTGATATAAGAAAGCATACCAGCCAACCCTTCAGTGAGGACATCTGGCTCTCTACCTCCAGGCTTTAAGGAAGAGGCACTTCAGGGTTACTGGGTTTTAGGGCGGGGCCCGGAGGTGAGGAGCGAACTTCCCATTGAATACCTGGCCAGGGATTGAGAAGGGGGCGGGCACAGCCTCCTGCTGTCCCAGGCAGCCCTGTCCTCTGTAGTGTGGATTTGGGATAGAATGCTCTTCAGGAACTGGGGAGCGTTTCTAGATTTAACGTGATGAGGTTATGGACAAAACAATCTTGCACGGGCCCCGTGGTAGTGGTCAAAACCATCTCTATGATAACGGAAGGCCCTCCAGAAATGATGCTATAAAAGAACAAGCTCCTTGTGGGCAGGGATCATGTCTATCGACTCGGTTGTATTGAACTTTCCCAAGCGCTTAGCACACAGTAAGCATTCAGGAAATACAAATGATTTATCGACTGATTGTCTAGGTCCTGAGCTCTGTTAGCGGCTAGGGTAGTCCTCCATCTGGGAAGTCCCAACAGAAGTAAAACTACCTTTGGAGCTGTTTGGGGGGCCCCCCTCAGGGCTGCAGGCAGTCGACCATTTAATGGTATTTATTGATCATCTACTGATCAATTGATCATCTGAGAAGCAGCGTGGCTCACTGGAAAGAGCACGGGCTTTGGAGTCAGAGGTCATGGGTTCAAACCCCGGCTCTGCCACTTGCCAGCAGTGTGACTTTGGGCAAGTCACTTAACTTCTCGGTGCCTCAGTTCCCTCATCTGTAAAATGGGGATTAAGACTGTGAGCCCCACGTGGGACAACCTGATTCCCCTGTGTCTACCCCAGCGCTTAGAACAGTGCTCGGCACATAGTAAGCGCTTAACAAATCCCAACATTATTATTATTATTACTGTGTGGGGAGGAGCTCATTCTTTTTGGCTTCGATTCTCAAAGGGCTGTGAATAGGCTCCTCCCACAAGAATACACCTGGCACTCAGGCCTCCGGATCCGAGCTTAGAGCATGAACTTCGGGAGTCGGTCAACCTGTGCCTGCCATCTGGCCCAGTTTTCTACTAAATGGGTTAATTTGTGGGTTACTTCAGGGAAGCAAAAAGACCCTGAGGACCTCCTACCATTAGGAAAGGCTCCCACCCTTCTTGGGGGCATCTTCTCCTACAAAACATGCCAGTCCCACCTTTTCTTTTTTTAATGGCATTTGTTAAGCGCTTACTATATGCCAGGCATTGCTTTAAGCACTGGGTAGATATAAGTGAATCAGGATGGACACGGTCCTTGACCCATATGGGGCTCATGGTCGTAATCCCCACTTTACAGGTGAGGGAACTGTGCTGCAGAGAAGCGAAGTGAATTGCCCAAGGTCACACAGGAGATGAATAATAATAATGTTGGTATTTGTTAAGCACTTACTATGTGCAGAGCACTGTTCTAAGCGCTGGGGTAGATACAGGGTAATCAGGTTGTCCCACGTGAGGCTCACAGTTAATCCCCATTTTACAGATGAGGTAACAGGCACAGAGAAGTTAAGTGACTTGCCCACAGTCACACAGCTGACAAGTGGCAGAGCCGGGAGTTGAACCCATGACCTCTGACTCCGAAGCCCAGGCTCTTTCCACTGAGAATAGCGGAGCCGGGATTAGAACCCAGGTCCTTCTGACTCCCAGGCCCCATGCTCTAAGCACTAGGCAACGCTGCTTCTCTTTTGCTGTTCACCTCAGAACCTTATCTCTGGTTTCTAGCTCCTTCCCTCCTGCAGAGTTTCCCCTCTTCTGCTCCCACAGCTCTCAGGGCAGGGCTTGAGTTGGTTCTATATGAAGACAGAAGAAGCACAGCACGAAAGCTACCAGGATTGCTTTAGGATGGCCAAGGGAAGTTTTTGAGGATTTATAGGGATATTCTAGGGAAAGGGAAGGTCTTTGATGCCGGGAAAGGGGAAGCAGAGTGGCTTAGGCCTGGGCTCTTCCTGGGCACTGGGGTCACGGATTGCAAATGCCATTGGTCCTTATTATTATTTCTTTCCTGATGAAATCGTTCCAGTTTGGGCAGGTATACTGGGATGAGGCGGGCATGAGTGGGAGATCCACCAATGTAGGGTGCTCCTTGGCACGCGGCCCTTGGTTTGGAGGTAGGGGCTGGTGCCCTCCTCCCAGCTGAATGGACCCATGGGACCTAGACTAAGCTGTCTCCAGAGGGGTAGAGCTGTTGGTGCCGTGGCAGAATCTTACCCCGTTGATCTCGTTTCCGTCCTAGGAGCCCGTCCGTCTGAGGTACAAGCTGACATTCACCCAGGGCGGGCAGCCATTCAGCGAAGTCGGAGAAGTGAACACATTCCCGGAACCGGAGCTCTGGGGAACGATCTGACTGGGCCCCTGGAAGGACTTGCCAGATGTTGCCTTTCCCTCTAGCCCACCCCCCCAGTTGCCTTCCTTTTCCCCCCGAGGAATCCCCCACCTGTTCCCCTCTGGACTCCAGCTGGTAGGTTGAGCACGGAGCGGTGCCGGAACATCCCGCTCAGCCCCAGGTATTTGGAAGCAGGAGGGCGGGACCCACTGCCGGAACGAGGGTGACAACAGCATAGGAACTGGTTTGTCTTGGGCATCCCACGGGTGCCTATCCCACCCAGCAATGGTGGCGGGTCGGGGAGGCGACTCATCACCTTTGAGGAGTTAGAGAAAGTGAGGGGGTGGGGAGGAGGAGTAGTTCTCTAAGCCAAAACTCAGGAGACGAGCGTCTACACTTCTGGAAGTCTACCTCCAGAAGCTGCCTTCTGATTCTACGTACGCACACTCTCTCTTTTTCTGTCACACACACACACACTCCTTAACGCCTTTTCAGCCTTTGAGACTCTTGGGAGGGCCCCGCCAGCTCCTCTCTCTAAAGAGCCATGGGTAAACCTGGTTGGTGCTCGGAGAAGGGGACATTTCTGAGCCAGCCGGTCCACGTGCCTTGGGGACCATTTCAGAAGAACCTTTCCCTCTATTTTCATGCAAACCGTATTATTGTCCGAAAGGTCTTTCTGGGTACTTTTCATATGCTGATTGCGTAGGTCCTTGAAGAATAGATTTCTTCAGGCAACCCGCTAGAAGGGGAGAATGCTAGAGTTTCTAGACTGTAAGCTCATTGTTGGCAGGGAATGTGTCTTGTCTATTGTTGTATCCGTTCATTCAGTCGTATTTATTTATCTTACTGTGCAGAGCACTGTACAAAGCACTTGGAAAGTACAATTTGGCAACAGATAGAGACAGTCCCTACCCAACAACTGGCTCACACTCTCCCAAGCGCTTTGTACAGTGCTTCGCATACAGTAAGCGCTCAATAAATATGATTGAATGAAATACGGGCCCCGTCACTGTGCCTTCCCCCCTAAGTCCTTGATGGACACTGCTGCCCAAGGGGGGGGTGGGTAGAAGGGGAAAACAGGTTTTGTGCCTTATTTATTCCCTCTTTCTCCAATCAAATCCACCTCCCAACTTCCTGCCCCTAAATAACATCATCAGAACTGTTTGTTAAGCTTCTGAATATATGAGATGTCAGGCTTAGTACAATTCAAATTGAGTGCCAAATTGATAATTATTTGGTCTCCGCCTTCCGGAACCTCATAATCTAAGATTATTTTGCTTCGGTTAGACAAGTGAAGGACATAGCAACTGAAGAGACATTTAATAGATGAATAAAAAATTTACCTTGAGTATGTAAAGGTGTAAGGTTATTTTGTGGCGGGTATAAAGGTGGTGTCGTGGGCATTGCGTATTCAGACAGGTGGAGGCAATTTAAAGGAATGGCAGACCTTGGTGGGAAGGGCCTGGGAGTCAAGGATCTTGGATTCTAATCTTGGCTCCACTCCTTGTGGTGTGATCTTGGACAAGTCACTTAACTTAATCTGGGCTTCAGTTTCCTCATCTGTAAAATTGGGAGTCAGTGAATTCCTGTTCTCCCTCCACCTTAGACTGTGAGCCCCGAGGAAAAAACCTGATTATTTTGTATCTATCTGAGTTCTTAGTAAGTGCTTGGCACAGAGTAAATGCTTAAGAAATACCACAGTTTATTATTCAGGGATTTCATTATAGAGAAGATGGTGGGAATGGGATTTCTCCAGTGAAAGGAGAGGATTCAGTGTGACAAACTGGGGGTGATATTGGAGAGGGGAAATTTCAGGAAGAAAGCTTGCTAAAGGTAGCTGGGATTTGGGAAGGTGTTCAGGCTTAGAATGTGGCTTGAGAAGGTTCGAAGAGGATGATGAAATAAAGAGAACAATGAGTACTGGGAAGCAGCATGGCTTAGTGGAAAGAGCCTATGCCTGAGAGTCAGGAGGACCTGGGTTCTAATCCTGACTCCACCACTTGTCTGTTGTGACTTGGACTAGTCACTTCACTTCTCTGTACCTCAGTTACCTCATCTGTAAAATGGGGATTAAAGACCATGACACCACGGGGGACAACCCGATTACCTTGTGTCTACCCCAGCACTTAGAACAGTGCGTGGCACTTAGTAAGCGCTTAACAAATACCATCATTATTATTATTTATTTGGGCTCAATTATGTCTGGATATCAGGTCCCACGTGTATGTAGTGACACCTACTGTGAGCCCATTGTGGGATAGGGATTGTCTGTCTCTTGCCAAATTGTACTTTCTAAGCGCTTAGTACAGTGTGACCCAGTGGAAAGAGCCGGGCTTCAAAATCAGAGGTCATGGGTTTTAATTCCGACTCCGCCGCTTGCCAGATGTGTGACTTTGGGCAAGTCACTTAGCTTCTCTGGGCCTCAGTTACCTCATCTGTAAAATGAAGATTAAGACTGTGAGCCCCACGTGGGACAACCTGATTACCTGTATCCCCCGCCCCCCAACCCAGCACTTAGAACAGTGCTTGGTATATAGTAAGCACTTAACAAATGCTATTATTATTACAGTGCTCTGCATACAGTAAGCGCTCAATAAATATGATTGATTGATGTACAGAAGTTGCCTCATCCGTAAAATGGGGATGAAGACAAGGGGGTTATAGACTGTGTCAGATCTGTTTGGTCTGTATCTGTCCCAGCGCTTATGGCTCAGTGGAAAGAGCCCAGGCTTGGGAGTCAGAGGTCATGGGTTCAAATCCCGGCTCTGTTGCTTGTCAGCTGGGTGACTTTGGGCAAGTCACTTCACTTCCTGTGCCTCAGTTACCTCATCTGTAAAATGGGGATTAACTGTGAGCCTCACATGGGACAAACTGATTACCCTATATCTACCCCAGCACTTAGAAGAGTGCTCTGCGCATAGTAAGTGCTTAACAACTACCAACATTATTATTATTCTCTGGGCCTTGGTGACCTCATCTGTAAATTGGGGATGAAGTCTGGGGGCCCCACATGGGGCGACCTGATCACCTTGTATCCCACCCAGTGCTTAGAACAGTGCTCTGCACATAGTAAGCGCTTAACAAATACCAACATCATCATTACTATTATTATTCTCTGGGCTTCGGTGACCTCATCTGTAAAATGGGGATGAAGTCTGGGGGTCCCACGTGGGGAAACCTGATCCCTTTGTATCCCCCCAGCGCTTAGAACAGTGCTCTGCACATAGTCAGCGCTTAACAAATACAAAGATGATGATGATGATTATTCTCTGGGCCTCGGTGACCTCATCTGTAAAATGGGGATGAAGTCTGGGGGCCCCACGTGGGGAGACCTGATCCCTTTGTATCCCCCCAGCGCTTAGAACAGTGCTGTGCACATAGTAAGCGCTTAACAAATACCAACATTATTATTATTATAATAAGCGCTTAACAAACGCCATCAAAGCCAACAACCGCAGCGCCCGCGGCGCAGGAAGCGCTGAACCGATGCCATTGAAAAAAGGAGGGCGGTGGAAGGGCTGGGCGAGGGGCGGTCTCCATGGCGACCGGCGCCACTTCCGGGAGGAAGACGGGGCGGCGCGCGGCCCAATCCCCGCCGTCGCGCCAACACTACGCCAACATGGCGGCCGCCGCCGGCCCGGCCCGGCCCCGGGGGAGGCCGCCCGCCTGAGGGGCCCGGGCAGGCCGCCCAGCCTCGAAACCTCCTCCCGGCGGACGGGGGAAAATCGGAAAATTTAGGCCAACCGGGTGGGGTGGGTCCCGTCGGGCTCCGGGCGGTCATTTGGGGCAAAAGGCGGGGCGAGCGGCCTAGCCCGGCCCGGGGCGAGCGGCCTAGCCCGGCCCGGGGCGAGCGGCCTAGCCCGGCCCGGGGCGAGCGGCCTAGCCCGGCCCGGGGCGAGCGGCCTAGCCCGGCCCGGGGCGAGCGGCCTAGCCCGGTCCGGGCCTCGGGCCCGTGAGGGAGCCCGTCCTCGGCCCCCATGGATTTCTCCAAGTTCCTGGACGATGACTTCGAGGTGAAGGACTGGATCAACGGGGCCTTCAAGGCGGTGCCCAAGGACGCCCCGGGGAAGGTGGACGGACACGCCGCCACCCTGGTGATGAAGCTGCAGGTCTTCATCCAGGAGGTCAACAACGCCGTCGAAGGTCAGCCGGGCCTCCCCCGTCATTCATTCAATAGTATTTACTGAGCGCTTACTATGTGCAGAACACTGGACTGAGCGCTTGGAATGGACAGATCGGTAACAGACAGTGCCTGCCCTTGGACGGGCTTAATAATGTTGGTATTTGTTAAGCGCTTACTCTGTGCAGAGCGCTGTTCTAAGCGCTGGGGGAGATCCAGGGTCATCAGGTTGTCCCACGTGAGGCTCACAGGCCTCATCCCCATTTGACAGATGAGGGAACTGAGGCCCAGTGAAGTGACTTGCCCACGCTGCTTCTCTACTATCTGCAGAAGCGGCGTGGCTCCGTGGAAAGAGCCCGGGCTTGGGAGTCAGAGGTCGTGGGTTCGAATCCCGCCTCTGCCTCCTGTCAGCTGGGTGACTGTGGGCAAGTCACTTCGCTTCTCTGGGCCTCGGTGACCTCATCTGTAAAATGGGGATTAACTGCGAGCCTCACGTGGGACAACCTGATGACCCTGGATCTCCCCCAGCGCTTAGAACAGTCCTCTGCACAGAGTAAGCTCTTAACAAATACCAACATTATTATTATTATTATGTGCAGAAGCAGCGTGGCTCAATGGAAAGAGCCCGGGCTTGGGAGTGACAGGTCTTGGGTTCAAATCCCGCCTCTGCCTCTTGTCAGCTGGGTGACTGTGGGCAGGTCACTTCGCTTCTCTGGACCTCAGTGACCTCATCTGGAAAATGGGGATGAAGACTGTGAGCCTCACGTGGTTCAATCTGATGACCCTGTATCTCCCCCAGTGCTTAGAACAGTGCTCTACACATAGTAAGTGCTTAACAAATACCAGCATTATTATTATGTGCAGAAGCAGTGTGGGTCAGTGGAAAGAGCCCGGGCCTGGGAGTCTGAGGTCATGGGTTCGAATCCCAGAACCAACACCCGTCAGCTGGGTGACTTTAGACAAGTCACTTGACTTCTCAGTGCTTCCGTTCCCTCATCTGGAAAATGGGGATGAAGACTGTGAGCCCCACGTGGGACATCCTAATTACCCTGTATCTCCCCCAGCGCTTAGAACAGTGCTCTGCCCATAGTAAGCGCTTAACAAATACCAACATTATTATTATTGTATCCCCCTTATCCCCCCCCCAGCGCTTAGAACAGTGTTTTGCACGTCGTAAGCGCTTAACAAATGCCATAGAGAAGCAGCATGTCTCAGTGGAAAGAGCCCGGGTTTGGGAGTCAGAGGTCATGAATTCTAATCCCCGCTACGCCACTTGTCAGCTGTGTGACTGTGGGCAAGTCACTTGACTTCTCTTGGCCTCAGTGACCTCACCTGTAATATGGGGATTAAGTCTGTAAGCCCCACGTGGGACAACCTGATTACCTAATATCTGCCTTAGCCCTTAGAACAGTGCTTTGCACATTGTAAGCGCTTAACAAATGCCATAGAGAAGCAGCATGTCTCAGTGGAAAGAGCCCAGTTTTGGGAGTCAGAGGTCATGGGTTCTAATCCTCGCTCCGCCGCTTGTCAGCTGTGTGACTTTGAGCAAGTCACTCGACTTCTCGGTGCCTCACTTCCCTCATCTGGAAAATGGGGATGAAGACTGTGAGCCTCACATGAGACAACCTGATTAACCTGTGTCTCCCCCAGCGCTTAGAACAGTCTCTGCACATAGCAAGCACTTAGCAGATACCAACATCGATATTATTATTATTAATCCCTGCTCTGCCGCTTGTCAGCTGTGTGACTGTGGGCAAGTCACTTGACTTCTCTGCTCCTCAGTGACCTCATCTGTAAAATGGGGATTTAGACTGTGAGCCTCACATAGGACTACCTGACTATCTTGTTTCTACCCCAGCACTTAGGATAGTGCTTGGCACATAGTAAGCGCTTAACAAACACCATTATTATTATTGAAGTGTCAGCCTTTAAAGGCTTATAAGAAATCAGTGTGTTGTATTTACTGAGCACTTATTGTCCCTAGAGCCCTGTAGTGAGCGCTTGTTAATCAGTTATATTGATTGAGTCCTTACTTTGCCTAGAACACTGTGCTAAGCACTTGGGTGAGTCAGTCGATGACGATGATAGTATTTGCTAAATGCTTACAGTGTGCCAAGCTCTATTCCAAGCGCTGGGGTAGATATAAAGTAATCTTGTTGGACCCAGTCCCTGTCCCACTTGGGGCTTACAGTCTTCATCCCTATTTTACAGAAGAGGGAACTGAGGCTCAGAGAAGTGAAGCGACTTGCCCAAGGTCACACAGCAGGCAAATGGTGGAGCTGGGATTAGAACCCATGACCTTCTGACTCCCCAGCCTGGGCTCCATCCACCATGTCACGCTGTGGTATTTAAGTGCCTACTTTTCAAGCGCTTGGGAGTGTCTATCAATCGTATTTGAGTGCTTATTGAATGCAGACCACTGTACTGAGCGCTTGGGAGTGTCAATCGCATCTGAGTGCCTACTGAATGTAGAGCACTGTACTAAGCACTTGGGTGAGGACAGTACAACAGAGTTAGCGGACATGTTCCCTGCCCACAATGAATTTACAGTCTAGGCGATGAGATTACATACAGTCATAGATCTTCTCTCTTGCCCAGAAGACTGCAAAATAATAACTGATATTTGTTAAACCTGTACTGTGGGCCAAATCCAATGGCCTCTACTCCATCCTAATCCTCTTTGACCTCTCAGCTCTCAACATTATGGACCACCCCCCCCCTTCTGGAAACATTATCCATCCTTGGCTTCACACTGTCCTGTCCTGGTTCTCCTATCTCACTGGCCGCTTCTCAAACTCTTTCTTGGGCTCCTCCTCTGCCTTCCACTCCCTTAACTCTGGGATTCCCTCAGGGCTCAATCCTGGATTCCGTTCTATCTCCTATCTACACCCACTCCTTTGGAGAACTCATCTGCTCCCACTTCTTTACCGTCCCTGCACATGATTCCCAAATCTACCTCTCCAGCCCTGATCCCTGTCCTTCTCTGCAGTTTTATATTTCTTCCTGCCTTCAGGACATTTCTACTTGGGGGTCCTGCTGACACCTTGAGCTGAACATGTCCAAAACAGAACTCCTCACATTCCCACCCAAACTCTGTTCTCCCTTGACTTTCCCATCACTGTAGACAGTGCCACCATCCTCCCTGTCTCACAAACCCATAACCTTGGCATTATCCTCAACCTTTCTCTCTCCTTCCACGCACATATTCAATCTGTTGCCAAATCCTGTCTGTTCTACCTTCTCGTCATGGCTAAAATCCATCCTTTTCATCTCTATCCAAACTGCTACTCCACTGTTCCAAGCAATTATCCAATCCCATCTTGACTACTAAATCCGCCTCTTCACTGACCTCCCTGCTTCCTTCCTCTCCCCACTCCAGTCCAGACTTCACTCTGCTGCCCAAATCATTTTTCTAAAAAAGTTCAGTCCACGTCTCCTCACATCTCAAGAACCTCCTGTGGATGCCGATCCCCCTCCACCTCAAACCGAAGCTCCTTACCACCGGCTTTAATCAACTTGCCCCCTTCTACCTCACCTCCCTGGTCTACTACAGCCCAGCCCGCACACTTTGCTCCTCTAGTGCAAGCTGACTCACTGTGCCCCGTTCTCTTCTTTCACCACTGCCCTCCTTCCCACATCCTCATCCTTGCCTGGAACTCCCTCCTCCCCCATATATGCCAGACCACTACTCTCCCCACCTTTAAAGCCTTACTAAGGTCACATCTCCTCCAAGAGGCCTTCTCTAATTAGTCCTTTTTTCCCCGATTCCTTCTCCCTTCTTCATCATCTGTGTACTTGGATCTGTACCCTTTGGGCACTTGATGTTCAGCCCATTCTCAGCCCCACAGGATTTACGTACGTATCCGTAACGTATTTATATTAATGTCTCTCTCCTCCTGTCAGCTGTAAGCTCACTGTGGTCGGGGAACATCTCTGCCAACTCTGTTGTTAAGTACTCACCCAAGCGTTTAGTACAGTACTCTGCGCACTGTAAGTGCTCAGTTAATACTGTTGATCAATTAATTGGCCAAGCATCCTTGTTCCATATGAGACGTAGCACGAAATATGAAGAACTGTGATTTTGAAGTACTGAGTATGGGCCAAGCATCCATGTCTCACATGCAGCACAGTCTAAGGGATAGAGAGAACAGGTGTTTAATCCCCATTTTTATAGATGAGGAAACTGAGGCACAGAAGTTAGGTGCCTTGCCCAAGGCCACCCAACAGGTAAGGGGCAAAGGCAGGATTAGAACCCAGGACTCGACTCCCAGTCCTGTTTGCTTTCCACTAAGACATACAGCCTCTTTGCCAAAGGAGTCCTGATTCGAAATCCACCCAATTAAAGGATTGGCTTGATTCTCCAGTGTTGTTTTTTCCCCAAACACAGTTCTGCAGGCACAGAATTCTGTCTTGAAGTCCACCTGAGGGTTTCCTATTCTAGAAGTTTATTTTAAACCAGTGATACATCATATTCTTATGAATGCCTGCGTTCCTAATTCCTTCTTTGGTAATTTAAATTAAAAGATTTAAAAATCAAAATACATTTTGCTATTTTTATTGGTAGTTTGTCCACTGATGTGAATGCTGGAAAATTAGACCTGGGCTTCTAAATCAGATGCCATAACCTCTTTTTTCCTCTTTTCTACCAGTTGTTGTCCGGTTGGTTAGAAGTGAATTAACAAAACCCAAGTGATAGAAACTGGTTTGACACTATTTGATTGTAGTTTTGGGGAATAGTTCCCCTAAATGTCAGTGTTCTCTGTTTCCAGACAAGTACCATCTTTGTGTAGTTCTGTTTATCATATTAAATGTATTATTACTTGAAAGTGTAACGTGCCCAAACTATGAAGTGCAAAAACTCTAGAGGTTCAGCCCCTTCTAATAATAATAATAATAATAATAATGATGATCACTGAGGCATTTGGTAAGCACTTACTATGTGCCTAACACTGTGGTAAGTATTAGGGTAGATATAGTCAGACCAGACACAGACGCTGGCTCACATGAGACTCGTAGTCTAAGCGGGAGGGAGATCAGGTGTTTAATTCCCATTTTATAAATGAGGAAATTAAGTCCCAGAGAAATTTTGATTTGCCCAGTCACCTACATATCCAGCAAATATATAGATTTTGGATTTCAAATTATACCATTGTGTTGTACTGGGTTAGGAAGGGTTCTTATTGGCCTCTGTCACTGAATTACACGTACTTATGACAGTTTAGATTTGGAGTTTAATTTCATTACTTTTTTTGTTTCTTGCTACAGAAACGAGTCACCAGGCACTTCAGAATATGCCCAAAGTTCTCCGAGATGTGGAAGCTCTCAAACAGGAAGCATCTTTCCTGAAAGAACAAATGATTCTTGTTAAGGAAGATATTAAAAAATTTGAACAGGACACAGCTCAATCAATGCAGGTATTCCTGGTTTTGATCACCTTATATTGCTTTTATTTTCTGTGATTTTTTCATTAAATTTAGCTACATAATTATTAAATCTGTATCAGCCCAAATAACTTTTAGTTCTTGGAGGAGAAGGCAGATTAGTGTTTAGTCTATTAGTGCTAAAGTTTTTTAAAATTATTAATAAAAACTGGCCCTTTTGAAAAATTCACTGCATTTAGTAATGCAGCATTATTGAGCCTCTGTATCTGTCATTGATTCTGTTATTCCTTGTTAATTATAAGTATGTTTTGTTTTTATCATCATCCATAAGAATTTTTTCTGATTATCTCCAGGGGAAAAAGAGGTGTCTTGTGCTTGCTATTGTTTTTGAGTTTTAGTCTTTATGCTTCAATTAAGAACAATCTGAACTATTGTTTTTTGGAGTAATTTGCCCTGGAATGAACTTTGGCATGTTTGAGGAGTGATGGTCTTGGCTACAAGAAGATGGATTTTTAGAGGGGAGGTGGAAAGAGGAAATTATAGAGGATGACGTCATTCAGAAGCTCCATTTTAGGAGACGTGGTTCCTTTTTAAGGCCCATGAAACAAGCAGGTGGGAGTTGGATCCAGAGGTTTAGAAACTTATTACGAGCTCTCCAAAAGTCTCAAATCCAGGGAGAACTTTGAAATTTCATGTTGTTTTACTTAGATTAATAGGATTTTTGGAGGCCCTACTACGGTACGCAGAACACTCTGCTCAGCATTTGTGGAGGTACAACAGAATTAGTAGACATGATTCTCTGACCTCAAGGAGCTTGCAATCTTACAGAAATTACAAAGAGGGGAAAACACTGAAATGTATGAGAAGTGATCAAATGCTTGTAGGGGGTGTGGTGGATTGAAGTGGCAGTTGGGAGGTAGAAGGTGGCGAGATGAGAAATTTAATCGCTGAAGGCCTCTTGGAGGAGAAGTGATTTTCGAAGAAGTTTTAAGGTGGGGAGAGCTGCAGTCTGTTGAATATGATGATGATAATAATGTTGGTATTTGTTAAGCACTTATTATGTGCAGAGCACTGTTCTAAGCGCTGGGGGAGATACAGGGTAACCAGGTTGTCCCACGTGAGGCTCACAGTTAATCCCCATTTTACAGATAAGGTCATTGAGGCCCAGAGAAGTTAGATAGGGGAGGAAGTTCCAGATGGGATACAGTATGAGCAAGAGGTCAGCAGGAGGAGAGAGAAAATGAGGCACAATTAGTAGACTAGTTTGAGTAGTCTTCGTTGTAGTGGTAGCATTTATTGAGCACCCAGTTGGTGTGGTGCACCTGAGAGGAATGAAGAATATGCTCTGGGTGTTGTGAAAGAAGGGAGCGGTGAAGTAGGAGACAGGAGAGTGTGCTTATTTTGTGCCTTAAAACCAACAGTCATGAGTTTCTTCTCCATATGGAGGGATTAGCTGCCATTAGAGGTGTTTGAGGAGTGGGGTGACAGGTTCAGATTACCAGTTTAGAGTGAAGTGTGGAGCACAGATGGGTGAGATTAGAGGCAGATTAATGCAATAGGCCATCAGAATATGAGAAGGGCCTGGGCCAGAGTGGTAGCTGTTTGGATGAAGAAGAAGGGGCAGGTCTTGGAAATATTGTGGTTTTAAAAAGAAGTCTGGCTACAGACTGAAAGGGGGTTAAAAGAGAGGGAGGAGTCAAGTGCAATGCCAAGTTACAGATTTTAAGGGGTGGGGAGGAAGGGAGGTGGTGGTAATGGCCACCGTTATGGGAAAGATAGGTGGGGGAGAGGATTTTGGAAGGAAGATAAGGCCTTCCATATGGAAATGTTGACTTTGAGGTGCCGGGAGGACAATCTATGTAGCAGTGTCCCAAAGACAGCAGAAAATGTGATTGCAGAGAAGGAGGGAGGCCAAAGCTGGTGAGGTAGTTGACTGTACTATTTGCGAGGCGCTTATTGCGTCAAGCACAGCACTAAGCCCTGGGTAAAATACAAGGTAATCAGATCACATATAGTCCCTGTGCCACGTATGTCACAGTCTAAGGAGGAGGGAGAACAGGTAATTGAATTTCCATTTTACAGATGAGGAAACTGAGGCAAAGAGCATACAGCATCCAGAGTTATTTTGTGTTTGTGTATTAGGTGAGTATTGTAGGCCTTATACTTTGTAGAATTAACACCTGATGAAACTTTCCTGTGAGGCTTACGTTTTCTACCTCTGAGAATAGGACCATTATTATTAGCAAGGAAATGGTAGATCTGGAATTAGAACCCAGGTCCTCTGACTCTCAGACCCATGCTCTTTCCATTAGGGTATGCTGCTTCCCATAGGTGTGGGAGTTGCCTGCAGGGAGCTGGTCGTTGAACCATTATTCATTCATTCAATAGTATTTATTGAGCGCGTACTATGTGCAGAGCACTGTACTAAGCGCTTGGGATGAACAAGTCGGCAACAGATAGAGACAGTCCCGTCCGTTTGACGGGCTTACAGTCTAATCGTTAGAGCAGATGAGTTCTCCAGGGAAGTGACTATGACTCGAGAGTAGATGGGGATCCAGAACAGAGCCTTGGAGGGCACCCAGAGAGTGGGAGGCAAAGGAAGAGCCCATGAAAAAGAGAAGATTTGACTAGAGAGGTTAGAGAAGAACCAGGAGAGAGCAATCAGTTAAACTAAGGTGTGATGGTGTCTCAAGGAGAAGGGAGTGGTTCACAGAGTTGAGAGGTCAAGGAGGATTAGGATAGAGCAGAGATAAATTTAAGAGCTTTGGGCCCAACAGCGTGGTGGGAAAATGGCAAACCACATTGTAAAAAGCAAAGGGAATTATATCTCCATCTTCAGTTCCAATTCGTCTATTTCAGGTGCTGGTGGAAATTGACCAGGTAAAATCCCGGATGCAGCTCGCTGCCGAGTCTCTTCAGGAAGCAGACAAGTGGAGCACGTTGAGTGCTGATATCGAGGAGACCTTTAAAACACAGGTAGGTTTTAAAACACAGGTGGAGATGGTTGGGGCCAGACTTTTTTTAAAAAAAAATAGTGTTTGTTAAGCACTTACTATGTGCCAGGCACTGTACTAAGTGCTGGGGAAGATACAAGCTAATCAGGTTGGACACAGTCCATGTCCCACATGGGGCTCACAGTCTTAATCCCCATTTTACAGGTGAGGGAACTGAGGCACAGAGAAGTTGTGACTTTCCCAAGGTCACACAGCAAAATGGCAGAGCTGGGATTAGAACTCAGATCCTCTTACTCCCACATCTGTCCTCCACCCACTAGGCGATGTTGCTTCCACGCTGGTTTGGAAAGCAAGATTCAGGTCCATTCCAACCAAGATGTGGGTTTTGGGAAAACGACTGGGATAAACTATTATTGGGGAAACTCCAGCTTTAGCACTCAATCACTTTGCTCCCTCCCACCTCACCTTGCTGCTCTCTTACTACAAGCTAGCCCACACACACTTCACTCCCCTAATACCAGCCTATTCCCTGTACCTCCATCTTGGCTATCTTGCCACCGATCTCTTGCTCACATTCCGCCTCTGGCCTGGAAATTCCTCCCTTTTCATATCCAACAGACAGTAACTCCCCCCAGCTTCCAGGCCTTTTTGAAGGCACATCTCCTCCTTCTGCGTCACCCTGATTTGCTCCCTTTATTCACTCCCCCACCCCTAAACCCCACAACCCTTATGAATATCGCCGTAATTTATTTGAATTAATGTGTGTCTCCACCTCTGGACTGTAAGGTCGTTGTGGGCAGGGAGTAGGGAAGGGGCTACCAACTCTGTTATATTCTCCCAGGTGCAAAGTACAGTGTTCTGCATACAGTAAGCACTCAATAAATACAGTTGAGTCACCTGACAAGTTACAGAGGTCCAGGAAACAGCCCAGGATGGGGACGGGGGAATGGGCTGGGAAGTATCTGAAACTGGACTGGGGATCTCTGCTTCTCCTACTTTCTCATCATCCTCTACTGGGCCCTTGCAATAGCACCCAGGCTAGGAATAGTCAGAATAATAATAATAATAATAATAATAATGATGGTATTTAAGTGCTTACTATGTGCCAGACACAGTAATGCAAGGCCAAGGATTTTGGGGCCTTTCTCCTTTTTCCTCCTTCAGCCTCGGTAAGAGGTTAGGGAAGTATTGAAGTTGGTTCTATGACTTCATTACTAGATAATTATAATACTTGAATTGTGTTAACAAGTGCTGTGCTAGATGCAACACAATCAGATCAGGTGAGGGGAGGGAAGGAGGAAGAATGGATATTTAACCCCCACTTTTCAGAAGAGTAACAGGTAAAGAAAGGTTCACATGAGCTGCGCAAGGTCAGTCAGCTGGCAAGTGGCAGAGCCGGGAGTAGAATTTAGATATCCTGACTCCTAATAATGTTGATATTTGTTAAGCGCTTACTATGTGCAGAGCACTGTTCTAAGCTCTGGGGTAGACACAGGGGAATCAGGTTGTCCCACGTGGGGCTCACAGTCTTCATCCCCATTTTACAGATGAGGTAACTGAGGCACAGAGAAGTTAAGTGACTTGCCCACAGTCACACAGCTGACAAGTGGCAGAGCTGTGATTCGAACCCATGATCTCTAACTCCAAAGCCCGTGCTCTTTCCACTGAGCCACGCTGCTTCTACAGCGTGCTCTTTCCATTAGGCCGTACTGCTTCTCATTTTATATTTTTTGGGGAAATATAGTTTGCGGAAAGGATATGTTTAGTTTTGATGGGGAGATTTTGATAGCCATAAGCACCTATTGAGGTTAGAGAGAGGTAAACAAAATAGGTAGCACCCTTGTCCTTTTAAAAAAAACTTTAATTTTTCCTCCCAGACAGCATCCAGGGTTATTTTGTGTTTATGTATTAGATGAATACTGCATGCCAAATACTCTAGAGAATTTACACCCTATGAAACTTGCCTGCAAGGCTTAAGTTTTGTACCTTCTGAGAATAAGATTATTATTAGTAATAATAATAATTGTATTTTTCAAGCACTTACTATATGCCAAACACTGTACTAACTGCTAGGGTAGAGTCTACATGGGGCTCATAGTCCAAGTAGGAGGGAGAAGAGGTATTGAGTCCCCATTTTGCAGATTAGGGACCTGAGGCACAGAGAGAAGTGCCTTGCCCAAGGTCACCCAGCAGGTAAGTGGTGGACTTGGAGTCCTTAAACTCCCAGCCCCGTGAACCCATGAGACCCCATCCCTGTGCTGTCTCCTGCTTTGGACCTAGGCTGTGACTGTGATTTCGGCCAAGTTGACGAGCATGCAGAGCAGCCTGACGATGCTTGTGGATACACCAGACTACTCAGAGAAATGTGTTCACCTGGAAGCCCTGAAGAACCGGCTGGAGGCCCTGGCCAGCCCTCAGATTGTGGCTGCCTTCAATTCTCAGTCTGTAGGTAAGTGCAGCTCACTTTTTCTCACGTCTTCCGCAAGAGAAGGCCACCTAGTGGGATGACTGCTTAAAATATTCCAGTTTTTAAAAATATTTTCTTAAAATATTCCAGTCCTCTAGACTGTGTTAGTTCTCTAGACTGTAAGCTCGTTATGGGCGGGAAATATATCTGCTAATTCTGTTGTTTTTGTACTCTCCCAAGCACTCACTACAGTGCTCTGCACATAGTAAGCACTCAGTACATACCATTGATTGATTGATTCTTGATCAAATGTTATTTGTGGTATGGTATCCACAAACCCTTCTTTTATCCCGCTTCCAAGTTTTGGGGCCAATGGACACCCTCATTTTTGAAGACAACATCATGACCTAGGGCTGAGGGGGTGATTTTTTTTTTTTCAACTCACTTGAGCTCTGTTTATTTGGGTCATGTTAATCTTTTGCCCTTTTCTGATTTTTCTTATCAGAGTTCTCTGACTTGCTGCCATGGTACTGACATAACAACTCAACCTTATTACCTAAAGAGCTTTGAATGGGGTGTGGGCTGAAGTCAGCAAATAGTTGATAGGTTGGAACCGGCATGTGTGGTTTGAATGGACTGGTGGGTACTAATCAGTCAGGAACATTTATTGAGCACCTCTTTGTGCAGAGCGTATTGCTAGGTGCTTGGGAGCGTCCCTGAAGAGTTTATAGTCCATTTGGATAGACAAACACAAAACCAATTACGGGGAATAAGAGGAGAATGGAAAGATTGATAGGACCAGAAATACCTTGCTTTGTCCTATCAATCAATCAGTGGTATTTATTGAGCACTTACTATATGCAGAGCACTGTTCTGAGCGCTTGGGAGAGCACAGCACAACAGAGTTAGAAGGCAGGGAATGTGTCGTAGGCTTACAGTTTAATAATAATAATAATGTTGGGATTTGTTAAGCTCTTACTATGTGCAGAGCACTGTTCTAAGTCCTGAGGAAATACAGGATAATCAGCTTGTCCAGCGTGGGGCTCACAGTCTTAAATCCCCATTTTACAGATGAGGTCACTGAGGCACCAAGAAGTTAAGTGACTTTCCCACAGTCACACAGCTGACAAATGGCAGAGCTGGGATTCGAACCCATGACCTCTGACTCCCAAGCCCGGGCTCTTTCCACTGAGCCACGCTGCTTCTCAGTTTAGTGGAGGCCACAGATTGTAGTCTCTTCAATGTAAGTGTAGTTTCCTCGTCCCCCTTCTGCTCCCGAGAGTTTGTGGGGAGACAGTGATCTGGTTGTTCTCCTCTGGAAATGAATGCATGCTATCAATAATAATAATACTACTAATAATATTTGTGGTGTTTATTGAAGGGCTTCCTATGTACCAGGCACTGTACTAAGCGCTGGGGTGGATCCAAGCAAATCGGGTTGGACACGGTCCCTGTCCCACCTAGGGCTCACAGTCTTAATCCCCGTTTTACAGATGAGGTACCTGAGGCCCAGAGAAGTGAAGTGACTTGCCCAAGGTCACACAGGAGGCAAGTGGCGGAGCAGGGAATAGAAGGCAGGACTTTCTGAGTCGCGGGCCTGTGCGCTGCTCCTCCGCGTCACACTGTGGGTTCCCGGCTCTGTAGGTTGGTAGTAGCAGCAGGTGGTGCTGCTACTTTGTCCTGAACAGCCCCCGGTGGCCTTGCCCCATGGACTTTTCCTGGAAGCAGACGTAATCGCCTGTTTGGTGTTTTTAAGCTCGCCGACTTCCAGATGCATGTGGGTGTGGCATTGGTTAAGCTCATCCTATGCGTCAAGCCCTGAGGAAGATACAAGGCAATCAGTCGGGGGACAGTCCCTGTTACACGTGGGGCTCAGAGCCCAAGGGGGAGGGAGAACAGGTATTGAATCCTTTTTTTTTAGAGGAGGAAACTGAGGCACTGAGAAGTTAAGCGATTCGCCCAAGGTCAGCCAGCAGGCAAGTGGTGGAGCTGGGATGAGCACCCAGGACTGTGGTCTTTGCACGGGGCCATGATGCTTCCCCAGTGTTTCCTCATTTCCTCCGCTTTAAGTGAAATATTTCAAAGGTTTTCTGTAAGAAGATTTAGACTAATACTAAGAACGCACCCTCTTTGTAGAATGCTACAATTTGCAGCCTGCCATTGGATTGTAAACTCCCGAAAGGCAGGAACTGTCTTCTACTTTTATTGTATGCTCCCAAGCACCTAACGCAGTGCCCTGTGTCCATCAGGTCCTCGATAAGTGATGATTGATGAAGAGATTGACAGCATGCTGATAATGATGATTGACTTAACTCATTATCCCAGTGAATTGGAGAAACACACAGGCCCATTGTTTTCCCCAAACATAAATTCTTGAAATATCTCCTATACATTGTGACCTTCACACGGGGAAACGTTGACTCTCTGTCAGGAAGAATAGTGTAGCAAACTGAACCTGGGCCTCCGAAGGTGTGATTTCTAAAGTTGCTCAAAGCAACCCTTGTATCTGATACCAACAGCGAACCTGTTCCTATTCGGAGCCTAGTAATAATTATTATGGTACTTTTTAAGTGCCTACTATGTATCAAGCCCTGTTCTAAACACTGGGATAGATACAAGTTAATCAGGTTGGACATAGTCCCCGTCCCATATGGGGTTCACACTCTTAGTCCCCATTTTACAGATGAGGTAACAGGCCCAGAGAAGTGAAGTGACTTCCCTACGGAGTCAGGGGAGACGATAATATCTACTACTGAATTCCAGTCTGCTTTTCTTCTATTTATGCTGGTGCATTCTCTCTCTCTGTGGCAGTGGGACTACTGACTGTTGATAATCAATGATATTTATCTAGAGCTTGCTGTGGGCAGAGTATTGGAGGAGTACAATACAATGGAGCCAGTAGACTCGATCCTTGCCCTCAAGGAGCTTACAATCTAACAGAGGAGCTTACAGTCTGATACAGTCTGATTGCCTTAACTTGATAATTGTTTCTCTTTTATTGTGTTATTTTAGAACAGGCTAAAGTGTTTGTGAAAGTCTTTACAGAAATCGACCGGATGCCTCAACTCCTTGCCTATTACTACAAATGTCACAAGGTAAGGGACTGTCTAGGGGCCGGGATTGTTTTGAATTCAAAATGTCGTTTGAGGACAGAATGAAATGCAAGGGCTCTCCGGTTAGTGCTTTTAATTGGGACATAAAGTGTAGGTTTAACGCTAAATCAAGTAGTCCCCTGAGACGCAGTTTGGCCCAGTGGATAGAACATGGGCTTGAGAGTCAGAAGGACTTGGGTTCTGATCCCAGCTCCGCCACTTGTCTGCTTTGTGACCTCGGGCAAGTCACTTCACTTCTCTGGACCTCAGTTCCCTCATCTATAAAATGCGGATTAAGATGGTGGGCTCCATGTGGAACACGGATTGGGTCCAACCCGATTAGGTTATGTCTACCCCAGCAATTAGAACAGTGCCTGGCACATTGTAAACGCTCAGCAAATACCATGGAAAGAAAGGAAAAATGCCCAGTTGTACACTTTAAGGGTTGTGTCCTGGTGAGTCTGAGAGTTAAGGAAAATTTGCGCATTAGCATGCGGCAGTTCCACTGTCGCACACGTGTGCACAAGTGGCGTCTGATAACGAAACACCCTAAGCTCAATCAGGTTCGTGTTCTCCTAAAGAACGTACCCTAATTCCTTAATTGCGTCCCAGCGAAGACGCATATTGAAAGCCTGCCTTGGGGCACAAGTGAATACGGTATAAAAGTGTAGTGGTGGTCTCCACGATTCCAAAAAATTGACCGTAACAATATCAGTATATTGAAACAGCAATAAGAAAGACAAATACGATTGCAATGTGAATACCCAGGTAATAAAAGGTAGGTCAATATGTGATTTCCAAAATAGTATCTTTCACATCCTATTTAACAAAAAGACACCCTGTGCTGACCTGCTAAAGGTCTCCGGTGAATCAGTGCCGAGCGGAAGGATCGGTTCGAATGGACTTTTAGTCCGTAGTCGATGGTTGCGCGACGGGGGAGGCAGAGTGTGAGAGGAGGAAATAGTTGAGTTTAGGTCAGTTGTATGGGGGGCTGGAAAGCCAGAACCTTATGGTGAAAGTACTGTAGAAAATCCTGGCGATAAAGTTGCGCGGAGCTATGTAGCCCTGAAGAAGAGCAATAAAGGGTTCCCTATAGGGAAATCTTTTACCCTTCCACCTCCAAATGTTTAATTTATTTGGATTAGCCAGTAGGGGGTACTCTTGCCTTAGACTATTAGCTCTAAGTTTTTAAACCAAAAGTGAAATGTTCTCACTCAGGAATCCTCATCTCTAACCCTCAGCCGGGTTAATGTGTGTCCCCTGCCCAGAAGAGATCACTCAGCAAGGCCGAGGCGTTGATTTTTCTGTCCCCCAACCACTTAGAAGTATTTCCTTCAATCCGTCAAGTTCTTAGGAGAAGCAGCTTGGCTTAGCGGAAAGAACCCGGACTTGGGAGTCAGAGGTTGTGGGTTCTAATCCCGGCTCCGCCACTTGTCTGCTGTGTGACCTTGGGCAAGTCACTTCACTTCTCTGTGCCTCAGTGACCTCATCTGTAAAATGGGGATTAAGACTGAGCCTCACGTGGGACAACCCGATTACCCTGTATGTACCCCAGCGCTTAGAACAGTGCGCTGCTCATAGTGAGCGCTTAACAAATACCAACATTATCATTATTATTATTATTTGGTTTGAAAGGGTGGCCCTTAGGACAGAGTTCAAATGGGAGAGTCAGTGAGGTGGGGACTTTTTATCGCTCGCCCAGGTGGTCTTAGGAGTGCTGCGGCATCTTGGAAAACGAATCCCCAGTAAGAAGGGGTTTGGCGGTACAAGCTTCATTTCTTGGGGAATTCATATCAGAAGTAATGTTTGGGCAAATCTCCGACCTGTGTGTCTGCTGAGAGGGTGGCACGGGGGTCATTTTCTCCGGGGTAGACCCCATAGGCAGGGGCAGTTCTGGCGTTCTTTTGGGTCCGTAGCTGAAGCCTTGACTTCACTCTCACTGAGGGCCAGTGAAGCCCTGAGAATGGGGAGAGGAGCCAAGCAGCAGTGGAGGCTGTAGCAGAGATGCTCTCCCCCTTCTTGGAAAGAAGTTTTTTTCATGAGCCCAGAAACTGAACAGCCTCGCTCTCTCCCTCTCTCTTCCTTCTTTTGTCTCCTCTCTCCCTCCTCAGCACCCCCGCTTTCCCCTGGGGAAGAGTTGTGTATGTGTGCAAAGAATTCATCCAGTTCCCAGGAGGGGGTGGTGAATACTACTTGGTTTCTTGTGCGGGGAAGGGTGGAATATCTGGGTTCGGGGAGAGGTACTCTACTTCCTGGGACTAAAACTTCTGGTACAGCCCTGGGTGGGGCCCTTCTGATCACTCAAAAAAGCGCTAATTATTTTTGTCGTGTTTCTATTTTTGTTTTCCCCGGCCTTGCGGTCAAGGTCCTCTGCTTCATCGCTCCTCCCGAAACTATTGGCATTTTGTAAATTCTCTGGCGTCGAAATGGAATATTGAAAGACGTGAGCACCCTAAGCCTGCCCTAACCCTAATCCCTTAAAGTCTTATCCTCGAGTGGCTGTTAGCATTAGGGCAGGGAACTCTCAAGCCTTTCAGTAATTATGAAATATGGTAACACTCCTTTCGTGTTTGTCTGTAAGCAGATATCCAAAGGGCCACTAAACCCTTGTATTTTTATTTTTAAGAGCAGGGGTGTGGGGGAAGTGAATTTCCACTGGAAATAACAAGCAAAGCCAATCGCTTGTCACCGTGGGAGGGAAGAATAGTTCTTGTGGGTAGCCCATCCACCTGTGGTCTCTCTCCAGGTTCAATAAAACGCAGACGATCCCAACTAATTGGACCTGAGGTTAGTTCAACGAATCCAAAGTCTGGATAACTGAACAAAAATGGGCTTGACTCCGTCAACCGGGGGCTTGCCCAGTTTTAGCCAGTGATAGGAGCTTTCAAAAAATCGAAACTATCCTTGGCTCGGAAATCAGAAGTTTGGAAAATTGGCATTCTAACGTAGTGTGTTTTTACTCCCCATTGCAGGTGCAACTTGTGGCGGTTTGGCAGGAGCTCTGTCAGAGTGACTTGACGCTAGACCGACAGCTGACTGAGTTGTATGACACTCTGCTCGGAGCCTGGCACACTCAGCTCCAGTGGGCCATGCAGGTAATGATGATAAAAAGAAGAATAACTGTGAAGCGCTTTCTTTGTGCCAAGCACTGTACCGAGTGCTGGGGTAGAGATGTTATATGCACAGTGGACACAGCCCCTGACCCACTCAGAGCTCACAGTCTAAGTAGAAGGGAGGGAACGGGTATTTAGTCCCTGTTTTACAGATGAGGAAACTGAGGCACAGAAAAATGAAGCGATTTGCCCACACAGCAGGCAAACGGCAGAGCCGGGATTAAAACTCAGGTCCCCTGACACCGAGCCCCATGGTCTTTGAGATAGACCGTACTGCTTCCTTTTCTGCTTGAGTCCTAAAGGAAGCAGAAAATTCATCCGGGCACCAAGGTGCTGAGTGGTTTGTCCCAAATCTATTCTCCGACAAGATTTATCCCTCGCCTGGAGAGATTGTGCATGACCTGGCCCAAAAGGGGTTAAAGATCTATTTGGAAGTCCAAATCAAGGGTTGCTGTTTTGGTTGCCACTCTTAGCATTCTGCTCGGTATCTTAACTGGGATCTAATTTGACAGCATTGCATTTTTTTTAGTTGTAAAGCACGTGGAATTCCTAAACCATTATCTTCTTATCTAAAAACAAGAGGACCTCACTCAGGTGGTGTTCGAACAGCCAGTTGGGTTTCATTTCTTAGCATGGGGTGAAATCTTACTGCCTTGGAGTTTTGTAGTTGCCCAAGCACTTGAAGTATTCGAGGAAGAGCATGAGACCCCGAGGAGGGGATTGAGTCCGCGGGTTCCGATACGAAATGACATCAGGCTGAGTTTCCTACAGCCGGTAGGCGTTCTGAACCGTGAAAGGTCAGGGTGATTGTTATCTTGACTTGAAGGTTATGAAGACCATGAGAAGCAGTAAATCC
The DNA here is from genome assembly GCF_004115215.2 of Ornithorhynchus anatinus. Classification (NCBI taxonomy): domain Eukaryota; kingdom Metazoa; phylum Chordata; class Mammalia; order Monotremata; family Ornithorhynchidae; genus Ornithorhynchus; species Ornithorhynchus anatinus. Next base: position 30,810,063 of record NC_041729.1, on the reverse strand, counting down.
TCTCATGCAAGGGGGGTAAAAACAAAACAAAACCCTAACCTTTCCTTGGAATAGCGTTTTGCCGCCCAGCTTGTTCTAGCAAGCTTGTTTCGGCAAGAGCTTGGCCCCCTCATCGTAATTAGCTGTGAATCACTTTTTCAGGTGTTGGTTCATTTGCTGCCCAGGTAAAAGGCCAACACTGCAAGAATGAATTCTGCGTACACAAGGTCATATCATTCAGAACAGTTAAAGGACCTTGCTCTTGCTACCCACCCCCCCACCCACAGCCTCCAAGCTTCAAAAACAACTCCCCAGTTCCTCAGAAATTATAATAAAGATAATAATAATGGTATTTGTAAAATGTTTACTATGTTCCAGGCACTCTACTCAGCTCTGAGGTAGATTCAAGCTAGTCAGATTGGACACAGTCCCTGTCCCCCATGGGGCTCACAGTCTCAATCCTCCTTTTACAGATGAGGTCAGTGAGGCCCAGAGAAGTGAAATGACTTGCCCAAAGTCACAAAGCAGGCAAATGGTGGAGCCGGGATTAGAACCCATGTCCTTCCGACTCCCTCGCCCGGCTCTATGCACCAGACCCCGCTGCTTCTCCTGCTGCATCTCAACCTGTGCTTGCCTGTTCTTTCCTATCGCTCACCTTTCCTGCTGTTCTTCATATTGCTTTTTTGTGGTATTTTTGAAGTGCTTACTCTGTGCCAGGCACCATGCTTAACTCTGGAATAGATGCACACTAATCCGGTTGGACATCGTCTATGTCCCATATGGAGCTCACAATCTTAATCCACGTTCTCCAGATGAGGTTGTTGAAGCCTAGAGATGTGAAGTAACTTGCCCGAGGTCACACAGCAGACAAATGGCGGAGCTGGGATCAGAACCCAGGTCCTTCTGACTCTCACTCCGGCGCTCTATCCATTAGGCTACTCTGCTTCTCCTACTTCTATCAAAGGAACACAAGTTTACCTTTCCAGCCACGTACACGCATCTAGTCCTCCCAGTAGAACACTTTCCCCCTAAACCCATCCAGGGCGGTTGCCCCATTTGGGTCCGTTCTAGGGCCCATTCTGAGTGGTGGGTGGAGCGGAAGAAGAAATAGAAACTTGCTACGCTACTACTATAACCCAGCCCGCACACTTCGCTCTGCTAATGCCAAACTACTGGTACCTCATCTCATCCATCTCCCTGCCGACCTCCCGTCCACATCCTGCCTCTGGCCTGGAACGCCCTCCCTCCTCAAGTCCGACAGACAGTTACTCTCCCCGCCACCTCACAGCCTTACTGAAGGCACATCTCCAAGAGGCCTTCCCTGTCTGAGCCCTCTTTTCCTCCTCTCCCACTCCCTTCTGCATCTCCACGGCACTTATGTATGCATCTGTCATTTATCTGTTTTAGTGTCTGTCTTCCCCTCAAGACTTGTAAGCTCGTTGTGAGGGAGGAATGTGTCTGTTATATTGTTCATTCATTCAGTAGTATTTATTGAGCGCTCATGTGCAGAGCACTGTACTAAGCGCTTGGAATGTACAATACGGCAACAGATAGAGACAGTCCCTGCCCAACGACGGGCTCACAGTCTAATCGACGGGCTCACAGTCTATATTGTTGTATTGTACTTTTCCAAGCGTCTGACATCCGAGCTTCCTCTGGCGGGTCCGTTTTTGGTACTCGTTTTTGAGGTTGGCTGTTACTGAGAAATACTTACATAGCACTCACACTTCCCCCCAGGGACTAGAACGGAAGGGCAACTAGCAGCTTCACGGGTTGTTAAACTGCTAGGTAACGATCACACAACCTAAAGTTCTTAGCTTAAAGTGAAAGAAGTGCTTCCCGATAAATACCCTGTGGATTCAGAGTACTGCTATCGTCGATTAAACAACTTAACCGGGGTAATGGAAATGTAAACCTGGAGGGAGGGGAAGGAAACTGCAGGGGGAAAAGGGGTGACTAGAGAGAGGTGGTTCAGGGGAGGTTGGGAGAAGAGCGGCAGCGAGCTGGGGAGTACACCAAGGACAAGGAATCCAGCTCTTCCGATCTTTCCCCGGTTTGGAAGAGGGCTTAGGTAGAAATCCATTCCCCCGTGGCTCTTCTCCAAAGCTGCCCTATGCCAGTCACCACCTCCGGCCGGAGCAAGGAGGCTGTCGATGGGTGAGCCCTTCCCGAGATGCTCCTCCGTGCAGCGTTAGTTGAGTAGATAGTGGGGAACTAGCGGCGGAATCTGGGTTAGAGTCCCGGTGACCTTGCCGCTTTTCGTCAGGTCTGTTTTAACGGGTCGCTCCTGGCCAACACGGTGGCTCTCTTCTCTTCTCTTCAGGTTTTCAAGAACGCCCACGAGGTGGTGACTGTGCTGCTCATTCAAACCCTGGAGGCCTTGGTGCCCTCCCTGCCCGTCTGCTTGGCCACTGGGTTGGAAAGGGTAGGGCCAGATGTGAAGCTCATCAAACTACTGGAGCTCTACGACAGCACGGCGCACTTCGCCAAGGGGCTGGAGACGGCAATGCTCTCTCACTTGCGTAAGCCTTCTTCATCCTCCCGGCCTCCTGCTCCTCGTCACCGGTCCGTTGCCCCCTGGGGTTTGGGTTCGTTCCCCCTTTTGGATGCCTGGCTGAACCGAAAGGGAAAGGATCGGTGTTTCCATCGTCAGCACTGAAAGGACTTTTTAAATGAAAACGCAAGTTTGTGTGTGGCCGTTCACTGGCCATTTAGGGTCATTTAGGGTCGGTGGCGTCCTGGATCCCTTTTTGTAGGGAACCGTGGCTACCTCCCATTGGCCTCTGAGACACAAGGGGACTAGAAAGGCTTGGTAGAAATCTGGGGTGGTGGTGGTGTTTTTATATGTCTTCACAGCACCCTGTCTTCAGGTAATTCAATCCACAGTAAAAGTGAGGTCACCTCCTCATTAAGGGAAGGAGCATGGCCTCGAGGAAAGCCTGGGCCTGGGAATCGGAGGACTTGGGTTCTGATCGTGGCTCCACACTTGTCCTGCTGTGTGACTTTGGACAAGTCACTAAACTTCTCTGGACCTCAGTTGGTAAAATGGGGATTAAGACTATGAGCCCCGTGTAAAACGAGAACCGTGTCCAACCTGATTAGCTTTTATCTATGTGTTTGGCACATAGTAAGCGCTTAACTAATACCATATATTTAAAAAAAGAACTAATGAGCCCACCTCATGAGAGAAATAGGCTTGGAGAAAGATTTGAAGGAGAAGGAATGAAATTGGTAATCAAGGAGTGGGAAATTCTTGCTTGCCAATATTGAGTGAGTAGGGAATCCAGCAGGAGAGTGGACATGGAATATTAGAGGCTTTTGCCCAGGAGGAGTCATTTTGAATTCAGCCCTCCTGGTGCTCTTGGACTAAGAGCCTAAAGTGGGTTAAAGTTCCCCTGCCATTTCCCCATTTACCTTAGAGCATCATAAACTTTAACGGGTGAAACTTGTGACGCGTGCAGGAAATTGCCGAGGGAAGTTTGTGGGCCTTGGTCTGCCATTTGGTTGGGGCCTGTCACCTTCTTGGTTTATTTAATAGTTATCCTGTTTCAATAGATTTGCTTGTAATAGCCTGGACATTCCAGGGAGTGTGGTTATTGTTCTGTTCCTGGTGATTCATAGGATATTTTTGGCAGGAAAACTACCCCTTGCTGGTCAGGCTTAATTATGAGAAGCAGGAGATACATCTGATGTCATAGCACACATGATTTCCAAAGGGAGGCCATAAACTGTCATACAGTTGGCATCAGGCTTCAGAGGTATGATGGGATCGGGCAGGCCACCGAGGAGAGGGTAGAGTGAACTCAGGGCAGTGGATCTGTTAGATGCATCAGAAATAGTCCTGGAGCAGCGTGGCTCAGTGGAAAGAGCACGGGCTTGGGAGTCAGAGGTCATGGGTTCTAATCCCAGCTCCGCTACTTGTCAGCTCTGTGACTTTGAGCAAGTCACTTAACTTCTCTGGGCCTCAGTTACCTCATCTGTATGTAAAATGGGGATGAAGACTGAGCCCCACGTGGGACAACCTGATCACCTTGTATCCCCCCAGCGCTTAGAACAGTGCTTTGCACATAGTAAGCACTGAACAAATACCACCATTATTATTATATCGTCATGAACCAGGAAACCATCCCTCTGAGCACAAACCACTCAAGTTTCATTGGTCTGTCGTTATTTGTTTCTCTTCCTTGACGTACCTGATGCTGGGGGCCCCTTCTGGGTTGACTGGTATTAAGATGGACCCTCTAGATTGTAAGATCCTTTTGAACAGGGCACACGTCTATCCACTGTGCTGATTGTCCTCTTCCAAATGGCTAGTACAGTGCTTCTCACCCAGTAAGCTCACCGTAGTTGATTAATGGATTGATTGACCCAGGGATTAGGTTGGGGCCTCTTCCAGGTCATCCATTTAAACCCAGTCCTCATCGGTAGGTTACTGGAAAGGCACGAAAACTCCTCAGCACAGTCAGTTGGGTTACATCCGATTAGGAATTTATCGTAACGGTTCCCTTCGTGAGGAACAGGAGAGGTTTGCTGTGCTTCTGTCCTCTGGCGTCTAGGGGAATGGCTCGAGTATTTCTTAAAAGTGCTCACTGAATAAGCTAGGGAAGGGCCCGAAGCAGGAGACTGCTCAAGTCCCTTTATCTGGTAGTCAAGTGTTAGAAGGCACTTTGGGGAGTCTGGTTACAGTGAATTTATTCTGTTAGAGAAAGTTTCTAAAACAGTTTCCCTGACACTCAACTGATTTCTAACCCCTGGGTTTGGCTATTCTAATCTGTGGATTCCTTCTAGGTGAACACAATCTGGTGAAGGTCATGAATTTGGTGCAAGCAGTGTATGGTCCATACAAACCGTATCAGCTACAATATGGAGACCTAGAAGATCATCACCTTCTCATCCAGATCAGTGCAGTTCCTTTGGTAATGGAACATTCCTATAATAAAAGACTTCAAGCATATGATTTGTTTCCTTAAAGGTATCAAGAAAAACTTGCTCAAGAGGAAAAGGAATGTTATTTGACAGTCATCAATCAGCCAATTGTATTGATTTTTTTTTTAAGTGGCATTCGTTAAGCATTTACTATATGCCAGGCACTGTACTAAGCACTGGGATAGGTGCAAGCTGAACAGGTTGGACACCGTCCAGGTCCCGCATGGGGCTCTCATCCTTAATTCTCATTTTGCAGATGAGGCAACTGAGGCACACAGAAGTTGTAACTTGTCCAAGGTCACACAGCAGACAAGTGGAGGAGCTAGGATTAGAACTCGGGCCCGCAGAGGGGGAGGCGGCCATTAAAGTAAATTTTGGATATTCATAAGTGCTGTGGGGCTGAGGGAGGGGTGAGTAAAGGGTGCAAATCCAAGTGCAAGGGTGGAGCACGAAGGGAGTGGGAGAAGAGGAAATGAGGGCCTAGACAGGGAAGGCCTCTTGGAGGAGATGGGCTTTTGAAAGCGGGAAATGTGATCAGCTGTCGCATATGAAGAGGGAGGCTATTCCAGCCCAGAGTTAGGACGTGGGCAAGTGGTAGGCGGCGAAATAGACGAGCTCAAGATAGAGTGAGTAGAATGTCATTAGAGGAGTGAATTGTGCGGGCTGCAGTGTAGTAGGAAATCAGGAACGTAAAGGAAAAGAGGGCAAGGTATTCAGGCGTGTTAAATGCATCCCTATGGCTGGGCTGCTTATGTGGTTCTGAGTCTGCATGCAGACTGCATTGCAAAGCTGCAAGTTATTAGCAACTTAATATATTATTGTTATTATTGCTAATATAATAATAATACAAAATAGACCCCGCTCCTTACGATGCCTCACAAGTCCGGTGTGGGCAGGAATCATCTCTCTTGGTTGCTGAATTGTACTTTCCAAGTGCTTAATACTGTACTCTGCACACAGTAAGCGCTCAATAAATACAAGTGAATGAATGTTTTTGCATCAGGGGTAACATGAAATGCCAGAGCAGGGGAAGCTGGGGACATTATTCCATGCTGAGAGGTAGCCTAAATTTAGGGGAACCAGGGCACTCCCCCCGCCCCCCAACCACTCTGGGAAGAGTCAGTTGATTCCCACCCTTTCAAGCAGCAACAAGGGAGCTTCCAGTAAGTAGGCTGGCAGTTGGGCCTGCCTTTAAGAACTCCCAGAGCCAGGGTCAGGCTAGATAAGGAAATCACCCTGCCTTCTCCATGCCCTTCTCCCTCCCACTCCCCCCAACTCCCCTCCTCCTCCCTGGGCAGAGGCTCTGGGTACCTTTGCCAGGCCCTCTTCTGAAAAGCAGTGTGGTCTACTGGATAGAGTTTGGGTCTGGGAGTCGGAAGGCCCTGGGTTCTAATCCCGGCTTTGCTGCTTGTCTGCCGGGTGACCTTGGACAGGTCACTTAACTTCTCTGTGCCTCAGTTACCTCATCTGGAAAATGGGGATTAAGACTGTGAGCCCCACATGGGGCACCCTGATTACCTTGTATCTACCCCGGGTCTTAGAACAGCGCTTGGTACATAGTAAGTGCTTAACGACTACCATAATAATAATAATTATTATTACTCTGGGCCTCAGTTCCGTTATCTGTAAAATGAGGAGTAAGACTGTGAACGCTGTGTGGGACAGGGACTGTGTCCAACTGGATTCCCTTGTATCTACCCTAGCGCTTAGAACAGTGCCTGGGCCTGTAGTAAGCACTTAACAGATACCTTAAGTTGTTTGTATTATTCCATTGGTTCAAAACTTGGCTTGGGCTTGACTCTCCTTGGTGGTGGAGATGTCAGGACCACTGAGGTCCTGGCAGCTCCCTGAGAGAGATGGGCGATGGAGAAGGGGAGCGGGATCTTGTCTGGGCGAACCATGGAGCAGGGGAAAGGGAAGGGGAAAGATTGGCGGGCGGCTCCCCGGGTGGCCCCGGAGAAGTGCGGCCTGGGTCGTGCGCCCTGCACTTTTCAGTCCAGTCTGAGTCGTTCAGCAGATTTCTGGGTGCACACGGAAATGCCGTGCTCTGTTTTCCTGGGATCTAGATCTGTTCTCGCTAACCCTCTTGCGGACGAGATGTGCCGTTAAGCGACACGCATCCTAGTATAGTTGGGAGGTCCAGAAACTGAATCCGGGAGTCCCCCGGGGACCAGCACAAACCTGAAGCAGCTGGTCAGGCTGTGTCGCCTTTCAGGAGGCCCTCTGATTTCCCACACCCCTTCTCTCTTGTAGTTGGGGTACCAGCTCACGTGTATAGTCGTTGCACCCGAACACAGTTTGGGGATCCCCTGTTCCTGGGACTTTGTCCCCCAGCAGCCAGCCCATGAGGCAACTGTAAATGTACACAGTCCCATCGGGCTGTATTTAGTCGCTTTGCAAAGCAGTGGCCTAGTGGAAAGAGCCTGGGCCTTAGGGGTCAGAGGACCTGGGTTCTAATCCCGGGTCCACCACTTGTGTGCTGTGTGACCTTGGGCAAAGTCACTTCACTTCTCCGGGCCTCGTTACCTCATCTGTGAAATGGGGATTAAGACCACTAGCCCCACGGGTGACAGGATCTGTATCTACCTCAGCACTTAGTACGGTGTCTGGCACATAGTCCTTTACAAATGCCATTATTATTTTTCTTCTTCTTATTATGTGTGGTTGTGCTTCTGGAAGTGAGCCTGGACCCACGTCTGGTTAGGCCCAGGCCCTACTGGCCTGGCTTCCATCTCCACTATAGGTGAATTTCCAGCCTGTACAAGGCCCTCTGGCCTCTCCTTCCTCTTTTTGTATGTTTAGTCTTGACTGAGCTTGATGCTTTTATGCCTGAAAGCAGCTTCTCTCTCCTGCTTGTGTGCCGATCAGGAACATTGGGAAGTTATCGACTGTGTCCAAGAACTGAGCCATTCAGTGAACAAGCTCTTCGGTTTGGCTTCTGAAGCGGTGGACAGGTGCATCAAACTCACTGATGGGCTGGGGACGTGTGGACTGCTGACTGCCCTGAAATCCCTCTTCAACAAGTAAGGCACTGAATTTATTAATAATTGTATTTAAGTGTTTACTATGTGTGTCAAGCTCTGTATTAAGTGCCGGTGGGAGAGACGGAGTAATCAGATCAGACTCAGTCTCTCTCCCCACATAGGGCTTGCTGTCTAAAGGGAAGAAGAACAGGTATTGAATCCGCATTTGACGCCTGTGGAAACTGAGGCATAGAGAAGTGAGGTGACTCGCTCAGGGTCACGCAGCGGGCAGGTGGCAGAGGTGGGATTAGAAATCAGGTCTTCTGACGCCCAGGCCCGTGCTGTTTCCACTAGGCCACACTGCTTCTCCAACCAGATAAGGAAAATTTGTCTTTTTGCGCTGGTTCGTTTAGATCGCAAGCCCCGTGAGGCCAGGGGTTGCGTCTGCTTACTCTGTGGCACTCTCCTTGTGGGCAGGGAATGTGTCTGTTGATTGTTATATTGTACTCTCCCAAGTGCTTAGTAGAGTAGTTTACACCCAGTGAGTGCTCAATAATGATCGAATGTATGAATGAACTCTCCAAACGCTTAAGTTCCTTGCTCACAGTAAGCACTCGGTAAGTATTACTGATGAAGACAGACTGAAAAGTCATTGGCGGTTCCAAAGCACAGCAAGGGATCCTGAGAATCTTGTGACTGAGACTGAATCATTCGAATACAAATTCCCTCGGCCACCAGTTCAGGGAGTTGCCAAGGAAGAAGGCGGCATGATTCATTCCCCTAAGGAGTCTGGGATCCATTGGGGGCGACGAGACCAACAGAATAAAGGAACGTGTGGATTCAAGGAATGAAGATCTCGACATTTTTACCCAAGCAACCACAGCTCTTATTGGAAAGAGTGGGGAGGGTGCCTGGAAGGAGTTGAACCTTGAGCCGAGCTGGGATGGAGAGAGGGGGGTGGGGTTTAGTAGGTAGTGGGGAAATGTTTCAGTCAGTGGGCTGTTGTGGGGGTGGGCAGTGTGTATGTGGGGGCTACTGGCAACTGGGTTTCATTGGCAACGGAGTGGAGCAGAGCGCCGGAGATGAGGGTGGAGGGCCCGAAAGAAACTAATTTGCAGTGGGAAGCCCTGCAGAGCCGCTGCAGGTTTGGAAAAGATGAACGACTCGCTCAAAATGACTCTCGAGGAAGTCATCGCTTCTCGATGGAATTTCTCAGCGTGCCACTCTGACGGCCTCAGCAGAGACTCCTGGATTTAATTCAGATGAAAAGTCCAGTTTGATCCAGTTCATCGGCCATATTTATTGAGCACTCACTGTCATTCATACTTCTTGAGCGCTTACTGTGTGCAGAGCTTGGGGAGAGTACACGATAACAGTATAACACACACGTTCCCTGCCCACAGGGAGCTTACAGTCTAAAGCTTACTGTGTACAGAGCACTGTCCTCAGCGCTTGGGAGAGCGCCATTGTAGAAATCTGGGGTGTCCGTGGGTACTCTGCGGTGGTTGGGGGAAACCTGGTCGCAGAGTTTTCTCCAGGAGGGAAATGAAGCTAGTCCGCTCACAGCCTGTGGGGTTGGGACTGCGTAAATAATAATTATGGTATTTGTTAAACACTTACTATGTGCCAGGCACTGTCCTAAGCGCTGGAGTAGATACAAGGTAATTGGCTTGGACACAGTCCCAGTCCTATGTGGGGCTCACAGTCTCAATCCCCATTTTACAGATGAGGGAACTGAGGCACAGAGAAGTGGAGTGACTTGCCCAAGGTCACATAGCAGCTAAGTGGTGGAGCCTGGATTAGAACCCATGACCTGTGACTTTCAGGCCTGTGCTCTATCCACTAAGTACTGCTGCTGCTTAAATGAGTGATTGGGCAGCAGGCCCTGAAAAATACATATTTGTCATAGTTACCGTGGTGACACCATTACTTAACCTCCTGTCTCTAAAATACAATTACACTGGAAACGACATTCCACTGCCAGTTTGTCTTAGCTGAATTGTTTGTGGGTTTTTTGTTTTTTTTAATACATACCGGGAAAGCTGCTGTCCTCTCCTTCTCAAAGAAAAGGGACTGTAGGTGGAGTCTTGGCTTCCCAACACTGTTAAACCTTGACGGCTTTTAAAACTTAGATTACGAGAAAATGAACAAATCTGAGAAGGGAGCAAGTGAAGCGTTCCGATAGGGAAGTGCTTTCTAGCAGTGTTTTCCCGGTGATTTTTAACCTTCCTTCCTCAAATAATATTAGTGATAGTGATGGTATTTGTTAAGCGGTACCGTGTGTCAAGTACTGTCCTAAGCGCTGGGGTAGATAGAGGATAAATGGGTTGGACACAGTTCCTGTCCCACATGGGGCTCACAGTCTTCATCCCCATTTTCCAGATGAGGGAACTGAGGCACAGAGAAGTGAAGTGACTTGCCCAAGGTCACACAGCAGACAAGCGGCAGAGCCGGGATTAGAACCCAGGTCCTTCTTATTCCCAGGCCCGTGCTCTATCCAGTAGATCACGCTGCTTCTATTTCCTTCTGCCTCCCACATAAAGCATAGGCCGGTTGGACTCAAATAGGCTGCTGCCCACCTCAGTCAACTGTGGCTAGTCTCATCGGGGGAGGAAAGTTAGCCAGAAAGGTACATTGTCCATAAGATGCAAAACTTGCAGCCATATGTCCCTACTGTAAGAATCCCATCTATTTGTGAGATATTCTTAGTGCACGGCTGCCGTGGATCCCAATGATAATTATGGTATTTAATAATAATAATGTTGGTATTTGTTAAGCGCTTTACTATGTGCCGAGCACTGTTCTAAGCGCTGGAGTAGATACAGGGTGATCAGGTCCCTTGCGGGGCTCACAGTCTTCATCCCCATTTTCCAGATGAGGTAACTGAGGCACAGAGAAGTTAAGTGACTTGCCCAAAGCCACACAGCTGACAAGCGGCGGAGCTGGGATTAGAACCCATGACCTCTGACTCCTAAGCCCATGCTCTTGCCACTAAGCCACACTGCTTCTTCACGTTGGTATTTATTAAGGTCTTTCTTAAGCGCTTACGATGTGCCAAGCATTTGTTCCTGGGTTAGCAAGGTAAACAGGTTGTCCAAGGTGGGGCTCACAGTCTCAATCCCCATTTTACAGATGAGGTAACAGAAGCACAGTGAAGTTGTGACTTGCCCAAGGTCACAGAGCAGACGACTGGCGGAGGCGGAATTTGAACCCACATCCTCTAACCGCCCCCCCAAGCCCATACTCTTTCCACTAAGCCACACTGCTTCTTCACGTTGGTATTTATTAAGGTCTTAGGATATGCCAGGCTCTGTGCTAAACGCTGAGGTAGGTAGACGATAACTAGATTGGACTCCATCCAGAGGAGACTCACGTTCCAAGAGGGAGGGAGAAAAGGTGTCGTCTAGCTCACCCTGGACCTCTTGCCCACATACTGCCTCTGGCCTGGAACTTCCCACCTCCTTTCGTATTTGATAGACGAATATTCGCCCCACTTTCAAAGCTTTATTGAAGGCACATCTCTTCCAAGAGGCCTTCCCTCATTTCTTCTTTTCCCATTCCCTTCTGGGTTGCCCTTGAACTTGGTTCTGCACCCTTTATTCACCTCTCCCTCAACCCCACAGCACTCATGTACCTATCTGTAACTCGTGTATTTATATAAACATTTGCCTTCCCCTCTAGATTGTAAACTCACTGTTGGCAGGGAACCTATCTACCGACTGTCCTCCCCCAAGAGTTTAGTACAGTGCTCTGCATACAGTAAACACTGAATAAATACGATTAATTGATGGAAGAATAGGTATTTTTAGCCCCCTCTTTCAGAGGAGGAAACTGAGGGACAGAGAAGTGGGTTGTCCAAGGTCGCCCAGCAGGCGAATGGTGATGCTGGAAGTAAACTCTTCAGTGTCCCGACTCCCAGATCCATGCACTTTCCATCAGGCCACGCTGCTATCCCCGGTGTTTTCCAAGTCTTCGTCTAGGGACTCTGAGCATCTCAGAACTCTGTACCATAGCTGGGTTCCCTGGCTATTTGTGGTTTTACAGGCCAGGATGGCTAAAATGCGTAGCTTCTCAACAGGGATTGGCTGATAGCTCAACTGAACTGGGGTCGTTTAAGAGATTTCTTTGAATTAGCTTTGTAGTGGAATGTACTTGTTAGAGCTCTTTACCGGAGCCCAGATCATTCCAATGGCTTTTCTAAGTTTGGGGGTTTTACTGAGTCAACTCGCTCTTTCCTTTTTTCATCCAAGGTACGTGTCCGATTTCACCAACACTCTGCAGTCAATTAGAAAGAAGTGCAAACTGGATGATATTCCTGCCGACTCCCTCTTTCAAGAAGACTGGACGGCTTTCCAGAACTCAGTCAGGTAAAGTGGCTCAGAAAGGAATCAGAAAGGCTGGCTGGGGTCTTCTTCTGAAATGGAAAATGTTGCTTCCCTTTCCATTAAAAAGGAGAACATTGTAATCGTAGCAGTAATGACACCTATCAAGCGCTTGGGTAGAGACGTGGTTAGAAGATTAGACAACAACCCCTATTCCATACAGGGCTCGTGGTCTGTCTTATCCCCATCGTAGAGATGAAGAGGCTGAGGCCCAGAGAGGTTAAGTGACTTACCCACGGTCACACAGCAGGCCAGTGGCACGGCTAGGGCTTGGACCTTGGGGACACCTGATATGAAGTGATTCCAGGTTCTTGCATGCAGAGGCTGTTATCTCTGGGAGGGATGGTGACTCTAGGACCACAGGGACTAGAAGGAAGTTTATTCCCACCCAGGACCCACCTCGGACAGACCTCAAACCCAGAATCATCCTTGAAGTAGCCAGAGGGTCTCAGAACTGGGTAGATCTGGAGCTGGGGTTTCAGGGACTGCTCTTTTCTGGCCACCCTGGGATCCATTTCCTTTTGAAGCCAAACTTTAAAATGTAATGTCCTATTGAGTTTCCTCCAAGAGAAGTAAATACCAGTTGCTCCTAAGCCAGGCCAGCCTCTGCGAGATAGGAACGTCCTTTGACTCGGGTCGTCGCACCGTCTCCAGAACTCAGAATTGCCTGACATATGCCAAAGTGGTATATACACTGGCCCATTCGATAAATGATTGTACCTACTTCTTTTCCTCTTTAGGGTTGGCTGACGATGGTGGTATATAGGTGCAGTGATGGAATTCTATACTTCCTCATAAACCTTCCCCACGATGGAATGCTTAGATACCATACCATAGCCATTTTTAGAGGAAGTTAACATTTAACTGAAAAACAAAAAAGTTTTTAATCTACGGCTGGGACAGTTTATAAACCTGGTGCCTTAGGTCTACATTAGGCTTAAGAACACTTCAAGTAGAGGTTGATGCAGTGAATGTCGTTATTTGGCGGAGCAAAAATGAGTAGGTTGGTATTAGTTTAGGTCAAACGGATTCGTAGACCAGCTGCGGAGATAACAGGTTGCCGTCTCCAGACCAAGTTTTATAATCTATGCATCTTCTTTCTCATTGTTAACATTCAAAAAATATTAAGTAATATTGTCTGTCTTGGAAAAGTTATTTAATTTCAACTGTCCACGGGGCCATATTTTCATCCCGAGCATCCCAGGATTCTGAATCTCCTTGGATTTGTTAGTTTGACAATCAACTTCATCAGGCAATCAATCAGTGATATTTATTGAGCGCTTTCTGTGTGCAGGGCACTGTACTAAGCGTTTAGGAGAGTACAATATAACAGAGTCGGTAGGCACATTCAATGCCCACAAGGAACTTACAGTCTGGAGAGGGGAGACAGACATTAATAGAAATAAAGAAATTATAGTTATATATGTAAGTGCTGTGGGGCTAAGGGTGCTCATGGTTAAGGGACTTGGAAGACCATAAAAGGTGTCCAATGGTAGTTACTAAGAGAAGGAAACACTCCCACTGAAGTATGAAATGGTTAACTTTCCAGGAACCAGCCAAACAAAATGTTGTGAATAGTTGGAATTTTTATGAATGAGACGCTGTTTGCCGTGCAAATGTCAGCGTTCCGGCCGTTTCCACCTGAAGTGCTTTTTGTTTTGTTCAGGATAATAGCCACCTGTGGAGAGCTCTTGCGGCAGAGCGGGGACTTCGAACAGCAGCTGGCCAACAGGTAAGCGGCATGCGTGCTTCCTTCCCATCTCTCTAGATGTCGGATCGAAGGGAACCCTACAGAAAAAGTTATAGTGAACGTGTAGGAAAAGTCCAGTTGGGATAATTCTCACAAAAGCCAAGAGCTTTGTCAGTCAGTCAGCCAGTGGTATTTATTGAGCGCTGCAGAGAACTGTAATAAGCATCTGGGAGAGCAGAATACAACAGTCGGTAGACATTTTCCCTGCCCACAGAAAGCTTTCAGTCTAGAGGGTCAGACATTGAAATAAATTATGGATTTGTACGTAAGTGCTGCGGAGGTGAGGGTTGGGTGGATAGAGAAGGAGTAGGGGAAATTAGGGTTTACTCAGGTAAGTCAGCTTGGAGGAGATGTGATTTTAATAGCGCTTTAAAGATGGGAGGGGTGGAGGTCTGTCGGGTGTGAAGGGGGAAGGAGTTCCAGGCCAGAGGGAGGACATGGGCAAGGGGTCGGTGGTGAGATGGATGAGATTGAGGAACAGTGAGTAGGTTGGCTTTAGAGAAGCGAAGTGTATGGACTGGGTTTGTAGTAGGAAATCACCGAAGTCAAGGTAGTGGGGGGGTCGAGCTGATTGAATGCTTTAATGCTGGTGGTAAGGAGTTTCTGTTTGATGCAGAGATAGATGGGTAACCACTGGAGGCTCTTGAGGAATGGGGAGAGATGGACTGAATTTTTTTTAGAAAAATGATCTGGGCAGCAGAGTGAAATATGGACTGGAGTGGCAAGTGACAGGAGGGAGTCAGTTTTATTTATTGACTGCTTATCATGTGCAGAGCACTATACTAAGTGCTTGGGAAAGTACGATACAATTAAGTTGGTGGACATGCCCCCTGCCCACAAGCAGCATACAGTCTAAAGGAGAAGACAGACATTTAAATAAATAACAAGCGGGGACTTTGATGACTAAATTACATTCTTCATTGGCGATTGAATAATCAATCAGTTGGTGGTATTTACTGAACACTTACTACGTGCAGAGCACTGTACAAAGTTTTTATGAGAGTACAGTTCAACAGAGTAAGACATGTTCCTTGTCCACAAGGAGTTTACAGTCTAGAGGGGAGACAGACATTAATATAAATAAATTTCCGATATGTTTGTAAGTTCTCTGGGGCTGAAGGTGGGTTGAATACCAAGTGTCCAAAGGGTACAGATTCTGGTGTGGAGTAGAATCCATTATGTAGACAGAGACTGTAGACTATAAATGAGTATTTTTTAATGGTGTTTAAACACTTACTATGTGCCAAGCACCGTTCTAAGTACTGGGGTAGGTACAAGTTGATCAGATCGGTCATAGTGCCTATCCCACATGGGGCTTGGACTCTTAAGAAGGAGGGGGATCAGGTATTCCATCCCCATTTTGCAGTTGAGGAAACCGAGGCGCAGGAAAGCAAAGTGACTTGCCCATGGTCACCCAACAGGCAAATGGCGGAGCCACGATTAGAACCCAGATCCTCTGACTCCTAGGTCCATGCTCTATCCCCTAGGCCACGCTGCTTGGTTGAGTAAAGTGAGCTGATTTGGGGTGGTGTTTTTAATCAGGTTTAATCCGGAAGGCTGATGAGAGGACATGGGTATTTAGTTGCAATTTCAAGGATGGATTTGACTAGCAGAGTGAAGGAGGGGCGACTGTTCCAGCCAGGGACCCCTGCTTTAGACCCCTGGACTCAAGGCCTGGAAACAGGAAAGTGAGAACTTGACTTGAGCTGGAATGATGTGTGTGGGTAGGCCTGCATCTGGGGATGAATGTGGGGTCACTGGGGCAAGATTGAAGAATGTGAATCGGTGATATTTATTGAGTTCTGTCTGTGTGCAGGGAATCTTACTAAACACTTGGGAGAGTATTATCATTATTGTACTTAAGTACTTACTATGTGTCGAGCACTGATCTTAGTGCTTGGGTAGGTCTGGCCAGACAGAGTCCCTGTCCCATTTAGGGCTCACAGTCTAAGTGCAGTAGAATAGAGTTGGTAGACATGGTCCTCGCCCACAGGGAGCTTAGTCTGTAGGGGACGACAGACACTGTAATAGATTACAGATGGGGGAAAATGCCTCAAAGCCTGCAGGGAGAAATCTGGGCTTGATTCGGTAAGCGGCAGGGATTTGACGGGGGGCTATTCTAGCTGTGGCATGTAGGTTAGATTGAGGAGGCTAGGTCCCACTAGTCCAGTTATTAATGAACTATGGCTTTTGGAATAGGAATGGAAAAAATAGAACCTGTCCAAGTGATGTGATTCTGGGGGATGTCATTGTCTTTTTGGTGCGGTGAAAGAAAGGAAGAGCAGAGTAACCTGCTCTGTGACTGAGATTTTCAGTGCATACCAACAGTCCAAAAATGCTTCTTGGACAAGGAGGACCTGTGGACAGGACAGCATAACTATTTTCTCCATTTCTTCTGGGTTCTGACCCTCTTCTTCCCCCACCTTGGTTATGAAGTCAGTTTCACAATGATTCCACTGAAGACTAAACGTGTGACACAAACCCGTACAGGTGATTTGATCTTCCCAACTAGCTGAAATATTGAACAAGGACTCCTCATTTGAGTCACTCCTCCAATGAGCAGGGGCAGCAACTTGAAATAGTCTGGAATTCAGTTCATCATCAAGCGTAGGGTGTGTCACCCCCCAGCCTTGGGAACTCCACATTGCCGAGGTCGTGTTATGGTTAGGGAGACAATACAAGCTGGCTTGTGCTGGTGTCACTGAGAGGCAGGAATCTTGCGTGAGGAAGCTGGATCGTATCAGTGCTTTCCTCTCCACAGCCCCAGTTTCCGCATTGTTTCTGCTGAAAAGGGGTAGGGATTCTACCGGGTAACGTGTTGGGAACCAGGCTAGACTGTAAGCTTATTGTGGGCAGCGGACGTGTCTGTTTATTGTTTTACTGTATTCATTCATTCAATAGTATTTATTGAGCGCTTACTATGTGCAGAGCACTGTACTAAGCGCTTGGGATGAACAAGTCGGCAACAGATAGAGACGGTCCCTGCCGTTTGACGGGCTTACGGTCTAATCGGGGGAGACGGACAGACAAGAACGATGGCACTAAACAGCGTCAAGGGGAAGAACATCTCGTAAAAACCGATGGCAACTAAATAGAATCGAGGCGATGTACAATTCATTAACAAAATAAATAGGGTAACGAAAATATATACAGTTGAGCGGACGAGTACAGTGCTGTGGGGATGGGAAGGGAGAGGTGGAGGAGCAGAGGGAGAAGGGGAAAATGAGGCTTTAGCTGCGGAGAGGTAAAGGGGGGATGGCAGAGGGAGTAGAGGGGGAAGAGGAGCTCAGTCTGGGAACGCCTCTTGGAGGAGGTGATTTTTAAGTAAGGTTTTGAAGAGGGAAAGAGAATCAGTTTGGCGGAGGTGAGGAGGGAGGGCGTTCCAGGACCGCGGGAGGACGTGACCCGGGGGTCGACGGCGGGATAGGCGAGACCGAGGGACGGTGAGGAGGTGGGCGGCGGAGGAGCGGAGCGTGCGGTGTGGGCGGTAGAAAGAGAGAAGGGAGGAGAGGTAGGAAGGGGCAAGGTGATGGAGAGCCTCGAAGCCTAGAGTGAGGAGTTTTTTGTTTGGAGCGGAGGTCGATAGGCAACCATTGGAGTTGTTTAAGAAGGGGAGTGACATGCCCAGATCGTTTCTGCGGGAAGATGAGCCGGGCAGCGGAGTGAAGAATAGACCGGAGCGGGGCGAGAGAGGAGGAAGGGAGGTCAGAGAGAAGGCTGACACAGTAGTCTAGCCGGGATATAACGAGAGCCCGTAATAGTAAGGTAGCCGTTTGGGTGGAGAGGAAAGGGCGGATCTCGGCGATATTGTAGAGGTGAAACCGGCAGGTCTCGGTAACGGATAGGATGTGTGGGGTGAACGAGAGGGACGAGTCAAGGATGACACCGAGATTGCGGGCCTGCGGGACGGGAAGGATGGTCGTGCCATCCACGGTGATAGAGAAGTCTGGGAGCGGACCGGGTTTGGGAGGGAAGATGAGGAGCTCAGTCTTGCTCATGTTGAGTTTTAGGTGGCGGGCCGACATCCAGGTGGAGACGTCCCGGAGGCGGGAGGAGATGCGAGCCTGAAGGGAGGGGGAGAGGACAGGGGCGGAGATGTAGATCTGCGTGTCATCTGCGTAGAGATGGTAGTCAAAGCCGTGAGAGCGGATGAGTACTGTACTCTCCCCTCTGCTTAGTACAATGCTCTGTACACAGTAAGAACTCAATAAATATGATTGACTAGAATCTTCAGTAGAACTCAGTAGAAAAACCTGACCTGTTGTGCTCCTCCCCCCCCCCCCTTTTTTTTTTAAAGAAAGGAATAAATTAAGGAAATAGTCAAATGGTGCAGAATCAAGAATATAGTAGAAACACACATTTCAGCAAGCTAGGATTTGGTGATTTATTATAGGGGTTGGAAGGTTAAATGGTCCTATCCAAGGGAGCTCTCTGATGTCAGAGGGAGATGTGAGGGTTAGAGAAAACGCTTGCAGCTTCACCTTGAGACTTGAGTCGGGTCTCCCTTGACCATCCGTGAAGATTTATTGCTCATCGGTACTTTGCTGCTCAGTCCTGGGTCGCAGGATGATGCAGCAACTCAGCTGTGCAAGATCCTGTAAGGAGAGCGAGCATTTATGAAGCCGGAACTTGGAAAATACAGGCAGAGGAGGAACGGGTGTCTTAACTGTCTGTGCCTTTAAGGGTAATCCTGGATGTTAACCCCTGGGCTTCCAGACCAGCCCTCAGCATTTCAATTGATCCCTTTTTCAGCCATGGGACCAGGAATCCCGCCCTCGTTCATATTCTGATTCACCCAAACAGGGCTCCTTTAGTTTTCTGTAGTGTTTTATAGTCTATAGGGTTGGACCATAAAGGTGCAGGTGTTGAACTATCTGTGACAGCAGGTCCCCTGAGAGATACCTCCCAAAATCCCTTAAAACTGGAATGGTGCTAACCCTTGGTCATCCAGGCAGCCTGTTGGAGAAAGAAGTGTGCCAGGAGCCGAGGCACTTGAATTTTAATCCCTCATTTAGCCCTGGGATCACTGTGTGACCATGGGCAAGTGGTCACCTCTCTCTCTTCCAGTGGTTTCTTTCTTTATTTGTAAAATGGGATGATCATATCTGTCCATGTCTCTCCCCCCAACCCCGTCTCATGGGGATGTGCTGAAATTTGAGGAAAGAATGTCTGTTTTCTATTATGGAGGAAAGCATGATGTAAATAATGCTTAGTACACTTTGTTGCATTCAGTAGGTACTCAAATACCAGTGCTACAATGGAAATACAAGGAGATGATATATGCGTTCCCTGCTCACAACGAGCTTGCAGTCTAGAGGGGGAGGCAGACACTAGAATAAGTAAATAAATTACATTATGGATATATATAAAATAACGATCATTTTTACTACAGGATTTTGACCACTGCTGGCAAATATCTCTCAGACTCCTACAGTCCTCGCAGCTTGACCGGGTTTCAAGACAGCAGCCTGCAAGACAAGAAGAATTTGGTCAAGAATCCCTGGCAGGAATATAATTATCTTCAGAAAGAGAATCCCGCCGAATATACCAGTTTAATGGAAACCCTTTACACCCTCAAGGTATACGGCCAGACTGATAGGGGCAGGGGCCCAGTTGTGGTCCCTAGTCGCTAAGCCAGTTGTCGGGGCTCTCAGCTGTTCCCTCTTGTTGGGGGCAAAGGAGGGTGTCAATCAGTCAATCATATTTACTGAGCACTTACAGAGTTCTGTACTAAGCACTTGAGAGAATACCGTATAACTGAGTTAGTAGACAAGTTCTGTGCTCACAACCTAAGAACTGGGTTAGATAGCAAGTAATTAGGTCAGATACTGTCCCTGTCCCATATGGGGCTCACGAGCTGAGGAGGAGGAGGAATAAGAATCGAAACCCCATTTTGTACAGAGGAGGAAACTAAGACATAGATGAAGTGACTTGTCCAAGGTGACACAACCCCGACAAGTGGCAGAGTCAGAATTATAACCCAAGTCCTCTGACTCCCAGACCAGTGCTCTTTCCTCTAAGCCATATTGCTTCTTCTCTCTGCGGCTGGGGAGCTGCTCTGTATTCGCAGTTTTGTGTGGGAAAAGAAACCGTGGACCCCTTAACGTGGCTGCTGCTGCTTGTCCCGAAGTCCTGAACCGAAAGAGTGGGCCCGGATCTCCAGGTGGAATGGTGGTTTTGGGAACATTTGGTCTGTGAGTTTAATATTCCAGAAACCCTTCAAGGCAATTTCATTTGGAAAAGTTCTCTGCCTCTCTGTCCCTGAGTTGGTTTGGAATATTACTCCCGTACTGAGTCCAGAGCTTGGGGCGTGTTATTTTATAATACTAATTTTACTACTAATGGTATTTAAGAGCTTAGTATGAGCCAAGCAGTGTTCTAAGCATTGGGGTAAGTAGAAGACAATCAGGTGGGACACAGTCCCTATCTCAGGTAGGGCTCCCTGTCTAAGTAGGAGGGAGTCCAGTTATTGAAGCCCCATTTTACAAATGAAGAAACTGGGACACAGGGAAATTAAGTGACTTGCCCATGGTCACACTAAGGAAACTGGTAGAGTTGAGATTCACACCCAGCTCCTGTGACCCCCCGGCTCAACTCCTCTGACTCCCAGCACTTCTGACACTTTCCACGGGGCCAATCTGTTTTGTGGCACTAATAATGATGTGCCAAATCTGTTCCGTGGGCCTACAAACTATAACTGTATTATTTTGTTGTTTTTCACCTAAAAGAGCCAGCACCCCTGAACTTATTCCTGCCCTGGGCCCTTGGCTACAGGTTTCTGGCTTTTTCCAAATCTGGCCCCTTTATGCCAACCCAGTCAGTGATTTCCCAGGCTGCTACATATCTCACAGCAGGTTCAAGCCTCAACATTTGTCCATCCTCTTCATGCGATTCCTCTCTCCACACTCTGGCCTCTCAACCAGTTGCATTTAAGCTTGGCATGTATGCTTCTTGAAGCAATTCTGTAAGTTCATTCATCCGTGTTTCTGGGACTAGTTTTAAGCAACTCCACTTATCTTTATTGCTAATCAGATTTATGTACGTTTGTCTTAATCGGTTCATTTATAAGAGCCAAACTCAGATTACATTTTCCCTCATCTGTATTTTCTCAGGCTAGTTAGAATTCCTTAGCACCTTCCCAAGCTGCTACATATGCTGTCTTCCAACCAAGTGGTATCGACATGACTCCTTTGGAAATCACGAAAGTTACATTTTTTTTCTTGGGGGCATATAAAATGGGGGCGAAGCTGGTCTCCTTTCCACGCTTTCACCGAGGGCCTGAACATAGTTGCCGTATTTTTCTCAGAAACTTTTCAAGATTTGTATTCAAATAACCCCTTCGGTGATGGTGTTCTTTAAAAATCACAGGTGTTCTCTGAAAGCGCAATTGTTCCGACTCCCAGCTTAGACCTATCCGTGTTTTCAGAATCATTGTTCCGTGGGTCTTTGTAAAACTTCTGGGGAATTATCTGGTCTCCAAAATGGGCTCTTAACTTCTTTTTAGGAAAAAGGATCGAGCAATCACAACCTCCTCTCTGCGTCTCGAACAGCCTTGACTCGCCTAAACCAGCAGGCTCATCAGTTGGCATTCGATTCTGTCTTCCTGCGCATCAAACAGCAGCTCTTGCTTGTTTCCAAGATGGAGGTGAGTTTTCCCAGCAGCAGCCTCTGCTCGATATATCCCCAGGTCCTAGGCCTGTCTCAGAAACCTCTCTGCTCTCTCTCTTGTACTTCGTAGGCCTCTCTTCAGTGCCCATTCTCAAATGGATGTTTTCTCTTTTTCTAAGACCCAGCATTTGGTTTTACCCTTCAAATGTTCACTCTTTCAAAAAGACAAGAGACCACCTCAAATGCCTTCAGTTAGGAGTTAAATCTTATGAGTTCACCTTCTCTTGTAACTCATTTTTCATGTGAAATGTCTGACAACTTTCAACTCCTTGTCTTATGATGTTTAATCAGTCATAGTTATTGAGTGGTTACTATGTGCAGAGCACTGTGACTGTGGGCAAGTCACTTAACTTCTCTGTGCCTCAGTTCCCTCATCTGTAAAATGGGGATTAAGACTGTGAGCCCCACGTGGGACAACCTGATTCCCCTATGTCTACCCCAGCGCTTAGAACAGTGCTTGGCACATAGTAAGCGCTTAACAAATACCAACACTGTACTAAGTGCTTGGAGAGAGTAGTGTTACAGTGTTGGTAGACACGTTCCCTGCCCACAGTGAACTTCCAGTCTAGAGGGGGAGGCAGATATATTAATATAACTGAATAAATTTTGGATCTGTACACAAGTGCCTTGGGGCTGAGCGAGGGGTGAATAAAAAGAGCAAATCAGTGAAGCAGAAGGGAGTGGGAGAAGAGGAAATGAGGGCTTAGTCTGGGAAGGCCTCTTGGAGGAAATGTGCCTTCAGTAAAGCTTTGAGGGTGGGAAGAGTAATTGTCTGTCAGACACGAAGAGGAGGCCGTTCCAGTTCAGAGGCAGGACATGAGTGGGAGGTCAGCAGCGAGATAGACGAGATCGAGGTACAGTGAGAAGGTTGGCATTGGTCCCGTAACACATGGCACTTGGTTCCTGGATCCCTTAATGATATACCTCCCTCTCCTTTATCTGTGATAGGATCGTCTCTCCTTTGTTCTGGTTAGAGTAGCACGCCCACTTCCCCCCAATCCAAGAATGTTTCATTTGGTTGCTGTTTCCATTTATTTTTCTGCTTGAATTTGGTCCTACAACTGAGGTGGCCTTTCACATCCACTTCTTGGGAGCAAAGTGGGTAGGGACGGTAGCACTACTGGTCAGGGAAGGGCAAACTTGATCAGAGTTCAGTTGTTCCTCAAAATTATCTTATTTCTTGGAATGCTAGATTAGGCCTGGCTCCGTTTCTAGCTGAGAAACCTTCTCACGGAAACCATAGAGTGTTTCACAAGTTCATAGACCTTTTCTTAGTTTACGGGGAGGGGGAAGAACAAACACAAAAACCCCTAGAAACTTGAAGTTGGTATCTTAAGTGGCCAGGCTTTTATGTTCATTCTCCCTCCCTGAAATGTCCTTGGAGATATTTCCCATTTACTTTATTTAGAAAATGCCCATTTCGTTAGAAACTGAGGACATGAGTGTTGCTCCAAGTTTTTCGTGGAGACATCCATTGCCCCCAAATGGTTTCTGATATTTTTTTAAAAAGCCACTTCCCTTTTTCTTTGTCTCCCTCCAGCCCCTGTCCTTCCACTTCTCCTCTCATCCCGATATTTTTTCCAGCAACTCTGAGGTACCCGGCTTGGGTCATGAGCTTCGTGGTTCTAGGAGGTGTCCGGAGCAGATGCGGAAGAGCAGTGACAGAAAGGGTCCTGAATCAGCTCATTAAAAGTTAGGCATTTCTGCCCGGAGACTTTGATCACCTGATGGGTGACGAGGAATCTGGTGCTTGTCGGCACACGTGCCGCGCTCCGCTCCACCAGTCTGAGATCTGGGAGGCTGATGGAGCCGAGGACTGGAGCCAGGGTTGTTTCCATTCCACAGGCCTGACTCCAGGCTCCCAACTCCAGCCTCCAAAAGGGACCTGGAGAAGGGGATTGTGGACCCCTGGCAGGGCCACAAACTCCACTTTGGGCTGACATTCACCAGGAAGTAAAGTCTCGTTGTGAATGTTCCTCCCACAGGAGAGGTTTGGAATCCTGCTTTGAAGATTGGGGTCCATGACAGAACCTCTGTCGAGGATACCACATAAAACGGAGTGTCCTTTGGGTTTTCACAAATAATGCCTGTCAACTTGTATGCGATTGAGACCATCTCTGTATTATAGTCTACTCTCCCCAGTGCTTAGTACAGAGTCAGTTGTATGCATTGAGCACTTACTATGTGCAGAGCACTGTACTCAGCGCGTGGGAGAGTACAATATAACAGTAAACACACATTCCCTGCCCACAACAAGCTTACAGTCTAGAGGGAGAGAGAGGCATTAATATAAATGACGGATATATACATAAGTGTTGTGGGGCTGGGAGGCGGGATGAATAAAGGGGGCAAGTCAGGGCAATGCAGAAGGGAGTAGGAGTGCTCTGCACTTAGTAACTGCTTAGTAAATACAATTGAATTTCCTGTTTCTGAGTGTCCCGGCAACTTTGAGAAATGCTTGGAAATGATTCTAAGTCCATAGAGGTTTTTGAAGAAGAACTTGAAATCCTCCAAGGGTTATCATGAAATAGATGACTTTGAAGACAGTATTATTATTATTATGGTATTTGTTAGGCGGTTACCATGTGCCAAGCACTGGACTAAGGACTGGGGTGCGTACGAGCAAATTGGGTTGGACACAGTCCCTGTCCCACATGGGGCTCACAGTCTTAAACCCCAATTTGTAGATGAGGTGACTGAGGCACAGAAAAGTGAAGTGATTTGCCCAAGGCCACACAACAGACAAGTGGCGGAGCTGAGATTAGAACACATGACCTTCTGACTCCCACTCCTGCTCTATCCACTAAGCTACACTGCTTTTAATGGGACATCAGGAGGGGTGCTGAGTGAAGGGGACCTTTTAAATGACTTCTCCTGCGTGTCAAACTTCTCTGGAGGCGGTGTAAAGCCGTGGGACCTCCTCTGCTTTGACTTTCTCCATCTTTTTCCATTTTCCCTTTTATCTCCCAATGCTTCTGGGTCCCGATTTCCGTGAAACGTACGATTTATTGACGTTATCCTATTCTCTAACTCTCTCCCTCAGAGCTGGAACTCGGGTGGCATCGGGGAGACCCTAACAGAAGATCTGCCAACTTTCAGCCTCACTCCTCTGGAGTACATCAGCAATGTAAGAAGGAGACTGTTTGGGGGTCACCTGGGTTTTCTAAGCCAGGGAAATCAGTGTGTTTTTATTTGGGTTGTCTGGGCCTTTAAAATGCAAATAGTTCGGTCACCTCACTTCTGCATTTAGAATCCCAGCCGCAGGGATAGGAATACTCACAATCTGGATTTGAAGGAAATAAACGGTTTTTAGTCTTTATTCGGAAATGTCTGTGGAGGATGAGTACCTAGAAGCCTAGATTATGAAGCCAGTCCATGCTCTGGAAAGGCTGGTGGAAGAGTAGGCACCCAGCGGATTGTGGCGTCAGAAGAGTATGGCAAACACTCAACCAGTGCCATCGGCGGGTTGATTGGAATGAAGCCTCTAGCTCCACAGCTCGCTCCAGCCTAGTAATAATGCTTCCGTGCATGTATATCCGAGACTTGACATGCCCTAGATCAGGTAGTCAGGGTCTTCAGTAGTTTAGTCGGCCCCTAAGAGCAGAGCTTAGTATTAAATAGCAAGACAGGATCATCAAAAGCCAGATGCTGGAAGACAGCTGTTTAGCAGCATTGAAGCAAGAGTTACTTCAGCTCCACATGGGTTTGGCACAGGCAACCGATCATCATAGTTGCTGAGCACTCACAGTGTGCAGAGCACTAAACTAAATGCTTGGAAAAATACAATATGACCAAGTTGGTAGACATGTTCCCCGCCCACATGGATCTAACAGTCTAGCTCAGGGGACAGACATTAAAAATAAGTAAATTCTGGATGTGTCTACATAAGTGCAGTGGGGCTGAGAGTGACTAAAGGCTACAAATCCAAGTTCAAGGGTGACACAGAAGATTGGGCAGAGAGTGAAAGAAGGACAATCCATCAGTCAATTAGCGGTATTTATTGAGCATTTACTTCCTGCAGAGCACTGGGCTAAGCACTTGGGAGAGAACAGAATAGGAGTTGGTAAATACGACTCCCCGCCCGGCCCCCCCCCACCCCCGACAATCCCCACAGGGTGGGCAAGAGGAAACCCTGTACAGACTTGCTGAAGCCTAACTCCAAACAGTAATGCTGTAGTCTCCTTGGGAGGCAGGGAACGTGTCTGCCAAAGCTGCTGTAGCAGCACACTCTCCCAGTAGCACACAGTAAGCGCTCAGTAAACTTGATTGCTTGATCGACTGACGTAGTTTTGTGTTGCTGCGAAACGATAACAACGGTCCATCCGAAGTTATCGTTTTGTAGGCCAAGTCACTGGGCAGACAGGAGTCTGAGGCAGAGATGGAGAAGGTGGGTGACTGAAAATAACCGAAAAGTAAGGGAGAGTTTGAGAAGGATCGCTGTTTCTTCATCTCTCTTTAACCACATTTGCACACATGTGACACAGAGAAGCAGCGTGGAGTAGTGGAAAGAGCAGGGGCCTGGGAGTCTTCTGAGTTCTAATCCCCACTCCACCACTGGTCTTGACGTTGGGCAAGTTACTTCTCTTCCCTGTGCCTCAGTTCCCTCATCTTGTTAAATGGGGATTAAATCCTACTCCCTCTGACTTGGACTTTGAGCTCCAGGTGGGACAGTCTAATTACCTTGTGTCTAACCCAGCGGTTAGTACAATGCTTGGCACATAGTAAATGCTTTACAAGGACCAAACAAGCGAAAAGCCTGCTGTCCAAAGTGTTTTTTCATTGAGTACAAATTGCAGTGGATTGTCTGTGTGTAAATTATTGATTTTGAGAGTCGTGTCCCCATATCACAGGTTCCGCATCGTGCCGAGGCCTTTGGGATGTCCACAGCAGGCTGCAAGTTTTGATTTTCTCTTACAGATTGGGCAATATATCATGTCCCTCCCTTTGAACTTGGAGCCATTTGTTACCCAGGAAGATTCTGCTCTGGAATTAGCATTGCATGCCGGGAAGTTGCCATTTCCGCCTGAGCAAGGTAGGTGAAGACCTATTAGCAATCCGTGGAGGGGGTGATGGAGGAAGGGGCAAGAACCCAGCTATTTCTTTGCCTTTGTTGAGGAGAAAAGGCACCGAACCGTGATAGCGCTTGGCTGCAGGCCCATTTGTCTCTCCCTCAAGTGACTCCCTTATCAGTGCAATGATGATGATTGTGGTTTTGGTTAAGTGCTTACTAAGTGCCAAGCACTGTACTAGGCACTGGGGTAGATACAAGATAATCAGGTCTCACATGGGGCTCACAGTATAAGCAGAAGGGAGAACAGGTATTGAATCCCCAGTCTGCCAATGAGGAACTGAAGCCCAGTGAAGTGACTTGCCCAAGGTCACACAGCCCGTCGGAGGTGGTGTCAGGATTAGAACCCAGGCCCGCTGTCTCCCAGGCTCGTGCTCTTTCCACTAGGCCGTGCTGCTCCTCCGTATGGACACTTGGCTTCGGGAGAACTGGCAATCTTGGCTCTGAGGAAGGGAAAACTTCTCAGCAGCCACCAATAAATTTTAAGAGAATTACATGTCTTTGTCCCAAAGGTCACCTGTCTGTGTGCTTAACTGCTGTTGGTTTCGATTCTCCACTCACACTTGTGAGTATTAAAGAAGGTTGGGCAGCCTCGCCAGTTAGTCAGCTGAAGATGCCAAGGCTTCACTGTAGATGAGAACCTGAGGCTCCGGGAGAAACCTTCAGGGATCAGTGGATAGGGAAGGGCAGGCCGGAGGACAGGGCTAAAAGTCAAGTTGTGGGTAGGCTTTGGGGTCCCCGGGGTGAGACATCAAAGAGCACAGGCTCTTGGGTTGAAATCAACGGATGTTTATCTGTGGGACAGCCAGAAGCAGGCAGTCACCAGGAGGGGGAAGGAGATTTAAAGTGTTGACAGCAAGACCACAAGCATGCAGCTATGCCTACAGGAGCCAAACCCACTCCCTGAGACATTGGAGTGGACAGGGGAGCCATTTAGCCTCCAAGTTCTTTTTTCTTTTTCTCTAAAGATGGCAGCATCCTCTGTGTCTGGTTTTCTCAGTCTGGTGTTTAAGGAGACAAAGGAGAGAATCGAAGAAAGACCTTTCCACTAGCATGATGATGATAACGATACTATTTGTTAAATGCTTACTATGTGCCAGGCACTGTTCTAAGCGCTGGGGGAGCCCAGTTGTGTGTAGAACACTGTACTGAGCGCTTGGGAGAGTACAAAAGTGTTAGTAAACCCATTCCCTGTCTTAATGATAAAGATCTTACAGTCTGACTGGGGAGACAGACACTGTAATGAGTAACAGGTAGGAGGAAGTAATAGAGTGTAAAAATAAGTACAGAGATGCTACCGAGCTGGGTGTGTGCCCAAGTGCTTAGGTGTCATGGGCACGTGGAAGTGGCAGTTGTAGGGGGGAACGTAGGGTGGGAGGCCTCCTGGAGGAGATGGGCTTACAGGAGGTCTTCGAAGATGGGGAGAGCCGTGGTCTGCTGGATGGAAGGGGGAAAGCGTTCCAGAAAAGAGGGAGGGAGTAATCAAGAGGTCAGGATGGTCACTTAGCGGGTGGGAAGCAGAGGAAATACCAGTCAAAGAGACTGAGGAGCGGAAAGAGGAAAACCAAGAAAGCGCTGGGTCCAAAAAAAACACCCCAGCTTAGATCATGTTTCCAGGAGAAGGGAGTGGTCCAAGGTGTCAGAGGCAGCCAAAAGGTCGAGGAGGATTAAGTTGAATAGTCTGGATTCTAGAAGTGGCTTGGTTTAGTGGATAGAACAAAGACAAGGGAATCGGAAGGACTTGGGTTCTAATTCCAGTTCCAACATTTGTCTGCTGGGTGACCGTGGCCAAGTTGTTTCACTTCTCTGTGCCTGTTACCTCATCTGGAAAATGGGGCTTAAGGCTTGAGCCCCATGTGGGTCAGGGACTGAGTCCTCACTGATTAGTTTGTATCTACTCCAGCACTTAGAACAGTGCCTGGCCCATAATAAGCACTTAACAAATACCAAGGAAAAGAAATTGGCGAGGAGGAAGCCACTGTTGAGCTGGGAGAGAGCGGTCTCAGTGAAGTGACGAGGGTGGAAGCCAGATTGAGGGAGATGGAGGAAAATAATAATTTATGGTACTTGTTAAGAGCTTGCTATGTGCCAAGCACTCACACTCTTAATCCTCACTCTACAGATGAGGTAGCTGAAGCCCGGAAAAGTTAAGGGACTTGCTCGAGGTCACCCACCAGACATGTGGTGGAGCCGGGAGAGAAAGTAGGGGCTCATCCAGGTTGTTCAGACAGAATTGGGTTCAGGTAGATGGGGCAATAGCCATGTGGTGCCGTTTGGGGTCCGGATGAGGTTCTTTAAGATATGGGAGACCTGGGCATGTTGGAAGGTGGAGGAGGTAAGCATGGTATAATGATATTATCCTGTAGTTGCACTATCACAGTAGCTTTTTCCAATTTTTAGAACAGTTTATCATGACTTTGTTTTTACTTGCTGTAACAAGCTTCTTGTTACAGCCCGTCTCCATTATATCAAGGTTTTATCTGTAAGAATTAAAAGCTTACCAGTCCACACCAAATACTTTCCAGCCTTCCCTCCTCCCGTTAGGCACCCAACGATTAAAATAAATGAAATCTGCCATTTTGAACACTCACTTGGAAAAAAAAAGTTGCCCAGGGTGAATGAGCAAGGATTTATTTGCCAGGCAGTGTTTATAACTCATCACATTCTGAATCTGCAGCCCCAAGAATATTTGCCCCCGTTAATTTGTAATTCCCCTTTTTCGTATTATCCCTCCCAAGTAGTAACCTGGAATTGTAGACAAGGCATCCTTTGTTTTAGGTGCTTTTGGAAACTTAAGCTTCATTCTGGGAATTTGCTCCCTTAGAATTTTGGGGTTAAGGGAGTTTTACAGGCTTAGGAACATCAGGAGCCAGCACAAATCCAATATTTCAATGCTGCCTCCCCCTCCTCCGCCCTTCCTTCCCTGCTCTAGACTTTCTGAGATTTTGTACCGGAAATAAAGTTTTCTCTTTCCATTTCGGCTCAAATGATGCTGATCTTCCTTTCATCATATTCCCGTATCTTTCTAGGAATCTACAAGAATATCATCAGTTTTAGCAGTTAGAGTGCGCTAGGTCTGAACTTCAGCATAGTGGCACCTCAGTTACTATCCAGCTCTCCCACAAGACGTCAGGAAGAGAAATATCACAGTAGCTGTGGATTTAGCTTCTTGATTTTGAGACTGCTCATTGCAGAATGGATAAAGTATTTCAGGCTTGGTCCTATCATGCAATCAGTGGTATTGAGCACTTGCTCTGTGTAGAGCACTGTGCTTAGCACTTGGGAGAATACAGTAGAGCAGAGTTAGACACTTTCCCTGCCCACAGTGAGCTTACTGTCTAGAGGGAGCTTTCTAATGTACTCAGGTGTCACCAGGTCATGGGGAATGGGCTAATTGTCAACCCACAGCTTGTGTCGAGCAGCATTTTTAAAAAGTGGTATTTTAAGTGATTACTGTGTGCCAGGCGTTGTACCAAGCACTGGGATAGATACAACCTAATCAAGTTGGACACAGTCCGTGTCCCACACGGGGCTCACAGTCATAATCCCCATTTTTTAGATGAGGTAACTGAGGCACAGAGAAATAAAGTGACTTGCCCTAGGTCACACAGCGGACAAGTCGCGGAGCCAAGAGTAGAACCCAGGTCCTTCTGATTCCCAGTCCCGTGCTTTATTCACGCTGCTTCACACGGTTTCCACCGCAGTGTCGGGGGAAGGGAAAGGCCCTCGTTCAACCTTCGTTTTCCTACTCCATTCCAGGTGACGAGTTGCCTGAACTCGACAACATGGCCGACTACTGGCTGGGCTCCATCGCCCGGGCCACGATGCAGACCTACTGTGAAGTGATCCTCCAGATCCCCGAGCTGACCCCTCACTCCACAAAGCAACTTGCCACAGATATTGGTACGCGAAGGGTTCTTGGCAGGGGGAGGTGGCCTTAAGGAACACCCCTGCACACACACTCCCCCACCCCCTAGAAGCCTTCTTTCTGACCCCTCCTGTTGACCAAGAAAACTGAGCCACTTTCTGAGCGCCTCAGACTGAGACCGGGGGCTGGATGAGGAAATCTCCTGGCCCTCTAATTTGAGGTGACCCCCATCGTCGATTCATCACGCCTTAAATGGGAGTTACCCGCCACGGGCAGTTGTGGGATGTCTTAGTTGTGAATTACCAGGGAAAAGAGAAGACCCAGGTTACCTGTCCCTTTCCATCTGCTCTTTAGGCATTCGTCATAAAGGGGTAGGTGATGATTGGTTTTCTCCTGGCTTATATAGCCAGGGAGAATTGGCCGTTCCATTAGGAGGTGGCTACTTGCTCTGAGGGTGGTAATGTCCATCGATCATGATCCGGAATGTCCAAACCTCTTTCCTTTCTTTCTGAAACCTTGCAGACTACCTGATCAACGTGATGGACGCCTTAGGGCTTCAGCCATCTAGGACACTCCAGAATATAGTAACCCTGCTGAAGACGAAACCCGAGGAGTACAGACAGACGGCCAAAGGCCTTCCCCGCCGGCTTGCCAGCAACCTTGCCGCCATGAGGAACCTGGATTACTGATCCCACGATCCGTGGAATGGGGAGCGGATGCTTTCTGTAGTGGAATCGTTCTCCAGCCCTCCAAAAACTGCTCAGGGCAGGAGAGAGCCTGTCTCGAGAACACCCGGGGATAATCGTGCATAATCAAAGACGGATTGGGAGTCCCCCCGAAAGGATGACTGTCACGGGGCCGGATTCAGGGTGCCGAGGAAATGGGGTGTGAGGAGAGGAAGCTCCTTTTCTTCCACTGGGCAGCTCTGCTACTGGGCTCGGGGCATGCCTCGGTGCGGGACCGATTAGAGCAGCACGGAGGAAACGGGGACTAAGCAGCGGTGGGCCTCCCACCAACCCACCAGAGATTATCCTGGCTCTGGCAAACCCTCGATGCAGATCCCAACCTGCCTCAATGATAATCCAGCCCCGGTGGACGCTATTTCCGAGGAGAAGGAGGATATGTGTTAATAAATTGGACGTGACCAATCAGGGAAAGAAGGCACTTTTCTATTAATTACTGATTTGATCTTGATCCACAAGTGTCAGGGGGTCGGGGTGATAGGCACTAGAAGAATCCAAGGTAGCAGTTACTAATTTAAGCCTTTTACTTCCATTACTGAGGGCAGGGTGTTTGTATTTTTCAAGAAATCCATTCTGGGCCGAACTCCCCTGGTCTTGCAGGAGACCAGGGCTGTCCTAGATAAGGACGCAGGTGGCTCTAGTCTAAGGGGAAGATTCTCCCAAGAGACATTCTCATCCATTCTCCCCTTTGGGAGGAAATGAGGGTCATCTGGGGAATCAAAGTGAACCCCCTGAGGCCTTACATGAGGGTTTTTTTTTGTTTTTTCCTCAGCTTCTTGCTGGGTGCTGCAGTGTGATTTGCGTTTGTGGATGACACCAGTGTTGGAGGTGGCCCATTACAGGGAGACAGCAGCTGGGGGAAAACTTTGTCAGGGGGAGCTCTGCAGGGTGGAGTTGATGGAAGTTTTTGTTGTTGTTGTTGTTACTTTAAAAAAAGATGCGGTGAGTTTTATCAATTAAAACTCCAGCCTATTTGGTTCTGCACTGAAAGAACATTGCCGGGACACTTAATCCTGGGTTGCTCAAACTGCCCTTCCCAGCTCTCCAAATTCATTCTAATCAATACCACACCTCTAGTTTTGTCTCTCAAAAAGCCACGCTCTTAAAGAGGCAAGGAAGAACGGGGTATGTCATCTGTGGGCTTTTTCCTTCACACATCCTCATGTAACTGTAACCAGTTTTGCTGGCTGCTTAGAGTCACCGAGTGGAACTCAAACCAAGAAAAATATTTGGGTTTCTCAGGTCCCGAATGCGAGCTGTGCGTGGCAGAGGTTCGGGCCGTGTTCGGGGGCCAGTTCGACGATCGTGTTCCGTCCCGGAAAGGTGATGGAAGCCCGGAGGTATCCGAAACCCTTCTGGGAAGATTTCTGGATTCCTGCTCCAGTCGAACAACCCTCTGGGGTTCGGGTGGGGGCGGGGGCATCTCTCTCTCGTGGATTCACCTCCCCAAACACAACCTGCCCATCGAATGTGATGCAGGTCCTTTATTTTGGGGGTGGACAATCTGGGAATTTAATGTTTTTTCAAAAAGCATAAATAAACCTGAAATGTTGACCATTTGCTTCTCCTGGTCCATCAAGCTCTAGGGTAGAGAGTGGGGAGGAATGCTTCTCTCTGGCTTGCCCACAGTTGCTTTGGATTGTTTTTGTTTCCACAGGCCCAGGTATCTCCCTCAGAAGGATTTCTGTAGGCTGTGGGCTACTAGTGCTTTTCCCGAGGGTGGGTGGGCAGGGCAGCTGAGGGTAGGTGGCTGCTATCTTGAGTAAGTGGGGTCTCTTCCATTTGTTTTGGAGATCTAAATGAGTAAAACCACCTGGAATGGGAGAAAAGGGCTCTAGAGCTAGCTGGCCTTCACATTTTGCCTCTCATGAGACAGTGGAGCCTGACAAGAACTTATTAGGCAGGGAATCGAACCGGGGGAGAAGGCGGCTTGACTTGAGACGTGATGGGATACAAGACGAGGTGGGAATCTGGTACAATTCGATAGCCCTTTTGAAGCTGCTCTGAGCCTCTCCCAAAGAAAACTGTCCTGGCAACCGTCCTATGTGAGGTCGGGAGTGGGCAGGAAGGATTCGCCCCGTATTTCAGGTGAGGCGAAGGGGATTCGGCTATCTCGATTCCCAATCCTGCGTCTTCCTTTGAGCCAGGGAGGTGTAGGGTTAGAGGAGGTGGCAAAGACTACAAGAAAGGACCCAGTTTGCAGCTGGCAGTTTTGTGTTGGGCTTCAGGCTGCGAGGGGAGAAGAGTACACCCTTTACCATCTCCCCGGAGAGCAATGGGGAGTCACGGAGACTGAACTAGCTCACCCTGAACCACCGCTCCACCCTGGAACCCGCTGACTCCTCTGCCACCACACCCTCCCCTTTTCTCCTATGTGCCATTCGTGAGTACATCGTGTTCGGTGGAGACATCGTGATGGGTTGCAACAGCTTAGGACTGGCTGCGGTTCCTGATTTCCTACCCCACAGCACCTTATTCCCTCAAGTCTCCAGGCCTCCGCTTTCAGGCAGGAATTAAGAGTATGATGCGTCTCCCCTAGTAGTAGCATCCCAGGGAGTTGAGGAAAGCCATTCCCATTAGATGGAGACTTGGACCTTTCCCAGGGTGGGTGGGTGGGAGTTCATCGCTTCACCATAATCCTTTTTATCCTTTCTCGGTAAGCATATATCAATCGATCAAGGGTAGTTTTATTAAGCACTTTGGTGGTGACAACTCTGTAGCTTAAAAGGCCAGTGCAGAATCCAAGCTCCCCACCGCATTGGACATATACATAAGTTGTCCTTTGTGGTGTTGCTGCGCTTGCTAACTGTATCTGCAACGCCTGGTGCTGTTTTCTCTTTTGCCTCCTTATCTCTTTTTCCAGGAGAAGCTCAGGGAGCCATTCCCTTAATGGCAATCAATGGTATTTATTGAGTGCTTACCGTGTGCAGAGCACTGTACTAAAGCTCTTGGAAGAGTACAGTACATGAGTTGACACATTACAGTCCAGAGGGCAGTGAGCCATGCAGGTCTGGCCTCAGAGATCGACTCCCGGTTTTCAGCTGCGATGCAGCGATGTCTGAGGCTTTGCTTTTCCATGTCCTTAAAACATTCCCTCCGCCTTCTTTACTTTCGGTTTCCCTATTTCAGCTCTCCGGACGGCAGCTGTTCGGATATCCTGCTGTCACTCATTCTCCTCACATGTCCCACCCAGCCTAACCCTGTTAAAGTGAGCCTAGCTTTGATGCTACTTTCCAAGACTTTATTGTTCGTGATCTCGCCTCTAATAATTGATCTGTACAAGTAATATGGACAAGTCTTTGGATACTCTTTGTAATAATGGTGGTATTTGTTAAGCGCTTACTATGTGCAGAGCACTCTTCTAAGCGCTGGGGTAGATACAGGGTAATCATGTTGTCCCATGTGAGGCTCACAGTTAATCCCCATTTTACAGATGAGGTAACTGAGGCACAGAGAAGTGAAGTGACTTGCCCACAGTCACACAGCTGATAAGTGGCCGAGCCGGGAGTCGAACTCATGACCTCTGACTCCGAAGCCCAGGCTCTTTTCCACTGAACCACCCTCGTGCTACTGCAAAGGTAAAAGAGATGACGTCCATAACTCTTTCTTAAAGGTGCTCTAAAGATAAAAGATGGTGGTAGATTCAACAGTTAAAGGAGCCCCCAAAGCTCAAGTTGCATAGCCAAAGGAAGAGCTAAAATCACCAGGACAGAGCTTTTCCCACTTTGGTTTTTATATCTATGCTCTACTTCCCACTTTCAGGTCTCAATGCTGATGCTACTGGAGGCCTTGATGGTTGTTGGAATTTGTGTTTCCTCAGTAAACCCAGGATCTTTTGGAGATACCGCCCGAGCCCAGGCTAAGTCTCCCCACATTCCGATTTCCTGTTTTCTCTGAGAGACTAAGTAGAGGGCTCCTGAGTTAATTACGGAACGCAAACTATGGCGTTGGGTTACCTGGAGTTGAACTACCAGGCAGCCGCGGAGCTGATTCCCAAGCTCTCTGAGCCTCATGGTAGACACGTGGTGGAGGATGGGGAGGGTATTGCTCAAATGCTCAGGTTATATAGGGAAGATTTCACATGGATGATCCCTAATGATCTGCAAATTGGTGGTGCCGGGGCTGCCTTTTCACTATTAGCGGGTCCTGAGAACCTCAGTCCCTGACAGAGATCCTCAGCTGCTTTGGTTGGGCGGGTGTGGCTCGATCCACTTGACGAATTCACTTCATGTTTGTGGGAGATGTTAGTGTGTGAAGATCAATCCTTCCCTTGCCTTCCTCTCTCAACCAGAGCAAGGTCTTGCCAACCCTCAAACGAAAAAATCCGATTCCATTAGGTCACATGCTCTTCGAGGACAGGAATCCTGTCCTATTCTTTGTAACTCCCAGTGCTTAGAGTCAATAATCTGCCTTGAGCAGGTGCTCAGTAAAGAGTGATCATGATGCATTGCTTTATTTGAGCTCCTCCCTAGACCTTCCTGGCCCCTAAGCCTTCCTCAAGCCAGTCAGGCTGGGATTGGCTGCCTTCTCTGAATAGGCAGTGCTTCATTATTCAAGAAGTGATTAGTTTACAGATTATCAGAACCAGAGATGCCAACCCGAGGGTGGGTGCTGCCCCAGTGCGTTTATAGCTTTTGAAACAAAGCCATCCTCTCCCCTGCAGTGTTTTGGGCTGGGGCTTGTGGGCTCACTCAGCCCCAATCTCCAACAAGACTTGAGGGCTTTTGAGTAGATCTGAAAAGACCTCCCAAATTTGGGTCTTCCTGTCTCTTCTGTGAACTCTCCCAACTGCTGAGTACAGTGCTCTACACACAAGTGCTCAATAAATCCCACCGAGTGATTGATTAATCGCCCATCTCCTCTCAAGACCTATCCTGCTTGTTCATCCTCCCAAAGCCTGGTCTTTTTTTTTTTTTTTGTCTCTCAATCCTCCCTCCTGCTCTAGTTTCTTCCCACCAAAGAAGGTTGTTTTCCTTCCCCTCCTCCTTCCCCTCTTCTTCCTCCTTCCCCTTTATTGGATGCCTACTCGGTGCAATGCAGTGTTCGGGAAATTACAATAGAAGCACAAGATACCTGCCCGTTTTTTTCTTCCCCCACCTAGCCAGCACTGTTCAGGTATGGGCTTTCTTAGCTTCTGCCAGCCTCAATCGACCCTTCTTTTGTCGGCAACACTGAGGGAGGGAGGTTTTGCTTCCACCCTTCTGATCAACTAATCAGTGGTATTTATTGAACACTTTTTGCAGGCAGAGCATTGAACTAAGTGCTTCTGATGCCCAGTTTAGGGGAGGGATGGGTCCTGGAGAGACTCAAACACTCACCTTTCCAGGCTGGACTGCTGCACCTTGCCAACGACCAGGATTCAGGATCCAGCTTTGGACTAGCCCATCGAGGCCTCGTAGTCACCGGTTTGCTAGGGGTCCCTCCCTCCAATAGAGCAGTTAGACAGACCCTCCCTGCTGCCCTTTCCCTTCTCGGCCTCTCCAATCTTCCCAGGACTCTTTTCCCAGTGTGAGGCTCCTCAGTGCAGGGTTAGCTGTTGAGGGGCATTGGCCATACCCCCAGCTATAAGATAAAGGCAGAGAGCAAAGCCAGCGGGATGTTTAGGATCCTAATATTGGATTTATTCCTCAGCCTGTGGCCACTGTGCTCTGGGAAGCCTGGAATGAGTCTTGGGTAAGCCCGGGCTCCTTCGGATGTCCCCTGAAATCAGGATTGACAACAGCCAGGGTGGCTTGCTCTTTCTGAAGGGAGAGAAGGGAAGGGACTCATGTGGCAGTGAGTTTTGGCTCCTGTGAGAACAGGATCCTGCAGCCTCTCTGCTTCAATCTGACATCCAAACAGTATTCATTCAATTCATTGTTGTATTTTTTGAGCTCTTACTGTGTGCAGAGCACTGTACTAAACGCTTAGGAGAATACAACAGTGAACAGACACATTTGTTGTCCACAACAATAATAATAATAATGGTATTTGTCAAAAGCACTTACTATGTGCCAGGCACTGTACTAAACGCTGGGGTGGGTACAAGCAAATCAGGTTGGACTCGATCCCTGTCCGGCTTGGGGCTCACAGTCTTCATCCCCATTTTACAGATGAGGTAGCTGAGGCATAGAGAAGTGAAGTGGTTTGCCCAAGACCATTCAGCAGACAAGTGGTGGAGCCAGGATTGGAGCTTACAGCCTAGAGGGGTCCCCTGGCAACTCCTTATTTTATGAATTTCATTTGCCTATTCACATTTTAGCTTTCCTTGTCCTCAGAAAGAGGGGCCTTCCTCTGCTTATCCCCTTCATGTCGATGTCTTGGGAGCTAGAGGTTTTGGAGCCGTGCTCCGGTCAAGCATAGAAGGATGGAGGAAGCGTGGGAGGAAAGAGGTGAAACGGTGCTAGGTATAATTAACTGCCACCTTTCAGCCTTCTCCTTTCAGACTCACACCCCTTCGGTTTCCCAGTCCAGGTGCCATTTGGCTGGTTCTTTGCTCTCCTGTGGCTTGAGAGTGCTGGAAATTTGGTCCCAGTGTGCAGGTCTGGGGTGAAGTAGGGTAGCTGTAGTGGAGCTGATTGAGCACTTCACCTAGTTCTCCTCCTGGCATTCTTAGTTTGCATAAAGGCAAGCATCTCCCTTTCTCACAAGGCCATTTCTGAGGGAAATGGCTCAGCAGTCTCTCCTGCTTCATGTGGGAGGCTGGCTGCTGTGGACTCACGACCACGGGAATCCAGAGGTCTGAAAAAGTCCAGTGTCCTGTCATTTCTAAGCCCCAGATTATTTAGCAACCTTCTCCCAGAGAGCTCTTACCCATAAAGCCCGAAACCTGGAGACGGAGAAGTCCTACCAGGAGCTCTAAAGGTGAGAGGGAAGATAATCCTGAGCCTGATAGAACTAGGGCAGACATGCCGTTTGTCAGCATGGATAGAGGGGAAACGCATCAAGTTGTGAGGCAGGCTGCGGGGTGGTCTTTACCTCACCTTCCTGAGTCAATTGCCCTGGGTCCAGCTGGCAGTTCTGGGTTGGATCGGGAAAGACCGAGAGTGACTCTTCTCATATCAATGCTGTCCACCTCCCACCACTCCCCCTGCCCCAGCTCGCTCCAGCCGGTGTGAGCGGTTTGAGTTTACCACCGTCCTGCCAGCCATCCACTTAGCCGGCCGGAACCCGGGGCTCGCCGATGGGGTGGTTGGCGTGTCACCTCCGGAGAGGGAGAAGCACTGCCAGGCACTTTATGGGAGGGGCACGTGTTTGTCTCTGATTTAGATTAACCAACGTCCCCAGGGACGGGAAGCCGAAGATTATAGAGCAAAGCCCCTCAGAAAAGATGATGAATCCAAGAAACTGATGGCATTCTATTCCCTTCAGTGGCTGTGATGGACATTATTGTGCTCTCCCAAATGCTTAGTACAGGGTCTGCACATAGTAAGCTTTCAATAAATATCATTGATTGATATAGAAAGGTTCTTGAGGGATCCTTCGAGAGTACTCATTTCCCCAGTAGGCAGGGGGATCTCTCCGAATTCTCCAAGTCGCACGTGATGGCTTACCTGTTCTTCCTCTTAAAATAAATGTTGGGACCAAAAGGAATGATCAGTCTCTTTGACGTCTCTGATCAGCCTGCTAAGATGATAGCAAGGAGTTTTAAATCCCCAAAGAAAACGTTACAGCTTAACCTTAAAAATTCATTCTTTTAAACTGATTGGCCCACCAAAATATTCTCCCAGCTTTCTCATATTTACCAATTCCAAAGTGATTCCGGGGGGTGGTAAGCATTAGGAAATGGAAAAAGTACAAAACTAGGCAGGTCAATTTCCTTTTAATTCAAATGACAATTTGCCCATAGCCTGATTTCCTTTTACCCCCACCTAAATTCCTAATTAGCATTTTTCTGTTTCAGAAGTTCTGTACTTTAACCTCTTTGTTGTTTTACCTCTCTCTGTAGCATTTAATAATCACTGACAGCATGGCTTGGAGATCATTTTAGAAGTGGAAAAATCCTAATGACCTTTTTGATTTTTGAATGAAAAAATAATTTCACCTATATTTGATTTGTTCCTACATTAAGGCCAGGCTTAACCAGTGATAGGATGTATTTCATACGTTGTTCTATGGCTAAGTGGGCCACCGAACAAGGCTAAAAGATCTTGCATAGGACTGTGGGATCATAGTATTGGTGAAGTGAGAATCTGCCCAGGGTTTGTCACATCAGGGGACTGTTACCCAAGCCATTAAATAATATTTTGGGCCCATCAGTCCAGGCCCCAACTGGGAGCGGTCGAGGCGGGGCCGATGCTGAAAACGGTCGACATGTGGCAAGAGGGGAAATTAATGGGAGGGAGGGAATTGAGATGTCTTGAGGCGAAATACTTGTGCCGCTCAGGGCCTCTGGCTAAGAGCAAGTAAGTAGTCCCATCTTGCAAGGGCCAGGGAACATCTCACTAGCAGGACAGAGGGCTCTTTTTCCAGCTTGGGAGTGATTTTTTTTTTCCCTCCTAGAAGTCCTGGAAGGTTGGTAAATAGGGCAAACCAGAGACCTGGGGAGGTGAAGTAACTTGTCCAGGTTTCCACAGCAACTCAGTGGCAGAAGATGAATTTGAAGAACTGTTGGTCCCTGATATCCAGCGTTCGGATAGACCTCTAAGAGGCCCCCGTGCTGTGTGAGTGGAAGTCGGCTACAGAGAGGGCAGTTTGTTCTCTTCCTCCCCCTTGGCAACTGCATTCCCAGAGACTGAGGAAGGGGGACATTTCCCCCCTGCCAAGTCAACGGGTTTTTATTAAATAAACCCACTTCTTAAAAAAAAAAAAAACAAAAACAAAAACC
The DNA here is from genome assembly GCF_004115215.2 of Ornithorhynchus anatinus. Lineage (NCBI taxonomy): Eukaryota > Metazoa > Chordata > Mammalia > Monotremata > Ornithorhynchidae > Ornithorhynchus > Ornithorhynchus anatinus. The sequence continues at coordinate 30,769,910 of NC_041729.1, read as the reverse complement.
CATTTTATTTGCAGTAGAGTCCTCAGGACTGCCCTAAATGACTAAATGGGAAAATGGCTGCCTGCAGCAGCGAGAAGGGCAGACATCTGACAGCGGAGCTGCTGGACTGCCTTGGAGTTGTTTCTTCTACGATATCTGGGTGGTTTCTTTCTACATTCTAGGAGCATCCCCAGGAGCTCAGAGCACTTAAGCGTTTTCAGCCTCACTGTCCGACTCGATGACGTCCAGCGGCTGCATGCGCAGGGAGTCGTAGTTTGGGGGCGGGGTGCCAGGGATGGGCGTGCTCGGCCCAACGGGGTAGCCGACGGGAGAGGGGCCGGTGCCGGCGTCGTCGAACTGGAAGCCGAAGTTGGTGTGTGCCTCCACCAGCTCGGCCACCGTGGGCGGCGGGTCAGCGTAGCGGGCCTGTGCCCGCTTCTGCTTCAGCCCCTTGCCCCAGGCGACCAGCTTGATGATGGTGATCCAGATGAAGTCGATGATGATCTCTCCAAACTCGATGATGCACAGGACCGAGCCCCCCATCCAGAATCCAAACTGGCCTCCCAGATTTGATAGCAACCAGACGATCTGTGGGAAGGATGGAGGGGGTGACAAAATTTGAGGTGGAGGTAGGCACTCTCTTCCCCACCCCCGCCCCCCTGCCATGCTAAGGAAACTTCCTCACCCCAAAGGAGCATACCTGTAATTTATTTATATTAATGTCTGCATGTCGCTTTAGACTGTAAGCTTATTGTGGGCAGGGTATGTGGTTTTTTGTTATATTGTACTCTCCCAAGCGCTTAGGGCAGTACTCTGCACCCAGTAAGTGCTTAACAAGACAGCGTGGCTTGGGAGTCAGAGGTCATGGGTTCGAATCCCAGCTCCGCCACTTGTCAGCTGCGTGACTTTGGGCAAGTCACTTAACTTCTCTGGGCCTCAGTTACCTCATCTATAAAATGGGGTTTAAGACGGTGAGCCCCACGTGGGACCACCTGTTCATCTTGTAGCCCCCCAGCACTTAGAACAGTGCTTTGCACATAGTAATAATGTTGGCATTTGTTTAGCGCTTACTATGTGCAGAGCACTGTTCTAAGCGCTGGGGGTAGATACAGGGTAATCAGGTTGTCCCACGTGAGGCTCACGGTTAATCCCCATTTTACAGATGAGGTAACTGAGGCACAGAGAAGTTAAGTGACTTGCCCACAGTCACACAGCTGACAAGCGGCAGAGCCGGGATTTGAACCCATGAGCTCTGGCTCCCAAGCCTGATCTCTTGCCACTGAGCCATGCTGCTTCCCCTATTAAGTGCTTAACAAATATCATCATCATTATTATTAACAAATATGATTAATTAATGGAATCGGTCTTCCTTTTCAGTCGCCCACCGTAAATTAGTGCTGATGAGGGGTCAGTAAAGGACTCTATGTCTGCCCAGTTGCAACATTTGTGTGTTGGGGCTGTAGGGGGCAGGATATGAATCTGCACGGAGCTGGCCCAATCAGAATGCCGCTCTAACATCCTAAAGGCTAGGTCATGGCTAGAAGGACAATGTAGGGTAGCCCAGTTGAAGGCACGCAATATTAAGTGGGTCCCATTTTAAATGGGCCCGTCCCTACCCTAGATCTTTCGGCCAAAGAGACATTTCTGATTGATGAGGATGGTATTTGTAAAGTGCTTACTAAGTATCAAACACTGTTCTAAGCACTGGGGAGGATACAGGTTACTCATGTGGACACAGTCCCCGCCCCACATGGGCTTCACAGACTAAGGAGGAAGGAGAACAGGTGTTGAATCCCCATTTACAGTTGAGGGAACTGAGACGCAGCAGATAAGTGACTTGCACAAGCTCACACAGCTGGCAAGTGATGGAACCAGGATTAGAACCCGGGTCTTCTGACTCCCAGGCCTGTGCTCTTTCTACTAGTCACTCTGGTTCTCATCTCTGTCATCCTAACTCTTGGCAGAAGTGAGAAGAGCCTCCTTCCACATACTCTCCTCCCCTTATAGCGGCTAAGCTCGTTGTGGGCAGGGAATGTGTCTGTTATATTGTTGTGTTGTGCTCTCTCAAGCACTTAGTACAGTGCTCTGCACAGAGTAAGTGCTCGATAAACAAGATTGATTAGACACGCTCTCTCCCATGCTCCTGGGATGCGGTGTTGAAGCAGTGAAACCCCAGCTTTGAATCCTGGTTTCTCGGAATGCAAGTCGCTGAGCACTGGTGGCTTTTGGCCACAGTCAGTCAATCAATAATATTTACTGAGCACTTAACGTTTGCACGACACCACACTGAACGTTTGGGAGAGCACAATACAATAGTGGATAGACGTGATTCCTGCCCTCAAAGAGTTTACTTTTTCATCCCAATCCCTGCCACCCTGTCTGGATGGTTCTGGGCCACCCCTCAGTCCTCTCCTTGTTTCTACTTTCTTTCTCAGCTCATCCTGCCCACACTTTGGATTTCTTAATGAGACCTCAGGTGGGTGTTGGTGATATGCTCACTGCTAGCATAGGGAAGAGGAGGTGGGAGGATAAAAAATAGGGTGGGTTCATCTTTTAATGTTTCATCATTCCTTCTCCCCATTTAAACTCTTAGATTGTGAGCCCCCTAAAGGACAGGGACTGTGTCTTATTCCCACCTATGTATTCTCTCTCAGTGCTTAGTACAGTGTTCAGCCTATAGTATGAGTAACAGTTTGGCTTCTAATCCAGGCTCTCCCATTTTTTTGCTGTGTGACCTTGGGCAAGTCACTTGACTTCTCTGAGTCTGTTATCACATCTGTAAAATGGGGATTGAGACTGTGAATCCCATGTGGGACATGGACTGTGTCCAACCTGATTATTAGCACTTAGTACAGTGCCTGGCAAATAGCGAGCACTTAAACATGTCAGAAAACCCCCAACAACAACAAAAATTGAGCACTTAAATAATATTATTACTACTATTACTAGGAGAAAGAGCTAAGGACAAGGTAGAGCAGACAAGCAAAGGGAACCCAGCTCAGCTACTTCTTAACCCAGGCGATAGAGGATCTGGAGACATTCTCTCTGGACAGAAGCAGCATGACCTAGTGGAAAGAGCATAGGTCTGGGAGTCAGATGACCTGGGTTCTAATTCTGGCTCCTCAACATGTCTGTTGGGTCACCTTGGGCAAGTCACTTAACTTCTCTGGGCCTCAGTTCCCTCATCCGAAAATGGGGATGAAATTCTCCTCCATCCAATTTAGACTAAGTCCCATGTGGTTCTGGGACTGTGCCCAGTCTGATAAATTTGTATCTACCCCAGCACTTAGACCAGTGCTTGACCCATAGTAAGTGCTTAACAAATACCATAAAAAAACCCCAAACCTCACATCTATTCCATTCCCTGCCTCTGGGCAGCACCACCATTCATTCCAGGCAGACCAACTGAAATTCCATGATCACCCTGGTTAACCCATTTCGATGTTTAACCACCCTCCCTAATTGGCTTAAACCACAGCATGAAGGATTTCGTCTAGACAAAGAAGAAAACGGCTTATTTCTTCTTGTTCTGCTCTCAGAGCAGAGGAAGAACAGTGGGTCATCATCTATTATACAGTAACTCTGAAAAAACCCTTCAAAGCCCCCAAGTCAGAGTCCCCCTCCAGCCAAACTGAAAAACCAAAGCATCTTTAACCTTTCCAAGCAGAACCTTTTTGCAGGATCACTCTGCCCTTTCCCAATCTGAGAACTTTCTTCTTTCCTCTACAAGTTCTCAGAAGTAGACCCAGAGGCCCAGAAGGAACTCCAGCCAGGCCTAACGTAGAACTGGAGGAAAGGGCGAATCATTCTAGGAGAGGGCTGAACTCCGAGGAGACACGGGAGGGAGTTAGGACGTTGAATAGGGAAGTAATGGAAGGAGTGAGCACTCAGCCAGGAATGAATGGGGTGGGAGTAAGTGGGTTTTATGGAAACCGAGCTTTGATTGGGAAGTCAGAGGTCTAAAGGTGCAGTGACCAGGAACCACTCACGTTATGAGCAGCAGACTCTGCGATCGTCCGGTAGTTGAATTCTTGGAAGAAAATATTCAGCTTGACAATCCCTTTCCTGTGAGAGAGAAGGGAAAAGCTTTGTAAATTTATTTATTCATTTTAATGTCTGTCTCCCCCAAACTGTAAGTTAGTTGCAGGCAGAGAGTGTTTATTGTTGTACTGCATTCTCCCAAGCTCGTAGTACAGTGCTCTTCACACGGTAGGTGCTCAATAAATACGATTGACTGAATGACGATTGACTGACTGACTTTAGGGATGTAAGGAGGGAGGCCAACCCAGACAAGGTCCATGATTCTGGGGATGGAGCACCTTGCTGTCAAGTAGCTTGAGGGAATAATGCATGCAAGTCTGAGAATGTGGAGGAAGAAGGGAGCAAGATTCCTCCAATATTCCTTCCTGTGGCCTCCCATTGGTGGCCTGGGAAGCCATGGGGTCATCTAAAACCTGGCTTAGGATGAAGCTGTGTTTCTCCTCCAAAAAGGTCTTAAAGTAGGTCTGAAGTCTGATCCCCCACGGGCAGGCCTGTGGAGTCCTTGGAACCATGGAAAAGGTTCCCCAGGAAAGCTGTGCAGATACGAAGTCCCAGGCTGAGGTGAGCCTGGCTTCCGAGGCCCCGAGTTAAACCTGTGTCCCAGTCCTCCTCAGTCCCTGGTGGGTTAGGATGGAAGGAAACACACTAAAGGGAATGGATCAGAGAGGAGGGTCCACATTTCCCAGCCCCCTCCCTGTTCCCACCAGCACTGTGGTGGACGTCTGGATCATCTCGACACAAGGGGCCCAGATCCGATTCATTGGCCTTAACCTCAGGGAGTCTGGGGGAGTTGAGGTTAGAGGGCCAGCTGGGGCAACCTCTCAGAAGGCCTGAACTCCTAGAGTCATTTGGTTTAGGGATGATCTAGGGCTGGGTTTAAGGGATCCACTCTGGCTGGACTCGCACCAAAGACCGAGGCCGGGGAGCACTGGGTGATCAAATAGCAGACTGCCGCCAGCTTGGAACCTTCCAGACCTTGCTGGGTGCCCTCTGGGGACCAGACCACTTGCTGTAGAGTCAAAGCAAGGTAGGCCCTGCGGGTCAGTTCCCTGGGGAGGGTCAGTAATTAATCCTTCAGAGGGAAAAATAATCTTTTTGCTCTCTCCCAGAAGCTTCTTCTCCCATCCTCCTGACAGTTGCTAACTGAGGCAGTTACTTTGAATCTCTGAACTCTGGCTTAGGAAGACTGGCTGGCTCCATGTGGCTGCTCCCTTGGACTCTAGCTATTTTGGTGGGGAATTCTGGTCAACGGAGCTCACCTGCTCTGTCCTCCAGCCATTCACCCTCAATTTAGTAGTCTCGCCTTAGCCCAGCACCATCTCTGATTCCCCCAAAAAGTGACCTGTCAGCCCCAGCCACAGAACAATCAGTCAAACCCTCTCTCCCAGCATTGCTGGGTGATCCCAAGGCTCAAGGGACATCTTGAAATCTGGCTGGGCTAGAAGGGACACACTTCCCCACTACCTCCCTTCCTTAACTTCAGGGTCTCCAGCTGACCTCACGACGTTTGCCATTTTACTGCTGACATATAATTTTGATGGTATCTGTTAAGCACTTACTATGTGCCAAACACTGTTCTAAGCACTGGCATAGATACAAATTTATCAGGATGAACACAGTCCTTGTCCCACATGAGGTTCACAGCTTAAGTAGGAGGGAGAGGATTTAATCCACATTTTACAGTTGAGGAAACCAAGGCACAGAGAAGTTAAGTGGCTGGGCCAAGGTAAGAGGGCAAGCAAACGGCAAAGACAGGATTAGAAATCAGGTTCTCTGACTCCTTTGCCCCTGCTATTTCCACTAGACATTGCCAAAGACACTCATTTAATCCTTTTTTTATGGTAATTGTTGAGCGCTATGTGCCGGGTACTGTGCTAAGTGCTGGGTAGATACAAGATAATCAGGTTGGACACAGTTCAGGTCTCACATGAGGTTCCCAAGATTAATCTCCATTTTACGATGAGGTAATTGAGGCCCAGAGAAGTAAAGTGTCATGCCCAAGGTCACACAGCAGATACAGGGCAGAGCCGGGATCAGAACACAGGTCCTTCTGACTCCTAGGCCTGGGCTATAACCACTAGAGCACACTGCTTCTATATTTTCCCCTAAGATTAGTAACTGCAGATACACTGTGAGCAGTCAAAAATCCCAGTTTCACTTATTGCACTCCCAAGAGGCTCCCGGTAGAAGAAAATAACTGTGTGGGTAAGGTTGATTTCAATGATCTTAAATAAACCCACAAGCAGCCTGGAATAACTTGTTAAGGGCTGACGTAGAGATTTGGCCAGAGCATCGTTTTGGTCCCGACAAACTGAGGCTTGGGTTCAGGGTCCCAAGGTGAATGTATAGAGTTACTGAGATGGGGGTACTCCCAAGAAGAGATAGATGCAGAAATGGGTCAGGTCCCCTCAAACTAGCTCCCAAACTCTGGTTCCCACGGACATTTCATAGCCACTAAATAGCAGCTTATCACCTCGGTAGAGCAAGAAATCATAGAGGAAACAGCTGCTCAAATTCAGATTTGGTCCCTGGGGCCTAGAACTACCTATGTGAAATGTCAGCTGAAACCCACTTAGTGGATCTTCCAAAGACGAGCTGCTAAAAGCTTCTCAGGGAAAACCTCTTAGGAAGAAAATGCAAATTCTGACCACACTTCATTCATTCAATCCTATTTATTGAGAGCTTACCGTGTGCAAAGCACACATTTGGGGCCAAGCCCAGGATTCTTTCTCTATGGTTTCTATTACCTATGAAGCACAGTTCCTATAGGAAAGCTGGCAGGCAATCTCCCTCCCTCTCTCTCCTTCTGTTTCTTTTCTTCTGCCCTGTTCCCTTTCCTGTTCCTGGTCCTCCTGAGGCTCTGGAAAGGTCTCCCCGGGGCATCTGCCTACAAGGTCTCCTTTCCGTGACTCACCTGCCCATGGTCACGTTGGGGGTTTTGTCCCTTTCATGGGATAACACGTGGAAAATCCAATCCTGAAACCAGAGAAAAAAGTGATCCTTAGCAACAAAAGGGAATCGGTGGGCAACTCCACTGGGATAACGCAGACCCATTTAGAGCTGGACTTTTGGTCATCTTGCCAAGAAACTAATGCCACTTTACTGGACTTGCCCAAGCACTTAGGGATGGTGCTCAGCACACTGTGAGTGCTCAATAAATACCACTGATGGACAGATTGACCTCCGCTTCCAATTTCCCAGCACATCCCCTATTTTCAGCCTGCATGTGGCTTTGGGGGGAGGGGAGTGGGACCTGCCTGAGCCAGCTCTCCCCATAAATTGGGGGAGAAGCAGCAACACACGGCAACAGAAGATGCTTTGAAACTGTTTGAATCTCAGTGGCCTTGGGGTTTGCCCAGACAGGGTTGGACTGGGCAAGGGATGGGCTTTTGAGTTGGGTGAAGGAGATGAAGAAAGGGGTTCTGGGGTAATAATAATAATTGTGGTATTTGTTAAGTGCTTACTTAAGCACCCTGTTCTAAGCTCTGGAGTAGATACAAGCAAATCAGGTTGGACACAGTACCTGTCCCACATGGAGCTCACAATCTTAACCCCCATTTTACAGATGAGGGAACTGAAGCACAGTGAAGTGAAGTGATTTGTCCAAGGTCACACAGCAGACAAATGGCAGAACTGGGATTAGTACTCAGGTCCTTCTGACCCCTCCCACTTACTCACCCCTCCCTTCTCTTCCTGCCCTCTGCGGATCTAACACCCCAAGGTTTGTGTGAAATTTGAGCTTTCCTATCCTGGACCTGGATTCTAATCCCGGTTCTGCCATGTGTCTGCTGAGTGACCTTAGGCAAGTCGCTTTACTTCTCTGGGCTTCAGTTACCTCATCTGTAAAATGGGGATTAAGATTGTGAGACCCACCTGGGACATGGACTCTGTCCCATCTGTTAAGCTTGTATCTACCCCAGTGCTTAGCATAGTGCCTGGAACATAGTAAGTGTGTAAAAAATATCATTTAAAAAGTAAAATGAAAAAAAGCGAGGCTGTGTAGCTATCACCAGTGGGAGACCTAGGGCCAGGAAAAACTGGGTTTTACCATCATTATTAGCACAAACTCTTCGAAGGCAGGGACTGAGTCTTTCACTTTTAGGGTAGTCTAATCTCCCAAAGGTCCAGTACACTACACTGCACCCAGCAGGTGCTCAATAAGTACTATTGAATGAGCGAATGACTTTACCTCAGAGGACTCGGACGGCCAGTCAGCCATAGAGATGGTCATCTTGTATTGTGTATCACTGCAAGAAACACAGATTTAGATCGTGAGTCCCCCAAGAAACAGGGGACGTTCCCAGAGCTTAGTACAGTGTTATGCACACAGTAAGTGCTTAATAAATACCATTACTAAATATCAGTACTACAGAGATCTTGATGAAGTCCCCCACCCCCGAGAACTGTGTGCTTTACCAACTCTCTGCTGCTTTGGTTTTAACCCCATTCCAATCAAGGAGATGCCAAAAAGATCAGAACTCAAGTGTGCTAAGATGAGGGTGGAGAGGGGACATGATGGAAGTTTTGGAAATCAAGAAGACACTGGATAAACCCAGAATCATTCACTAAATTCCTCTACCCTGAACCGCAAAACAGGAAGATTCAAAAACCAATTTAAGGAAAAACATTTTCATCCAGCAGATGAAGAGCACACGGAATTTATTATTCTGGGAAGTTACTAGGTTGAAAAGATCAATAGGTGATGATAATAGAATTTGCCAAGTTCTCACTATGTACTATCTGCTGCACTAAATGCTTTGTAGATACAGGATAATCAGGAGGAACACAGTCCCTATCCCGCTTGGGGCTCACAGTCTAAAGAGGAAGGAGCACAGATAATGAATTTCCATTTTACAGATGAGGAAACTGAGGGGTTGAGAAGTCAAGCGATTAGTACAGGGCTCTGCATACAATAAGTGCTCAACAAGTGCTCACAGCAGCTAAGTGGCGGTGATGGAATTAGAACCCAGGTCCTCTGACTCTCAGGCCTCTGTTCTTTCTGGTAGGCTACACAGCTTCAAGGAAGATTTGGATAAATTAATGGATGAGCAGTCCAGAATGGGTTATTGGGGGAGGTGGCAAAGCTAGGGGGGAAAGAGAGAATGATGATTATGATAACGATGATGATCACTGTATTTGTTAAGTGCTTACTATTTGTCAAGTACCGATCTAAGCACTGGGGTAGATAGAAGGTAATCAGGTTGGACACAGCTCCTGTCCCACATGGGGCTCACAGTCTTAATCCCTATTTTACAGGCGAGGTAACTCAGGCACGGAGAAATGAAGTGAATTGCCTAAGGTCACACAGCCGACAAGGGGCGGAGTGGGGATTAGAACTCAGGACCTCTGACTCCCAGGCCCACGCTCTATCCACTAGGCCATGCTGCTTCCCTAATCAGTGACTTATCACCTTATCCCTCCCTTTAAGCATCCCTTTGGAGACAGAACACTGGTCTCATGGGCCATGGATCTTCCTGAGGCCTGGCAGTGCTTTAGAGGGTTAGAGACCACCCCTCCCTGCCCCAGCTGCTGCATATCCTCTCTTCTACTCACTTGCATGACTCCTTACACAGGTCGATACAGGTCTCTCGCTGGAGAATGCTCATCCTCAAGGCGGAGTAGCAATAAGCTGTTAACAAAGATACAAGCTCCAGTCACATTGCTTGCTTGGGGTGCATGTTGCCGGGAAGTTGGGGTGAATGGAAGGTGGTGGGGTGGAGAGCAGTTTGTAAATGTGACTGAGCAGAGAGGGACCCTCAGTTGGAGGTACCAGATTGGCTTAGGGCGGTTTGCCCGCTTCCCAGCCCTCTTCCAAACAATGCCCAAACCCTCCCTTTTCCCCTAGAAAAATATATTTCTCCACAGATGTGTCAATGGCACTTAAAACCCACTGGTGACTGGCAGCCGTGGAGAGGGAATCAGTCGATCAGTCATATCTACTGAGTGCTGACAGTGTGCAGACCAATGTACTAAGCACTTGGGAGAGTACAATATAACAGAGTTGGTAGATACATTTCTTGCCCACGATGAGTTTACAGTCTAGAAGGGGCGGCAGACATTAACATAAAGTCTGGATATGTACGTAAGTGCGGAGGGGCTGAAGAGGGGCTGAAGGGGGTGAATAAAGGGAGCAAATCAGGGAGGTGCAGAAGACAGTGGGAGAAGAGGAATTAAGGTTTAGTCAGGAAAAGCCTCTAAGTCAAAAAGCCACAGACCACCTCCCCTCCCCACAAGGCATCACAAGGACATAAACTTCCCTTAGCTTGCCAAGTGAGTTGAATTCACGTGTCCCCCCTCCGATAGAGCTCCAGCTTTCTCTAAATTTTGGTCTCTGTAAAGCTGCTGGAAAGTATTCATGAATAGGGATGTCCATGCCCTAAACCAGTCATCTTTCTCTTTTTCCTGCCAGTCTCCTGCACGTTTGCTTCTTAACTTGGCCAGAGACCAACTCCGCTGATCTCAGTTCATCTGTCTTCTCGACCGTCAGTCTTCACGTACCATCCTCTCTCAGGCCGTTAGTGTGCTCTCTCTTCTTGATGGGTCTATCTGCTATGTCTCTTCTCGATCAGCACTCAATCAGTACTCTCCCTCCTCCTTGCTCCTCTCCCATGACAACTCAGCCCATATTCTCAAATGCCTTCTTACTAACCATGCCTCCCCCTCATCTCTCTCACCTTCCACCCCTTGCTCACACCATCCCTTCTGCCTGGAACTTCCTCCCACTTTATATTCATTCATTCATTCATTCATTCATTCATTCATTTATTCGTATTTATTGAGTGTTTACTGTGTGCAGAGCACTGTACTAAGCGCTTGGAATGTACAATTCGGCAACAGAGACAATCCCTGCCCAACAACGGGCTCACAGTCTAAAAGGGGGAGAGAGAGACAGCAAAACAAGCAGTCAGGCATCTATACCATTAAAATAGATGTATACAATCATAGATATATACACAAAATATAATGTGTATAATTATATACACAATATAAAAATAGATATATTCAACAGTCCACCACTCTCCTCTTCTTCAAAGTCCTGCAAAAATCATCCTTTTTTAAAAAAATGATATCTGTTAAGTGCTTACTATGTGCGAAAGCTGTTCAAAGCTGTACACTTTCAAAGCTGTAGGGTAGGTACAGACTGATTAGTCTAGACACAGTTCCTGTCCCACATAGGGCTCACAACCTTAATCCCCATTTTACAGATGAGGTAACAGAAGCACAGAGAAGCTAAGTGACTTGCCCAAGGTCACAGAGCAGACAAGTGGCAGAGCTGAGATTAGAATCCATGTCCTCCTCCAGGAGATCTCCCTGACCAATCTCTCATTTCTTCACTGTATTTCCCTGCCCCCACTTCAACACTTTTCCACCACCTAAGCACTTAAGTACTCACCTTCTCCTCCCCACGTTAGCATTTATGTAGATTACCTATAAATTCCATGGCTTTCCCTAGCTGTAACTTCTATTAATGTCTATCTCCCCTACTAGACCGTAAACTCCTTGAGGGTAGGATCACCTCACATGAGAAACAGCATGGCTTAGTGGATAGAGCACGGGCCCGGGAGTCAGAAGGTCATGGGTTCTAATCCCGACTCTGCCACTTGTCTGCTGGGTGACCTTTGGCAAGTCATTTCACTTCTCGGGCCTCAGTTATCTCATCTGTAAAATGGGAATTTAAACTGTGAGCCCCACGTGGGACAGGGTCTGTGTCCAACCCAATTTGCTTGTATTCACCCCAGTGCTTAGGACAGCGCCTGACACATAGTAAGCGCTTAATAAATACCAGAATTATTATTATTATCTGCTTACTCTAAGGTACTCTTCCAAGCACTAAGTACAGAGATCTACCGAGTAAGCTCCTTGTGGTCAGGGAACGTTTCTACCAATTCTGTTATACTGTACTCCCCCAAGCACTTAAAGGAAGCAGCATGGTTTAGTGGCAAGAACATGGGCTTGGGAGTTATAGGATGTGGGTTCTAATCCTGGCTCTGCCACTAGTCTGCTGTGTGACCTTGGGCAAGTCACTTCACTTCTCTGGGCCTCAGTTACCTCATCTGTAAAATGAGGATTAAGACTGAGTCCCATGTGGGAGAGGGGCTGTGTCAAACCTGATTACCTTATATCTACCCCAGAATTTAGAACAGCCTTTGGCACATAGTAAGCATTTGACAAATACCATAATTATTATTAACTTATTAATTATTATTGCTTAGTACAGTGCTCTGCACACAGTAAGTGCTCAATAAATATGACTGATTAAGCCTTCAGTGAATACTACTGACTGATCGATAACCAGAAGAGAACATTGCTTTGGATGGCTTTGGGGGTAGATCCCCAGGGAGGGAGCTATTCTGGGGCTTGAAAGGGAAAAGGAGGAGGAGTGAAATCGCATTATCCAGAGTCCAAAGAAGTGGGAGGGTGTTTCTCTCCACCGAGGAAAAGGAAATCTAGCTAATACTTCCCAGGTGTCTTCACAGCTGCGCTCAGCTTGAAGCAGGCTGCCAGCAAGACTCAGGTAGCATGTGACCTCGTTAGCATCCCCTCTACCTTCCTGTGAGCTGAGACCCCATCAAGTAGGATGAGGGGGATTGAGGAGCGAGATATCACCCGGATCCGAGGCTCCCTCGTGGGTTCACAGAATCCTTTTCGGGAGGCGGTGACTTTGATAAGAGACCCTCACCCCCGTCCCAACCCCAGTCTTCCTCCCCAGCCAACGTCTAGCCCGGGGAAGTCAGGCTCCTGAGGTTGCCCTCCCCACTCACTTACCCCAGTCGGGATAGTCTTGGTTATTGCAGTAACTTTTCCCTTTGGGTAAGGGGTAGAGATAGTGGCCACAGCTGCAGTTGTGGATCATCTGGTCCTGGAAGCAAGAGCGCAGACAGGCCTGGGGGAGAGAGCGAAGGTACAACTGAAAACTCATGACAAATTCTCATGATGCAACCATTTCCAGGAATCCAGACACCATTTTTTTTTTCCCTGCAGGTTAAGGGGAACGTTTGCGGCTCGTCGTTGAAGACGCCCGGATAGCATTTCTCTGGCAGTTCCCGAGAAAAGCAATTCCCGCTCTGTTGGACTCAACAGGGCCTACCCCTCCGGTTTAGTGAGAAAGATTGACGTCAGCGCTCGGTTTAAAGGCGGCAGGTGACAATTTTTATTCCCGCTTTTGCACAAATGGAATCGTAATGATTCAACGCCACAGTGAGGCAATGCCTTCTTTCCCCTGACCGTCAGATGCAGATTCGATCTTACCGAAACCTGCCGGCCATCCTGGGAGGGAGGGAGGCGGGTCCTATGGGATCTGGGCCAGGGAAACTGAGGCCAATGGAGGTGAATGGACCTGCCGAAGGTCACCGAGCAGGGGCCGGAACCACGGCCTCCTGCCTCTCAGCCCAGGGCTCTCCCCTATAGCTCTGCCATGGGGACAGAGATCCGGAGGGAGCTGTTAATTATCTCATTAAGCCTTTGGAGATTAGGAGCAGAGTGAAGAGGCCACACCAAGGAGGGACTCTCATTTTACCTGGGCTTTGAGCCGGTTGTAGCAACGGCCCCGCCCAGGGAGAACAGCTCTTTAGGGCCAGAGCTCTTTTTCAGGGTGGGAATCACTGCCCATCTTCTCTTTGTCCCTCAGAGGCCGCAGTGAAATGTCCTGTACTCTTCCACCCTCCCAAGGGCTGGGAAGTGTGTGGACAGCACGGAAGTTTGTCAAGACTCTTTCCAGCCCCAAACTCCCTTCACTCACCCCTCTCGTCTTACACCCCTCCCCAGGCAATCAGGGATATTCATCAAGCACCGATTGTAGGGAGAGCACTGTATTAGGCCCTTGGGAAAATACAACAGAGTTGAGAGAAGCAGCGTGGCTCAGTGGAAAGAGCCTGGGTTTTGGAGTCAGAGATCATGGGTTCGAATACTGGCTCTGCCACCTGTCAGCTGTGTGACTGTGGGCAAGTCACTTCACTTCTCTGTGCCTCAATTCCCTCATCTGTATAATGGGGATTAAGACTGTGAGCCCCACGTGGGACAACCTGATTCCCCTGTGTCTACCCCAGCGCTTAGAACTAGTGCTCTGCACATAGTAAGCGCTTAACAAATACCAACATTATTACATTATTATAGATATGATCCCTGCCCGCAAGGGACTTATGGTCTAGAATCTACAGGAAATGTTACTGATTGATGTCCCCAGCTGAGCACTAATGAATGGGACAAGCAAGGGCACTGGGTGTGGGGGGAGGGCATTTGGTTTTGAGGGCTCAGCAGATTGAAGAAGGATTCAATTCTGTCTCCGTAACAGCTAAAAAAAAGCCATAAATCCCTTAAAAGACCAGAATTAGCTCAAGGGAAATGAAGGCTTTCCATGTGACCGGCTCTCTCTTGAGGCAGAGAGAAGGAATGAATTTGTCGTTGGCCCCAGAGGTAAGAGATGATGATGATGATGATGATGATGGTGGTATTTGTTAAGTACTTACTATGTGCCAAGCACTTTTCTAAGCACTGAGGTAGATATTAGGTAATCAGGTTGTCCCACGTGGCGCTCACGGACTTAATCCCCATATTACAGATGAGGTAACTGAGGCACAGAGAAGTTAAGTGACTTGCCCAAAGTCACACAGCTGACAAGTGGGAGAGTTGGGATTAGAACCCACCATCTCTGACTCCCAAGCTCACGTTCTTTCACTAAGCCACGCTGCTTCTCAAAGTGATGACCCAAACAGGTATAAATATGCTCTTGACACTAGATTTTTTTTTAAATGGTATTTGTTAATCGCTTACTATGTACCAGGCACTGTTCTAAACGCTGGGTCAGATATAAGCTAATCAATTTGAGCACAGCCCTTGTCCCACATGGGGCTCATAGTCTTAATCCCCATTTTATAGATGAGGTTAATAATAATGATGTTGGTATTTGTTAAGCGCTTACTATGTGCCGAGCACTGTTCTAAGCGCTGGGGTAGATACAGGGTAATCAGATTGTCCCACGTGAGGCTCACAGTCTTAATCTCCATTTTACAGGTGAGGTAACTGAGGCACCGAGAAGTGAAGTGACTTGCCCAAAGTCACACAGCTGAGAGGTGGAGGAGCTGGGATTAGAACCCATGACCTCTGACTCCTAAACCCGTGCTCTTTCCACTGAGCCATGCTGTACTGAGGCACAGAGAAGTTAAGTGTCTTGTCCAAGGTCACACAGCTGACATGTGGCGGAGCTGCAATTAGAACCCAAGTCCTTTTGGCTCCCAGGCCTGTGCTCTACTAGGCCATGCTGCTTCCCCATGACTTGATGTCACTGCTTCTTCCCTGTTCCATTGGAGACTTGATGCTTTTGGCGTTACTACTATTAATGGCATTTGTTGAGCACTTACTGTGTGCCAAGCACTGTACCAAATGCTGGCGTATATAGAGGAAGACCAGGACGGACACAGGCCCATGCGGGACGGCGGCTGAACACTGTCGATTCAGCCTCAGATTTACATTCCAGGATATTTCATTTTGGATGTTATTTTGGAGCACAGACCCTTCCCTGTAGCATCCTGCCCGCTCCTCCCTCCAGCCACCCCCACCCCAACACACACAAGTGGGAGGATGGGGGGGACTGAGGGAGAGAGTGAAGCAGGAGTTCCTCAGCCTGCCGAAGAAGACACACCATTATTTCCAGGCTGCTTCTTCCTGTCCAAGCCACTGTCATCTCCACAGACCCCTCCTTCCATCCCATTTTTTGCTTGGACCTCTTCCCCTGGAACATCCCCTGGAACACCCACTCCCCGCACCCCCAGGGGGGTTCTTGCTCAGGCAGAACCGGGGCAGACTGAAGCAGCCTCTTGGACTCTGGGCCCTCACTTTGAACAGCTCCACCCAGATTCCTGCAGGAAACTGACACAGCGACCTACAGAAAGAGCCTGAGGGAGCTGAGAAACCCCTCATTCAACGATGGTATTGATTAAGTGATTACTAGGTGAAGAGCACAGTACTATGAGCTTGGGAGACTACAATCCAACAGAATTTGCAGACACGTTCCCTGCCCATAATGAGCTTTCAGTCTAGAGGAAGATGGGGTCACAGCCCCCATGGGGCTGCTGCCTCTTACTCTGCAGAAGCAGGGCAGGGGATGGAAAAACAGGGCGAGCCAGTGGGCTGCATGCTCTGATGAAGGTCGTTTGTCAGGGGCTCAGGGCAGATCAGCAGAAAAGAGTAATCAATGGATTGTTTCGTGTGACTAAGGCCGAAGGGGAAAATAGCATCTTCCATGTTTCCTTGGTCTCAGGAGAGACAGGAACAGAGAGGCAGCGGGTCCTGCACTAGGCACACTGGGGACTGCTCCCCCCAGCCCCTTCCTTGAAGGGCTGCAGTGAGAATAATGAGAGTGATAACTATAATAGTATTTGTTAAGGGTGGGTCTATCGGCCCACCACTTTGCTAAAACATGGGGTAGATACAATTCATTCATATCCGACCCAGTCCCTGACCTACCTGGGGCTCTAAGTAGGAGGGAGATCGGGTACTGAATCCTCATTTTAGAGAAAAGGAACTAAGGTCCAGAGAAGTTAAATGAAGCAGCAAGGCCTAGGGAAGCAGCATGGCTCAATAGACAGAGCACGGGCCTGGGAGTCAAAAGGACATGGGTTCTAGTCCCAGCTCTTGCCAACTGTCTGCTGTGTGACCTTGAGTAAGTCACTTCACTTCTCTGGGCTTCAGTTTCCCCATCTGTAAAATGGGGATTAAGGCTGCACGCCTCATATGGGAGTGGGACTGTGTCCAACCTAATTACCTTGTATCAACCCAAGAGCTCAGAACTGTGCAGGCAGAGAGTATGCACTTCACAAATATCATACCATTAAAAAACTCAGACACAAGGTAAGTGGCTGAATTAGAACCCAGGTCCTCTGACTCTCAAACCTATGTTCTTTCCACTAGGCCATGCTGCTTCTCTAAAAAGCATTTAGGGGAGACAGAATACAGCCCAGAGTGACTTATTCTGGAGTCCCGTTCAAACTGTGGGGAAAAATGGGGGCTCCACTTTTAAAGTCCACTGGAGATTGTTGTTATACACATAGGAAGCCTGGCATAAGGGATTCGGTGATTTTGAAATGAAGTTGCTCCTACCTGCTTTGTGGGTCAGACTTGGACAGATTAGGGGAAGGAATATCCTACATCTCTACTTTTGTGGGACACTTAAAACAGTTGGCTGAAATCCAAACTTTTTGGAGGCTCTTATTTATTAGCATCCTACATGTATGTCTAGAGGCACAAACACAGCTTTTGCTCCCAAGAGTAGGTTTCCTTCTGCTTAATAATAATGTTGGTATTTGTTAAGCGCTTACTATGTGCAGAGCACTGTTCTAAACGCTGGGGTAGTTACAGGGTAATCAGGTTGTCCCACATGAGGCTCACAGTCTTCATCCCCATTTTATAGATGAGGTAACTGAGGCACAGAGAAGTGAGGTGACTTGCCCACAGTCACACAGCTGCCAAGTGGCAGAGCCGGAATTCGAACCCATGACCTCTAACTCGCAAGCCCGGGCTCTTTCCACTGAGCCACGCTGTTTCTCTGCTTACTCAACCCTGAAGTCGGAAAGCCATGAAATGGTATCAAACTGCAGCAGGTAAAATCTGGTTGGACAGAAAGGAAGCACTTTTTTTTACCAATTCTACCACTTATACTATTCCCACTACTACTAATGATGATAATATAATAATAATGCTGATCATCATCACCAATGGCATTTATTGAGTGCTTACTTTGTGCAGAGCACTGTACTAAGTGCTTAGGAGAGTACACTACAACAGAGTTGGTAGCTACATCCCCTGCCCATGATGAGTTTACAGTCTACGTGGCTTAACGGATAGAGCATGGACGTGGGAATCAGAAGGATTTGGGTTCTAATCCCGACTCTGCCACGTGTCTGCTGCGAGACCTTGGGCAAGTCACTTCACTTCTCTGGGCCTCAGTTATCTCATCAGAAAAATGGGGATTAAGACTGTGAGCCCTATGTGGGACAGGGACTGTGTCCAACCCAATTAACTTGTACCTAACCCAGCGTTTAGTACAGTGCCTGGCACGTAGTAAGCGCTTAACAGAAAACAAAGTTATCATTAGTAGAAGTCTAAAGGGGAAGAACGGGGATGATATGATATTATGATAGGTGTTCCTATATGCTAGGAAGAAGGCAGGTACTGAATGTCCCCCCCAGCTGTATGATTCCCTAGGAGCCAGTGAGGTGAATTTGGAGGGGAAGATGATTAGGGAGATCTTCTCACCTCCCATGGCTACGTATTCAGATCCTGTTCCATGATAAGCCAGGGGAAGAAGTGGGGCCTAGAAGCCTCTCCATTCTCTGTCTGCTGGTGCCCCGGTCCTCCCAAGCCTCTATTGGTTTAGGTGCTCAGGACACTGCTGTGAATCCTGGAGGTCCCCCAATCAGCACTGAGAAGTAGCATGACCTAGTGGATAAGGTTTGGGCCTGGGAGTCTGGGGACCCGGGTTCTGCCACTTGCCCGCTGTGGAACCTCCAGAAAATCCCTTCACCTTTATGGCCCTCAGTTTCCTCATCTGTAAAATGATAACTGTATTTGTTAAGCACTTACTATGTGCCAAGCTAGGGTAGATACTAGATAATCTGGTTGGACACAGTCCCTGCCCCACATGGGGCTCACACTCCAAGGGAGAGGGAGACTTGATAATGGGGATTCGATACCTGTCCTCCCTTTTAGACTGTGAGCCTCAAGTGGGATAGGGACTGTGTCTGACCTGATTATCTTGTATCTACAGAACAGTGCTCTGCACATAGTAAGCGCTTAACAAATACCAACATTATTATTAAGAGCCCGTGGTTGGTGCATAGTAAGTGCTTAACAGATATCACTTCCCGATGGTGACGTTCATGTTTGAGACAACAGATTGGACAGGGAGGGAAGGCTTGGGTGAATTGGGGGCGTGGGGAAATAGGAGCTGAGAGGAGCATCACAGGAACAGCCAAGCTATTCTCCGACTGATGACATTTCTGGACTCTCTGACATGATATTTCTGGTACTTTTTCTTACCACCTGTGAGAGACTTATTTGTAACCCCCCAATTCACGATGGAATCAATACTTTTCTCCCTAATCGTAAAGCGAAGTGAATAATCAAAAGCCATCCAAATCTAATCTTTTGGGAGACTCGCTGTATCAAATCTTGAGCGATACGTTCCAGGGTAATAAATGCAATCAAGTCTTTTTTACCTGTATGGAGTAGGAGGTGTTATATTCGCTGTAGAGATTCAGGACAGGGACATCAGATCCGTTGACAGTGCAGTGACTGTAGGGTTCTCCTATCCGTTCCAGCTTATCCTGCAAAAAAACAGGGTTATGGTCTTGCAATTCCTCCTGGCTCCCAAGAGAATCAAAAGTCCCCGTTGGACTTCTCCTCCGAGGCAGGCTGGCGGACAAACAGGAGGGGTTAATCGGCAAGCAAACGTGGTTGGTCAGCGTCTTCTCCCCACCAGGTGGCACACAGATAGTAAAATTAATAAAACTGGGGTTCTTCCTCACTCGCTCGGGATAAAATGTCCCTCCTTCCAGGCGAGCTGGCCAATGGTTCTGGGGGAGGCTGTTTTAAAGTATCCTGCAGCAATGCAGGAAGGGGAGCGAATGCTCCCCTTAGGAAGCAGGATTCCTGGGGTCACCCCTGCTTGGGGGGGTCTGATCCCCCCCCCCAAATCAGAGGCTGGCACACCCAGTCCTTTCTATGGACCAAAGGTGCCAGAGCCCAAGATAGGTGGGCAAAAGCCTACACCCTGGGGGCAGAGAAGCAGTTTGGTCTAGTGGCAAGAGCACGGGCTTAGGAATCAGAGGTTGCGAGTTCTAATCCTGCTCTGCCACGTGTCTGCTGCGTGACCTTGGGCAAGTCACTTCACTTCTCTAGGCCTCAGTTACCTCATCTGTAAAATGGGCATTGAGACTGTGAGCCCCATGTACTCACAATCCAACCTGATTGCTTTGTATCTACCCTGGAGCTTAGAAGAGTGCTTGGCACATAATAAGCGCTTAGCAAATACCATAATAATAATTATTATTATTGTTAGAAAGAGAGACCTCTTCCTGTTATCTCCTTTTGTCTATACCCGGCATTTCTCTCTTCAGAACCCTCTGCTAAATGGGATGAAGAAGAGTCTGTGTGGAGAGGGAAGCGAGCTCGTTGTGGGCAGGGAATGTGTCTGTTTATTGTTATATTGTACTCTCCCAAGCACTTAGTACATTGCTATGCACACAGTAAGCACTCAATAAATAGTGACTGACAATGAATGAGTGCTTTGGGGGGGCAGGGGCTCCCAGCCCCACAGCACTCAAGCTCATATCTATAATTTATTTATTTATATTTATGTCCGTATCCCGGCCCTAAACTTTGAGCTTGTTGTGGGCAGGGAATGTGTCTGTTTATTGTTCTGTTGTGCTCTCCCAAGTGCTTAGTACAGGTAAGCACTCAATAAATACTGACATACTACAAATACTGACTGACTGACTGACTTATTCTCCTGAGCCGAAGGGAGAGCGGCCTCTTCAAGGAACAGAAAATAAAGGGAGAGACAGAAATCAAGCGAAAGTTCGCAGAGAGCAGATGCAAGCGGCTTTACGGAAAGCATTTGGGCAGATAAGTCCTCCGCAAACAAGGCTTCGCCTCTGAGCCGGAGTCCCGCCGGCCGGCTTCGGATCCAGCCGGTTTGGGCTGGCAGCCGGCCCATCAGTTAGCGCCGGGCTTTCTTCCCGGGTCGCTCCGTTGAGCCGGAGGGCGGCCCTCACGTACCACTAGCACCCCGATGGAGGTCTCCGTGCCCGCCATGGCGTAGATGCCCTCGTCCCGGAGGAAGGGGAAGCTCCGCTGCTCGTGCAGCATGAGCCGGGCCCCGGCCGTGGACGTCAGGTAGGGGATGTAGTCTTCTTGGCTGATGTCCAGGATTAACTTCAGGCCTGGTGGGGGGAAATTAACCCCGGCATTAGTGAGGAGACGGGCAAAGTCATCTTCAGCAGCGCACGCATAGCTCCGCTAGTGCTCGCCTTCTCACTGTACCTCCATCTCGCCTATCTCACCACCAACCCCTCCCCGCCATCCTGCCTCTGGCCTGGAACACCCTCGCTCTTCAGATCTTACAGACAATTACTCTCTCCCCATTCAAAGCCCGACTGAAGGCCCATCTCCTCCGAGAGGCCTTCCCCGACTAAGTCCTCCTTCCCTCTACTCCCGCTCCCTTCTGCGCCACTCTGACTTGGTCTCTTTATTCATCCCCACTCCCAGCCCCATGGCTCTTATGTAAATAGCTGTAATTTATTTATGTACTTTAATATCTGTCTCCCCCTGTATCCTGTAAGTTCATTGTGGGCAGGGAATCTGCCTGTTAATTGTTCTATTGTACTCTCCCAAGCGTTTAGTACAGTGGTCTGCACGCAGGATGCTCTCAATAAATACGACTGACTGACTGATTCATGAAAAGAGCACTGGGCCAGGTTTTTATCCTTTCTGTACTTTCTTCACATCTGCAGAATCCACCTAAACTGCCATCATACTGGTCTAAACCCTAGACCTCTGCCTTACCTTTCCCCTCACAGACCTCTATACCTCTAGTCTGCCCCCGTCTAATGCATACTTCACTCTGTTGCCCGGTTCACAGAGAAGCAAATTTGCCAGTGGCGAGAGCACGGGCCTGGGAGTTAGAGAACCTGAGTTCTAATCCTGGCTCCCCCACTTATCTCCTGTGTGACCTTGGACAAATACTCAACTTCTCTGGGCCTCATTTCCTCAGTTGTAAAATGGGGATGAAATATCCATCCTCTCTCTCTCTCTCTCTCTCTCTCTCTCTCTTAGACCGTGAACCCGGCTTGGGACAGAGACCGTGTCTGAGATGATTGTCGCATGCCTACCCCAGTGCTTAGCCCAGGACTGGGCACCTAGTAAGTGCTTAAGAGATACCACAGTTCTTATCATTTGGCCTGTCTGAAAGGGGAGATCAGGAGCCTTGGGAACTAGTCAACACCTGTTGCAAAGTACCTGTGGCCTGATCTGCTGTCGCTGAAGGGATGGAGCAGTGGCCTAGTAGAAAGATCACAGGTCCGGGAGTCAGAGGACCTGGGTTCTAATCTCGGCTTCACCACCTGCCTCCTATGTGACCTTGGGCAAGCAACCTCACTTCTCTGTGCCTCAGTTCCCTCATCTGCAAAATGGGGATTCAATACCTGTTCTCCCTTCTACTCAGATGGTATGTCCCATGTGGACCTGATTACCTCCTATCTACTCCAGTGCTTAGTGCAGTGGTTGGAACATACCTTAACAAATATCACACTATTGTTACGAAGCCAACTTCTCTGGGTGGGCCCAGCAGCGGCCATTACTAGGGCAGCTGGCTCATAACCTTTTTTAAAAAAAAATGGCACTTGTTAAGTGCTTACTATGTGCCAAGCACTGTTCGGAGCACTGGGGTAGATACAAGGTAATCAGGTTGGACACAGTCCCTGTCCCACATGGGGCTCCCAGTCTCAATCCCCATTTTATAGATGAGGTAACCGAGGCCCAGAGAAGTCAATGACTTGCCCAAGATCACGCAGCAGAGCCGGGATTAGAACCAAGGTTCTTTTGACTTCCAGGCCCGTGCTTTATCTACTAGGCCATGCACAGGACTGACGGCTTCACCCGGCCAGGCCAGGCCTGGTCTGAAGAACAGCAGCCTCTCGAAGGCTGAGGCAGTCGAGGCAGGGCTAGACTGTACAAACTCGTGCACATCCTACACCCTCCCACTCCATCCCAGTCCACGTCGCGGAATGGTCTAGGTGGGGGTTTCTTCCTTCCCTAACCTGGTATAAAGTTTGGATGCCCACCGGTTCCCCTCTCCTGTAGGAAACAGGGCTCCGTACACTAATAATCATAACAATAATAACATTTATTAAGCACCTTTATTCGGTATTCATTAAGTGCTTACTATGTATTAAACACTTTTCTAAGCGCTGGGGTAGATTTAAGTGTTTAGTACAGTGCCCAGCACTTAGTAAAGTGCCTGGCACATAATAAGTGCTTAGCAAATACCATAATTATTAGATTATTATTATTTGAATTGTCAGACAAAGTCTATGTCCCACATGAGAAGCAACATGATCTAGTAGAGAGAGCATGGGCCTGGGAGTCAGAAGGTCCTGGGTTCTAATCCCGGCTCTGCGGCTCTGCCTTTAGTCTGCTGCGTGGCCGTGGGCAAGTCATTTAACTTCTCTGGTGTTCTGTTACCTCGTCTGTAAAATGGGGATTAATACTGTGAGCCCCATGAGGGACAGGGACTGTGTCCAACCTGACTACCTTGCATCTTCCCAGTGCTTAGTACAGTGCCTGCTACATACTAAAGTGCTTTAGAAATACCAAAATAAAATGGGGCTCACCATCTAAGTAGGAGGGAGAACAGGAGAACTGAGGCCCAGAGAAGTTAAGTGACTCGCCTAAGGTCGTACAGCAAGCATCTGGCAGAGCTTGGATTAGAACCCAGGCCCTCTGACTCCCAGGTCCATGCTCTTTCCACTAGGCCAAGCTGCTTCTCACTTGGCACTTAAGGTGTGCCAACACTGGGGCTTAGTTTACAGTAATTTGCACACACAGGTGTTCGATAAATGATAAAAACTAATGAATGATACACAACAATGCACAAGCGTGTGCATCGTCTCCACTCCCGCCGCCCCCGGCCCAGCATAATGAGGCTGAGAAACAGACTCCAGGGTTTTGCCTCCTTGTGCAGCACTCTAGCTGGGCTGTCTGTCTTAAAGACCTTCCCCACTTGAGCAAACTGGAAAGGAAGAGCCTTCAGCCCACCTCCCTTGTCCGTTCCCCCCTAACATTTCTTCTTTCCTCTTTAGACTGGCGATTTCCCCATCGCAAACCCCATCGATAGTTTGGTTTCTGCTCCTACTGATGGGGAAGGCCGAGGCTTCACGCTATGACCTTGCCGCTTCTCCTTGAGAAAAATAATCTGGGATTCCTCCACACAAGTGACCGCTGGTCCTCTCTGGGTAGAGGCCGTGCGACTCACCAAATTCAGCCCCGGGATTGGAGGAAGGTAGGGCTTTCTCCTTCATGCCCCAGTTGAAGATGTAGCAGTTGCCATAATCGGGGTGAAATAGTGCAGTGAAATTCCTGAAAGAAAAAAGGACACTAACTGAGGTGTTCTGCTCAAGATGAAGAGGACTCGGGGCTCAGGAAGCCTGTGCCACAGATGGCTTCAGGTAGTTTAGGGAAGACCAAGTAGGTGCTTAGAAGCTGATTAATCAATGAGAAGCAGAATGGCCTAGTGGCAAGAACATGGGCTTGGGAGTCAGAGGTCGTGGGTTCTAATTCTGCCTCCACCATTTGTCTGCTATGTGACCTTAAGCAAGTCACTTAACTTCCCTGTGCCTCAGTTACTTCATCTGTAAAATGGGGATTAAAACTGTGAGCCCCACGTGGGACAACCTGATTCCCCTGTGTCTACCTCAGTGCTTAGAACAGTGCTTGGAACATGGTAAGCACTTAACAAATACCATGATAATTATTATTATTAATCTCTTTGAATACCTGATTTCCATCACTGAGTTTGTTTGGATGGGACTTACGTTTTGCAGAACACTATACTATGCATTTGAGAGTGTAATACGAAAAAGGAGGTGTAGATGATCCCTGCCCACAAGGATCTTATAGAGTAGAGGGGGAAACAGACATAATAATAATAATAATAGTACTTGTTAAGCACTTACTGTCAAGCACTATTCTAAGCACTGGGGTAGATATGTTGGGCAGGTCGGCCATGGTCCCTGTCCCACAAAGGGCTCACACTCTTAATCCCCATTTTACAGATGAAGCGTACATTTTACAAGAAAAATGAAGTGACTTGTCCAAGGTCACACAGCAGATGGGTAGCGGAGCTGGGATAAGAACCCACGGCTTCTGACTCCGAGGCCAACGCTCTATCCACTAAGCCACAGTGCTTCTCATTCATTAAAATCAATTACAGAGGGATGTGTACGTAAGGGCTGTGGGGCTGGGGGAGGGTGAATATCAAAATGTCTAAGGGGAACAGACCCAAGTAAATAGGTGATGCAGGAGGGAGGGCTAAGACAGGTGTGAGAGCTTAGTCAGGGAAGGGCTCTTGGAGGAGGCGTGATTTGAATAGGGCTTTGAAGATGGGGAGAGTGATGATCTGTCAAATATGAAGGGGGAGGGATTTTCAACCGGAGGCAGGATGTAGGCAAGGGGTCACGGTGAGTAATGAGAAGTGGCATGACCTAGTGGAAAGAACACAGGTCTGGGAGTCACAGGACTTGAGTTCTAATTCCTGGTCTGCCAATTACTTGCCATGTGCCCTTGGGCAAGTGACTTAACTTCTCTGGGTCTCAATTTCTTCTACTGTAAAATGGGGATTCAATATCTGTTCTCCTTCCTCCTTTGACAGTGAGCCCCATGGGGGACAGGGACTGTGTCCAAACTGATTACTGTGTACCTACCTCAGTGCTTAAAACAGTTCTTTACAAGAAATGAGCACTTAACACCATAATAGCAAAAATAAACGAAGATGAGATCGAGGTACAGTGAGAAGGTTGGTGATGGAGGGTGAAGTGTGCGGGTAGTAGGAGATCAACGAGGTAAGATAGGTAGGGAAGATGCAGGAGATCATTTAATTCAAGCCCCGGCCTTAAGGAACACCTGTGGCTAAATCATCCCAGAGAGATGGTTGTCCACATTTGCTTTATCAACCTTCCAAGAGGGAGATGCCTCAGTCTCCTTAGGTAACGCATTTCGGTGCTTCACAGCCACTAGAGCCAGAAAATCCTTAACAGTGTCCAAAATATCCTTCCTGCTGGAGTTTTAAACCCCTAGTGACTACAGCCTCAGGATCACCACGCCAGAGAGCAGAGAAAATAAATAGTTCCGATTGCATTTGTCAAGTGCTTATTGTGTGCCAGCTACTGAACTAAGCTCTAAGGGTAGGTACTAGTTAATCAGGTTGGACACAGTCTCTCTCCCACAAGGGGCTCACAGTTTTAATCCCCATTTTACAGATGAGGTAACTGAGGCCCAGAGAAGTGAAGTGACTCACCCAAGGTCCCACAGCAGACAAGTGGTGGAGCCAGGATAAGAATCCATGTCCTCTGACGTCCAGGCCCGTGCACTTTCCACTAGGTCAAGCTGCTTGTCTGCTACAAAACTCCCACCTCTTTCCTCAAGATTTAGTCTCCAACCGGTCCCTCTTCACACACCGACCCTCCGTGGCTCGTATTTTCTCTCCAGATGGACGCTGTCTCTGACTGCCATTGCTGACCCGGCCGAAAGCCGCTGGGCCCTGTGTGGGGAACGGGGCCGGACTGGAGAAGCAATATGGCACAGTGGATAGAGCACAGTCCTGGGAGTCAGAGGACCTGGGCTGTAATCCTGGCTCCACCGCTGCTGTGCGACCTTGAGCAAGTCACTTCAGCTGTCTAATCTGATTTACTTGTAGCTACTCCAGTGCTTGGAACAGCGTTTGGCCCATAGTAAGTGCTTAACGAATACCATAATCATTATTATTATAAGGGCAACAGGAGCATAAGGACTGGAGAGAGGGAATCCAAGCCAACGGAGTGACCCTTTAAGGGCTGATCTGGGGCCAATCAGTCTTCTCCCCTTCCACGAGGATAGAGCCTGGGAGTCGGAAGGACCTGAGTTCTAATCCCGGATCCTCCACTTGTCTGCTGCGTGACCTTGGGCAAGTCACTTCACTTCTCTGGATGCTCAGTTCCCTTTTCTGGAAAATGGAGATTAAGTTCCATGTGGGACAGGGACCGTGTTCAACCCGATTGGCTTGATCCAACCCAACACTTAGTACAGTGCCTGGGACATAGTAAGCACTTATCAAATGCTACTATTATTATCATCATCATGACTCATACTGGGCTTTCCTCATCAACCACCCCATGGGAACGGGGCTGAAGCTGGCAGAGAGAGAGAGAAAGAGAGAGAGAATGGGTGTGTGTGTATATGTTTGTGTATCAGCGGGCAGTCAAGTGGGGACCTGGAGAGAGGGCCGGTGAATTCCCACAGGACTCACTTGCCCGCTTGGCATGCAGTGCCCCTGCCCTGCCCTGGGGCCCCAGCCCAAAGTCCCTCTCGAAGGCTGGGATGTCAAGCATGAGGTCTCTGCACCTGGGGAACTGTGTGAGGTGGGAAAACAAACCAAGGCCCTGCTCTTGGTGGGGAAGACAAACTCTCTGGGCGTTCTGAGTCTCGCAGGTACACCTTGTTCCCAGCAGCACCCGGGACCATAGAGATAGGATTTTACAGGACAATCTAATTGAGAACAAACCCACACCACCTCCTGCCTGGAAGGAGCGGAGTTTACTGCCCTCGTGGGTAAATACAAACTATTTGTTTATTGATAATGTTCCATCTGGGAGCAAAGGCAGCCAAGGGAGGGTGCTCTCTCTGATCCGGCTGATGGCCTCGTGCCTTGAAGCCCGCGACAAAAAGCCACCGGAGGAGAAATCGGCACAGCTAGGAAGAAAACGCGCCTTCTCCTAGGTGGATTAACAAAATGTCCACGCAGGTGTTTGTTTAAGAACAGTTCTCTGGTTGCCCAAGACAATCAACAGAAATACTTCCGGGGAAGCGGGGCAGGTTGCGGGGTCTTGGAAGGTGAAATGCAGAAGCCCCCGAGTGGGCGGAGGGAAAGACAGAAAGGGAAATCCACACAAATCAGAGCCAAATCCCGAGTGGGGCACTTGTTGGCCACCAGAAACCTTTCCAGCATGAATCATCGATCTCTGCCTTCTGATGATATCCCTTCCTTCTTACTTTCTTTCCTTCCTTCCCTCCTTCCTTCATGTAAAGCTCAATTAAAAACTGGCCTCCTCCACGAAGCCAGTCCACGTTAGTTCCACCTGACTCCCGACATTCCAATCTCTCCAGTAACCTTCAGCTCTTAAGACGATCTTGGAACAAAATGTTCATGAGTTCCGTCATTGGTGAGCCAGTGTCATTTACGCGTGTGCATTTCCTTCACCTGTGTTTAGCTGCCGCTCCTTGCACTGATCCGTACTTAGGTTTGGCTTTTTGTATTGTATTTTCCCACTAGATTGTAGGTTTCTAGGAGCAGTGATGCTCCTTATTTCTTCTTCTTGAATGACCCACTCTTGGCTTAGACCTGTGCCCAGTTTCATCCGTCTAAATTCTTTAAATCTTGTCTCTTCTCCTGCCTTTAATAAAGCACTCAGCACAGAGTGCAGTAGAGCTCAATAAGTGGCAGTGACTGGCTGGGTTGCTGACTATTGTTGTTGTCCCTTCTGTCCCTTTCCAGTTGGGGAAGGAAATTAAAACAAGGAGTAGTGGAATCAATCAATCAATCAATCAATCAATGGTATTTATTGAGTGCTTACCATGTGCAGAACACTGTACTAAGGGCTTGGGGGAGTAAAATGCAAATGAGTTGGTAGATACTTTCCCTGCCCACTGTGAGCTTACAGTCCAGAGGGGGAGCGCATGGATCTGGGAGCCCAGCATCCTGGGTTATTATTACTGATACTGATAATAATGATAGTAATAATAATAGTGATAACATTTGTGGCATTTCTTAAGCATTTACTATTTGCCAAGCACTGTATTAAGTGCCGGCATTGATACAAGGTAATCGGGTCAGACACAGTTCCTGTGCCACATGGGGCACCCTGTCCATGTAGGAGGGAGAATAAGTTTTGAATCCCCATTTTACAGATGAGGAAACTGAGGCCAGAGAAGTTAAGTGACTTGCCCAAGCTCACACAGCAGGCAAGTGGCAGGGTTGGGATTAGAACCCAGGTCTTCTGCCTCCCAGGCCTGGGCTCTTTCTATTAGGCCACCCTCAGTTCTGCCGCTGGCCTGGTATGTGACCTTAGGTAAGTCACTTAAACTTTCTTTGCCTTTTTAGTTATCAGTAAGATCAAGCACTGATATTTTTTGAGCTCTTAGTGTGTCTAGACTTTAAGGTCGTCTCTAAACTGTAAGCTCGCAGTGGGTAGGGAATGTGTCTGTGGCTTTGTGGGAAAAGCATGGGCCTGGGAGACAGAGGACATTGATTCTAATCCTGGCTCCACCCCTTGTCTGCTGTGTGACCTGGGGCAAGTTACTTAACTTCTCTGTGTCTCAGTTTCCTCATCTGCAAAATGAGGATTGAATAATTATTCTCTCTCTCCCTTAGACTGAGCGCTCCATATGAGATTTGAACTGAAGCTGTCTGATAGTAATAATAATAATAATGTTGGTATTTGTTAAGCGCTTACTATGTGTAGAGCACTGTTCTAAGTGCTGGGGTAGATACAGGGTAATCAGGTTATCCCACGTGAGGCTCACAGTCTTCATCCCCATTTTACAGATGAGGTAACTGAGGCACAGAGAAATTAAGTGACTTGCCCACAGTCACACAGATGACGAGTGGCAGAGCCGGGATTCAAACCCATGACCTCTGACTCCCAAGCCCGTGCTCTTTCCACTGAGCTACCCTGCTTCTCTGTAGTACTGTAGATATAGTACTGTATCTACCCCAGCACAGGACCCATAGAAAGGACTTAATGCTTGGCACGTAATAAGTGTTTAACAAATACCATAAAACCAAGTACTGCACTGAGCACCGGTGTAGGTCGTGTATAATCAGGTAAGGGTCTGGGCCTTAACAGTGCTCAGTTCTATCAGCAGGGATCATGCTGCCAACTCTACTGCATTCGGGGTCACATTCTCTCCCAACGTTCAAGTTGGGTGGGAGGTGTGATGGGAAATCTGCCACTCCGCTGTTGGACTGGAAAAATCCAGCCGTCAAGATGAGGTGGCTGTTGGCGGGGTCGAAGGTCGGATTAACCTCCTCCGCCCAGCAGGCCGGCAGATTCCCAGGATGCCAGGCTACTGAGTGGCATTTCCAAGGGTTGGGCTTTGGGGAATTGGTGCCATATTGAGTGATGTCACTGAGGACTAGACTGAGAGGGTGGCCAGAGGTCCTGAGGTCCCAGCACCTTTTAGGAATAAGAGCCGAAGTAGAGTCTGCCCCTCAGACCCCAGGGAAAATGCCTTAAGGCTCCCCGGGAAAGTCTGACCTGGGCTAGGTGACCACACGGAGCCCTTCCCGACCCTTCTGAAATCTCACTTTCTTCCTGGAGGCCTTCCCCATTTCATCTCTTTGTTCGGTGAACTGTGAACAGTAGGCACTCAATAAATACTATTAACTGCTGGGGGGTTGCGATATCAGGACATCTCAGCACTTCTCCGGGGCTGGATTGGCCCAGGGAAAAGCCCTCGGTGCCCAGGCAATGGGTGTGTGGAGACGGGGCAGGGGTGGCAGCAGGGCTGGGGTCACGCAGTGCTTTCTTTGGCCAACCCTGGGCTCAGGATAGTTCCCCATTGGGATTCATTCATTCAATAAATTCATTCTTCAATTCATTTGTTCAATAAACAGACCCATTCCCTGCCCACAGTGAGCTTCCAGTCTAGAGGGGATGTCGTGGTGTTGGCGGCAGCAGTTCTGGAGTAATTTAGATGAAACCAGAGCCCCCCGGCCCCCCCACCAAGAATTCCCTTATCCCTTGAGGTCCTCTCTATTTCTTCCAACAGCTACCTCCACCACTGGACTCAGTGGATTGAAGCATCTTTCTCATAGCTGTACGGGCAGGGAACGAGTCTGCTAATTCTGTTGTGTTGTACTTTCCCGAGCGCTTAGAACAACGCTCTGCACGGAGTAAGCGCTCAATAAATGCCACTCGTTGGCCGATAGCCAAGTAGAATAGCCCCAGAACACAGATTCCAAAGAAATCTGAACAAGAAGGCAAAGGAGACAAATTATTATGTTGGGTCTATAATATTTGAGATCTGGGTCCGGGGCCCGGTGCTACTTTTCACAGAATCCCACCCCACTCAAGGGACGGTCCTTTCCCACCTTCAAAGCCCTCCAGGAAGCATTTCCCAACTAATTCCCACTTCCCTGGCCATGGCAAGACAACAGCTGCCTTTAGTCGGTAAGTTCCTTGCGGGCAGAATTCATGTCTACCAGTCCTATTCATTCATTCAGTTAAATTTATTGAGGACTTACTGTGTGCATAGCACTGTACTAAGTGCTTGGGACAGTACAACATAACAACAGACACATTCCTACCCACAACAAGCTCACAGTCTAGAGGGAGAGACAGGCATTAATATAAATAAGTAGATTAAATAAATCAATCAATCACAGAGTTGTACATAATATACGATGTATATATCTGTAATTTATTATATTGTATTATTCATTATATTATATTATATATATATACTATTATATATTGTATAATATAGTATACATACTATACTAGTATAGTATAGTAATAGTATATATACTATTATATACTATATATATATTGAATTAATTGAATTGAATTGTATTCGCTCAAGCTCTTAGGATACTGCTCTTCACCCCGTAAGCGCTCAATAGATATCTTTGATTGATTAACACTTGGGTGTATAGGCCAATTATTTATTCGTTTTTTGCTGGCTTCCATTTATAATGATGGTATCTCTATTCTCACGCTTGTTCCTACGGAAAGCAGGGTGTCTGCCTATTTCCCCCATTGAGCTGGGGCCATTTTTTAGTTTTACTGAAGGTCCTCAAGCACCTAGTACAGTGCTCTTCACACAGCAGGTGCTCAATAAATACTATTGATGACAATCCTGTGGGTTCTACCTTCACAACATTGCTAAAATCTGTGCTTTCCTCTCCATGCAAACTGCTACTATACTGATCCGTGCACTTATCCTTTCCCACCTGGATTACTGCATCAGCCTCTTCACTGACCTCCCTGCTTCCCGTCTTTCCCCATTCTAGTACATACTTCACTCTGCAGCCTGGGATCTTTTTTCTAAAAATCCTTAAGTTCATATCTCCCCACTCAGAAGATCTCCAATGGTTGCCCATCCATCTCTGCGTTAAACAGAAACTCCTTACCATTGAATTTAAAACACTCAATCACCTTGTCCCCTCCTATCTTACCTCGCTGATTTCCTATTACAACCTAGCATCCTTTACTTGGTTTCTCTAACACAAACCTCCTCAACGTATCTTGATCTCACCTAACTCACCACCGACTCCTTGCCCAAGTTCCTCTCTGACCTGGAACTCCCTCCCCCTTCATATTTGGCAGACCACTACTCACCTTACCTTCAAAGTCTTATATATTTTTAAATGGTATTTGTTAAGTGCTTACTCTGGGCCGGGCACTGTACTAAGTGCCGGGGTAGAGACAAGCTAATTAGGTTGGACACAGTCTATAGCCCACACAGGACTCACAATCAATCCCTACTTTCCAGATGAGGTAACTGAGGCACAGAGAAGTTCAGTGTCTTACCCAAGGATACCCAGCAGACAAGTGATGGATCTGGGATTAGAATCCAGGTCCTTCTGACTCCCGGGCCCATGCTCCATCCATTAGACCATAATTGTGGTATTTGTTAAGCACTTACTATGTGCCAAACACTTTTCTAAGCGCTGGGGTAAATACACGGTAATCAGGTTGTCCCATGTGCGGCTCACAGTCTTAATCCCCATTTTACAGATCAGGTAACTGAGGCACAGAGAAGTTATGCGACTTGCCCAAAGTCACACAGCTGACAAGTAGGGGAGCTGGGATTAGAACCGACCTCTGACTCCCAAGCTCGTGCTCTTTCCACTAAGCCACCCTCTCCCTTCTGTGTCACCCTCGCACTTGGATTTGTACTCTTTAAGCAATTGATATTCACTCCACCCTCAGCCCCACAGCACTTCTGGACAAATCCATAATTTGTTTATATTTATGTCTGCCTCCTTTTCTAGATTATAAACTCTGTATGGGCAGGGATGGCAGCTACCAACTCTGTTGTATTGTATTCTCCCGACAATTAGTATAGTGCTCTGCCCACAGTAAATGCTCAATAATTACCATTGATTGGTTGATGATGATGATATCAGTGAGAGCACTGACAAAAGGCCATCAGTATTACCTGGAACCATTAGATCTCACTTTCACCCTCTTTGGGTTTCCAGGAACAAACAGAGAAAACAGGGGGGAAGGAGAGGGAAATGTACAAACCTGAAATTGCAGGGCTCTGCCCCAAACAGGCATGCCAGAATCATCTTGTTTGCCTGGAAACCCATGTCAATCCTCTCCTGGAGGGGCACCTGAGAGAGAATGCTGGTAGAGTGAAGGATATACCACTCCGTCACTGCCTGGGTGGCGCTGGTGAAGTTGCGATAGGAACACTCGCTGCTGTTGTTTCTGCACTGCAGACACAGAGAGAATAGAATGAGGGGACAGACGATCGGCCAAGATTTTCCACCCATTCATTTAGCTCAGCAACATTTCACCCTTTCCTCGGTTCAGAGGTCCTGGATTAGGATTAGAACTCAAGTCTTCTGACTCACAGTACCGTGTTCTTTCTACTAGGCTACACTGCTCCGATCCGAGATAACTGGGCCAGACGCTGAGATACACATCCTTTTGAGCAAGCTTTCATATAGCCTCAACTTTAATATATTCCCCCTGTAGGAACCAACATTATGGCTTCCTTGCTGGCCTATCTCATATTATCCTGAGAGAGGGTTACTTCATCATATCCCCAGTGAGAAGGCTCAAGTCATATATGGACTATACCTAAGGTCAATGGGAAAACCTGGGGAGATAATTCAGGGATACTGACTTCCCAAATTCATCTCCCACTCCTAAACCAGGAGGGAGAAGGTGGGAAGAGTAGGTTCAGCTCCTCAGGAATTGGGGCAATTCCCTCTGGAAGGGATATCAGGATACTAGAGGAAAGCACAGCATGACCTAGTGGAAAGAGCACAGGTCTGGGAGTCAGAGGACCTTGGTTCTAATCCCAGCTCCACCACTTCCCTGCCGTGTGACTTTCGGAAAGTCATTTGATTTCTCTCTGCCTCAGTGGTCAGGGAATGTCTCTGTTATATTGTTATATTGAACTCTCAAGCACTTAGTACAGTGCTCTCCACAAAGTAAGTACTCAATAAATATGATTGACCGACTGTCTTCAACTGTAAAATGGGGATTCAAAACTGATTCTCCCACCTACTTAGACTTTGCACCCCATGTGGGACAGGGACTGTATCTGGTCTGATTGACTTGTCTCTTTTGTTACGGTATTCTTAAGCGCTTACTACGTGGCAGGCACCGTTCTAAGTGTTGAACAGTGTCCGGCACAGAGTATCTACTCCATTGCTTCGAATAGTGCTTGACACATAGGGAGTGCTTATTAAATACCAAAATTATTATTATTATTAATTCAGTCAATCACGTTTATTGAGCACTTACTGCGTGCAGAGCACTGTACTCAGCCCTTTTTATGCCAGTTCATAGCCCAGGCTGGGGAGGGGAAAACCCAAACTTGGTATAACAGAGAAGCTCATTTTTCATACCAATACAACTTTGCAAATAAATAGGAAAGTGACCAGCCTGCCTTCCGCTGGATATTCCTTTCCACTCTCCTGGCCCAATTTCATTCCTCCTCTGGGACCAAGGGGAGTTTGGAGAGTGAGGGAGGATGCTGGCTATGGGCAGAAAACCCCCAGCTGGCCACTTACCAGTTTCATGGCCACTTTGCACTTCTGGGCATTGCAGGTCTCATTTGAGGTTGGGTGGATGGACTCGGAGTTGTTGTGGCCGTCGCCGAAGATGTCCAGGATGACGGGTTTCTGGGGGTCTCGCTCGTCGATCACCACCAGGGGAGTGTGGTTCCAGATGGTGAGGTTCAGATTCTGAGTGTTGTTGGAGCTGCCCAGGCCGGCACCCGCCTCCGGTGTCAGGATCCTCTGCAGCGCCACCTCCATTAAATCATCCAGGTCTTTTAGCAGATGCTTCACTTTGGAGTACCTGTGGTCCAGATGGACAGGGCTTGTAAGGGTGGCCATGGCAACAGTAGGCCTTCCTCTTCCTGGCCTAGGGAGAGACTCTGTGGGAAGCCAGTCAATCGTATTTACTGAGCACTGACTGCGTGCTGAGCGCTGTTCTAAGCACTTGGGAGAGTACGATATAACAATAGAACAGACATATTCCCTGTCCACAGTGAGTTCACATGGGAATGGACCCCAGATCCCAGGTCAGATCAGCATTCCCAGGACTGCCATAGATCACTGGAAGAAGCAGCATGGCCTAGTGGAAAGTGCACGGGGCCGGGAGTCAGAGGACCTGGGTTCTAATCCCAGCTCTCTGCCACTTGTCTGCTGTGTGACCTTGGACAAATACTTAATTTCTCTGTGTTTGCTACCTCATCTGTAAAATGAGAATTAAGATTGAGCCCCACATGAGACATGGACTTTGTCCAACCTGATCAGCTTGTACCTATCCCAGCTCTTAGTACGGTGCCTGGCACCTAGTAAGTGCTTAGCAAATACTATTAAAAAATCAGTGGAATTCCTCAGAATCATTCTTTTTTGGCCCACAACTCGGTGGCTGGGTTTCATCCAGGCCAGTGTCTAGATCCGTGGGGCTAAATTCACTGTGGGCAGGGAATGGGTCTCTTGTACTGTACAGTAGAAGCAGCATGGCTTAGTGGAAAGAGCACAGGCTTGGGAGTCAGAGGTCATGGGTTCTAATCCCAGCTCTGCCACTTGTCTGCTGTGTGATCTTGGGCAAGCCGCTTAACTTTTCTGTGCTTTAGTTACCTCGTCTGTAAAATGGGGATTAAAACCGTGAGCCCCACGTGGGACAACCTGATGACCTCGTATCTACCCCAGTGCTTAGAACAGTGCTCGGCAATTATTATTATTACAGTATAGTACAGTGCTAGGTGCTTAGTACAGTGCTAAGCGCTTAGTACAGTGCTTTGCAAAAGTAGGCATACGATAAATACAATTGAAATACAATTGAATGAGTATTGTCGGGTGGTCCTCTCCCGAGCGCTTAGTTCAGGGCTCTGCAAACAGTAAGCGCTCAATAATTACGACCGATTGACCGATTGATCCCCAACACCGTCCCCCAAGGCCAGACAGGGACCCTCCCACTTCCGGACAAACCCCTGGGGCCAGCCGACAGCCCCCCAGCTTCCCGGCCTTCCGGAGCCTTACCGGAAAGGGCTGGAATTGCAGATGGTGACCGCCGGGAAGTCCATCGTCTTGAAGCCGATGGAGAGGGACACGCTGACCTTCCAGCTGAGGTAGGTCTGGATGAAGAGACCCCACTCCCAGAAGACCACGCAGGCGAACACCAGGGTGAGCACGAACCACATGACCTTCTTCTTGGGCCCTTCGCAGATGATGCGCTTGGGCCCGTGGGTGTTCGTGTTGTCGCAGTACCAGACCAGCAGCTCCTTGTATGTGTAGCCCGGACCCTTCTGCAGGCGGTGAAGGCATTTCACCAGATACTTCTTCACGTTCATGTCTGCCGCCTAACCCAGAGACAACAGAGGAGTGAAGGGAAAATCAAAACACGTCTCGGGGGTGTCCCTCGTCACTGTGAGTCAGCTCCCACCTTCCCTGCCTTCCCCTAGTCTGGGTTTTACGGTGGTGGTCGTATTTGTGGTGGTATTTACTTAGCGCTTACTATGTGCCAGGTACAATACTAAGCGCTGGGGTAGATACAAGTTGATCAAGTCAGACACAGTTCCCCTCCCAAGTCACGGTCTCGATCCCCATTTTAAAGATGAGGTAACTGAGGCCCAGAGAAGTGAAGTGCCTTGCCCAAGGTCATACAGCAGACAGGTGGCAGAACTGGAATCAGAACCCATGACCTTCTGACTCCCAGGTCCGTGCTCTATCTACTATGCCACG
This sequence comes from Ornithorhynchus anatinus, assembly GCF_004115215.2. Lineage (NCBI taxonomy): Eukaryota > Metazoa > Chordata > Mammalia > Monotremata > Ornithorhynchidae > Ornithorhynchus > Ornithorhynchus anatinus. Next base: position 30,733,147 of record NC_041729.1, on the reverse strand, counting down.
CTGCTTCTCACGGTCTTACGTCTGTTGGATGTTCAGCCTGCTGGCTGGATTTCCCAGCACCAGAAAGGATCTCTTGAGTGTTTACTGTGTGTGCACAGCACTATTCTAGGTGCTTGGAATAGTGCCTAGTGGAGATGGCGTGGGCCTGGTAATCAGAAGGACCTGGGTTCTAACCCTGGCTCTGTCACATGTCTGCTGTGTGACCCTGGGCAGGTCACTTCACTTCTCTGTGCCTCAATTATCTCATCTGTAAAAGGGGATAAAGACCGTGAGTCTCATGTGGGACAGGGACTGTGTCCAACGTGATTACGTTGTATCTATACCCGCACCCAGTACAGAGTCTGGCACATAGTAAGCACTTAACAAATACCACAATTATTATTATTATCATTACAGTAGAAGTGTGATGAGCAATAATAATAACAATAACAATAATAAAAATCGTGGTATTTGTTAAGCACTTGCTATGTGCCAAGCACTACACCATGCCCTGGGGTAGAAACAATATCAGTAGTTCCCACATGAGGCTCATATTCTAAGTAGAAGTGAGTAGGATTTAATCCCCATTTTACAGATGAGGTAACGGAGGCACATAGAAGTTAAGTGACTTGCCCAAGGTCACATAGCAGGCATGTGGCAGAAGCAGGATTAGAAACAAGGTCCTCTGATTCCCAAGCTGGCTCTCTTCCTACTAGACTATTCTGCTTCTAATCACTTAATGAGTAGGATTTTTGGAGTCCTTCCTCTGTAGAAAGCACTGTGCTAAGCATTTGGGAGAGTACAGTAGAGTTAGTAGGCATGCTCACTCTCCTCAAGCCACTTGGAGTCTAAGGGCTTCCTGGTCTGCTGCTTGTTTCCTCTAGACTATAAGCTTGTTGTGAACAGGGAATATGTCTACCAACTATGTTGTGTGGTACTCTCCCAAGTGCTTAGTACAGTGGTCTGCACACAGTAAGTGCTCAATACATACCACCGACTGACCGATTAATGGATTGGACTTCCTGTCCAAGTTTCGGATGCCATTAATCAATCGAGCCACGCTCCTTCTCCCTCCCTGCGGTATCACCTGTGCACTCGAGTCGGTACCCCCGTTTTACAGATGAGGTGACCGAGGCCCAGTGAAGTGACTTGCCCAGGGTTATACAGCAGACAAGTGGCAGAGCTGGGATTAGAACCTATGACCTTCTGACTCCCAGGCCCATGCTCTATCCACTACGCCGTGCTGTCCCACATGGAGCTCTCAATCTAAGTAGGAGGGAAAACAAATATTGAATCCCAATTTTACAGATGAGGAAACTGAGGCACAGAGAAGTTTACTGACGTGCCCAAGGTCACACAGCAGACAAGTGGTGGAGCCGGGGTTAGACCTCAGGTCCTTTAACTCCCAGGCTGGTGTTCTTTCCCCTTCCAGTTTGTAAAGATACTTGGCAGGTCCCTGAGGTAACAGCAGTAGATCTTGGAAGAGGAAAGAGGAAATAGATCAGTGCTTTGGATCAATGCCTCCAGGCTGTAAATTCATTGTGGGGAGGGAATGTGTCTACCAACTCTGTCATACTATACTCCCCCAAGTGCTTAGTACAATGCTCTGCATATTGTAATTGCTCAATACATATGATTGAATGATTGCTTTATATACTAAATTGATATTTTGTTTCTATAAAGTCAGGGTTTTAACCAAGAGCTGCCTGGGGATAGACAATAATCAAGAGTATTTGTTAAGCGCTTACTATGTGCAGAGCACTGTTCTAAGCGCTGGGGTAGATACAGGGTAATCAGATTGCCCCACGTGAGGCTCACAGTCTTAATCCCCATTTTACAGATGAGGTAAGTGAGGCATAGAGAAGTTAAGTGACTTGCCCACAGTCACACAGCTGACAGGTGGCAGAGCCGGGATTCGAACCCATGACCGCTGACTCCCAAGCCCGTGCTCTTTCGACTGAGCCACGCTGCTTCCCTATAAGCAATATACAATATAATACAAAACATATACAATATATACACTATATATACAATATGTAATATAATAATAATAATAATAATAATATAAGCAATATTCCCAATAAGCAAAACATCATCTGTTGGCAGTGGTAAAAGTTGGACCAGGGACCCAGATTTCCTTGGGGTTCAACAATTTGGGAAGGGGGATTGTGGGCATTTGATAATAAGTACAGTACTTGTTAAACACCTATGTGCCAAACACTGTTTTAAGCACTGGGGAGGAACAAGTTACTCTGGTTGGACACATTCCCTGTCCCACATGGGGTTTATAGTCTCAAATTCAATTATCCTAATGTATTTTATTTTGGAGCAGTTAGGAATCCCAGGACAAGCTGAAAAAGACTTGGGGAAGGACAGGTATGATTACACACTGATGACCCTTCAATAAGCACTACTGATTAATTGATTGATGACTACGCATATAAGTCTGGGTCATAAAGAGGTGTGAGTTTCCACTTATGGGCTTTGTGATGTAAAATAACCCCACCTTTGACTTATGCAGACCATTTCTTCATGGAGCTCAGACACCTTCATGGGAATGATCTCACCTTTGGGAGGGAGGAAAGTAGGGAAATAATTGCCCCCCAACCTACAGATGAGGAAACAGGAAGGTGAGGTGGCATGCCCAAGTTCTCTGGGAGTAGCAGGGCCGGCTCTGGAAATGGAACCCAGGACTTCAATCTTGAGGCTCCACTGCCTCTCCGGTACCACTGAGAGATGTGAGAACAGGACAGTAACTCCTGACAGTGGTCTTTAATCAGGCTAAACTGTGGGTTTAGCTTCCTCCAGCCCCAGTTGGAGGAGGATTTATTCAGTCATATTTATTGAGTACTTACCGTGTGCGGATCACTTGGACTAAGCGCTCGGGAGAATACAATATAACAATAAACAGACACATTCCTGGCCCACTAAGAGCTTACGGTCTAGAGACGAACTCTAGTGGAAGTCTACTAAAACTGGAAGCCCGGTGTGGGTAGGGATCGTCTCTACTGCTGAACTGTACTTTCCAAGCACTTAGTACAGTGCTTTGCACACAATAAGTGCTCAATAAATACGATTGAATGAATGAAAGAACAGGTACAAGTTAATTAGGTTGGACACAGTCCCTGTCCCACATGACGCGCACAGTCTAAGTAGGAAGGAGAACGAGTAGCCCCATTTTACAGTTGAGGAAACGGAGGCACAGAGAAGTTAAGGGACTTGCCCAAGGTCACTCACCAGGATTAGAACCCAGGTCCTTCTGATTCCCAGACCTGTGAAGCTGTTTCTCAAGCTCCAGAGAAGCTAAAGACGCTGAGAGCGGCCATTATCAGAGCTCTGTGTTGTGCCAGGCTATCAGATGTGGTTGACATGCAGAAGACTGTGAGGGCCTATAAGGCAGAATCTACTATCCGGGGACTAATGTTTGAAGGATACCAATATCCGAGAAGTGAATGAATCCCCTCCCCCAATAATGAGGTTGGCTTGACCATCTTGGAAGAGGGCTGCTTTGTCCTGGACTTGGAGTGAGTGATGGCTGGCTTGTCCCTGAGCCTGGGGAAGGAACCCTACCATCCTCCACAGGGTGGCCACTGGACCTCATGTCCAGTGCTTAGAACAGTGCTTTGCACACGGTAAGCGCTTAACAAATACCATCATTATTAGTACTCACTTCTCATCCAGCTCACCAGGCTCTTACCCTTACTTGATTCAATTCATTCAGTCGAATTTGTTGAGCACTAACTGTGTACGGAGCACTGTACTAGGCTCTTGGGAGAGTACACTATAACAATAAACAGACATATTCCCTGCCCACAATGAGTTTAAAGCCTAGATGGGGAGGCAGACATTAATATAAATACCTAAATACATTTAGGCCATGAGCAAGATAGGCTGGACACAGTCCCTGTCACTCATCAAACTCATGGCCTAAATATAGAGGAGAACGGGTAGTTAATCCCTCTTTTACAGATGGAGAAACTGAAGCACAGAGAAGTAAATGACTTGTCCAAGGTCACACAGACAGCAAGTGGCTGAGCTGGAATTAGAATGCAAGTCCTCTGACTCTCAGGCCTATGTCCTTTCCAGTAGTCCATGCTGTTTGCCCTACTCCCTAACACCTTTCAGATCATATCTGAACTCCTTGGGCAAATCACCAGCGCTTAATACAGTGTTTGGCACGCGGTAAGTGCTTAACAAATACCGTAATAATTATGATTAAAAGTTTAAGTGCCCCAATTTAAATTCCTTCAGAAACTTCCTTCTCCCCTCAGGAGCAGAAATCCTTCAGACCTGATGGAATCTGACCTGTTTTGTCAACAAGCCTCCCTTTCCGTTACTCTCACTAACAAAGGGTGCCCTTGCTCCACCTCAAGGGCTGATTAAACTTTGGTTTTCAAGTCAAATGCTCCTTGGATCTTGATATTTGGCTGCAGTAGAAGGCTCCAAAAGCTGCTGCTGAAACACCATGCTCCTCCATTAGACCACAAGCTCGTTGTGGGTAGGGAAAGTCTCTGCTAATTCTTTTGTATTGTATTCTCCCAAGTGCCTTGTACAGTGCTCTGCACATAGTAAGCGCACGATAAATACCATCGATGATGGTGACGATGAGTATAGGCTCCTTTTTTCATGGTACTTGCTAAGCGCCTTCTAAATGCCAAGCACCGTACAAATTGCCGGGGTATATAAAAGATAATCAGGTTGAACACAGTCCCTGGCCCACATGAGGCTCACAGTCTAAGTAAGAGGGAATAGGATTTAATCCCCATTTTACAAATGAGGAAATTGACGCACAGAGAAGTTAAGTGATTTGCCCAAGGAATTGAGTCTTTGGAGCGCAACACCTCCCCATCTGCTGCAATTGGCTTTCCCTGCTGTAAGGGAAGCGGTGTGGCAGTTTGGGAGCCAAAGGACCTGGGTTCTAATCCAGCCTGTGTGACTTTGGGTGAGTCACTTAACTTTTCTATACCTCAGTTCCTTCAACTGCAAAATGGGGATTCAATACCTGTTCTCCTTTCTTAGAGTGTGAGTCCCATGTGGGACAGGGACTATATCCAGCCTGTTTAACTTGTATCTACCCCAACGCTTAGAACAATGCTTGACATATAATTAGTGTTTAACAAATACTTCAAAAAAAATTGACTCGCTGGGGGCTGAGATTGACAGTGAACCTGAAAGTAGAGCCAAGGTGATGTGCTTCTTCTTCATCTTGAGTTTCCTAGAGATTTTCCCCAGTGTCATCTGGAGTTCTGGAAGGCAATGATGCCAAGATTGGGAGCCTTGGAGCACAAATATCAATCAATCAATCATATTTACTGAGCACTTGCTATGTGTCGAACACTGTACTAAGCGTTTGGGAGACTACAATATATAATGGAGTTGGTAGATAGGTTCCCTGCTTCCCCCCAAAATCTTTGCATAGTAAAAATGCCAGGATGGAAATGCAAATTTAGAGGAGAGATGGTGGAAGACACCTGTAGGATCTGTTAAGTTCTTCATAGTTTGTGTTCTAGCCCTGCCCAGGAACGGGCAGAGGTAATTTAAGGCTATCAGTTTCTTTCTTATCACCCCACTTCAAGTTGGATTGGATTAATAAAAGATGCTATCTGTCATCCGTGACTCAAAACCACATTGGCTTTCCTTCCAACACAAAACACACATTGGACATATTCTTATTGAACTTGCCCCTTGAGTTTCTGGAGCTGGTGGCAAGCCAAGGCCTTTAGATCTAATTAAATCCTTGGTAGAGAAACCTCCAGCTAGGAAGACCTTGTTTTGTCCTCCCAGGTGACAAAACCAACACAAAATCCAAAACAAAATCGGTCTTGGCAAATGATTCTCGGTAAATATTTCCACTGGTTGCCAAAAGGCCACAGGAGGGGAAAATTAAAAGAGATCTGCACTTGTCTGCCTAAAAACCAACATACACGATTTCATTTGGTATGACTGGCTTTGTGCCCCAGTATTGGTGTGATATAGTTCTGCTTTCTTGTTCTCTTGGTAACCAACCAGATCTGCTAGTTGGAAGGTTACCAAAACTTGCTGGGTTAAAAAACTTACTTTTTAAGCCTGGCTTTGTCCTTACCTCAAGATAGGGTCGATGGACTGGTGTCAGTGGACTGAAAATGTACGTCCTTCCTGATCCTTATTGCCACAGCCACTGAAAGGGCTCACACCTGAGACCAGAAAGGAATGTGTTGTAATTTTTTTCCATGGGATATCTGCTCTAATACTCCAGAGGAACACAACCTTTTTCAGTAGTGCACTCGACCTAAAGGGGGACCATCCTTGCTAATGACCCTTCTGTTTACCTAGCATCATTTTTGTGTATTTTCTTCTCCATTGTCCAGATGTGGATAGTGAGGTCCAGAAAGAGGGCGGGGGGAGGGGGCGAAGGGAAGTAGGGAGAAGGGTGTACATATCTGTGATAAATTTTAATATCTGTCTCCCCTCTAGACAGTAAGCTCCTTTTGGGAAGGGATCAAATCTACCAGCCCTGTTGTTTCATACTCCCTCAAGCTCTTAGTATACTGCTCTGGGGAAATGAAGGCTTAGTCTGGGAAGGCCTCTTGGAGGAGATATGATTTCAGTAAGCCTTTGAAGTCGGCATGAATGGGGATCTGTCATACTCTGCACACAGAAAGTGTGCAATAAGTACCCCTGCTTGATTTAAAGAGAAGCAGAAGGCATGGATGATCAGCATCTTTAGGTTTGCTGCAAAACAAGAAAAACTTAAGCAGCCCCGTTAATATTCTCCGAGCACATATGGCTATTTGCCATGTCTTTCTGCAAGAGGTTCCTTAACATACAGAAGGATCAAGCATGCTGCAATATCATCTGCTAAAAATGGAGCCAATCCATTTGAAAACTTCCCTTGAAGCTTCTCCTTTAGAATAAAAATTATGATTATACAGTAAGCTCTTTGTGGGCAGGGAATGTGACTGTTTATTATTTTGCTATACTGTGCTCTCTCAAGCACTTAATTCAGTGCTCTGCACACAGTAAGCACTCAATAGATACAGTTGAATAACAATAATAATAATGGTATTTGTTAAGCACTTACTATGTGCCAAACACTGTTCTAAGTGCTTCAGACGCCATACTAACAGGAGAGTCGTCTCCTCGTTTGCCAGAGGCAGAATTCCAAGGCATTCTGGACTGGGGACAACCAAATCATATCTCCCTGACTGGCTGCCTTAGTGCTTTCTGCAGTAGCCCCAAATCTTGCCCTGTTCCAGTAATGAAAACAACAGTATTTCTCAAGTATTACAGAGCTTTGCATACAGTTAGTGCTTAATACACATCACCCATCGACTGTACTTGGTGTGGCAAGCGGTGGGGTTATGAGATGCAAGGTTATGAGATGGGACAGGGTCCCTGTCCCACACAGGGCTCACAGACTATCTTTTTCCTCATTCGAAAATGAGGAAATGGAGACCCAGAGAGGTTACGTGACTTGTCCAAGGTCACGCAGCAGGCTAATGGCAGAGCCAGAAATGATACTCTGTTCTGTGCTCTTTTCACGAGGCCATGCTGCCTCGCTCTACTATCTCCTGACCCTTGATTATTTAGCCTCAAAGCCTCGAAGCTGAGAAGCAATGATGCCTAGTGGTTGGACCACATCGATTGGTCTGGTAATGTGTGGCACAGATTACAAATCTGCTGAAGTAAGAGACCTAATCATATACTATTATGGTATTTTTCAGCTGCAAGGGACTTCAGTGATTTTTTAAAATGGTATTTAAGTGCTTACAGTGTGCCAGGCACTGTACTAAGCCCTGGAGTAGATACAAATTAATCAGGTTGGTTACAGTTCCCGTCCCACATGGAGAAACGGATTGATTAAACACCTTGATTTTACAGATGAGGTAATTGGGGCACAGAGAAGTTGAGAGACCTGTTCAAGGTCACACAGCAGACAAGTGCCGGAGCTGGGGTTCTCTTACTCTCAGTCTTGTGCTCGTTCCACTAGGCCATACTGCTTCTCTGCTGCTTCTTGATCTAGACCATTAGCTCAGACCACAGCAACTCAGACCACAGCCCTGACAGATGAGAATCCCTCTCATTTTTAAAGACCTCCAGAGTCCTGGAGTATCTCTGGGCTTGGGATGATCCTGGCGAAGGCCTGAACTTCCAGAACCTCTCTGGTCTAGGACAGACTTCTGAGGCAAAGCAACCAGTCCTCCCGATTTGGATGACACAGCTGTGTTTTCCATGGTTCCGCCTCTTCCCACCAGGTTGGTGGGAAGGAGCATGGCCTAGGGGATAAAACACCAGCTTGGGAGTCAGAAGGACGTGGGTTCTAATCCCGGCTCCACCACTTGTCTGTTGTGTGACCTTGGGCAAGTTACTTCACTTCTCTGTGCCTCAGTTACCTCATCTGTAAAATGGGGATTAAGACTGTGAGCCCATGTGGAGCAGGGACCGTGTCCAACCCTGATAATCTTGTCTCTACCCCAGGGCTTAGTACGGTTTCTGGCATGTATTAAGTTCTTAACAAATACCATAAAAAAAAAGGAGCTCTGATGAAATGGGAGTGGAGGCTGGGCCTGGCAGTAAGGAGGAGAAGTACCCGATCTCCTCTTCCTCTTGTTTTCTTGGCCACAGCAGCTACCACCGTGACTTTAACCAGCCCATTTTGGGATGATCTGGTGGGTTTCTGGCACGGTCAGGATGCTGCACTTCCAGCTGTGGAAGAAAGTCCCCTGGACAGAGTTAAGATGGATCCATTTTAAAAATTGTACTCAAGTGCTTACTATGTGCCAGATACTGTACTAAGCGCTGGGGCAGATGCAAGACGATCAGGTTGGACATAGCCCCTGCATGGCCCAAGTCAGAAGAAGGAGGGTTTAATCCCTTTTTTACAGATGAGGTATGGAAGATACAGAGAAGTGAAGTGATTTGCCCAAGGTCACACAGCAGACAAGTGACAGATTCCTAGCCTGTGCTCTTTCCACTACGCCACACTGCTTCCTGTTTCATGCGGTGCCATTGCCGTCGCCGGTCTCGCCACCTGGATGGAAACGGGGTGACTTAGGAAACGTGATGAAAACAGCAGAGGTCGTCACCCCTCTTCCCCTTCTCTGTCCTTCCTCTCCCCCTATGAAGTCCTACCCCCTGAATGGCCATCCCCGTGGGGCAAAATCTGGTCACCTTCCCCTGAGCCCTTCCTGTTCTAGATCTCCCCGTCCCTCCTCCACTCCCCTCACCCCCTCCAGCAAGCACCATACTATCTAACAGTCTGGTGCTATCAACTGACTATCAACTGTTAATGTTAAGAATTGCTTGGTGCTTTTTTCTCAGGTCTGAAATACAACTTTAAATAGGAGAGAAATATTTGCCAACGATCAGCTGCTAAGTCATTCTCGCAAAGGACAGCCCTTTCTTTTTTCTTGTCAATTCAGAAACCTTGGTTTACTCATGGATTAAGGGGAATGAGCTGGAGGGAACACTCCTTAGTGAATAAAATAAAGGCAGGAACACCCAATAGGTCTGGCTTGGTCCTGGCCCAAGGGAGGAGCAGATGGGTTTCTTCTTGCAAACTGGTCCTCCAAGATACCAGAGGCAAAATCCTTGCTAATTTCATGGTGCTATCTGGGTTTATTTTCATCCAAATTCATCTTATTGCTCCCTTCCTTTGCAAGACAGTTCTTTCGTTACAAATTTAATACTGAGGCATTCACTCTGTATGTGGTGCTCAACCGAGCTCTATCTCCATGGAAAGCTGAACTAGAGGGAATGGATTTAAGCTATGGCACAAGGCATTTTCTGACTGTGAGAGTGGCTAGACTTTGAGATTTGACTTTGCAGATCTCAACTAGATCCCTAATTCTCTTGAAATAGGGGGCCTGGCATCATTTGATCTTTTCTGTTGATTTTTTGAAAATAGATCCCTAAGGAAAATTTTAAAAATTTATCTGCCCACCAAATTTTCCACACTCTCCACCCTAAACTGTCCATATGGTAAAATAAAGAAAATCAACCTTCTAACCCTCAAGCCCGGACTCCTTGTTCCCAGTCCCAGAGCTTGGGGCGGGTGGTTAATCTTCAAGGTTACATTACACTGAGAGAAAGGACTGAGGGAAATGAATCATATATCCTGAAGTACCTCCCACTTCAAATAACAAAACGCCTCCCCTCCCCTCCTTCACAGACCTCCTGAAAGGCACCTCCTTCATGGGGCCTTTTCTGATTAACCCCTTTTGCTAATCATGCTGTTCCCACAGACAACTCAGCACTCATGTCTGCTTGCTTATTTATCGATTCACCCATGTCTATTATTTTCATCTCTTTCACTATTAACTATGATATATTTATCACTTTACTATTACTGTCTCCTCCATTAGATTGTGAGCACTCTGAGGGTACGTCTTTTACTTCTTTTGTATGTTCTCAGGGTTTAGTACTGTGATCTGCACATCTCACTAGATAGTCCTACTACAGCTTCTGATAATCATCTCTGAAGTCGCGTGAGACTTCAGGGTCTTTCTAACAAGCTGCCCTTGTAGCAGATAAAACATCAAGGTAGATTGGCTAGAAAAAAACATGCTGGACTCTGACTTGGGCGGAGTCTTGGCTCCTGCACCGGCATAGCTGTCTGACATGATTTAAGTCCCTTGACATCTCTGGGCTCAAGAATTGTCTTGTCTTGTCTTATGCTGCTGAGTTGTCTCCGACCCATAGCGATGCCACGGACGCATCTCTCCCAGAACGCCCCACCTCCACCTGCAATCATTCTGGTAGTGTATCCATAGAGTTTTCTTGGCCTCAAGAATACCCACTGTCAAATGGGTTCAAGCATCCATGGACTCACTTAGCTCATGGGGGTACACGTCAAAGTTTCTTGAGCTTTCAGGAACAAAGATTGCTTACAAATCCAAGTGATTAATACTGACTCTTTACTTTCTCCTTTAAACTCAGTTCAGATTGCCTTTTCTGAGGAATGCAAACCAGAATTTCATCTTTTTGTTCTTCTGTGTCTCTTTGTGGAAATCGGAGCAAGAGAGGGGAAGGATGGGTTAGGGTAAGGAGTGGGGGGTGGGGAGCGGAAGGGGATTTAACTCTAAAACCCACAGAGAACACCATACGCAGAGCTCACCCTCTAATGTCTCTTAAGGGTGAGGTACTCAGCAAATATGCAGAGACCCTGGTCTCTTCAATAGCCATTTGGAAAGAACGGTGCTTGGAAAAGGTTTTTCTCCCCTCTCAAGTCTTCCCTTCCTCCACACTTTTCCCAAGACCACCCACGGTCCCTTGGCTTTTCCTGGAGAAGATTTTGGCTTCTAGTCTGAGCTGGCTTCCCCGGGAATCCTGCTGTCCCACCTTCTCCCCTGAGCTCTCTTCAGACCACCATTTACCCAGCCACTCTACTCTGGGGCCATCAGATACTAATTCTACTACTGCTACTAATAATAGTACTTGTTAAGCACTTACTATGTGCCAAGCACTGTTCTAAGCACTGGGGAAGATACAAGTTAATCAGGTTGGATACAGTCCCTTTCCCATATGGGGCTCACACTCTTAATTTCCGTTTTAAAGATGAGGCAACTGAGGCCCAGAGAAGTGAAGCGACTTCCCCAAGGTCACACAGGAGACACAACCCGATTGCCTTGTGTCCACCCCAACACTTAGAACATTGCTTGGCACATAGTAAGCGCTTAACAAATGCCATCATCATCATCATCTTCATGTGCTGGAGTCCCAGGATGTACACGGTCCCTGATCCAGCAAGCTGTCCTCGCCCCACAAAGGCTCACGGACACCCAGTTCACCCCCGTCCCACCCCCGACGGAACCCGCATGCAATTCTCTCACTTTTCAATCCTTCGGCTGAACCTCAGTTCACCCCACTCACGCCCTCTTCTGCTGCTGCTTTTCCAGTGACATTAAGTTGGTGATGATTATGCTCGAGGCTCATTAGGTCAGGAATTGTGTTCTTTTTGACTCTCAAGCGCTGCTTCTGGCAGTGCGGGAGAGACGCTCAGTGGTTTTGGCTCCCTCACTGCAGGAGGGCTGCTAATCCAGATCTCTGGTATGCTTTCAAGTGATGACATTAGTCTGTGCTTGGGAAATGCTGTCACCTTCCCCTTCCCTTTCCCCATAACTCCCACCCACTCCAAGTGAACTGCAAACAATCTCACCAGACCAATCCGGACCTTCAGAACCCCTGCTAGAGTGGACCCAATAGATAGATTAATGGTGTTTATTAAGCACTTACTTTGTGCAGAGCACTGTACTAAGTGCAATAGAGTGAGTAGAGGTGACGATCCCTACGTATCTCCCCCAGAACCAGCCAGTCTTCCCAAGAAACCTCTGATCTAGGGCCGGAAGCTTCGGAGCGGTCCTGGGCCCCTCTGGACAGACACCGAAGCCCCGCATTCCCGACTACTGCTGACTTTTGGGGAAGGGAGGGAGGGATGAGGAGCAGCATTCCCCATGAGACGGATCTTGGGTGAAATCGGAATAAGCCCCAGCATTCCATTTCTTGTTACTCGGGAGAAGATCGCGATTATAGACAAAACCGATTATATTTCCTCCAGGATAAATGCTCAGATAATAATAATAATGATGGTATTTGTTAAGCGCTTACTACATGCTAGGCACTGTACTAAGCACTGGGGTGGATACAAGCAAATCAGGTTGGACACAGTCCCTGTGGGGCTCACAGTCTTACACCTCATTTTGCAGATGCGGTAACTGAGACACAGAGAAGTGAAGTGATTTGCCCTAGGTCACACAGCAGACAAGTGGCAGAGCTGGAATTAGAGCCTATGACCTTTAGACTCCCAGGTCAGTCCTGCTGCCCACTCACTAAGCGGTCCCTAATTTTATCAATCAATCAAATGTATTTTTTGAAGACTTAATAAGTGCAGAGCAATGCACTAAGTGTTTGGGAGAGTACAATACAACAGAGTAGGTAGAAACGTTCCCTGCCCACAGTAAGCCTACTGTCTAGAAGGGAGTTTATAGTCTCTCCAACTAGTTTTGTCCAGAAGGTCCCTAAAAGATGAAGGGATGAAATGACTTCCTACTTGCCCTAGGATTCTGACAGCTCAAGGTGGGCAAAACCCCCTGACCCTAGCCCTCCCTCCACCTCCCACGCCAGTCTCTGGATTTTATCTCCTAGGAGAGGGGGCAGTTGAACTAACTGGTCTCAAAAACAAACAACTTCATAGTTAAACACAGTATAAAACCACAGTCAGAGGAAACAAAGAATAGAAAACCCAGAGTAAAGCTATACAGTAATTGAGGCTTCTCTGATCTTCAAGTAGAAAAACTTCCTTTTTCTCTACCGAGTCTCGAATAGGGTGTCTGTTTCCCTGCCAACTTCCCTGTTCCGGTCCCGCCGGGCTGTAGGTTCAACCCGATGCTTGGTCTGGATTTCCAAAGGCTTGGGAGAGACCCGCAGGGATATGACACTACAGAACACTTTGGAAGCCTGTCTGAAAGTGATGGAAATCCTCTCCGAACTAGAATTGGACTGGCCTTAAGCCATTTCTTCCTCAGTTCTGGATTTCTCAATCCTTTTGGGGAAACAATCTATTTGAGGGGCAGAGCAAGAAAAGGAATTCCTGGCCTCAGTGAGGAGCCCGATGAAGACCACGGCCATCTGGGGAAAAGATGCATCCAGGAACAAAGCCCAGAGAACCCCGTGATATTTAGAGAGTTTTTTTCTGGACTTGCACCTTTTGTTGGGGAGATTAAAATCTATTCTTACAAAAGAGGGCCAGAGTGGTTAACCAACAAAGCTAAAATAAGAAACTTTACACTTGACTGCATGGTAAAACAAGTGCTAAAGAGCAGTGTCCGGAGAAAAACTTTCCATTATCCATCTTCCACCCCCCCCTTCCCGCTAATGTTTCTCAAAAGGATTGTGAGGATCCCAAGGAAACAAATAACATAGAAGGAGACATTATTTATTTGAGGAATAACATCATTTGTTGAAATAGAAACCGAATACAAGGCCTTTTGTGGGGAAAACAAAATCGTTTGTTCCCAGGTGAAATGATCCCCCTAGCGACCTTTCTGAACTTGACCTTCTGACCTGGCCCCTCGTTTTTCCTAAATATGGAAGCAGCATAACTTAGTGGATAGAGTATGGGCCTGGGAGTCAGAAGGACCTGTGTTCTAATCCTGACTCTGCCACTTGTCTGCTACGTGACTTTGGCCAAGCCACTACACTTCTTTGCCTCGTTCACCTCACCTGTATAATACGGACTAAGACTGTGAGCTGTGATTGTGTCCAACTGTTTAGGTCATCTGTACCCCAGTGTTTAATACATTGCCTGGCACATAGAAAGTGTTTAACAAATACTCTTTTTCTTTTTAAAAAAAAGAACTTTCCCAAGAGTACTGAAGGCCATGTATCCACCACTCTGCAGGACCACAGGGAGCCAGGGTGGTCAGTGACTCCCTTCATACCACTGAGCAAATTTTTGATCTCTTGTCTCCAATCTTTCCTTGGACACAGCCATCTTACAATTAAAACAATACCGAACTAGAAGGGAGCCGTATGATTATGTGGCCACCCCTACTCTCAGATTATTTTATCTCCAGGCAGAAACTGTGTGGCCTCCAGGAAACAGCCCAGGGCTGGGAGGCCCGGATTCTCATCTCAGTTCTGTCACTTGCCTGCTGAGTGACCTTGGACAAGTCATTTAACTTCTCTATGCCTCAGTTTCTTTAACTCTTCTTTCTCCGCCTTAGACTGTGAACCCTTTGTGGAATAGCGACTGTGTCTGATTATCCTGTATTCTCTCAGGGGCTTAGTACAGGCTTGGCACAAAGTCTTCACTTTGCAAATATTATTTTCATTAGTGTAACTAATAAGCAAAAAGGTGTGGAGCGAAGAGAGGCAGTGGATCATTCCCGTGAGAGAAGAGGAGCCGGAGTGGGCTGAGGCAGGCTGTAGTGGGCTGTAGTTCCGGTAAGAATGAGAAGATTTAAGGACTATTTGTTCATGAGGATCCAGGAAGCAAAGGCTAGGGTGCACTAAGGAATCTGACCTGTGAACTTGACTTGAATTTTTCATTTGTTCTATATGCCAATTAATAATGCTTGGGGTGTTTTCTGGGGCCTGGGTTTCCAAACTTTAAACCTACCCAGCATTTCTGAAACCAGGGCTATTTTCTCTTCACTTTGGAAAACCAACAAAGAAGAATTACCTTCTATGGGGATTTCTAGCAAATCCTGGTTAGGAGTTCTAATGGATCCCCATCTATTCCCCAAGGTCCGCGTGGCTTAGTGGATAGAGCATAGACCTGGGAGCCATAGGTCATGGGTTCTAAATCTGGCTCCACCACTTGTCTGCTGTGTGACCTTGGGCAAGTCACTTAACTTCTCTGTGCCTCATTTCCCGCATGTGTAAAATGGAAATTTAGACTATGAGCCCTGTGTGGAACAGGGACTGTGTCTAATTCGACTATCTTGTATCTACCCCAGTGCTTAGAACTGTGCCTGGCCCATAGTAAGTGCTTAGCAAATACCATTAATATTATTATTATTCTGACTCCCAGGCCCATGGCATGCTCTATCCATCAAGCCACGCTGCTTCTCACTGATTGACACAATCCCTCTCCACTCTCTTTCAACCCCCCATGTTCACCCACAAAGTCCTGTCCGTTCTTCCTCGGCATCTTCGGAATCCACCCCTTCCTCTCCACACAAACTTCCACCACTCTGGTCCAAACACTTGACCTCTACTTTAGCCTTCCCAAAGACCTCCAGGCCTCTAGTCTCCCCCCATCTCCAATGCATACTTCACTCTGTTGCCCAGATCGTAGAGAAGCAGTGTGGGCAAGAGCATGGCCCTGGGAGCCAGAGGCCGCGGGTTCTAATCCCGGCTCCACCACTTGCCTGCCGTGTGACTTTAGGCAAGTCACTTCTCTTCTCTGTGCCTCAGTTACCTCATCAGTAAAATGTGGATTAAAGACTGTGAGCCCTATGTGGGACAGGGACTGTGTCCAACCTGATTAGCTTGTATCTACCCCAGTACTTAGTACAGTGCCTGGCCCATAGTAAATGCTTAGGGAACATCATAAAAAATAACTTGTCTAAAACATCGTTTTGTACACATCTAAAAAACTTTCAGTCTTTGCCCATTCCTCTGTGCATTAAGCAGAAAGTCCTGACCAATGACTTTAAGGCATTTAAACATTTCTCTCTCACCTACTTGACCCTGCTCCTCTCCCACTATACCCCAGCTCACATGCTTCAATCTTCTCAAACCAACCTACTCAGTGGACTTTGTTTTTGTCTCTCTCTCCACTGACCTCTTACTCTCCACCTTTCCTCTGCTTGAATTCCCTCCTCCTGTCCAGAATAAACACTTAATAAATACTATTGCTTGGCTGACTGGTGCCTTAGGAAAATAATCCACGCAGCCATGAATAATGTAGACAAGCACTTAGTAAAGTGTTCTGCACATAGTAAGTGCTCAATAAATGATTTATTGATTGATTTAGTCAACTGCATTTACTGAGTGCTTACTGTGTGCAGAGCACTGTACTAAGCTCTTGGGAGAAGACACTATAACAAAATAACAGACACATTCCCTGCCCATAATGAGATTATAGTCTAGAGGAGTAGATAGACATTAATATAAATAAATAAAATTAGAAGTATTTACATAAGTGCGGTGGGGCTGGGAGGGGTAGGTCAGGGAGACTCAGAAGGAAGTGGGAGAAAGGAAAAGGAGGGCTTAGTTGGGCCTCTTGGAGGAGAAGATAGATTGACTGACGAAAGGTAAAAGAGGCTGGATATAACAAGTGTTAGGACCAGGGAGGTAAGCTGTTTGGTGAAGAGGAAGGAGCAGATTTGGGAAATATTGTGGAAGAAAAACTGGAGCAAGAGTGAGGATTCAAGACCGAAGTATTCTGGGACAGAAATGGGGAAGTTTGGAGGAGGAATAGATGATGATTTAGGAGGGAAGATGAGAAGTCGTTCTATACTTTTGAGTTTGAAGTCCGAGAAGAGTTGTCACTAAAGGAAAGAGGACATACACAATTGTATATTAGTCGAGAGGTTGGGGCTGGAGGGATGTATCTGTTGTAGTTATTCACATGGAGTTGCTAGCTAAATTTAGGTGAGTTAGTTCCCGGAGAGAATGAGTACACAGAGCCAAGAGGAAAGGACCCAGAACAGAGCCTTTCTGGACAAACTCCAGATTGGATATGAGAGATGAAAATAGAAGTCAATATAAGAGATAGAGAAAGAATGGTCAGAGAGGTAAAAGGAGAACCAGAAGAACCAGGGTGAGGCACAGTCAAAGTTTGGAAACAACTGAAAATGGGAAAAAGCAGGAAAGACCAATGAAAACCCTTGGATTCCAGAGAATCCCAGGTATGTGCAGCTTCCTGGGTTTGGATCTTTCCTCAAGTTGTACCTTGCTCTTGTCTGTCCAATCCATCAATCAATCATATTTATTGAGTGCTTACTGTGTGCAGAGCGCTGTACTAAGCACTTGGGAGAGAACAGTATGACAACATAACAGAAGTGGTATATTTGTTTCCTGCCCACAATGAGTTTACAGTCCAGGGAGGGAAGACAGATATTTAATATAAATAAACTGCAGATGTGTACCTAAGTGCAGTCGGGCTGATGGAGGGATGAAAAAAGGGAACAGATCCAAGTTCAAGGGCAAAGTAGGAAGGAGTGGGAGGAAAGGAAACTAGGGCTTAGTGAGGGAAGAACTCTTGGAGGAGATGTACCTTTATTGTCTCATCTGCATCCCCTCACTCACAGTGATCCCTCAAATGAGAACTCCCTCCACCCAACCCCAAATCTGTCAAACCACAGCTCTCCCCACATTAGACTTTCCTGAAATTCCTCCTCCTCCAACATGTCTTCCCCAATTAATTCCCAGCACCCTAAGTCATATACCCTAAACATCCATCTCTAGCCCTGTTTGAAAATATTTAAATCCATTCTCAGAAATCAGTGGAAGCAACATGATTTAGTGGAAAGAGCATAGGCCTGGAAATGAGGGAATTCAGGTTTCAATCCCAGCTCCATCACCTGCCTGCTGTGTGAATTGGCAAGTCACTTAACTTTTCTGTGCCTCATTTGCCTCATCTATAAAATGGGGATTAAGACTGTGAGCCCCATGTGGGACATGAACTTGATTAGCTTATATCTACCCCAGTGCTTGGTACAGTGCCTGGCACATAGTGTTTGACAAATACCAGTTAAAGAAAAAACACCCAAAAAATGAACTTCTCTGTGCCTTCAACTGTCTCCATTTCCTCATCTGTAAAATGGAGACTTAATACCTGCTCTCCTTCCTACTTAGACTGTGACCCCCTTATGGAACAGGAACTGTATTCAACCTGTTAAATTCGTATCTACCCCAGTGTTTAGAATAGTTTGGCCCTGGACAAATACCACAATTATTATTATTTTTATTCAGTTGCACATTCAATGATTCATCTTGAAAACAGTTTGTAAATATTTTATTGTCTATCTCTCCAGTGCCTTGTCTGGAGAGAATGCGCCACTTCTCTGTTTTGTACTTCTAGAGGGTTTAGTATAGGGTGCCTTGTACCAAATGAGCATTCAATAAAATCCACTATTACTACATATTTAGAGACTGATCTTTGACTCTGGGTACCCTATGATCCAGGGGCAGCATTCCATTCCCAGTTTTTTCCCTGGTGAACTTCTTGTATTTCAGTAATAATAACAATGATAATAATAATGGTGGTGTTTGTTAAATGTTTACTATGGGCCAAGCACTGTACTAAATGCTGGTACAAGATAATCAGATTGAGCAGTCCTTGTCCCACATGATGCCCACATTCTATGGTAGAGGAGGAATAGGTATTTAATTCCCATTTTACAAAGACGGAAACAGAGGCCCAGGGAAATTAAGTGACTTGGTCAAGAACACATAGCAGGCAATCCAACCCACACGCTTGACTCCTCTAACACCAACCTGTTCACTGTATCTGGATCTCATCTTTCTTGCCAGCTTCACCTTACCCAGATCCTGAAATCCCTCCTCCTCCAACATATCTTTCACAATTCATTTCCAGCACCTTAAGTCATATATCCCCATCAGTCATCTCTAACCCTGTTTGAAAATATTTAAATCCATTCTCAGAAATCAGTAGAAGCAACACTAACTCTAACCGTAACCCCTTCCACTCTCCCCATCTTCAACGCCCTACTAAAATCACATCTCAGCCAAGAGACCTTCCCCACCTAAGCCCTCCCTTCTGAGTTTCCTAAGCTCTTAGGTCTGTTCCCCTTAAGCACTTTGATATCCTCCTCTCTGCCAGCCATTATGAACATATCATCTGTCTGTAATTGATTTTAATGCCTAAAGTCCTTGTTAGCAGGTATCTAGTCCTTTGTATCATAGTCTCCTTATTGCTTAGGACTGTGCTCTGCACGAAGTGAGTGATCAGTAAATATCAGTGATTTATTGATTAAAGAGGCACAGCTAGGATTTGAACCAGGTCCTCTGACTCTCAGACTTATGCTATTTCTATTCATTCAATAGTATTTATTGAGCGCTTACTATGTGCAGAGCACTGTACCAAGCGCTTGGGATGAACAAGTCAGCAACAGATACAGTCCCTGCCGTTTGATGGGCTTACGGTCTAGTCGGGGGAGATGGACAGACAAGAACAATGGCAATAAACAGCGTCAAGGGGAAGAACATCTTGTAAAAACAATGGCAACTAAATAGAATCAAGGCGATGTACAATTCATTAACAAAATAAATAGGGTAACGAAAATATATACAGTTGAGCGGACGAGTACAGTGCTGTGGGGATGGGAAGGGAGAGGTGGAGGAGCAGAGGGAAAAGGGGAAAATGAGGCTTTAGCTGCGGAGAGGTAAAGGGGGGACCACTATTTCTAGTGGTCCTAGTGGTCTAGTGGTCTAGTGGTACTAGACCACTATTTCTAGTGGGTCATGCGGCTTCCTTAAGCTGCACCTAGAACTAAAATGACACCGACTTGGGTTTGCCCTCTTCTGGTGTGGGGTGGAGAGAGTGGGATTATAGCCAGGTTTCTCTCATGCTTGAAGAAGCTGTACTCAAAGACTCACTCCCTACAGAAAACCGGGAAATCTTCAACCCTAGCCCAAAATCCTGAGATTTATATTCCAGGATCTGGGTTCTAATCCTAGTGCCACCAGTTGTCTGCCTTTGTGATGTTGGGCAAGTCACTTTATTTCTTTGTACCTCAGTTCCCTCATCTGTAAAATGAGTATTAATAATAATGTGAGCCCCATGTGGGACATGATCTGTGTCCAACTGGGTTAGCTCATACAAACCCCTGCTGAGAAGCAGAGTGGCTTAGTGGAAAGAGCGTGGGCTTGGGAGTCAGAAGTCGTGGGTTCTAATCCTGGCTCTGCCACTTGTCAGCTGTGTGACTTTGGGCAAGTCACTTGGCTTCTCTGTGCCTCAGTAACCTCATCTATAAAATGGGGATTAAGACTGAACCCCACGTGGGACAACCTGCTTACCTTGTATCTACCCCAGCACTTAGAACAGTGCTTGGCACATAGTAAGCGCTTAACCGATACCATAATTATTATTATTATTAAGCCCAGCACTTAGTACAGCGCCTGACACATAATAAGCACTTAACAAATACCATAATTATTATTATTAACCCCAGCACTCAGTACAGTGCCTGGCACATAGTAAGAGCTGAACAAATACCAATGTAAAAAATCATTGTGGACAGGGAATGTGTCTTCCAATTCTGTTGTTCTGTATTCTCCCGAGCGCTTAGTGCTCTGTGCTGTGCACACAGTAAGTGCTCAATAAATATCACTGATGATGATGACAATTAGTGTCAGACCCAGCTGGTCTCTTTCCAGGAGTGTAATCCTGCGCAGTGCATGGTGAGGCACTCTCTAATCTGCCAAAAACAGCCCAAAGGCCAACCCACAGAAGAGGAGTCAGATAGCAGACAGGGAGAGGGCAGTTAGAAGAAAGGGACAGTGGGTCCCCCTTCAGGTCGGAAAAGATATTAAGCCTTGCCAGGGCCCACCTCCCTCTCTGTAACAGCCTTTTTTAAAACAATTAGTACGTGTTAAACAGTCTAGCGGCGGAATTTATTGAGTGCTTGCCATATGTCCACCACTTGTCTGCTGTTTGACCTCTCAAATAGGGATTGTGAATGTGAGCCCAACGTGGCCAACCGGATTTCCTCTTAATAATATTCATTCATTCATTCAATAGTATTTATCGAGCGCTTACTATGTGCAGAGCACCGTACTAAGCGCTTGGAATGAACAAGTCGGCAACAGATAGAGACGGTCCCTGCAGTTTGACGGGTTTACAGTCTAATCGGGGGAGACGGACAGACGAGAACAATGGCAATAAATGGAGTCAAGGGGAAGAACATCTCGTAAAAACAATGGCAACTGAATAGAATCAAGATAATATAATAATGTTGGTATTTGTTAATAATAATAATAAAATAATAATAATGTCGGTATTTGTTAAGCGCTTACTATGTGCAGAGCACTGTTCTAAACTCTGGGGGAGATACAGGGTCATCAGGTTGTCCTACGTGAGGCTCACAGTTAATCCCCATTTTGCAGATGAGGTCACTGAGGCACAGAGAAGTTGTGACTTGTCCACAGTCACAAAGCTGACAGGTGGCAGAGCCGGGATTCGATCCCATGACCTCCGACTCCCAAGCCCGGGCTCTTTCCACTGAGCCACGCTGCTTCTCTTATCCACTCCAGCGCTTAGTACAGTGGCTGGCACGCAGTCAGCCCCTAACAGATGCCATTATTATTATTATTTTTATCATTATTGTTAGGTGCAGAGCACTGTACTAAGTGCTGGAGTGGATAAGAGAAAATCAGGTTGCGCTTAGTACAGTGCCTGGCACGCAGTAAGCGCCTAACAAATACCATTATTATTATTATCATTATTGTTAGGTGCAGGGCACTGTACTAAGTGCTGGAGTAGTTACAAGCTAATCAGGTTGGACACAGTCAGTGTGCTACTCGGGCCTCCTGGTGTTAATCCCCATTTTACAGATGAGATAACTGAGGCACAGAGAAGTTAAGTGACCTGTCCAAGGTCACCCAGCAGACAAGTGGCAGAGGCAGGATTAGAACCCAGGTCTTCTGACTCCCAGTCTCGTGCTCTTTCCACTTGGCCACTTGGCGGCAAGGATTGGGTCTATCAACTGTGCTGTATTGTACTCTCCCAAGCAGTTAGTACAGTCTTCTGCACACCGTAAGTGCTCAATAAATACCACTAATTGATCGACTAAGACTGCCTTATGGAGGTCTCTACCAAACACTTACTATGTGCTAAGACCTGGAGTAGATAAGAGATAATTAGATCAGAAGCAGTCTCTGTCCCCCATGAGATTCACAATTTATTAAGGAGAGACAGCAAGGATTTCATCCTTATTTTACAGATAGGGAAACCAAAGCAATGGAGAGGTTTAATGTCTTGCCCAAAGTCACCCAGCTTACCAGGGGAAGAACTGGAATTAGAACTCAGGTCTCGTGTCGCTCAGACCTGTGCTCTTTCCACACTGCCTCCCCTTCTTTCCCTTCATCCCCCAGCGAGGTGAACGGTGTGGGGTGAAAGCCCCGAGGAACTTTTGCCTTGTTCTCCCATCCCCTGAAGGCCAGCCCGGTTCTGGCATCTTTCAGAAATCTGAAAGTTTCCTAAGAGGCGGGATTGACTCTTGGGGGTGAGAAGCAGTGTGATCTAGTGGATAGGGCATGGGTCTGGGAGTCAGAGGACCTGGGTTCTAATCCTGGTTTTGCCACTTGTCCACCGTGTGACCTTGGACAAGTCACTTAACTTCCCCGTGCCTCAGTTTCCTCATCTGTAAAATGGACATTAAGGCGGTGAGCGCCTTGGCCATAGACTGTGTCCGACCCGATTAGCTTGTATCTATCCCGGTGCTTGGTACAGTGCTTGACACAAAGTAAGCATTTAAAAAATACCATTAAAAAAGAAGGGAGGGGGCTTGTCCAACCCTGAGCAATCTCCAGATCAGGTCAGGCAACGGGGCAGCTGCCCGACACCTTCTCTCATACTACCTCTGAGGTTTCGTTTGGGAGATCCTGTAATGTTTCCTCCCTCCCAAATATGTGGAGAATGAAAGTTGGACTGTTTAAGATGTGTACTGTTCATGACTTCACTGTTGCAAGAGGACAAATATGCTTGACAGTGATGCAAGGGCTGATCCAGATAAGCTCCACTTGAGTTGCTAAGGCCGACTTGAATGTTTATCAGGAGCCTTGGCCAGTTCCAATCTTTAAATCCTACTTTTGAGAGAAAGTTTTGTTTCCTCAGCCCAGCCAGTAAAAACCACCTGGTGAGGTAACTTCATTAAGCTCTAGACTCTGGGGCTCATTTGATTTTGTGGATAACAGTACTTCACTGATTCAGAATCATCCTTTAGGTTCCCGACATCTGTCCAAACGACGACACATTTAAATGAACTAGAAATCAAAATGGTCCTTAAAAAAGCCCAGGTTTTTCTACTAGAAAATGCCAGACCAGAAAGACAGGTCTTACCCTGAACCCTCAAGGTCAGTAAGCTGGATTTGTCACATCAGAACAGGGAGGAAACTCTACAGAGAATAACGCCCTCAACGAATACTGCCCTCCCTCTAGTTCCTTTTTTTTAAAAGACATTTGTCAAGCACTTCCTATGTGCCAGGCACTCTACTAAGTGCTCGGGTAGATGCAAGCTAATCAGGTTGGACACAGTCCCTGTCCCACGTTGGGCTCAGAGTCCTAATCCCCACTGTGCAGATTAGTTAACTGAGGCACAGAGACACTAAGTGACTTGCGCAAAGTTATAGAGCAGACAAGTGGTGGATCCGGGATTAGAACCCAGGTCCTTTTGACTGGTATCCGGTAGGCCAGGATGCTTCTCCTTTAGTTCCTTGAGATGCAAAGCTGGGAGTCTGAGGAATTGAGGCACTGTGAGTTTCAAGATCGTAATCTCCTTGAGAGCAGGGAAAAGGTCAATAAACTATTGTTCTCTCCCGAGTGCATATTACAGTGCTCTGCACAGACTAAGCACTCAATACTATTGATTGAAGAGTGTCAATGTAAATCACATGAGGAGAGTGCCCAGGGAAGAGTACTCCTAGTGTAGGTTTCACTGGGGACACGTTGTTCCGGTGCTTAGTACAGTGCCTGGCACATAGTAAGCGGTTAACAAATACTATAATTATTATTATTTTACTGTCCTTTCTGTAAAAATTCCTTTGAGCAGCAGACATTGTAAACACTGGCGTAGCATTCTTGAACACTCACTGTTACTTGTCTAGTTTAATAATAATATTAATAATACTAATTTTGGTATTTTTTAAGAATTTATTATTTGCCAAGCACTATGTAAAATCCTGGGGTAGATTCAAGACAATCAGTTCAGATAATTGGAGCTCGCAGTCCCAAGAAGATGATGAGGTACTTAATCTTCATTTTACAAATGAGGAAATTGAGGTCCAGAGAAGGTAAGTGACTTGCCCAAGGTCACACATCAGGTAAGTGGCAGAGCAGGGATTAGAACCCAGGTCTCCCGACTTCTGGTCCTGTGCTCTATCCACTAGGTCCCACTGCTGCTGATGGTATTTAAGTGTATACTACATATGAACTACTGTTCTAACTGCTGGCATAGATATAAGATAATCAGTTTGTCCACAGTCTCTGCCCCACATAGGCTTCACAAGTCTTAATCCCCATTTTACAGTTGAGGTAACTGAGGCCCAGAGAAGTTTAGTGACTTGCTCAGGGTCATGCTGCAGCAGACAAGTGGCAGAGTCAGGATTAGAACCCAGGTCCTTCTGACTTCCAGGCTCGTGCTCTATCCAGTAGGCCCCACTGCCTTCCTACTGGATGCCTGTCACACAGTGAGAGTCATAAGGCCGCATAAGTGACATGTGTTTGTTCTACTTCAGCTGGATTTCACTTTTAGTGTTAGGTCTTTGGACTCCTATAACGAAGAGGTCTTGATAAAGTTGTCAGCTCAGGCCCTCAGGCAACAGACTTCAACCAAGGGCAGACACATCACTTCCCTCTTCAAAAATTGCCAACAGATATCCACTTCTCACATGAAATGAAAACTCCAAATCATTGGCTTCAAGGTTCTCATCAGTGGTTTACTGCCTATCTCCCATCCTCTTCTCCTGCTTCATCACCTGCTCTTCTCTCCTCCCTAATTAACCTTCTAACTGGGTTTGGCTAACGACTCTCCTTCCTGTGGCTAATAACTGTGGTATTTTTTAGGCGCTTACCCTGGGCCAAGTCCTGGACTAAGCGCAGGGGGAGATACAAAATAATCAGATCGGATACAGTCCTTGTCCCTCAGGGGGCTTACAAAGTCTAAGGAACTCCCAACTTTTCCTCTGCCCGAAGTTGCTGCCCCATTCAGCTTCAAAAACAAGTTCCCTCCTTCCTTCAGAGCTCTCGTAAGAAGCTGCCAACTCTAAGAGGAATTCCCTGACTACCCCCTCAACTTTCTAGAAATGCCAAACACTTTAATACTTACTATACATTAAGGCAGCAGCGTGGCCTAAGGAAAGGGTCATGGACCTGGAAATCCGAGAACCTGAGTTCTAATCTCAGCTCTGCCACTTGCCTGTTGTATGTCCTTGGGCAAGTCAGTTAACTTCTCTGTGTCTCAGTTTCCTCAACTGTAAAATGGGGATTCAATTCAATTCAATCTGGTCTCCCTCCTACTTGAACTGCAAGTCCATGTGGGACAGGGCTTGTGTCTGACCTGATAGACATCTATCGCAGCTGTTAGAACAATGCTTGATGCACAATAAGCATTTAACAAGTGCCATTATTATTATTAGTTGCTTATTATTTAATTGCTTACTGTGGAGTTTTTTAAATTTGAATTTGTGCCTTTGCTACCTATGATCATTTGGCAATTTTTTTCTCCCCCTTTCAATAGAAAGCTCCATAAGGTTAGGGACTGTGACATTTAGGTCAACTGCATGTTTCCAAGTGTCAAGGACAGCTCTCTGGACAGTCTAGGTGCTCAATAAATGTTGCTGCTGTTCCTGCGGAAAGGTAGAGGTCTGGCTTGGAGGCTTATCAGACTGCATCTGTGGGGATCAGTAGTGATTGGAAGGGACTGGAGAGGCTCCAGTGGGGACAACTGCCACCTGACCCCTAATACAGAATTACCCCATCCCTACCAAAGAGAGCAGGAAAGAAGATGATATACGGGTTTCTGGGAAATAACTAAGGAGCCGACATCTGTGTAATTCATTTTTCTTTTATGGTATTTGACTAGTGCTTCCTATGTGTCAAACTCTGTTTTAAGTGCTGGGGTAGATGCAAATCAATCAAGTCAGACACAGTCCCTGTCCCATATGGGGCTCTCAGTCTAAGTAAGAGGGAGAACAGGTATAGAACCCCCATTTTACAGATGGCGAAACAGGCACAGAGATGTTAAGCGACTTGCCCAAGATCTCTCAGCAAGCAATCGTCAGAGCCAGAATTAGAACCCAGGTCCTCTAACTCCTAGGCGCATGCTCTTTCCACTAGGCCACACTGCTTCAATGCCTTCCCCTGATCCATTCCTAGCACTGCTATCACTATAACCCCTAAGGCATAGCCTCTGCTGCAAAGAGATCAGCAAGTGTTCCCTCTTGGCTTAGGCCTCGTTATTATTGGGAAGCAGCATGGCCTAGTGGGTAGAGCACGGGCCTGGCAGTCCGAAGGATTCGGGTTCTAACCCTGCCTCCACCACTTGTCTGCTGTGTGACCTTGGGTGAGTCACTTCACTTCTCTGTGCCTCAATTCCCTCATCTGTAAAATGGGAATTAAGATCGAGATCCCCATGTGGGATAGGGACTGTGTCCAAACCAAATTACCTGTATCCACCCCAGTGCTTGGTTCAGTGCCTAGCACAAAAGAAGCACTTGAAAAATACTGCAATTATTATTATTATTCCTCTGCAAAAGGAATAATCTATTTTTATTTTCTAAAGGGCCAGAGGAAAGAGGAGAAGGGGAAGAGGTGTATTACTAAAAACAAATCCCCATAGGAATGAAGAATTCACAATCCTGGGCACCCTTACACCCTTAAGAATGCTTCAGGCCCTTTAGCTCAGGGTCTCTGGATAAACCCCAGGAATTCCAGCCAAAGAGGCTGGGGGAAAGGACAATTAGCTACTGCAAGGTCCCTTGTGGAGGTTAGTGCCCGGGATTTCAGCTGAACAAGTGGACAAAAATGGGTTGAAAGGACTTGGGCTGTTCAACAGTTCCCCACTCTCCCTATGTCATCATCCTTCTCACGGATGCTTCCTAGACAGCGTTCAACGGCCCTCCTTGCACGGGCCTCACCAGCAAGCAGACTTCACCCTTGTAGTGCAGCAGCTTTCCAGGAATTTCGGCTGCAGGGGAGAGGAGGGGAGGCGAGGAGAGAAGAAAAGAAGGCAGAGGAGACTGCACCATTCGTTCTTCACAGTCTGCCCAGCAGGAACAATAGGTGGCCCTTCCCCTTCCTGGGGTGGGGGGAGGGAGGAATGGGCCCCCTTCCCCCTTCCCCCATTCCCCTTTCTATAAGTCCTGGGGTTTTTAAACCTGGGAGTGGGCAGGGCCAAGGCAGTGAAGAGGTTCTATTCTCCCTCTGCCAGACCCCCACAATTTGCAAGACACAGGAGTCTCGAGGCCTGTGTTCTAGTCCTAGTTTGACCCTCTGAAGGGACAGGGATTGGGTGTAATTCCCATCCGTGTATTCTCACTCAGTTCCTAATACAGTGCTCTGCACACGGTAAGTACTCAATAAATGCCATTGATGATGATGCTTAATAAATACTATTATTACTACTCCTGAAATGTGACATTTTCTATGACTCAGTTTCCCCTTCTGTACACTGGAGAGAGTAACTCCTGTCCTTTACCTACTTTTAAGAATGAACAGAGGCTAAGTGAGATCGTAGCAATTAATGGCATTTATTGAGTGCTTACTATGTACAGAGCACTGCACAACAGAGTACAACAGAGTTGACGGACATATTTCCTACACACATGGAGCTTACAGTCTAGAGAGGGAGACAGACATGAATATAATTTATAACTTATAGTTTAAATATATGTACATAAATGCTGTGGGGTTGATGGTGGGGCAAATATCAAATGCTAAGAGGTCAGAGATCCATGTGCTTTAGCACAAATACATAAGTACATAAAAAATCATATTATATTTTACAACCAATAACAAAATTCCTAGAGCACAGCCTTCTCTCTTGGTTTAGTTTATTTCTGATTGAACATATTACCAAATGAACTACAAAGCCATACTAGAATTCAGAGAGCAGAGGACCTGTATTCTAATCTCGCTCCACCAGTTGCCTGCTGGGTGGCCTTGGGTGAGTCACTTCATTTCTCTATGCCTTAGTTTCTTCCTCTGTAAAATGGGGATTAAATATCGATTCTCCCTCCTATATAGACTGTGAGCCCCATGAGGGACAGGGGCTCTGTCCGACCCGATTAACTTATATCTACCCCAGTACTTAGAACAGTGCTTGACAAATATTGAGTACTGAAAAAAAGAACTTTTGGGTAAGAGTCTGTCAGTGACAGGAGGGGATGAATGATTGAGGGAAATGGTAGAAACGCCTTCTCTGGAGGGCTTTCATAAATGGAATGGAATGTAATAATAATAATAATTGTAATGGTAATAGTAAATGGTATTTGTTAAGCGCTTACTATATGCCAAGCACTGTTCTAAGTGCTGGGGCAGAAACAACAGTGCCTGGCACATAATTAGCGCTTAACGAATACCATCGTGATGATACAAGGTTGTCCCACGTGGGGCTCCCAGTCTTAATCCTCATTTTGCGGATGAGGTAACTGAGGCCCAGAGAAGTGAAGCGGCTTGCCCAAGGTCACACAGCAGACAAATGGAGGAGTCAGGATCAGAACTCTCATCCTCTGAATCCCAAGCTCGTGCCCTTTCCAACTAAGCCACGCTACTTCTCACCCATTTACTCTCCCCCCCCCCCCCATCCTCCATGCCATGTTTGGGTTCCAGCACTTAGAACACTGCTCCAGCGTTTAGAACAGTGCTTGGCACATAGTAAGAGCTTAACAGATATCATTATTTGGGTCGAGAGAGGACCAGTCCGGTCCAGAGGCAGGTGGATGGACTAAATGAGTGGACTGGTCCTTTGTTGGCCAGGCTATGTGCTGTGTCCTGCGTCCCGTGTTCTGTGTCCCGTATATTGGGTGCTGCGTCCTGTTTTCTGTGTCCTGGATGCTATGTCCTGTGTCCTATATTCTGTGTGCCGTGTCCCGTGTCCTGTATATTGGGTGCTGTGTCCTGTGTTCTGTGTCCTGGATGCTATGGCCTGTGTCCTGTGTCCTGTGTCCTGGATGTGGTGTCCTGTGTTCTGTCTATTGGGTGCGGTGTCCTGTGTTCTATGACCTGGATGCTATGGCCTGTGTCCTGTGTCCCGTGTCTGTGTCCTGGATGCGGTGTCCTGTGTTCTGTATATTGGGTGCTGTGTCCTGTGTTCTGGATGCTATGTCCTGTGTTCAGTGTCCTGGGTCCTGTGTGCTGTGTCCTCTGTCCTGTGTGCTATGTCCCGTGTTCTGTGTCCCGTGTCTTGGGTGCTGCGTCCTGCGTCTCGGATGCGGTGTCCGGTGCGCTGTGTCCCGTGTCTTGGATGCTGTGTCCCGTGTTCTGTGTGCTGTGTCCTGGGTGCTGGGTGCTGTGTTCTGGGTGCCGTGGCCAGTGTGCTGTGTGCGGTGTCCCCGGGATGCTAAGCGGAGGGCTGAGCGGCAGGTGTAGGGCTAAGGAGGAGGAGCGGCAGTACCGGGGGTGGGGGGTGGGGGATCCCACCGGCCGGGGACGGAAACCTGCCACGGCCGCCTAAGGGGGGCGGAGATGGGCAGCGCGTAGAGCGGTGCTTGGCACCTAGTGAGCGCTTAACAAGTACCATCGTCATTATCAAGGGGATTATTATTAGGGCCGGGGGGCCGGGCGGCCCAGGGACTCCCCGGCCGGGCGCGGGGCGCGGGGCGCGGGGCGCGGGGCGCGGGGCGCGGACAGCCGCGGAGATGGAGCCGGGCCGCTGCCGGCCCGGGGGGCGGAGGGGAGCCCGGAATCCCAATCCCCAGCCTCCCGCCCCGCCCAGCCCCCAATCCCCCCCGCCCCGGGAGGGGATTACCTGCGCGGGGCCGGGGTCGGGAAGCGGAGGATGGATGCGCTCCGGCGGAGAAGGGCGAGGACGACGGCGAGGACGAGGAAGAGAAGGCGGGCGGCCGGAGGAGGAGGAGGAGGAGGAGGAGGAAGAAAAGCAGCAGAGGGAGGGGGAAAGGGAGGAGGAGGAGGAGGAGGAGGAGGAGGAGCGGGACGGCGCGCAGGGCGGGAGGGAGCTGCCGGAGCGCACGCCCGCGGAGTTTAGGCGGCCCCTTGCGCGGTCCCCGCTGCGCGCCCCCTCTGCGCCCCCCAACTCCATCTCCGCCCTCCGGGGTCACCGGAGGCTACAGAGCCCCTGGAAGGTGCTGCACCCTGACCCGGGGACTGTGCTCTCTCCCCATCCCCCCAGCCCACCGAGGCTGCAGCCCTCACCCCCCGGTCCTCACCCCCAACCCCGGCCCTGACCCTTCCAGGACCCCCGAGGAGGAAGGAACCTCAGGGTCCGCTTGCCCCATCCATGGAAGAAACTCAGGGTCCCTGTCCAATGGAGGATACCTCAGGTCGCCTGTCCCATGAAGAGTCTTGGGGTCCCTGTCCCATGGAGAAATCTCGAGACTCCTGTTCCGTGAAGGAATCTCAGGGCCCCTGTCCCGTGGAGGAACCTCGGGGCGCACTGTCCCATGAAAGAATCTCAGCAGGAGGAGGGGGAAGACCCCTGTCCTATGGAAGAACCTCAGGGCCCCCGTCCCATGGAAGAACCTCAGGGCCCCTGTCCCACGGGGGAATCTCAGTGCCGATTTGTACAGGGCCGCAGTCCCGTGGAAGAAACTTGGGGGTCCCGTCCCATGAAGGAATCTCAGGGCCCCCGTCCCCTGGAGGAACCCAGGGGCCACTGTCCCATGAAGGGATCTCAGGGCCCCTGTCCCATGGTAGAAATTCAGGGTCCCTGTCTCATGAAAGAACCTCAGGGCCCCTGTCCCATGTAGGAATCTTGGGGCCCCTGTCCCATGGAAGAACCTCAGGGCCCCGTCCCATGGAGGAATCTCAGTGCCCCGATCCCATGGAGGAATCTCGGGGCTCCGGTCCCATGGAGGAAACTAAGGGCCCCTGTCCCATGAAGGAATCTCGGGGCGCCTGTCCCGTGAAGGAACCTTAGGGCCCCTTTCCCATGAAGGAATCTCAGGGCCCCTGTCCCATGGAGGAATCTCAGGTCCCCTGTCCCATGAAGGAACCTCAGGGCCCCTGTCCCATGAAGGAAGCGGGCAGGAGCGAACACGGAATCGTTCACCAAATCCCACAGCACCAGGACGAGAGGGCACCCGATGAAGCTTGAAGGTGGCAGTTTCAAAACAAACAGAAGGAAACCCTCTTCACCCAGCGGGTAGGAAGCTTATGGATTCATGACCACAGGAAGTTACGCAGGCAGAAAATATCAGTCGGTTTGAAAGGGGTTTGGCTCAATTTGTAGGCGAGCAATATGTAAAGGCTTACTAGACAAAGTTAGGGATGCCGGGGGGGGGGGGGGCGGGGGGGAGAGTTTGGGAAATTAGATGGGACGGCCCTGACCTTTAGGATGGATGTCTAGAAGGGAAGCTATCTCCTGATTTCTCTAAGCATCTTGTGGCCTTTATTGAAGTCAGGATATTGGACAATGGGCAATGGTCACCTTGCTCCCCATGGAGTTGGTGATTCTGGATCTGACCCGGTAATAATAATAATAATGAAGGTATTTGTTAAGCGCTTTGTGTCAGGCACTGTACTGAGCGATCGGGTAGATATAAATTAATCAGGTTGGACACCACCTACGTCTCGCACGAGGCTCCCAGTCTTAATCCCCACTTTAGAGATGAGTTAACTGAGGCCCAGAGAAGTGAAGTGACTTGCCCAAGGTCACACCGCAGACAAGTGGCAGAGCCAGGATTAGAACCCAGGTCCTTGTAACTCCTAGCTCTGTGCTCTATCCATTAGACCACACTGTTTCTCTTTAGGTTGTATGCATTTAGTATGGCTTAAAAGTAGTACAGGAGTCAAAGGATGTTAGCCTGCAGAGATCCCTGAGCCTCTGCCCCTTTCCCACATCCTTTAGCTCTGCTGAGTCAAATGGGGTTATGGCTACCTGGGAAACCTGGCTGGATTCCATCTAGTCGCACCTGACTGCCGCTGCGGTTGTAGCAGCCGGTTGGAACCACAGGACCAGACGTGGGATTTGTGTCCTCATGGTTAGGTGATTAGGTTCCAAACGTGTTCTCTGTTTCTTACTCTATTTTACCCAGGTTTACTCTATCATCCTCTCTCAAGCGCTCTGCGCCCAGCAAGCGCTCAGTGAATAGCATTGATTTGTTTCACATTCCCTGCTGCCTGCTCTGCGGGGCCAGACCAAATACCTCTTTTCAGCGGTGGATGGCAAGTGGGTGGGGGGAACCAGGTAGTAGAGTTTGGGACTGAGAGGTTCCTCTGTTTAGTTAGGGTTGTGTGTGTGTGTGTTGTGTGTGTGTGAGAGTGTGTGCATGCGCACGCACAGACAGTAAAGGGTGGGCAAGTTGAACCGATAATAATCATCGTGTTTAATCCCCTTTCCAGAGGGAGTTTAAAAACAGGCCAACTTTTAAAGCTTATCTCATCTCTGTGCTCTCCCCATTCCTGAACTGCCATGTAACCCCATTTCAGAGATCATGCCAATCCTGCCCCTCTCTTGGAAGCCTGCTTCCTGGTGGCCGTTCAGTCATGTAGAAACTGGGTCTGAACCTTCCTGAAGAATGAGTTCCACCTTGACGCAAGGCGCAGCTCTGATTTCCACATGGCTGGGTGGAGGTTGCTGACAGTGTGGTCAGAAGAGGACCGGTTGGTTGTGCTAGGAGCCCCACTGGCCTTCCTGGCTTAGGCTCTGGGAGTTCTGGATTGTGGGAGAGTGGGGGGTGGGGAAAGCGGATGAATGGATGTGCTTTGTGAGGCTTCGCCCGAAAGATAAGGTGCCATTGGAGCCCCATGGTAAATCTTGGGACATGACGTTTATCAAACTTCAGTTTTGCCCTCCCACATCTCCAGGGCCAGCCTCTCCCCACTCAAGCCTCTCTGAAGGTGTAGGGCACAACTGCATTTCTTATGGGGCCCTGAACTGGCAGGACCTTGTAGTCCTTAGTATAGTACCTGGCACATAGTAAGCGCTTAACAAATACCAGAAAAATAATAATTATTACCAATAACTATTGGAAATACCATCTTGCTCCCGTTCAGAACCCTGACAGCACCACATCTTGGTGCCCACTTTTTCTGAAATGCAGCCCCTTCCCTCAAACTTCTCCATCAGAACTTTCAACCTTGAAGCCATCATTCACTCCTCTCTCTCATTCAATTTAGGCCGTGAAACCCATGTGGGGCGGGGATCGTGTCCAACCTGGTTATCTTCTATCTACCTCAGTGCTTAGCACGGTGCCTGGCACATATTAAGCTCTCAACAGATAGCACAAGTATTATTATCTTTATCACTATTATTACCGTTACATCCTACATTCTGTCGAGGTCCTGCAGTTCCCCCTCTACACTATTTCACAGGTCTGCCTCATCTTCTCTACCTTTACAACTTCCCCCTGGGAACCCACTCTCATTTCAAACCTGGTTGGACTCCTGTAACAGCTTCCTTAACTTTCTTAAAGTCCAGCCTCTCCATCCGTCAGTCTATCTTACATATAGCAATACACAACTCTTTTTCTTTTTCAATACAAGCAGGCACCGCTTCCCTCCTCAAATTCTCCCAACTCTCCCTGTTGCTTCTCGTCTGAAACCAAGGCTCCTAAACTTCACTTTGCGGCTCCCCTCTAACCACCCTCCTCTTATCTGCCTTCTCCCTTCTCCCACTGCTCCCTAGTTCATGTTCTCTTCTCTTCCTAAAGAAACCTCCAGATTGTCCCCTGCTTTGGGCTTTCCCAACTCTGACCCATGGCTCATCCCTTTCCCTTGAAATGGCCATCCCCTTCAGCTTTGCCCCACTGAAGTCCAAGAAGAACCTCCAAGAGGCAGTCCCCGATTAATGGTCTCCTCTCTCCATCACCCACTCATGCACTTGGGTTGCATATTTGTTTTAATGACTACTTTTTTATTTCCCCAGTTTCTTGATCTTAAAACCATCTTCTCACCAACATCATCAACCTTATTTATTGAGCATTTACTACGTGCAGAGGACTGAACTAAATGCTTGAGAAAGTGCAATCCAATAGAGTTGGTTAACCCATTCTCTGCTCAGAACAAACTTAAAGGTTAGAGGGGGAGACAGAAATTAACCTAAATAATTTATAATATATAATTTTTAGCTATTTATAAATTTCCCCCATTTGGTTGTAGTGCTCCTGGAGGGCAGGGTCTCTCTCTGTAACTACTCTTAGATGCCCTCCAAATACTTAATACAACCCTCTGCTCACTAGATACTGTTCATTTTTATGCCCACATTGATATTTAATCTTGTTGGTGGGAGTGGGATGGATTGAGAAGGGGATAAAGGAATCTGGGAGGTCATCAGTTGTTAACAGGGTTGGAGTTCAGCATGTAAATTTTGTGAGATCGGAGACTATCTCTTTTGTGTTCCGGACAGATCCTAGGAGGTTTTTGTAAATGTCAGTATTTACTAAATATCTCCTCTATGCCTAAGTCACTCTGTGCTTATCAAGTGTGGTGCCTAGAGATAGAAATGGGTAATTTTTATACACTTAGCACTTACAAACTTTTTAATATCTTCCTTAACATTCATGTAAATTTCAATTTATTCAATTTATTCTTCAATTTATTTTCACCATGCTTGTAAATATTTTTATATTTATCACCTCTGTCCCAACCAGGCATTAGAGGCTAAGCTCCTTGAGGGCGGGGAACACATCCGTTCATTATTCGCTACTTCCCAAGTGCCTAGTACTACCAAGTAGATGTTTAATAAATTTACTAATCTGCTATCCTACTACTTAACACTGCTACTATTACCCCTTCTAAAATCCCACAAAGGAGAAGCAGCATGGCCTAATGGAAAGAGCACGGCCCCGAGAGTCAGAGAACCTGAGTTCTAATCCCAGATCTGCCAATTACTTGTGTGAACTCAGGCAAGTCACAACTTCTCTTTGCTTCAGTTTCCTCAACTGTAAAATGGGGATTCACCTGCTCCCCCTCCTACTTAGACTAGGAGCCCCATGAGGGATAGGGACTGTGCCCGAGCTGATTGACTTGCATCTGCCTAGGGCTTAGAACAGTGCTTGATAAATATGATGATAATAATGATATTGATAATAATAAGAAGGCTATGTTCGGCAACCTTCACTTGGTCAGCCGGTCTTGGACTGGTTAATGGTTGGGTCATTTGGGCTTGGACAGAATCGTCCCAAGTGGTTACCCTGAGCCCTCTGCAAGACTTCTGGGTGAAAGTTTATCCCAGTGGCATTCACGTGAGGAGCCGTGTGGCTGAGAAGCAGCATGGCCTATTGGATAGAGCACAGACCTGGGAGTCAGAACGACCTGGATACTAATCCCAGCTGTGCACTTGGCTCCTGTATGACCTTGGGCAAGTTATTTCACTTCTCTGAACCTCAGTTCCCTCCTCTGTAAAATGGGGGATTAAGACTGTGAGCCCCTTGTGGGACAGGGACAGTGTCCAACCTGATTAGCTTCTATCTACCCCATCGCTCAGTATAGTGACTGGCATATAGTAAGTGCTTAACAAATACCGTAAAAAAGTACCATCTCAGCTACCCTACTGAGCATGCATGTGGGGGCCACTAACAGGAGGATCTGGAATTCTCTCCCTACCAAGAGAACTCACTTTAGCTCCAAGTGGGCATGTTTGGGGCTAGCTAAAAGAACCAGGTGCTGTGGCCCTGTCACTCATTAAGCCTTTTGGAGGCAGGGTCAAGCCTGGCTCCAGTATGTCCATATGGGCAGGGCTCCGTTTCTTGGCCTTGGTAAGAACCAGTGACTGAACTCACTCATGTTGGAAAGTGCTTAGGCCTTATCTGTGGGGATCTGGTCCTGAGTTCTCATTTTATAGAGTTAGGATGGAGACTGACTGGAAAACTGCCTAAAAGACGTAGCAGCGATGTAAAATGGTGGGCGAGGGTCGACTGACAAACTGCAGGCCATCAGAGTGGATATTTTTGAATGAGTTGAGCGGTCAGTCCCTCAACTGGGTTGGACGACCTTCCCCTGGGGACCCTCTCCTTTCGAATTTAAATTCCCAACCAGACACTGCCATTTTCTGTTGGGGCTGAGGAAAGTGAAGGAGGAGGTGTTTGCAAACATTGCACAATGTAAATTTCACAGTAGTGAGTAACATGATATCATGTCAACCAGTGACAATTGACCACAAACCACAGTACATCACAAAACACCGTGGCCTGATGCTTCGATCCTTAATGTCACGAAGAGTCCAAGGTTTGTTGCCGGGCTGCAAAGCAGAAGAAGCTGCTGGGGAGTGGGAGGACGGTGGGTTTCTGCCCAGGTGACCGCACCTCCCCCCGCCCCGCCAGGAGGATCGGCCGCATGAAGAGACCCAGGTCTCTGGGAAAGGGATGGACACTACCCATGGGTTTCTGATGTGGTTGAGGATGTGTTTGCAGAACTACAGGTTAATTCTATTCTCGGTTATGCAATGGCCCACCAGCATTACCTCTCAACCTTTTCTCCCTTTGACTCTTCCCACACAGGGACAGTCCCCGCCTCCTCCTTCTCCTCCTCCTCCATCCCCCTCATTTTGGAATTAGGCTAATCCCGTGTATGCATCATCAGTGTAATAGCCTTCCTATATTGTTCTTGGTTTGGCATCACAGCACATGCCCTTTGTGCCCACGTGTGAGGCAGGTTTTCATTTGCAATACTTCCTGTTTGCATTCCTCATTTGTAATTTAGAATTATCGGCCAACCTCCTCCTCCAGTCCTCGTGGAATTTTTACCTCCAGTTCTTTTAGCCTTCAGTATGACAGGTTTTCTTCTAAATCCCAGGCCTCTGCTGGTACCTCAACAGATTAAAACCTAAAAGGGGCAAAACAGGCTGGTGGGGATTTAAGAGTTTTAAATTCAGATACGGAGTTGGGCCGTCATATTTTCGGAGTTCTGATCGGCGCTCCCTTCCCCTGGTGCCCAAGTGTCCCCCCTCAACTCCTGCAGCTGAGAGTTTGGCTCTTTTGGAAGCTGAGTTCATTCATGACCTTTCAGGGCTCTTGGTGAGTGTCTTCAGTGAGTGTCCTGAATTGGGAATTAGCAAGGTTTCTCCTCAGAGCACCCATCTCTCCCTGGCCTTTCTTGGGGAGGCCACTCCATCCCCAGACTTCCGGTTGAACCAGAAGTTCGGGTGCGGGGCTGCCCAGCGAGGCGGGAGCGGCACATGCCGGGGCAGGGATGTGCCAGCAGGGCCCAGGCTCGGGGCTGGGCTGCCCCTCTGGCCTGCCCCACCATTCCCTCCCACCACCCACAGAGCAGGGACCTTGGGTCAGGAGCTCGGACAAGACCCAGCCCCGAGCTGGCCGGAGCTCCCGGCCCACCAGCCCCCCCCCACTTTTGGCAGCTAGGACATTTTTTAGCTCCAGGGTCAGCCAGCCTGGACCTGGGTGCGAGCCACCTAACTGCCAGGGCCTGGCCGTGGATTAGGATGGGGCCTTGTCTCCGGCTGTGCCTCGGAACCGGAAGAGGCCCTGGATGCTACTGATCCCTAAACTGGAGCGGGCGTAACGTGGCCCCCAACACAGCCTGGAGGGGCCGAAACTACCCCGAGGCTGGCTCCTCTATCACCCATCGGAGGGGGCCTCGTGCTGACCCACCAGCCCAAGATTTCTCCGGTCTTGGAACTCGACAGGCCTGAGTAGAACCCAGAGATAGTTCTGGACTGGAGCTGTGACAGTCCTTGGTGCCTACAGGGTTCAGAGCTGACCCTGGAGGCGTTCTGTCAGCCACCAGGGATGCCCGACACTTGAGCCGGTGGTTATCTGTAGGCTTCATACAACTGGCCCTGGTAGGCGGATGGCTCCCAAATCTCCCTTGCTAACCCTGGCCTCTCTCCTTCTATGTAATTTCACATTTTTAAAAAAATGGTATTTGTTAAGCACTTACTATGTGTCAGGCACTATACTAAGCGTTGGGTTAGATACAAGGTCGTTAGGTTGGACACAGTCCCTGTCCCACATGGACTCACAGTCTTAATACCTATTTAAGTAGCGTGGCACAGTGGAAAGAGCACGGGCTTTGGAGTCAGGGCTCATGAGTTCGAATCCCAGCTCTGCCACTTGTCAGCTGTGTGACTGTGGGCAAGTCACTTCACTTCTCTGTGCCTCAGTGACCTCATCTGTAAAATGGGGATTAGACTGTGAGCCCCACGTGGGACAACCTGATTCCCCTGTGTCTACCCCAGCGCTTAGAACAGTGCTCGGCACATAGTAAGCGCTTAACAAATACCAACAAATACTAACATTATTACACATGAGGGAACTGAGGCACAGAGAAGTGAAGTGACATGCCCAAGCTCACACAGCAGACAAGTGATGGAGCCGGGATTAGAACTCACGACCTCTGACTCCAAGGCCTTTGCTCTATCCACTAGGCCATGCTGCAGTGGACATGGGTTGTCCCACTGATTCTTCAGGCTCAATACGTCTAGCGCTGAAGTCCTCGTCTTCCCTCCCAAATTCTCACTCCCACCTAACTTTCCCATTGCAGTTGATGATATCACCACCGTCCCCATATCTCAAGCCCACGACCCTGGCATAATCAATGACTCCTCCCCTGCTGTCAATCCCCATATTCAGTCTGTCCCCAATTCCTTCCTCAGTAAAATTTCCCAGACTCCTCCCTCCTCTTCATCCAAACCACCACCACAGAGGTCAAGACTCTTTTCCTAACAATGCCCCTCTGAAATCACATCTCCTCCAGGAGGCATTCCCCAATTATTTTCTAATCTCCCCACTCTATGTCTCCTCAACTGTCACCGCAGCAATTGCAGGACACCTAAATACTTAACCACCCACAATTCCCCCAAACTCTTATGGACATATTTTATATTACTTCCTCCAATCTTTATTTTATTCTATCATCTGTCTCCTCCACTAGACTGTAAGTGTCTTAAGGGCAGGGATCTCTCAACCTGATTCTATTGTGCTCTCCCAAGTACTTAGTTCAGTGTTCTGCACGTGATAAGCATTCAATAATTATAATTATTATATCTGTGGCATTTGTTAAGTATCGTGCGCCAGGCAGTGTACTAAGTGCTGGGGTAGATACAAGCAAATCAGGGTGGACGCAGTCCCTCTCCCACATGGGTCTCACAGTCTAAATCCCCATTTTACAGACGAGGTGACTGAGGCCCCGGAAAGCTAAGTGACTTGTCCAGGGTCACACAGCAGACACTAAACACTGTTAATTGATAAAACCGTTTATCACAACTTCTGTCCCATGTCTGATCCTCTCCGGACTGTGGTACTTAAGCTCACAAGCAGGCCTGGATAACTTTTACTTTTCTAGGAGTTCCTTGCAGTTCCATTTCGATATCTGTGGAAAGAGCCCGGGCTTTGGAGTCAGAGGTCATGGGTTCGAATCCCGGCTCGGCCACTTGTCAGCTGTGTGACCTTGGGCAAGTCACTTCACTTCTCGGTGCCTCAGTTACCTCATCTGTAAAATGGGGATTAAGACTGTGAGCCCCACGTGGGACAACCTGATTCCCCTGTGTCTACCCCAGCGCTTAAAACAGTGCTGGGAACACAGTAAACGCTTAACAAATACCAACATTATTATTATTATTATTATCATATTTTACCCATTGTTACTTTTTAGCACAGTCACATGAAATCAATCCATCGGTGGTATTTACTAAGCGCTTACTGGGCACAGAACTAAGTGTTAAATGCTTCAGAGAATACAATAGAGTTGGTAGATGTGATCCCTGCCCTTAAGGAAAGGAGAAAGCTCGTTTTCAGTGTATTCACTTTTTAGGCACAGCACGGGACCCACTCTGACTCTCAAGATGCACGGAATTTCAATCTGTAGTTCCAAGAGGGAGCTCTTGAGCCACATTTCCTCCTTGAATTCAAACCAGAGCCCTTGGAGATGGGTGTGATAACCCGCTTTTCTGTTACTCCTGGAGGGCCTCCCTCTTAGCCTAGGCTAGACTCCAGCAGGGAATCCCAGTTTTGGGGAAAGCAGGGGGAAGTCCTTTGGCTCAGGCTGCCCTGGAGCCGTGGGAGCAGAATGCAGTAGTTGGAGGTATCTGGGGAAATCCGGATTGAACACACCCTAATGTAGACATTTTTCTTTAAAACACCAGTCCACAGATTTTTTTAAAAAAATCTGCCTCACTATTTGCCAGGTACTGTACTAAGCGCTGGGCTAGTACAGGCTAATCAGGTTGGACACAGTCCATGTCCCACATGGGGCTCACATTCATAATCCTCATCGTATGGATGAGGTAACTGAGGCCCAGAGAAGTGAAGTGACATGCCCAAGGTCACACAGCAGACAAATGGCGGATCTGGGATTAGAACTCAGGTCCTTCTGACTCCCAGACCTGTGCTCTATCCAATAAACCACACTGCTTCTCAATTCTCTCTCTGATTGCATCCACAAGCACATTGCTCATTGCAAACACCAGCTCCATTTCATGATCCATCCCCTCTGTGTTATAAAATGCTTTTCCTCCAGATTGTCCAAAGCACTTTATTCAGGCTGACCAGTCCAAACCACCAACCTGGCTTTATGAGGAAACACTTTGTTTGCGGGAATCAACAGTCTCCCCCAGAGTGATCTTAGCGTGACATTGCGATCTCCCTGACCTCCCAGAGATGCTTATTGCATAAGCAAAAGGCTCCTGTAGCCAACACAGCTGAAAGGTGCAGGCTCAATGGAGAGGAAAATAGCTATGTATCCAGTCCCAATGCAGATGTGGATAACAGCCCCTTGGGCTTCCAGGAACCACCCTGCGAAAGGAGGCCAAATGGGAGAGAATGTGAGGGAGAGGTTAGATGACCTTAAAATCAACTGGGCTGCTTCATTGCCCGAAAGTGATCCCATACATCAAATTCTTATGTAAAATCGCATTTTTTTTCTCTCTTTTGTTGACTAGTAATTCAAACATATGATTAGATTGTCTCATCAGGTTCTAAAATAGGATACTTAGCTCCCACCATTAGCTTGGATCAAGGGAGAGAAACTTCAAAATCCCCTCTAGACTGTAATCTCATTGTGGCCAGGAAATGTGTCTGTTTATTGTAGTATTTTATTCTCCCAAGCGTTTAATACAGTGCTCCGCACACAGTAAGTACTCAATAAATACGATTGACTGACTGGTAAATCAGCTTAATGCTTGTTTCCCTGTAAGGACCCAGTCCTGGGAACAAATCATGGGAGGGGGTAGGACTGCCTCAAGGAGCACTTATTGGCCACTGGACCATGGCAGGGAGACTGGGGTCAATGATGATTTAGAAAGTCAAGGGGTTTTTTTGTTGTTTTTTTTTTAAACTTGGCTAGCCTGCGTCCATTGCTGAATCAGTGAAACAATCCTATCTCTTCCGGCATCTGATCTCATGCAGGTGAGCAGAAATGTGCATCAGTGAAATCTTCCCTGACTGCATATGCAGGGGTAATTGGAAGGGAGGCAGCTGAGTGGGAATGTGAATAGATGAAGGGGTGTTTACTCTAAAACATAGGAGGAGGAGGAGTGGTGGTGGATGGGAGTGTGACTTTGGAGCTAGCAGGGTCAGCAATCTC
Organism: Ornithorhynchus anatinus; assembly: GCF_004115215.2. NCBI lineage: Eukaryota > Metazoa > Chordata > Mammalia > Monotremata > Ornithorhynchidae > Ornithorhynchus > Ornithorhynchus anatinus. The sequence goes on along the minus strand of NC_041729.1, from coordinate 30,691,341 downwards.
CTTCCCCTCTTAATGCTGGCTCTAGCTCCTTTCATTCATTCAAACATATTTATTGAGTGTTTACTGTGTGTAAAGCACTGCACTAAGCACTTGGGAGAGTACAATATAATGGTTAAAGGATACATTCTCTGCCCACAAATGAGCTTACAGTCTAGAGGGCAACTCTACCAATTCTACTGTATTATTTTCTCTCAAAGAGTTAGTACAGTGCTCTGCACACAGCAAGTGCTCAACAAATACTTTCCATTGATTGTTTGACTCAGAGAGGATGCTGCCTTTATGGATTGGGTAAGAAGAGGTTGGGGAAGATTTCTACCCCCGGTTTCTTCTCCGAGACCTGATGTGCACCCTCCTTCTGACTCCTGATATCTGCAACTGGACAGTGACATTTTGTTGATGTTTTTTGTTGCTTCCAAATACAAATGTTGAGGTGTTGTTTTAGGGTTTGAGGGGGCAACCACAGAGAAGAGATTAAATTTAACAGTGGTTTCATGGGGTTGAGAGGCCCCACCTGAGAATGCACTGATCCAAAACAGAAGGGAGTGTCTCTCAGGAGAGCAGACTGCTTGAGGTTTGGGGTTTGAGGTTTTGGGCTCCAAGACTCAATGGAGAATGGACTTTTTAAAAAAGTGGCAGTTCATTAGATCATATTTATTGAGTGCTTACCGTGTGCAAAGCACTGTACTAAGCACTTGGGAGAGTACAATATAACAACAGACACATTCCCTGCCCACAATGAGCACAGTCTAGAGGGGGAGAGAGATGTTAATATAAATAAATAAATTACAGATATACGTATATGTGCTTTGGGTCTGGAAGCCCGGATGAATGAAAGGAGCAAGTCAGGGCAACTCAGAAGGGAGTGGGAAAAGAGGAGAGTAGGAATTAGTCAGGGAAGTTCTCTTGGAGGAGCTATGCCTTCAATACGGCTTTGAAGCAGGGGAGAACAATTATCTGTCTGATATGAGTAGGGAGACTTATTTGTTAAGTACTTACTATGTGCCAAGTACTGTACTAAGTGCTTGGGTCGATACAAGCTAATCAGATTCGACACAGTCCATGTCCCACATGAGACTCACAGTCTTAATTCCCATTTTACAGATGAGGTAACTGAGGCACAAAGAAGTGAAGGACATGAGGAGAAAGGAAGTGGAGATTTTCCAGCTCTACCCAATCTCCCACTCACCCTCACCTCAGAACAAGGCACGGAGGGCTATTTATTTATGTGTTTGTTTAGTTTATTGGTTGATTCATTTTGAGTGCAAGCCTGTATTTACTTGAATTTGTTTGCTCAAGCCCATGTTTTCTCTTAGGTTATAAAGTTCTGTAGAGTGGGGATATTGCGACTATTTTAATCTCTAGAACAGCACCCCAGGACAGTGACATTTGGCCACTGAACAAATTGGTTCGATGGTGATAATGGTGATGATGATGATGATGATGATGAGGAAGAAATGGAATCGGGATTGGAAGCTAATGGAGTAGAAACTTCTGTGTCCTTAGGGACAGAGACCATGTCTAAAACCTAAACTGTGTCTTCTCTCCCAGTGCTTAGTACAGTGCTCTGTACATAGCAAGCACTTAAATACTCTCACTACTACTCTGAAAACTTCTCAGATTTATCTTTCTGGTTAGTAGTAGTAATTCTACTTATTTAGTGCTTACTCTATGCAGAGTGCTGTACTGAAGCCTTGGAAGAAGACAAGAGTTAGTAGACATGATCCCTGCCCTCAAGGAATTTGCAGTCTACTACGGGAAACAAAAGTTGAAATAAATTACAGGTAGGAGAATTTATAGTTCCAGAGACTAATTCTAATTCTTATTCTAGACTAATTAGAAAGTAGAATAGAATTTATGGTTGCCCTCAGTAACCCCATGGTATTTAGGCAGGATCATCCTAGGTGATTTTGCACTTGAAACCTGGCTCTGATCACATAATTCTCCCCACCTCTCCCCCTTGACCATACCCCATCCTTTTTAGCATCGCACATCTTAGCAGACTCAGAGGGGCTGGATGCAAAAAGTGTCATTTGGACTGTTGGGGAAAGGGTTATATGCCGGTGGTGCTTACTAACAGCTCGGTCCAGTGGAAAGGTAACATAACCAGGCCAGACTGAGCTACTTCTGGTGCAGCCAACCTCCCAGTTCAAGCACACACCCTCCATGTCCTGAGCAGGGGGGCAGGGAGTGACTGTCAGCTCGTTGTGGGCAGGGAATGCGTCTGTTTATTGTCGCGTTGAACTTTCCCAAGCGCTTAGTTCAGTGCTCCGCACATCTTAAGCTCTCAGTAAATACAATGGATTGAATGAATGCATTGTTATTATGCTTCCAAAAGGGGGCCAAGTGCAGCGTCACAGTGAAGAGCGAACAAAAGTTTGGAATGTGGTATGATTCAGAGCATTGGAGAGGGCTCCTGACAGAAGAAGAAGAGGTAGAGCTGACACGAAGCTGCCTGCATGATTCGCATTTCCTGAACAACCACCTTGTGCTAAGGGCTGAAAGCCTGTCAAAGGCATGGCACCTGGCTTGTCATTCAAGGCAAGTCCACCTGAGATCTACCCTCTTTAGCATCCTCTGGCCCCCATTCACCTATACTTTTCCGGGGGCTCTGTCTACTTCTACACCCCAGCCCCATGGCATTTATGTATTTACTGTAATTTATTTATTATTTATGTATAATAATGTCTGCCTGCCCATCTAGACTGGAATTCGTTGTGGGCAGGGAATGTGTCCGTTTAGTGTTATATTGTACTCTACCAGGTGCTTAGTATAGTGCTTGGCACGCAGTAAGCGCACAATAAGTACGATCGAATCAATTAATAAATACACCCTGCATCCTCCTGTCAAACTGAGGGTATCTGGCTAACCACTCAGCCTCCCTGTAGAACTTTTCATAGAGAATGGAAGAGCCACCATAACACAAGGAGATGCCCAGTGTATAATGCACTGGCTGGGAGTCAGAAGGACCTGGATTCTAATCCTCCTCCACCACATGTCTGTTATGTGACCTTGGACAAGTCGTTTATCTTCTCTGTGCTTCAGCTTCCTCATGTGTAAAATGGGAATCAAGACTCTGAGCCCCATGTTGGACTGTGTCCAACCTAATAACTTTTATCTATCCCAGTGCTTAGTAAAGTGTCTGGCACATAGAAAGCACTTAACAAATATCATAAAAACGTCTCCAACCCTTTCTTTGCTTTGGAAACCAGCCAAGGCAGGCGAGTCACCTAGCTACGCAGATTTGCCAAATGACACAGAGGTGTCCTTCAGCCACCTAGGCCTTGGTTGGGGAGGGCAAGGCCTGGCCCAACTGAACGGATGGACAGTCGACTCTATTTATTGGGAATCTATTCTGTGCATTTAATCCATCAATTGTATTTACTGACCGCTTACTATGTGCAGAGAACTGTACTAAACACTTGGCAGAGTACAACAGAGCACTGGAGCAAGTTCTTAGGAAAGTAGAATAGAATTAGGAGAGAGCATCACTACGCTCAAGGAATTTACTATCTAGCTGGGGAGACAGACACTAAAATAAATTAATGATAATAATAGTATTTGTCAAGAGCTTACTTTGTGCCAAGCACTGTTCTAAGCGCTGGGGTAGCTACAAGGTTATCAGATACGACACAGTCCCTGTCTCACATGGGGCTCACAATCTTAATCACCATTTTACAGATGAGGTAAGTGAGGTACAGAGAAATGAAGTGACTTGCCCATGGCCACACAGCAAACAAGTGGTGGAGCTGGAATTAGACCCCATGACGTTCTGATTCCGAGGTCCTTCCTCTCTCCACTACATCATGCTGCTTCTCTAATTACAGGTAGGAGGAAGAGGAAAAGGGAAAAGGGGTTAGGTCCAAGAGTTAGTGCTTAAGAAATCAGGACTGTAAGATATGCACAGTGTGCTTTTGGAGGGTGCGTGGCCTTTACTCTAGGGCTGCAATCGTAGCTATCAACTCAGCTGTAATCTCCCAAGTGCGTAATACTGTGCTCTGCACACAGAAAGTACTCAAACATTTCCATCAATTGATCAATTAAGTGCTTGGATGACACAGAAGTGGTAGAGGAAGTAGGGGGGATAAAACCAGGGGAGATTAGAAATTAATTGGGAAGACCTCCTGGAGGAGATATACCTCGAGAAGGATGTTGAAAATGTGGAGAGATATGGTCTGTCGAATTTGAAGTGGGAGGGAATTCCAGGCAAGGGGGAAAGTGGGAGTAGGAGGTCAGTCAGGGGAGATGAGAATGAGACGTAGTGAGTAGGTTAACTTGAGATGAATGAAAAGTCTGAGCTGGGGTAGAGTGGGAAAAGAGAGTGGACAGGTAGATGGGATATTGTTGACTGAGTGACTTAAAGACAATGATCAGGACTCTTGTTTTATGTGGAGAAGAATGAATAACATTTTGGGATTTTGGAGCAATGGGGAGATTTGTGCAGAATGATGTTTTTGAAAAATGATCCGGGCAGCAGAGCTAAGCATGGGTGAGAGAGGGAATGAATAGGAGGCAGGAAGATCGGGGAGTAGGCTGCTGTGGTGGTCAACAGGGATCATTAAGGTGGCTGTCTGGAGGGAAAGGAAGGGATGAATCCTGGAAATACTACGCAGGAAAACCGACAAACTGAATTTGGGGGTTGAAAGAGAGGGAAGAAGCAACGGTAATGCCAAGTGTTCAGGATTCAGAGGTGGGAAGGATGGCAGTGTTGTCAACTGAGTACAGGGCTCTGCGCACAGTAAGCGCTCATTGAATATGATCGAATGAATGAACCACGATGGGAAAGGCAGGTGCAAGAGAGGATTTGGAATGGAAGAGGATTTCAGTTTTTCCCTTGAAAATGGACATACTGAAGCCACCTGACCCATTGCTCACTGACGGACTTTGGCTTCTCATAAGCTAGGACTGAGGGGTCTGGGCTGGGGCGAGGAGGGGAGGCTCCAGAGGTGCCGCAAGCTTTAGCCAGGTGGGGTTGCCCTGTTTGGATCGGGAAGCAGCGTGGCCCAGTGGAAAGAACCCGGGCTTGGGAGTCAGAGGTCATGGGTTCTAATCCCGGCTCTGCCGCTTGTCAGCTGTGTGACCTTGGGCAAGTCACTTCACTTCTCTTTGCCTCAGTTACCTCATCTGTAAAATGGGAATGAAGACTGTGAGCCCTATGTGGGAAAACCTGATTACCTTGAATCTACCCCAGTGCTTAGAACAGTGCTTGGCACATAGTAAGTGCTTAACAAATGCTAATATTATTATTCTTGTTGTTTTATTATTATTGTTATTATTATTATTATCCCTTGATGTCTGAGTGAAGTAGTTCTGAGGCCCAGTGCTAGGGGGCACTAAGCCGCTGGAGTTAGGGGCTCCGCAGCTGCAAAAATTCTTGGGAACGAGGAGGGTTAGCCCATCCGCTTTGGCCAAATTTCAAGTTGGAAAACTGCCTCCTCCTCCTCCTCCTCAGATGGGTTCCTTCTGCAATTTCATTTTGGCCCGTGCTTCCTGCTCTGAGCAGGGGGGAAGGTGCCACTGAGCCCAAGGTTAAAACCAAACCCATTCACGCAAGGAACCGGCTTTTTGAAGAGGCCCAAACCAAACAAGGGTCGGGCCGGAGTTTGGTTCACGAAACCAGGTAGCAGCTTCGACTTGCTCTGTCATGCGAAGAACCGCGAATACAATTTGTCCAGAGGGGAATATTTCCATTTGTAATCCTTGGAAATTCTTTGGAAGGACTGGTTCCATGTAATTGCAAGATTTTATCTTTAGCTCTCTCCTCCTGGGAATGCCACAGGGCTTGGGGAATTGGTGTTTGTATAAATCGCTCTGAGATTCTACGGTACAAGCACTGAGGAAAAAGCAAAGTATGATATAACAGGGAAAAGACGGGGCCCGAAGTTTTGGACATCCTGCATCCCCAGTCCCACTTCGGTTGCTTCTTTTTCTCCTCTCTGAGGGTTGGCAAGTCAATCCTCTTGGCCTCAGTTTACCAGTTTACCTGCTCAACTTTGAGGGGAAAAATTAGGGTTGTAAAGCTCTTGAAGTCTGCAAAGGATCAGATCCACCAGAGAAAGTTGTCCTCGGGATCAAGTTCACTTATTTAATCTGAATACAAAAAGTGACAATACAGTAGAGTTGATAGCCATGTTCCCTGTCTACAAGGAGCTCACAGTCTAGAAGGGGAGAGAGATGGCTTCCTCCCTCTGCCTTCAAATGTGCTTGAGTCTATCTCTGGATCGAAAAAACAAGTTTTAACAGATATAGTTGATGGGGACCTCTGATGTCATCTGATTCCAAACCTTAAATCACTCTGGAACCTTCTAGCATTCCTTCCTCCCTCCATCCACTGTGTCTCTCCCAGAACCCTGGTGACTTCACCATCTTCTGGACTTGGTTAGCTAAATAGAAGCCATCGGATGTGAATTTTCCTTAGGTCGTTCCGTGGTATCATCACCACTTTGCTTCCCTCTCCTCCTTTTCCTTCTCCTTACCATTTATTCATTCATTCATTCAATTGTATTTATTGAGCGCTTACTGTGTGCAGAGCACTATACAAGCGCTTGGAAAGTACAATACACAATAAAGAGAGACAATCCCTGCCCACACTGGGCTTCCCATCTGTCTCTCAGGAGCAGGATTCCCTACTCTTTCCAGGACTGGTGTCCTTCCTACTCTCAAAATCTACCACCTTTCCCAAATCCAACCCCTCCACACACCCCTTCTCCGCTCATCTTGTAGAAACACTACCACCTTCCATCCTTCAACTGCTAACTTCACCTTTCATTCATTTATTCAATTGTATTTATTGAGCACTTATCGTGTGCAGAGCACTGTATTAAGTGCTTGGGAGGGTACAATACAACAATAAGCAGATGTATTTTCTGCCCACAACGAGCTTACAGACTAGAGGGTGAGATAGACATTAATATAAACAAATAAATTACAGACATGTACATAAGTGGTGTGGGGCTGGAGGGGGGATAAATAAAGAGAGCAAGTCAGAGTGACGCAGAAGGGAGTGAGAGAAGAGGAAAGGAAGGCTTAGTCACCTCTCAATCAATCGATCAATCAATCAGTGGTATTTATTGAGTGCTTACTGGGTGCTGAGCACTGTAGTAGGCAGTTGGGAGAGAACAATACAGTAGAGTTGATAGACATGTTCCCTGACCACAAGGAGCTCACAGTCCAGAAGGTGAGAGAGATGGCTTCCTCCCTCAGCCATCTTGAGTCCAACATGCTTGACTCTATCTCTGGATCCCTCAAGCTCCTCCAGCTTTTGCCCCATCATCCCACTCCCATTCCTCTCCCGATTCCTTGAGTGGGTTGTAATAATAATAATAATAGTATTTATTAAGCACTTACTATGTGCCAAGCATTGTTCTAAGCAACAGGGAAGATACAAGGTGATCAGAGCAGACACAGTCTCTGTCCCACGTGGAGGACACAGTCCCTGTCCCGCATGGGGTTCACAGTCTCAGTCCCCATTTTACAGTTGAAGTAACTGAGGCCCAGAGAAGTGAAGTGATTTGCCCAAGGTCATACAGCAGACAAGTGGCCGAGAAGAATTAGAAACCATGACCTTCTGACTCCCAGGTCCATGCTCTATCCACTACGCCATGCTGCTTCTCTTAAACTGTAGACACTTAATGGTCTTCACTTCCTCTGTACCATCTCTCTTCTTCACCCATTACAAACTTGTTTTCAAACAGCATGGCTCAGTGGATAGAGCACAGGCCTGAGAATCAGAAGGACTGGTTTTAATCTGGCTCTTCCATATGTCTGCTGTGTGACCTTGGGGAAGTCACTTCAATTTTCTGGGCCTCTGTTACCTCATTTGTTCATTCATTCAATAGTATTTATTAAGTGCTTACTTTGTGCAGAGCACTGTAGTAAGCGCTTGGTATGTACAAAGCGGCAACAGATGAGACAGTCCCTGCCCATTGACAGGCTTACAGTCTAGTCAGGGGAGACAGACAGACAAAAACAATGGCAATAAATAGAATCAAGGGGATGTACATCTCATTAAAACAATAGCAATAAATAGAATCAAGGTGATGTACACCTCATTAACAAAACAAATAGGGTAATAAAAATATATACAAATGAGCAGATGAGCACAGTGCTGAGGGGAAGGGAAGGGAGAGGGGAGGAGCAGAGAGAAAGAGGGGGAAAAGGGGGCTTAGCTGAGGGGAGGTGAAGGCGGGGTAGAGAGGCAGCAGCGGGAGCAGAGGGAAAAGGGGCAGCTCAGTCTGGGAAGGCCTCTTGAAGGAGGTGAGCTCTCAGTAGGGCTTCGAAGAGGGGAAGAGAATTAGTTTGGCGGAGGTGAGGAGGGAGGGCGTTGGAGGACCGCGGGAGGACGTGGCCCAGGGGTCGACGGCGGGATAGGCGGAACGGGGGACGGTGAGGAGGTGGGCGGCAGAGGAGTGGAGGCTACGGGGTGGGCAGTAGAAAGAGAGAAGGGAGGAGAAGTAGGAGGGGGCAAAGTGATGGAGAGCCTTGTAGCCTAGAGTGAGAAGTTTTTGTTTCGTGTGGATGCGGTAAAATGGAGATTAATAATAATAGTAATAATAATGGTATTTTAAGTGCTTGCTATGTGTCAAGCACTGTTCTAAGCACTGCGGGAGATACAAGGTTATCAGGATGTCCCATGTGGGCCTCACAGTCTTCATCCCCATTTTACAGATCAGGTGATTGAGGCACAGAGATGTTAAGTGACTTGCCCAAAGTCACAAAGCTGACAAATTAAGAGTGTGAGCCTCATGTGGGACAGGGGCCGTTTCAGACCTGATTGACTTGTAGCTACCCCAGTGCTTAGAACAGTGTTTGGCACTTAGTAAGTGCCAAACCCCTTAACACTACTGATCCTGTCCTTTCCAAGGTCATGTTTGACCTCCTCAGGGTCAAATCCACTGGGTCTTCTCTGTGCTCCTTGACCTCTTAGCTACCTATTACACTGTTGATTACATCTACTCCTAGAAACACTACCTCACTTTGGTTTCACCATCATGACACGCCTCCTTCCATTCTGACCAATTTTTTAATGGCATTTGTTAAGTGCTTATTATGTGTCAACCATTGTTCTAAATGCTGGGATAGATACAAGTTAATCAGGTTAGACACAGTCCATATCCCACATGGGGCTCCCAGTCTAAGAGGGTGGGAGAACAGGTATTGCATCCTTATTTTAGAGTTGAAGAAAGTGAGGCACAGAGGAGTTAATTGACTTGTCCACAATCACACAGCAGACAAGTGGTGGAGCTGGAATTAGAACATAGGCCCATGTTCTTTCCACTGGGATATGCTACTTTCCATTTGTTCTCATTCTTATTCACTGGTCTTTCTTGCACCTCTCATATTCTAGCTGTGAGTGTCCCAAAAGGCTCTGTTCAGAGTCCCCGAATTTCCTTGCTCGATACTTCAATCTCATTTCCAAGAGGCCTTCTCTGACTAAGCTCTCACGTCCCATTTTTCACCCACCCTTCTGGGTCACCTATGTACTTGGATCTGTACCCCTTAAGTACTTGATTTTTTAATTTTATTTTATGGTATTCGTTAAGCACTTACTGTGTGCCAGGGAACTGCTCTTAAGGCTGGGGTAGAGACAAGCTAGTCTGGTTGGGCACAGTCCATGTCCCACATGGGGCTCACAATCTTAATCCCCATTTTCTAGATGAGGAAACTAAGGCACAGTGAGGTTAAGAGATTTTTCAAGGTCATACAGCAGATAAGTGGCAGAGCAGGGATTAGAACCCAAGTCCTTTGACTCCCAGGTTTGTGCTCTTTTCACTAGGCCATACTGCTTCTTGCTGCTTCAATCCTATCCCTAAAACACTGTGTACATATCCCAGTCTACTGCCTACCTGAAATTTATTGTATCATACTTTCCCACAAGCTTAGCACAGTGCTCTGCACATAGTAAGCAGTCAATTACTATATCTGTTGCTGAGTTGTGATTTCCAAGCCCTTAATACAGTGCTCTGCATAGAGTAAGCGCTCAATAAATGCGACTGACTTACTGAATGAATAAATAACATTGATTGAGTGATTATTTTAATGTCTATCCCCCCCTCTAGCTCCTTGTGGGTAGAGATCATGTCTACCAACTCCTTTTTTATTCTACATTCCCAAGCACTTAGTACAGTGATCTGCACATAGTAAGCGCTCCATACCAGTGATTGAATGATTGATTGATAGACATGCCATCTCTTTCAGGGAGCTCATCTGTTCCTCCTCCAGGAAGCCTTTTCCAATTAATTACAATATCCTTCCTTAATCAACCCAACAGCCACTCCTGAGCACTTATATATTCATACCCATCCTCACTACTTATACATATATGCAAATTCATTTGTGCATGTTCAGTTGTTCCGATATTTCACCCTGGCATATTTGCTCTATTACCTATTTTATTCTTGTTTTCCTCCAGCTCTCACTATTTTTGGGGGGTATTTGTTAAGTGCTTACTACATACCAGATACTGTAGTAAGTGACAGGATAGATACAAGATAGGTCAGACACAGTTCCTGTTCCATATGGGGCTCATGGTCTAACATGATGCAGTGGAAAAAGTACGGGCCGGGGAGTCAGAAGGCCATGGGTTCTAATCTTGGCTCCACGGGTCTGCTGTGTGACCTTGGGTAAGTCATTCTACTTCTCTAGGCCTCATTTACCTCGTCTGTCTAATGGGGATGAAGACTTTGGGCCCCATGTGTGGACAGGGACTGTGTCCAACCAGTTTTCTTGTGTCCAACCCAGCGCTTAGTACAGTGCTTGGCACATAGGAAGTGCTGCCCAAATACCACTATTATTATTAGTAGTATTATGTTAAAGCAAAAAGGATTTAATCCTCATTTTACAGGTGAGGTAACTGATGCCTAGAGAAGGTAGATGATTTACCCAAGATCATACAACAGACAATTGGCAGAGGTAGGATTAGAATCCAGGACCTCTGACTCCCAGGCCGGTGCTCTTCCCATTAGGCCATGCTACTTTTCTATTATTTATGAATAATTTATGTCTGCCTGTCCTTCCCATTAGACTGTAAATTTCTTGAAAGCAGGGGCAGTGTCTTTCATTTCAGGTATACTTTTGCTGCAAATCCCCAAGCTCTTAGTATAGTTATCTGCAACCATAGGTGCTCAACAAATATCATTGTTCGAGGGATTTATAGTACCTATCAAGCATGATATAACTTTTAGAACAAATCATTTTCAAAACAAATCTATATAAAAGAATCTATAAAAAGTCTATTTGTAGCTTAAATTCATTTTCATTGATGGATTTTGTTTTCACAGCTCATTGATGGATTTTGTTTTCACAGCTCAATTGAAATCTGACTGTTGCACTCAGAGGGGGGGAAAATAGCATGCATATTCAGAGGGACTTGAAATGGGTTTATATCTGCCTCATTGTTTGCCACAGAATAAACAGTATGGTCTAGGAGAAAGGTCTATGGGCCTGGAAGTCAGAGGATCTGTGTTTTGATCCCAGCTCTGCCTCTAGTCTGCTGTATGACTTTGGGCAAGTTACAACTTTCCTGGGCCTTAATTTCTTCCTCTGTAAAATAGCGATCAAATGCTTATTCCCCCTCCTACTTAGACTGTAGGCCTGTGTCCTACCTGATTAATTTATATCTACCTCAGCACTTAGAAAAGTACTTGACACATAGTAAGTGCTTAACAGATAAAGTAACAAAAATAATAACAATAATAATAACGAAGTAGGCACTTAAACACCACATGATTAAGGATAGGCATGCAGGCAGAGTCAGAGAGTCAGAGAAGGACAGAGAGTGATTGGCAGAAAGAATCCATTGCCTTTAGTGGTTCATTTTATTGTACTTGATTTCTTACAAGTGCAACTATTATTCTCACATGTAATTTCCCTGGTTTGAACAGGGACGACTTGAAAAATCCAAGTTCTAATCACTGTTCCCATCTGCTTTACCGGTGGCTCCGCACAATGAAAACAGGTGAAGGATGCCTATGGTGTCCTGCCCATCCCACTTGCTCCAGCCTCAGCCCCACAAGTGGTCTCCTTTAAGCCGCAGAGAAACCAGACCCATCCTTGCTAGATTGTAAACTCCTGGAAGGATGGTGTCTACTTGCTCTACTGGACTCTCCCAAGCTCTTAACCATGATAATAACTGTGGTATTCATTCAATACTCACTGCGTATCAAGCGCTGGGGAAGATACAAGATAATCAGGTCCCACATCGGATTCACAATCTAAGTAAGAGGGAGAAAAGGTATTGAATTCCTTTTTTGCAGATGACCTGAGGCACAGAGAAGTTAAGTAACTTGCCCAAGATCACACAGCAGACAAGGGGCAGAGCCAGAATTAGAACACAGGTCCCCTGCCTCCCAGGCCTGTGCTTTTTCCACTAGGCCACGTTGCTTCTAACCAAATCAATCAATCATATTTATTTATTGAGCACTTACTGTTTGCAGAGCACTGTATTAAGCTCTTGGGAGAGTACAATACATCAGAGTTGTACACAACAAGGTTATAGTCTAGGGGATGAGTTTAAAGTCTAGAGGACTGTATGATGAATGATGTATTTGTTAAGTGCTTGCCATGTGCCAAGCACCGTGCTAAGCACTGGGTAGATTCAAGATAATCAGGTCCCAAAAGGGGCTCCAAATTTAAGTAGGAGGGAGAACAGGTATTGAATCCCCATTTTGCAAATGAGGAACTGAGGCACAGAGAAGTTAAGTGACTTAAGTGGGTACAGGGCTTTAGAAACAACAAACACTCAATAAATAACACTGACTGATTGATTGATGGCACATGGAAAGCCAGACAAAGGCATACCACAAACCAGTTCAGCCCTAGTTCTGAGCTGACCAAACAGACAAATAAATCAGCCCAGGATAGCCTGAATGGGAACAAGTCTACAAAAAACATAGAGAGCAGGCTAGCTGAAAGGTAGGGGCCCCCATATAGATCCAGGTAATGGTCTTCATGGAGCGGAGCCTATACCTGCCATGTGCTTGCTTCTTCTGCCCCAGACACAGAAGGGGTGTTAAAATTCACCCCAATCTGCCCAATATTTGTGGTCTAAAAGTTGCATCACAGGATGCAGAAACAACTAAATCTTGCTTTTTGCATAATCTGTCAGTGTCATACATCTATATTATTCCTGTAATTGTCCCTTACCTTGGATAATTGCCTGTTCCCTGTTCTAAGGTGTGAACATGCCTTCAGCCTCAGCAGTAATAGCAGGAATAAACAGCACAGATACAAAGGAGAACGGGACAATCCCATAAGAACAATTCAGCCCTCTAAAAACAGCATGTGACGAAACAAATCATCGTCACCCTGACCCGAGGTCACTCAACAGAGGCATCAGTATCTGTCTCCACACACAGCCTCAGCTCTAATCAACTCCTCAGCCTCCTCTTGCACTAGATGGTTAAGCTCCTTGAGGGCAGAGATCTTGTCTACTAGCTTTAGCGTGCCCTTCGAGCTCCTGGTACAGAGAAAATGCTCAGTAAAACCACTGATGCGTATCTGATATTTCAATGATGTCGGTCTCTGCCATTGAGTGTAAGCTCCTTGTGTGCTAGAAACTTATCTTGTGCTTCTGTTGTCTCCCCCAACCGCTAAGCTGCTAAGCTGGGAAGCAGCATGGCTCAGTGGAAAGAGCCTGGGCTTCGGAGTCAGAGGTCATGGGTTCGACTCCCGGCTTTGCCACTTGTCAGCTGTGTGACCGTGGGCGAGTCACTTCACTTCTCTGTGCCTCAGTTACCTCATCTGTAAAATGGAGATTAACTGTGAGCCTCACGAGGGACAACCTGATTACCCTGTATCTACCCCAGCGCTTAGAACAGTGCTCGGCATGTAGTAAGCGCTTAACAAATACCAACATTATTATTAACATTATTAAGCTGAGTGATTTGCACTCAGGAAGTGCTAAGAAGGTACCGTTTTTACTGAGAGCTCAACATAAGTAGTAATAGTATTTATTAAACACTTACACTAAGCACTGGGCAAGAATACACAGGTAGGAATTCGGCACAGTCTCTATCGCATGGAGAGCTCACAATCTGAGTGGGATTTAAATGATAAGATGAGAAGAAGGCTTTCAACAGAAGATTTGGGATACTTAAAATCATCTCTGAAACAGTTTTAGAAATGATACCATTATGAAGAGCAACTCATCCAATTATGTAAAATGTTGCCTACATTCTGATTAGATTTTCAGTCTTCTCTTCAAGAACAATTTACAGGGCAAATGGGATCTTGAGAAGCAGGTTTAAGCATTTAAAGATAAGAAAAATGAGTATCTCAGAGCTTCCCATCTATATGACGGCAACCTAAGCAAGGGCTTAAAGGACAGTGTTTTATTAGTCAGTCAATAATTCGATTATATTTATTAAGTGCTTACTGTGTGCAGAGCACTGTATTAAACACTTGGGAGAGTACAGTATTAACAGAGGTGGTAGACAGGTTGCCTGCCCATGAGTTGAAGAGTCTAGAGGGGAGCTTACAGTCTAGTGCTTTATCAGGGATAGAGACCTCATCAACACTGGGTGTGTACGGTCTACTTACACAGTGCTTAGGCCCTCCTTTGGCAAGAGGGAGGAAGAGAGAAATTAAATGAAATGTCCAATATCACAGTGGTGAGACAGTCAGTCAGCCAGTCAGTCAATCATATTTATGGAGCACTTACTGTGTGCAGAGTACTTTACTAAGCGCTTGGCAGAATACAACAACAAACGGACCCATTCCCTGCCCACAATGAGCTTACAGTCTAGAGGGGGACATTACATAAATAAATAAATTACACATATGGACATACGTGCTTTGGGGCTGAGAGTGGGGGTTGAATAAAGGGAGCAAGTCAGGAGGATGCAGAAAGGAGACAGTGAGTCCTGTTGAGCTGCTTAGTCTCTGCTTCTCTGCCCAATGTTTCTGGCCAACTGCAGACCTTAGTGCCACCCCTGAACTGGTTCCCCCCTTCTTTCAGAGGATTGGAAAGAGGCAGGAGGGAAGGACATCATGACTCTCAATATGGTAAAATAACACACGGTGATAGGGGTACCTCCACCTCTAAAGACCTTAGGAAGAAGCAGTGGGACCTAGTGGCAAAAGCACTGGCCCCGGAGTCAGAAGACCTGAATTCTGATCCTGGCTCTGTTGCTCGACTGTTGTGTGACCTTGGACAAGTCACTTAGCTTCTCTGTGCCTCACTTTCATCATTTGTAAAATGGGGATTAAGCCTGTGAGGCCCATGTGGGACAAGTGATTCCGTCCAACCCGATCATCTTGTACCTACCCCAGTGCTTAGTACCAGGCAGTAGTATGTTCTGTACTAAGCACTGGGGTGGATGCAAGCAAATTGGGCTGGACACTATCCCTGTCCTACGTGGGGCTCACAGTCTCAATCCCCATTTTACAGACGAGGTAACTGAAGCACAGAGAAGTGAAGTGACAGGCCTATGGTCACACAGCAGACAAGTGGTGGACCCAGAATTAGAGCCCATGACCTTCTGAACTTTTTGACTCCCAGGGCTGTGCTCTATCCATTATGCCATGCTGTTTCTCTAAACGATCGATCAATCAATCGTTCAATGGTACTGAGAAGTGGTAGGAGAGAAGCCAAGTGGAAAGAGCATGAGCCTGGGAGTCACAGGACCTGGGTTCTAATCAGTGCTCCACCACTTTCCAGCTGCGTGACTTAGTGCAAGTCACTTATTTTCTCTGGGCCTCCATTCCCTCATTTGCAAAATGGGGAATCAGTACCTGTTCTCCATCTTACTTAGGCTGCAAGCCCCACGTGGGACCCAATTATCTTGTATCTACCTCAGCATTTAGTACACTGCTCGGTATATAGTGAGCCATGTGGGGACAGAGACACACCCATGTGGGGGCACGGACTGCCTCCAACTGATTAGCTTGTATCGATCCCAGCGCACCTAGTAAGCACTTACCAAATACCATTTAAAAGAAAAAAAACCCCCAAACTCTGCAGGTTGCGTAGATTAATCCCAAGCCCCTCCTTCTGCAGGGCTCCTGTCGCATAGAGGGGCAGGGCGGAACTATGCTGGGCAAAACTAGAAGTAGACCGTTGGATCTGTTTGACCCAGTTCCTTCTCTTCCTTTTCTGGCTGTTAAGGAGTTGTGGACCGTCCAGTCCCAAAGTCTAGACCAGGCTCTCTGCCTCTCACGGCCCCCCTTCTTGGGGAGAGAGAGAGTTGAGCCGGTCCCCTTCGCCTCTCAGAAGCTGGAAGAACAGCAGGAATAAGATTGCAAGCCCCACGCGGGACGGGGACTGTGTCCAATCCCATTATCTTGTATCTATCCCAGCACTTAGAACAACGCCAGGCACATAGTTAAGTGCTTAACAAATACCATAATTATTATCATTATTATTTCTATATCTTCTCATCCCGCAGTGAATTTCTTCGCTTGCCTCACACACTTATGTCTCCCCTTTATTCATTCGATCGTATTTATTGAGTGCTTACCGTGTGCAGAGTACTGTTCTAAGCACTTGCGAGAGTACAATAAGACAAGAAACAGATGCATTCCCTGCTCACAATGAGCCTAGAGTCTAGAGATTGACCACGTCCCGAAGCGGTATCTGATGGATTCCCCAGCATTAATTGTCCCCTGTGTCCTGAACTCGGCGTCACAACAATAATTCCGAGTCAAGGCTCACTTACCACTGGGTTCCCTCCAGACACGTTTTCCCTCCCTCTAAAACCCAGCTATCATTCACGCTGAAGCTCAGGGTCCCATAAAAAAGGAGAATCATCCCGTTCTGTGTGCTATGCAAACAAACCCAGGGCCGCCACAGAACAAATTGGGGCTATGTTCCTGCCTCAGCACCGTGGCATGTGGAGCTGGGATGTTTTCTGAAACATACCTGTGACTAACCACACAACAAGGCTTGAAATTGTATTTGAATTCCATAAACTGGAGGCAGGCAAAGATATCAGTCTTCTTAGGTCACGTGGTGAGGCATCAATGAGCTCCACTGGTTTTTGCTAGTCCTTGTCCACGTGATCTTTCAGTCCGGTTTAGACAGCTCTGATAATGAGCAACTGGGGTTTTGTGGATGATTTCTCCTTCCATCAGGGCCTTGATAGTTAAAAGAATGATGTCCTTTCTCTTTATGCCAGCCAAGGACATGTTGGGTCTGACTGGTGGAGAGAGCACGGGCTTAGGTGTCAGGAGACGTGGGTTGTAAAACCACCTCTGCCACTAGCCTGCTGCTTATGACCCTGGACAAGTCACTTAAAAGATTTTGATGCCTCAGTTTCCTCACCCATAATATGGGGATCCAATACCTGTTCTCCCTCTCCCTTAGTCTGTGAACTCCATTTAGGACAGGGGCTTGTCTGACCTGATTACCTTATACCTATACCAGTACTTATAGGTACCAGTACCCATACCGGGAAGCAGCGTGGCTCAGTGGAAAGAGCACGGGCTTGGGAGTCGGAAGTCATGAGTTCGAATCCCTGCTCTGCCACTTGTCAGCTGTGTGACTGTGGGCAAGTCACAACTTCTCTGTGCCTCAGTTACCTCATCTGTAAAATGGGGATTAACTGTGAGCCTCATGTGGGACAACCTGATTACTCTGTATCTACCCCAGCGCTTAGAACAGTGCTCTGCAGATAGTAAGCGCTTAACAAATACCAACATTATTACTTTGTATCGTGATATTTATTGAGTGCTTAACTCTGTGCAGAGCGCTGTACTAAACACTTAAGAGAGTACAGCATGCTGAGAAGTAGCGTGACGTAGTCGATAGAACACAGGCCTGGGAATCGGGTCATGAGTACTAATCGGGGATCTGCCACTTGTCTGCTGCATGGCCCTGGGCAAGTCACTTCACTTCTCTGTGCCTCAGTTACTTCATCTGTCAAATGGGGATTAAGACTGTGAGCCCCATGCAGGACAGGGACTGTGTCTAACCCAATTTACTTGTATCCGCCTCAGCACTTAGTACAGTGCCTGACACATAGTAAGCACTTAACAATAACCACAATTAATAATAATAATAATAATGTTGGTATTTGTTAAGCGCTTACTATGTGCTGAGCACTGTTCTAAGCACTGGGGTAGATACAGGGTAATCAGGTTGTCCCACGTGAGGCTCACAGTTAATCAAGTAACTGAGGCACAGAGAAGTTAAGTGACTTGCCCACAGTCACAAAGCTGACAAGTGCAGAGGCAGGATTCGAACTCATGACCTCTGACTCCCAAGCCCGGGCTCTTTCCACTGAGCCACGCTGCTTCTGCTAATGGATTATTATTATTACGATACAATAGAGTTGTTGGACACGTTTCCTGCCCACGAGGAGCTTACGTACTAGAGGATGGAGCTTGGTACTTAATAAGTGCTTGTTGTTGTTGTTGTCTTATGCTGCCATGTCGTGTCTGGCCCATAGCGACGCTATGGACACCGCTCCCAGAATGCCCCTCCTTCAACTGCAATCGTTCTGGTAGTGCATCCATAGAGTTTTCTTGATAAAAATACATAGGTGGTTTACCATCGCCTCCTTCCACGCAGTAAACTTGAGCCTCCGCCCTCGACTCTCTCCCATGCCGCTGCTGCCCAGCATGGGTGAGTTTTGACTTGTAGCAGATGGCCTTCCACTCACTAGCCACTGGTCAAGCTAGGAATGGAATGGACAGGCCTCTGCTTGACTCTCCCTCCCATAGTCGAGACTGATAGAGAACCGGAAACTCTCCAGGTGCGACTCTGAGAGGTGAATCAGTGCTTAACAGATACTATTATCATTATTACTATTTTCCAGCGATATCCAGGGAGTGATGAGGAAGTGGCAGTCCTCCACCTGAGAAACAGAGTGGTCTAAGTGGATAGAGCATAGGCGTGGGGTTCAGAGGACCTGGGGTCTGATCCAGGCTCTGCCCCTTGCCTGCTGGGTGACCATGGACAAGTCACTTAACTTCTCTGTGTCTCAGCTACCTCAGCTGTAAAATAGGGATTAAGACTGTTAGACCCATGTGGGATAGAGACTGTGTCCAACCATTTTTTTTAAGGTATTTGTTAAGTACTTTGTCCCAGGCACCGTACTAAGCTCTGTGGTAGATAGAAGCTAATCAGGTTGGACACAGTCCATGTGCCACATGGGGCTCTCAGTCTTAATCCCCATTTTACAAATAAGGTAACTGAGGCACAAAGAAGTGGGGTGACTTGCCCAAGGTCACCCAGCAGACAAGTGGAAGTAGATAAAAGTAATTGCCCGTATCCATCCCAGAGCTTAGTACAGTGCCTGGCACATAGTAAGCACTTAAAAAAAACCATTAAAAAAATTGCAAACCATCTGCTTATCCCAGTTTCCCAATTTTTCCCAGGATAACCATCTGCTAACCTTTCCCCTGGTAATCCTGGAGAGATTACTATTATTAGTAATAATAATAATAATTGTGGTATTTTTTAAGCACTTACTAAGTACCAGTCACCGTACCAAGCACTGGGGTAGGTTCAAGACAATCGGATTGGACACAGTCCCTGTTCCACATGGAGCTCAGATTCTTAAACCCCATTTTACAGATCAGGAAACCGAGGTGCAGAGAAGTTAATGACTCACTCAAAGTCACAAAGCAGACAAGTGGTGGAGCGAGGATTAGGATCCATGTTTTCTGACTCCCACTAATCTTTCTTTTGAGGGTCAAGGCATCCCAAAGTCATCATGGGCCTGATTGAGTCTCTCTAGCAGGTATCAATAGGGATGGGATTCCTGAACCTTGACTTGGCCCTCCCAAAGTCTCCGGAGGCGGTGGGGAAACAGAGCTAAAGGGGGCATCCTCACCCTCAGTTAATCCTTTGTTGTTCATCAGTTGTGGCATCCAGCACCGGATATAATTCTCTCTTCAGGGGACCGAACAGTGCTGAGGTTCACAAAAAGGAGATTCAACATCATCTGCTCATGAGTACTTGCTTGGCCTTGGGCACTCAGAGCAGTGCTGATGATGCAAGGTTAATAGGTGGAATTTCCAGAGGGTGGAACATTCGGCATGGCCCGCTGTGTGATGTCCTTTATGCATCAATCAGAAACTTCTGACCATTGGCTTCAGGGCACTCCATCATCTCTCTTGCTCTTACTAATCAACTGTCTTGACCCACTACACCCCAGCTCACACTTTCTGTTCTTTGCTTGCTCACTTCCTCGCTGGGCCTTGTTCTCTGCTCTCCCTTCTCTGACCCCTTGCTGCTCATACCCGTCCTCTACCCTGGAACTCCTTCTCCCTTCATCTGTCTGATTTCAGCTCTCCCCATCTTCAAAGCCTTCTTGAAATCCCAACTCTTCAAGGAGGCTTCCCCACATAAAATGTTCACCGTCCCAGCTACCATTTTGACAATTTTGCACTACCTCAATACTTATGTACTCAGGGACACCTACAATACTTTTGTACATATTGACATATATACATTACTATTTAAGCTTTCATTTATCTATCTACTCATCTTTCCAGTCTCTGATACTTTCTATCTGTAAATTAGTTTGTGTCAGTCTCCCCCATTAGATTGTAAACTCCTTGAGGGCAGGGATCATATCTTCTACCTCTATGATAATCTCCCAAGTTCTTAGTAAAGTGCTCTGTACATAGGAGGGGCTCAATAAATAGAATTGATTGATCGATTAATGCCACAGTGGGATGGGGGTGGGACGAGCTAAAGGTGGAACTAGGTTAAACTGACCCTCATTTTCAATAGTATTTATTGAGCGCTTACTATGTGCAGAGCACTGTACTAAGCGCTTGGGATGAACAAGTCGGCATTTTTCCAGTAAGGGTACCCCAGGACACTGGGCAAATGCCCAAATGTGAACTCGAGTAGTCTAACTTTGACTAAGTCTCAGTCTCTCTGTTTTCTAACAAGGGGTGATAACATTATCTTTCTGATTTTTTAATAATTGTGGTTTTTGTTGAGCACTTACTATATGTCAAGCACTGTGCTAAGTGCTGGGGTAGATACAAGATAATCAGTTCCCATAGAGGCCTCAATCTAAATAAGTTGGAAAACTGAAGAACCTGGGTTCTTTTCCCGGCTCCGCCACTTGTCTGCTGTGTGACCTTGGGCAAGTCCCTTCACTTCTCTGGGCCTCAGTTACCTAAAAAGAATGATGTTTACATGAGTTCGTACTCACTGAGCAACACTTGTAGGAGGGTAGGTGAGAGAGTTGCATTTGCAGTTGCATTTTATCCCCTTGTTCTTGATCAGATAGGTAGTTTGTTGACTTCAGTAGGATTGCTACCGGCATAGGTCTGGGAGGTGCTTGGATATAGTGAAGGGATGGTTCATCATCTCACTGACCTAATATTTTGTGCATCATTCATGAGTTCTTTTGGACAAGTTTAAATCTCAGCCTCGTGTCACCATATCACCTTAGTATCAATAGCCCTTTCACTTTCTCTGCAAAACCATTTTTCTCCCTCATTCCCTCCCCACAACAGTAATGGATTCGAAAATTATTTTCAGAGAACCGTAGGTTGGAAGGGAGAATTCTTTCCCTCCAACTCCTGCCCCTTTGAGCAGACCCATCCCCAATCTGTCTCAGATGATAGTGACATACCTGAAATATTGTGTGTGAATAACGGAGACTAGCAGTTTGGCATAGGGGTGAGCAAAGGGTGAAAGAATGAGATCCATATTCAGGGGAGGCAAGCTCGGGGGTGGTGGAGTGGAAATTCAGCCCAGAACTTTTAGTTAGTAAGGATGGACTCCAGGAGAGAGGTGGGAAGTCAAAGAAGAAGTGAACAAGTTGGGAGGGGGAGGGTATTTTCATCGTAAACCTCAACACCGGAAAAACTCGGGCAAGAGGGATGATTGAATGAAATAGCTCTTCCCATGGGAACTGTTCATTCATTCTTTCAATTGTATTTATTGAGCACTCACTGCTTGCAAAGCACTGGACAAATCGCTTGGGAGTGTACAATACAACAACAAATAGACACATTCCCTGCCCACAGTAACATCCTTCAATCAGGGTCAATGGCTTTTCTTTGCCGGTAAGAGTCAGAACTTTTAAAAAAAAAACTGCCCGTTTTGCCACATAACTAGGCATGCCCTGACCTGCGCCTCTATCTCTGAGTGCAGACTTTGGCTTAAATGTCCTTGTCATTCAAGGAAATGACAAAATAGCTACCAGGGTCAAGTTACTTCTGTCCAGCAGGCTGGGTCACTCCGCTCAATGCCATGACCCTGAGCAAAGCTTTCGGGGCAGATTTTCTTCAGTAGAGGAGGGAAAGAAGTGAGGGGCGTGGGGAGAAGAGTTTCTGGGAGTTGGTGATGACGGTGTGATGTCACTACTGGTAGTCCGAAATGGAACTCGGGGTTGATCTGCCCACTCTGAAATGGGGCATCCCCGGAGACGATGCCCAAATTTCTGCTGGGGTGGTCCCACCCGGGCGGCTACGGGCTGACTCAGCGGTCGGAGCGTGCCCACTCGCTCGCTAGCAGAGGTGTGACGAGGTGTCTGTTGGAGTCTCGAGGCAGGTGTGGCTGACGTGTCGGCTGGGATGACACTGGTGTGAGCCAACTTCCCAGTGAAGTGCTCTGGGACCGGTTCCAAGCCAACGAGCCATAAAGCAAAGGCACAAACTCACATGATTCACGGAGTCGGGTAAAAAGCCTCTGCCAACCTGGGAGGGCCTTACCTGCGCCTTATTGCTCTCAGAAGGACAGCGCCCTCCGAAGGAGCCATGGGGGACGGTTGGCCTGGTTTCTGGAGATGGCAAACTTCAATAGATCAGGAGGGTGGGAGATTTCAGATGAAATCCACAGGATCATACTATAATCCTCTGCGTACTGAACTGAATTCTAATTAGAGTGACCACGAAACATGAAAGGAAAAGGACTCGCCCTGATCGGTTCTGGAATGTGGTGCTTAGCAAGCCTACATGACGCACCAATGCCGTGATGTCAGAACGTCATTCTGACATCACGGCATCCCATGACATCAGAGTCTTGGATCTGTGCCCTTTGGATATTTGATATTCGCCCCACCCCTAACCCCACAGCACTTCTCTACATATTTTTTAAGTTATTTTTATAAATTATTTATTCACAGTGATGTCTGTCTCCCCCACTTGACTGTAAGCTTGTTATGGGCAGGGAATGTATCTGCAAATTCTGTTGTATTTTACTCTCCCAAGCACTCAGTACAGTGCTCTGTACATAGTAAGCATTCAGTAAACACCATTGGTTGATTGATTGAGTTGGAGATTCTGATGAAATTTGGTTGGCGCTCTTTCTGACTAAATCAGAAAGGGACACCTTAGGGGTGTCATTGGTCCTGAGCAGAGGCATTCAGATCTGGGGACGGGGAATATTAAACAAAGCCAACCCGCTGGTCTCAATCCTGAAGTTCTGGTCTTAATTTGGCTATCAACAAGTAATAATAAAATTGTAACTGTGGTATTTGTTAAGTGCTTACAAAGTACCAAGAACAGTACTTGGCTCTGGGGGCAAATGCAAGATAATCAGGTCAGACACAGTCCCTCAGAGTCAGAGTCTAAGCAGGAGAAAGAATGGTTACTTCATCCCCATTTTACAGATGAGGAAATTGGGACACAGAGAAACTAAGTGGCTGACACCCAAGGTCACACTGCAGGCAAGTAATGAAGTTGGGATTAGTAAACTTGTTATGGGCAGGGAATGTGTCTGATTATTGTTATACTGTACTCTCCCTAGCCCATAGTACAGTGCTCTGCGGACAGTAAGCACTCAATAAATACGATTGAATGAATGAATGAACCCTGGTCCCCAACTTTGAGATCCATGGTCTTTCTGGGAGGCCTCGCTGCTTCCCAACTAGATGGGATGGCCAGGAAACCCCAACTTTTGGGACTTTTCCAGTCCAATGGAGATTTATGGTCACCCTCATTATAATGGTCTCCCAGTGAACTTTGACCTTATTCACTACTTCTAGTGATTCACTGTCAACTGGGTAGGCAGGAGGAGGATCAGCCAGGCCAATCACATCTGGCCAAGGAAGCATATTATGGGTCAGGGAAGTGGCAAGTAAAATGGGGATTAAGACTATGAGCCCCGTGTGGGACTAGGACTGTGTCCAATTCGATCATCTTATATCTACCCTATCACATAGTAAGCACCTAACAAATGCCATTTTAAAAAAGTACAATTTCTACTTAAAGGAAAAGCGATCTTTCATTAGCCTCAGGAGATCAAAGTCTCCCGTCTCCCGATCCAGTTTTAACCGGGGGAGATACGGGCAAGGAGAGAGAGATATGGAGGAGACAAATCAGTAGAAACAAGCTTCTTTAAAGAGAAGAAGTCTGGGTCAACTCTAGGTAAAGCACCAGCACTTAAGTGGCTGTTTGAAACTGCCCTCCACTAGGAGATCTGAAATAATGGCTTCGGCTATTTGCATTCGCTATCATGTCCCTCCCCCTTGACTTCTGGCAACCCACTACTTTCCTCATCTTGAGTCCTACTAAAATCACACTTTGTCCTAGAAGGCTGCCCTGGAAAGCTAGTAGCCACTGCAGTAGCCGTTGCTTTAGCTACTGGTCTGCCTTGGACTCTGAGCCATTAGGAGCTTGAAATTCTGCTCCTGTAGCCTCAGCCCTCTGCTGAGGTTTGTTTCTATTTTGTGGATGTCCTTGGCTTTTATGTTGCTTATTGTTTTATTGTTTCGCTGCTTCTGATGAGTCTGTCTCTAATCTCCTCTCCCCAGCTTATATTCAAAGATTTTGAGCCCCTCAAGGGACAGGTTCCGAGTCTAAATCCCACCAATGTATTCTTTCCCATTGCTTAGTAAAGTGCTCTGTATACAGTAGTGCTCAATAAATACCACTGTGACTACTGCTTCTCTGACTAACCTCTCATTTCCCCACCCTATTCACCTTTCCCTTTGGCATCATCTATGGATTTTGGGTCTGCACCCTTTAAAGGCTTTGATACTCACCCCACCCCCAGTCCTATAGCATTTGTGCACACATCCTTTTACTTTCCCTAGTTCCAATTTATTTTAATATCTGACTCCCCTACTAGATTGCAAGATCCTGTGGGGAGGGATTACGCCTACCAACTCTGTTGTACCATGCTTTCCCAAGAGCTTAGTACAGTACCTGAGAAGTGGCGTTGGTTAGTGGATAGAGAGTCAGAAGGATCTGGGTTTTAACCCCAGCTTCATCACTTGTCTATTGTGTGTCCTTGGGTAACTCACTTCACTTCTTTGTGCCTCAGTTACTGCATCTGTTAAATGGGATTATGACTGTGAGCCCCCGTGGGACATAAACTGTGTCCAACCTGATAACCTTGCATCTACCCCAGCTCATAGAATAGTGCTTGACCCATATTCATTCATTCATTCAATCATATTTATTGAGTACTTTCTGTGTGCAGAGCACTGTATTAAGCACTTTGGAGTGTACAATACAACAATAAACAGACACATTCCCTGCCCACAATGATACCATAATTATTATTGTCCCTACTGCTGAATTGTGCACATAGTAAGCGATCAATAAATATGATTAAATGAATGAAAGAATGATTATTACTCTGCACCCAGTAAGTGCTCAATATATACGATGGATTGATTGCCAGTAGCTTTTTGCTTTTTGAGAATGAGGGAAGGCCTTCTCCCCCATGCCTACCAGCTATTTTCCAGTTCTGTGCCAATCAGAAGGAAGACAAGCCAAAGCCCCATCACTCCACCAGAGCTGGGGCCTCCACAACCCTTGGCCTGGAGGTCTGGCTGGGATCCTGGACTGTGTCCATCCATCCATCATACGTCCATCCATCATACAGAAGCACAAGTCGGGATAGAAATCTATCTAGGAAATCACCCACTTGGGAAACAGAAGCAGAATATCTGGGTCCACTGGGTCCATTTAGTTCTAATCCCAGGGTACTTAGTAACTCTTCATTCATTCATTCAATAGTATTTATTGAGCGCTTACTATGTGCAGAGCACTGGAATAAGCGCTTGGAATGTGCAATTCAGCAACAGATAGAGACAATCCCTGCCTAATAATGGGCTCACAGGCTACACAGGGGAGACAGACAGCAAAGCAAAACAGAACAAAACAAAACAGCATCATCAAGATAAAAAAATCATGGAGAGATACACCTCATTAACAAAATAAATAGGGTAATAAATGAAACATACAAATATGCACAGTGCTGAGGGGAGGGGAAGGGGAAAGAGCAAAGGGTGGGGGGAAAGGGGAGGGGAGGAAGAGCAGAAGAAATGGGGGACTCAGTCTGGGAAAGCCTCCCGGAGGAGGTGAGCTCTCAGTAGGGCTTTGAAGAGGGGAAGAGAGTTAGTTTGGTGGATGTGAGGAGGGAGGGCATTCCAGGACAGCGGTAGGATGTGGGCCAAGGGTCGACGGCGGGACAGGCGCGAATGGGGGACTCTGAGGAGGTGAACAGCAGAGGAGCGGAGTGTATGGGGTGGGCAGTAGAAAGAAGGGAGGTGAGGTAGGAGGGGACAAGGTGATGGAAAGGTTTGAAGCAAAGAGTGAAGAGGTTTTGTTTCGTGTGAAAGTTGATAGGCAACCACTGGAGGTTTTTGAGGAGGGGAGTGACATGCCTAGACTGTTTCTGTAGGAAGATGATCCGGGCAGCGGAATGAAGAATAGATTGGAGTGGGGAGAGACAGGAGGAAGGGAGATCCGAGAGGAGGCTGACACAATAATCCAGTTGGGATATTATGAGAGCTCGTACCAGCACGATAGGAGCTTGGATGGAGAGGAAAGGGGGGATCTTGGCGATATTGTGAAGGTGAGCCTGGCAGGTGTTGGTGATGGATTGGATGTGTGGGGTGAATGAGAGAGCAGAGTCAAGGACCGTGTCTCAGTGGAAAGAGCCCAAGCTTGGGAGTTAGAGGTCATGGGTTCGTATCCCAGCTCTGCCACTTGTCAGCTGGGTGACTGTGGGCAAGTCATTTAACTTCTCTGTGCCTCAGTTCCCTCATGTGTCAAATGGGATTGAAGACTGTGAGCCTCAAGTGGGACAACCTGATTACCCTGTATCTACCCCAGTGCTTAGAACAGTGCTCTGCACATAGTAAGCGCTTAACAAATACCAACATTATCATTATTAAGGATGACACCAAGGTTGCGGGCCTGTGAGAGGGGAAGGATGGTCGTGCCGTCCACAGTGACGGGGAAGTCAGGGAGAGGACAGGGTTTGGGAGGGAAGATAAGGAGCTCACTTTTAGACATGTTGAGCTATAGGTGGCGGGCAGACATCCAGGTGGAGACGTACTGGAGGCAGGAGGAGATACGAGCCTGGAGGGATGGGGAGAGAACAGGGGAGGAGATGTAGATTTGGGTGTCATCTGCATAGTGATGATAGTTGAAGCCGTGGGAGCTGAATGAATTCCCCAAGGGAATGAGTGTAGTTGGAGAACAGAAGAGGGCCAAGAACTGACCCTTGAGGAACCCCAACAGTTAGAGGATGGGAGGGGGAGGAGGAGCCCGCAAAGGAGACCGAGAATGAACGGCCAGAAAGATAAGAGGAGAACCAGGAGAGGACCGAGTCTGTGAAGCCATGGTGAGATTAAGTGCTCAGGAGAAGGGGATGGTCGACAGTGTCAAAGGCAGCTGAGAGGCCAGGAGGATTAGGATAGAGTAGGAGCCATTGGATTTGTCAAGAAGGAGGTCATGGGTGACCTTTGAGAGGGTAGTTTTGGTGGAGTGGAGGGGATGGAAGCCAGATTGGAGGGGGTCCAGGAAGAGTTGAAGAATTCAAGGCAGTGAGTGTAGATGACTCGTTCTAGGAGTTTAGGACCCTGGGCTCAGAGGGTGACAATCCTATTCTCAGATGTGAAATTTTGAAATTTTCAGAATATACCTGAAGAACTTGTTTGTTTTACGGTACTTGTTGAGCGCTTACTATGTGTTCCAAGCACTGGGGTAAATACAAGTCAATTAGGTCAGACACAGTCCCTGTCTTGCGTGGGGGTCCCAGTCTTAAGTAGGAAGGAGAACAGGCGTTGAACCCCTATTTTACAACTGAGGAAGCCGAGGCACAGAGAAGTGGATGGAGACTCACTCTTTGTTGACCATGGGAGACTCTTCTGTTCCTGGTTCTACATATAGGAAGCCCTCAATAAATAACTCAAGCCAGGGTGTGAGTGGGGCCAGAGGGTTGGGAATCATTGTGAAAGGCTAGGGGTTTGCATGTTTTCACTTTAAAAAGGAATGGAGCTATGAGCTGGATCTTCTCTTCTCCAATCTCCCCTTGTCTTTCCTCTTCTATCCACACCTAGAATTTGGAGGAGTCTGGAAGAGGGCCAGGCTACTGGATCAAGGGCCAATGAGAGCGAATCTAGCCCTAATTCCAACCCATTGCTCCCTTAACCACTCATTCAATAATATTTATTGAGTGCCACCTGACTGCAAAACATTGTAATTGCTTGGGCATGTGTAGCAATACAAGACACTGGCCCTGTGTCCTCAGGAAACTTTACCTTCTTGCCACCTTGTCCTATCCCAATTCTTGCCACATATTTTCTTTACCCAATTTTTGCCTCCTTTGCCATATTGGATTTTAAAGACAAAGACCATGACTAATTTTTTCACTTGCCCCCAAGACCATTATACACTTTATACTGACCGGATTCTACATGGTAAGCTCTCTGTGGACAGATCGTATCTACCATTTGTATTGTATTCCTCCCAAGCACTCAATACAGTGCTCTGCCAACAGTTAAGAACTCATTCATTCATTCGTATGCATGCATTCAATCACATTTATTGAGCGTTTACTGTGTGCAGAGCACTGTACTAAGCACTTGGAAAGTACACTTTGGCAACAGACAGAGACAATCCCTACCCAACAACTAGGTCACAGTCTAGAACGGGGAGACAGACAACAAAACAAAACAGTACTATCACTGTTGGATTGGCCTTCTTGCTCCTTTTTTTCTTTATCCTTCTCTTCTCTATCTTAGCATCTCTGACTTCTATCCTTTCTACCATAGATTTTGTCTATTTAAGTGAGTGACTGGATAAATTTTTTCTCAAGGAATACACAAGAATGATATCCTGGTTTGTCTTTCAATAAGGAAGGTGATGGACCCATTGTAGGTGTTTAGTAAAAAATTAGCAACTGTGGGAGGAATAGAGGAGGACACACACTTAGATTAGGGAGAGGGAAATGATGCACAGCTTCTGAAGACGTCATCAGGTCATGTCAGAACCAGAACAGTGATTCAGAACCTCTTGTACTGGGTGTCCATAACCAGCATTTCTGTGGGGTCTTATTTCCCTCAAACCTAGGCCCAGGTCCCTAAGAAGAGTATTTTGGGGACTTGTCAAAGAAAAAAAAGCACTGACTATAAAAAAAGTCAACTTCTCCAAAATTAAAAAGAAGGAACAACTATAAACAAAAAAAAATCACATTTGATAACCCCCTCCTTTAGGTGTATCCCCAGAGGGCAAAGATCTGGAGCCATCATTTGGCATTAACATTAGCATTAGTAACATTATGCAGGGAAATGCAAGGTTCACAGGAAGTCATTTTTCTGATTTTGAAAAAAAAAATGGGGGTGGTATGTCTTGGAGGGCAGAAATACAAAAGCAGAAGTATTTTTAGGGGAATGGGGACTAAGAGGGTGCAGGTTTCAAAGCGCTACCAGGCTAGAAAACAGCCAGTTTTGCCCTTTTTTATGGCATTTAAGTGCTTACTATGTGACAAGCACTGTTCTAAGTTCTGGAGTAGATACAAGGTAATCAGATTAGACAAAGTCGCTATCCTACATGGGGCTCATGGTCTAAGTAGCAGGGAGAATAGGTATCCTCATTTTACAGCTGAGGAACTGAAGCACAGGGAAGTTAAATGGTATTTATTAGTGTATACTATGTGCCAAGCACAGTTCTAAGAGCTGAGGGAGAACAGGGAATCAGACTGGACATAGTCCCTGTCCCATACTGGGCTCACAGTCTTAATCCCCATTTTATAGATGAGGTAACTGAGGCACAGGGAGGTGAAATGGCGTGCCCAAGGTCAGGCAGCAAGAAATTGGCAGAGCTGGGTTTAGAACCCAGGTCCTTCTGACTCCCAGCCTCTCCTAGACCATGCTGCCTCACCCAGACTGCAAGTTGTCAGATTTTGGCACGAGACTGTAATGAATGAGTCTGGGAGAGCCCCCTCAAAAACCTGTGGGTTCCCCCCATCCCACCCACTCAATGGAGTGGGCCCCCTTGCTGGGGACTGAGCAGGGGCACAGATCTGAAGGGAGGGGAGGGCTTAGACCGGAAGTGAGAAAGGCCCCCAAGGCCATTCTCTCTGAGCTCCTTTAGTTTGTCGTGAATGAAAAACAAGCTGTTTGGGCGTGATGGAAAGATGAGCAATGCATGATGACACTTGCATTAGTGAGGCAGCAACATTGAGCGGGGAGGAAGAAAGACCCGCCTTCTTTCCCTTCCTTGTTCTTCTACTGGCATGCCAATGGAACTTGAGCCAGTCCCAAAATAGCTCTGGGCCTCAGTTTCCCCCTTTTCCCAAATGATGCTGTTATCTGAAGGGAGGTTGGGAAGGAGAGAAGAAGGGCACTGGTCAAGCCCCATGCCCACTGGGAAGATAGCTCTCAGGGAACAGACCATCCAAGGTGATTTCAGAAAATCACAAAGACTTTTAAATTTTGGAAAATATCCCACTCTAGCTTGATTTATTGTGAATTCCCTCTGAGTCCAGAGGTTTCCCAGGCCCTTTAGCCAAGGGCCTGTGGAAATGGAGAAAGTGAAACGTGTAGAAACTGGTTAGCACACGGTCCCCGCTCCCATGCAGCTCCTTGTCCTACCTTGAGGAAAACGCCCAGCTATTCCTTTCAAAGACTTGGTTGGTTTTGGCACCCACTGCCGTGTTTATCCCGAATGTCTTGGCCTCGTGTTTTTGGTGATTGACTAGTAATCGTGAGAGAATCTTAAACTAATAGGTCATAAGTGTGTTGAGCATTCTAATTATGTAATGGGTTGTGCCTGGGGAGCCCTGTGGGTGTAGAGGTTGGATGGCAGTTGGGAGGAGGGCGATTTATTCGGCCCAAATGACTGGTCGTTCGAAGATCCTTCTGGCTTTCTTATTGCTTTCACGGACAAAGAGAGAAGTCTGGGGCTAATTGATGTGGTGGGACACAAAGCCAAGGGAGAGATTTCTGTCTTTATATTCTGGATCTGTCCAGTGCAGTTAAAGGATTTCTCTCCCCGATCCTGGGATATTATTTTGCCTTGAGATGAATGTCTTAAAGGCTCCTTTTCTGTCCCCTAAGCACTTGCATCCTTTAAGAACTTATTGATCACCCTACTTTTATTTAGCCCCATAGCACCTATGTATACATCCATAATTTATTTTAATGTCTGTCGCCTGCTCTAGACTGTAAGCTCCTTATGGATAGGCAAGTGTCTACCAACTCTGTTGTATTGTGCTCTCCCAGGTGTTTAGCAAGTGATCCGTACAAAGTAAGTGCTCGGTAAATAAGCTCAATAAATGAGTAAATAAGCTTTCAATAAATAAGTAGACGCTCAGAGAAGCAGCACGGCATAACGGATGGAGCACAGGCCTGGGAGTCAGAAGGTCATGAATTCTAATCCTGGCTCGGCCACGTGTCTGCTGTGTGACCTTGGGCATTTCACTTCACTTCTCTGGGCCTCAGTTACCTCATCTGCAAAATGGCAATTGAGACTGTGAGCCCCATGTGGGACAGGGACTGTGTCCAACCTGATTTGCTTGTATCCACCCCGGTGCTTAGTACAACACCTGACACATAGTAAATGCTTAACAAATACCATTATTATTATTATTGTTATAATTATTATTATAAATGCCACTGATGGATTGATTTTTGCCCTGGTTCGAGCAGGGTTATCCAGCACATTTTTCATGTAGATCGGAGACGGCCTGGTGCGGGGATCTTTGGCTGAGAACTCTGGCAAATGAAAATCCCCACCAGGACCTGAAAGCTCCTTCAGTCTTAGAGATGAAGCAACATTTTCTGACAGGCTTCAGTCTGCCCAAGTGCTCTCCTCTTGCCAGGTTTAATGCTTTCCTTTGTCCAACTTTATTTTCTTAGAAGAATCCCTTGGGAAAAAGTGGCTGGAGACAGTACAGAGTATAGCGGGATTATTTCCAGTGTGCATTTATGTAAGTGGCTGTGTAAAATTCCTGCACTGCTAACTCCCAGAGCTCGCCCATCAATGCTGATTAGTCTCCTCATACCAAGGGCAGGCATCAGGGTCATCTACCTCCACTCTCTGTGGTTTGCCAGATCCTCCTGAAAAGAAACTACAGGCAGCATCTTCCTGTGAGCTTCCTGCCCTTTACGCGTCATGCTGATCTGTTAGACCCTTCAACCCTCATGCATTTGTTCCCTTATTTAGTTTTGATTTATATCTGTTATGTCATTAATGCCAGTCCTTTCTACTCTCCTGTTTTTTTTCACTATTTTAATCAATTTGTGTTTACTGCTCCTCTAGACTGGAAGCTCCTTGTGGGCAGGGATCATCTCTACCAACTCTATTGTGTTGTCCTCTCCCAAGCGTGTAGTACAGTGCTCTGCACCCAGTAAACATTCAGTAAATACCTTTTGATTGGAGTGATTATCCCTTCCCATGAGGCTGCAAGGACAGGGACTGAATCTTTTTCTTCTTTTAAATGCTCTGTGAACACAGAGTGGAGTGTTCTGTGTTTGGAAATGAATGCGCTGTTGAAGCTGATATTAAATGGAGCAGACTTTTTTTTGGTTTTTTAAATTGGTATTTGTAAGCTCTTACTATGCACCAGGCTCTGTATTGGACACAGTCCCTGTCCCACTTGGGGCTCACAGTCTTAATCCCCATTTCACAGATGAGGTAATTGAGGCAAAGGGAAGTTAAGTGACTTGCCCGAAGTCTCAGCAGTCAAGTGGTGGAGCAGGGATTAGAACCCAGGTCCTTCTGACTCCCAGGCCCAGGTTC
This sequence comes from Ornithorhynchus anatinus, assembly GCF_004115215.2. NCBI lineage: Eukaryota > Metazoa > Chordata > Mammalia > Monotremata > Ornithorhynchidae > Ornithorhynchus > Ornithorhynchus anatinus. The sequence goes on along the minus strand of NC_041729.1, from coordinate 30,658,449 downwards.
TATCTACCAGGCCATGCTGCTTCTGGGCAGTGAAAGTGTTTGCTAATTCTGTTGTATTTCACTCTCCAAAGGGCTTAGCACAGTGCTCTCCACATAGTAAGCACTCAATAAATATAATTGATTGATTGTTCTCTGTTGTCCTCTGTTTTCCGTCTTTCTTTCCTTAGCAAATGGATGTCCAAAGAGCATTTCTGAGGACCTATTCTGGCACTCCTGAAGTTTAGTAGTGACTTCCTCCCCAACTCCTTGGAGGAGTTTCCCCAAAGCAAGAGTCGAATGGCTTGTTTTTTGGGTTTCCCTCTGCCTCTGGCCTTCACTGTTTAAACAAGTTTCAAGCCTCAAAAGAAGCTCACAGTCCAGTTCACTAAGCCCTCTCCGAGTACTAACTGCTCAAGGGGAATGAGGTGATGGAGGTAGAAAAAGAATGTTTTGGAGACTCAGAGAAGGCAAGAAGGAGGAGTTCGATCATTAGCAACAAAGGCACCTATGCAAGATAAAGGCCCTGATAGGAAGAGGAATGAAAGCTTTTGTGTCTAACTGTATACTGAGTGACTGGAAGGAGAAAGGATGGCCCAGACAGCAAGCTAAGCAGAAAGTACAGCTAAGCAGAAAGCTAAAAAAAAAGCTTGTTATAAGCAGGAAGTGGGTCTGTTTAATGCTATATTTTATTTCCCCAAGCACTTAGTACAGTGTTCTGCACACAGTAAGCACTCAATAAATACTATTGCAAGAATGAATGAGTGAATGAATGAAAGCAGAAAGCACACCCCAGGCTAGAGTTGAGGCTGGACACAGCTAGGGAAATCTCTGTTGGGAGATTTTATTGGCAGGCCCAATTCCACCAGAAAGACACTATGGGAATAATAATAGTAATAATAATAATGATGGTATTTGTTAAATGCTTATTATGCACCAGGCACTGTACTAAGCTCTGGGGTGGATACAACCAAATCAGGTTGCACACAGTCCCTTGTCCCACATGGAACTCACAGTCTCAATCCCCATTTTACAGAGAAGTGAGGCACAGAGAAGTGAAGTGATTTGCCCAAGGTCACAGAGCAGACAAGTGGCGAAGCTGGGATTAAAACCCATGACCACCTACTGACTCCCAGGCCGCATGCTCTATCCACCATGCCACGCTGCTCCTGCAAACGATAAAACACCAGCCAAACTTGCTGGTTTTTAGTAACCAGCCCTGCGAAGGGGCACACTCTACTATCCTACTCTAATATTCCTGGAGAGTTTGCTTCTTGTAGCTGGCAGCAGGGCATTCCTACCTGTCAGCATCAGTACGGGGTGCCCTCTGTGCCCTCTGGGAGCCGGGTTCCATTAGTCCTGGGAGCTTGAAACAATAACCCTGCCGTATGGGTGAGAAGGACCAGGGGTGCCAGGAGTCTTTCGAGGACGGGGACTTGGGTGCATGACCGTGGCCCGGCTTTTGGCGTATCTGTATCTGACAGCTAGGGGCTCCGGGCTCCCGGACAATCGAGAGGAGCTGCCCAGCCCAGCATGCCACCCTTTGCCCGCATGTTGATGTTGGCAAGTTTCTCCCGTCTTCTGTGTCCCTCTCTCACAGGTGGAGTCAATTACACTCTCCAGTTGGCATCCGAACTGTCAGTCTGCCACCAGTCAGACAAGATTTACCGAGCTTCGACAAGAGAAGCTTTGCAGTGCCCTGTCCTCCCAGGCTTCAGGGGCAGCTTTTCTCAGAGTCTGAGCCGTCCACTCGTTTGATCTTTGTTGTGCATCTTTACTGATCCAAAAGGGCCTGAGGGGCGGGGTGCAGAGCTTTTAGGGAGACCCGCACACCCTTCCCTCTAGCCGGTGACAACAAGGTTACAGCATTGCATCAGAACCCTTTGTGACACATTCCCCGGTCCCGGCAGGCAGGGCCGGCATCAGTATTCGCGGTTCAAAGGATAGATAGGGAGATGAGGGGCCAGGGAAGTTGAACGACTTGCTTAAGGTCACCCAGGACTGAGGGAGCGAAATCGAAGTGACGGCTCATTCCTCTCTCTTTCCTTCGATGGAATGAGCCATGAGATGGAACACTGGATTAAAGACATCTGTGCCCCAAAAGCGGAAGTCGGTTTCTTCAACCTCTTCCTCTTTGGGAGCTTCTGTTAGAGCTGTTCATGGGACAAACAAACTGACCCAGCTGAATTTCCTTTCCCCTCCCTTGTCTGCTTCTGGGTGAAGCAGAAGAGTTTGGGTAATCTATGAGCTGGATGATCCGTCCCTCTGAGTACTTGACAATTGGCCGTCTGAGGGAATCTCCAGAAATGCCTTTTCACGGAGTTCCAGAGTATCGGTGCTTCAGTTTCCTCATCTGTAAAATGGGGATTCAATATCTGCCCTCTCTCCTCCTTAGGGCATGTGAGCCCCATGTGGGACGGGGACTGTGTTTGACTGGGTTATCTTGTATTGACCCCAGTATTTGGTATAGTGCCCAGTATGTAGAGTCAGTGCTTAGCAAATACCATGAAAAAGAAATTATTAATTTCCCAGTCTCAGCTGGGACACAAGCAGTCTCTCACAGACAGTAATGTTTTCTCTTCATTCTTCTTGGGAAGCAGCATGGCCTAGTGGAAAGAGCACAGGCTTGGGAATCAGAAGGCCTGAGTTTGAGTCTTGGCTCCTCCACTTGTCTGATTTGTGACCTTGGGCAAGTCACTACACATCTCTGTACCTCAGTTCCCTCATTTGAAAAATGGGGATTCAATCCCTGTTCTCCTTCCTACTCTGTGAGCCCCATGTGGGACCTGATGAGCTTGCATCTATCCCAGTGTTGGTCCAATGCTTGGCACAGAGAAAGCACTTTAGAAATACCACAATTATTATTATTATTATTCCCAGATTGGATTCAGACATTTCCCTGCCTGGCATGTGGACAAGGTGGAAGTGGTCACATTCACAGAACTGGTTGATCCAGGAAGGACTCGGTGTTGTCTTGGAAAGTTAGAAATCTACTTGCTGCTGTCAGGAACTGTTTCCTCCAACCTGTTTCATCATGGATGTTAGAAAAGAACCTGAAGTTACTAAGATTTCATCCTCTAAGTGGACGGTATATACGATAATAAGTGTGACATTTGTTAAACACGTACTATGTGCCAAACACTGCACTAAGCACTGGGGTAGATACAAGATAATCAGGTTGGACATAGCATGTGTCTTCATGCCTATTAGTTGGCACTGAATATACAGTAGTTTTGTTGTTTTTTTCATCTCCCAGGCAGTGATGGAAGCTTTGAGAGGCTTTTTCTCTCTGCCCACATTGTCAAAGTTTTTAGGGCAGCTAAATATCTCCTTTGAGGGAGCAGTTTACAACAGGGAGTGGCTCACAACCAAAGTGCAAAACCCAGATCTGCTGAGCCATTTTTCCTCTTTGTTCCTCAGTGTCCCCATCTGCAAAATGGACAAAAGCAACCAACAGCCACATGCCGACATACATAAAAATTTGATGAAGTTTTTTTAAATGGTATTTGTTAAGCACTTACTCTGTGCCAGGTACTGTACTAAGCGCAAGGGTAAATAAAAAGTTGGACACAGTCCATGATGGCTGGGAAATGCCTGAGTGGCTGTAGCCGTTTGGAAAAGGGACAACTGGCTAGGTCTCACTCTTCTCTTTTTTTATGGTATTTGTGAAGCACTTACTATGTGCCCAGCACTGTACTAAATGCTGGGGTAGATACAAGCTAATCAGGTTGGACTGTTCCACATGGGGCTCACAGACTTAATCGCTGTTTTACAGATGAGGTAACTAAGGCTCAGGGAAGCGAAGTGACTTGCCCAAGATCTCACAGCACAGCAGACCTATCCACTAAGCCATGATGCTTCTCCAGAGTCATCCAATTCCTGGCAACCTGTACACCCCAACAGCCTTCTAGCTGCTAATTCATTTAATCGTATTTATTGAGCGCTTACTGTGTGCAGAGCACTGTACTAAGCACTTCTTCTCCTTTGCTCCAGACTGCAAGCTCCATGTGGGCAGGGAACTTGTCTACCAACTCTGCTGTATTGCAGTGATGATGGTGTTTGTTAAACACTCTCTATGTGCTAAGCAGCGTTCTAAGCATGGGGGTGGTTACAAAATTCAAGATATTGAACTCTCCCAAGTGCTTAGTCCAGTGCTCTACACACAGTAAGTGCTCAATAAATACCATTGATCGACTGAGTGGCTATCCATAAACCCCTGTGGCATCGGGCTCATCGTGGCAGAAGAAAACATGGGTTGGGCTTTTACCCTCCACCCTCAGCCTGGACCACGGCTGGGCCTTGACCTTCCTTGGGATTTGCAGATATGGGGTAGTTGATAGAGCCTGGAAGTCAGAAGGTCATAGGTTCTAATTTTGGCTCCTCCATTTGCCTGCAGGATGATCTTGGATAAGTCACTTCACTTCTCTGTGCCTCAGTTACCTCATCTACAAAATGGGGATTGAGACTGTGAACCCCACATGGCACAGGGACTGTCCCCAACCCCATTTGCTCGTGTCCACCCCAGTGCTTAGTATAGTGCCTGGCACATAGTAAATGCTTAACAAATACCATAATTATTATTATTATTTCACTTTCTCAACGCATTCCTGGGGCAGCAGTTATTAAACTGTAGCAAACAAGCGCAAAGGCATTTTGGTTAATTTCAACAATTCCCAATTGTTGTTCTCCTTAGAGGAGAGTTACCATAATTGGAGGTTTGACTTTACAACTTGGCAGGTGTTCCCTTCTCATAGGAGAGGAGAAAACATCTTCTATCGCCCAAGCCAGTTTAAGGAAATTGCTTGGTTGCTTGATGGCAAACAGAATAGAGAGGAGCTCTGTTCCTCCAGGTCCCTCAACGACACCATCTGGAAGTTGAACGCTCGACCGCAACTCTGCACAAATGTTTCTGTTCTTGCAGGAATAGACTGTGGGCCCTTCAATGGGCAAGGATTGTCTCTAACTGTTGCCGAATTATATATTCCAAGTACTTGGTACAGTGCTCTGCACATAGTAAGCGCTCAATAAATACTACTGAATGAATGAATGAACTAATGCTGATGATGATGCAGTTAAAACAGTAGAAGTAGAAGCCAGCAGCAGCAACAGTAGTAAGAGTAGAATTATGGGGGAGCAGCTTGGCCTACTGGAAAGAGCAGGGGCCAGAGAACCAGAGGACCTGGGTTCTAATCCCGGCTCCACCACTTGTCTGCTGGGGGACCTTGGATAAGTCACTTCACTTCTCTAATGCCTCAGTTTCCTTAACTGTAAAATGGGGGTTCAATACTTGTTCTCTCTCCTAAGCCTCATGTGGGACAGGGACTCTGTCCCACCTGATTAATTCGTATCTACCCTAGAGCTTACAGTAGTGCCTGGCACATGGTAAGTGTTTAACAAATACCATTAAAAAATAGTAGCAGCATTAGCAGCAGCAGTAGTACTAGCAGTATTTACTGACCACCCATTTGGTGCAGTACCCGGTACCAGGTGCCAGGGAGGTTTGGAATAATGAAGTGACACAAGGAGTTTGCCCTCTCAAAGGGGAGACAAACACATAAATATTTGCAACTCGAAGAGCCCCTGCAAACACTAAAACAGGCCAGAGATTGAGCCGGAAGCCCCTGGTGCCAGTTCTGAGCTGGGCTTTTTCCTGAGTCATGTGATTCCTCTGCAGGGAAACATGATTTGGCTAAGAAGTGTCCGCGGCATATCACTAGCCTGGGATTGAACCCAGAGTCCAGACCTCCGGGCTTCCTGTTGGGAAGTGTCTGCGGGCCCTAGACTCCAGCATGGGACCTAGACTCCAGTATGGCACAACAAGAAGGGAGTTTGCCTCAGAATATGCCTGAACTGGAGTATTAACTCTTGGAAGCAGCTCAGCTTCCTGGAGACCCCATTTGTTTGGATTGGGACCCAAATGGGATTTGTTCCTTCAGTAAAAACATGTCTGCTGCTTTCATTTTACAGAGGAGGGAACAGAAGTCAGGGTAGAGAAGGCCTACTAGTTGGATTGGTGACTCTGAAAGCAAGTCCTCACCTCTGAGCCTTGCCCCAGTCTTGTCAATCACCAACTTTTTCAGGTGAGGATTCCTCTTTGGATCCTAATTAGTCACCCTCCCCATTCAGCCCCCATCTCCTTCCCAGATTTCCATTTTGGTCCCTTCATTTCTCCTTCCCTCAGATAAGAGGTCAGGCTCCGCTTGTCCGCCCCTAGATTTTAAGCTCCCTTTGGGCCGGAGTCATGTACCAACTCTATCATATTGTACTTTCCCAAGCATATAGTACAGTTCTCTGCATACAGTAAGTGCATAATAAATATCACTGATTGATTGGTCCAGCCCCACTTCCTGGGGCATCTTCCTGGCTGGATTTTCCCAGGTTGGAGACTCCTGCTTGGCCCTGTTTGTTCTTTTTTGGGTAAATTCTATTGTATTGTACTCACCTAAGTGCTTAGTACAGTGCTCTGCACATAGTAAGTGCTCAATAAATGCCACTGATTGATTTATTAAAGTTCCGTCTGAGAGAGCATGGTAGCTTCCCTATCGTCAGGAGCAAGTTGTGCCCCTTGGCCACTCCCCTTGTAACTGGGCACACATTGTGCCCCATGGCAGCTTCTCTTACAACCACATGTATGGTGTGCCCCTTGACTGCTTCCCTTCCAACCGGGTACATGGTGTATCCCTTGCAACTTTTCCTTCCAACCGGGCAGACAGTGTGCCTCATGGCAGCTTTCCTTTCAACCAGTTGCATGGTGAACTCTACGGTAGCTTTCCCTTACAACTGGGCACACATGGTATGCCTCTGATGGCTAATCCTTACAACCACATGTACAGTGTGCTCCATGGCAGCTTCTCTTACAACCACAAGCATGGTTTGCTCCATGGAGACTTTTCCTTATAACCGGGTGCACGATGTGCCTCATAACATCTTTCTGTTACAATCAGAAGCCTGGGTGCCCCTTGGCAGCTTCCCTTACAACTGCATGCAGGGTATGCCCCATTACCAACAGCACAGTTGCAGCCAGATTAGCCTGATGCCAAGTTAGCAACCCCAGTGGGGCAGCTGGCAACTGTTTTCTTCCTCAGGGCCAATGAGAAATCATGTGATTTACAAAGGAGAGATTTTCCCAAACTGCTTCTCTTCTCTGTTCTCTCTTTAGGGGAATCTTGGCTTTCAGACTCTTTATTGGTTGCAGGCTGCTGCTGGTGTTCACTTAGACTAAAGGAGCATCTCCCACCCAGAGTCTGGGATTCTCAGGAGGCTAGGTGCCGGAAGCCTCAGTGGTCCAGGTGGTGGTAAAGTGGCAAATCGTGAATCCCACAAGGAGAATGAGCCTGCCCCGGGCACCTCCTGGATCCTCCCCCTTTGCTTCCTTCCGCCTGTGGCTCAGATTCCGAGAAGAGTGAGTACGGTTCTTTCCTTAGGTGGAGAGTGAGATGAGCATGATGGAGTGGGGATACTTGTGTAGGAGAGGAAGAGTTAGTTGCAAGATGACCGAGTTTGAGAATCCAGTGTGACTTAGTGCACAGTCTGGGAATCAGAAGATCCAGGTTCCAGTCCTAGCTCTGTTGCTGGTCCACTTAACCTCACTGTTTGTGCCTCAGTTCCTTCAGCTGTAAAATGGGGAGAAGATGATCCGTACTCCCTCTCTCTTAGATTCTGAACCTTATGTGGGACAGAGACTGTTTGATCTGACTCTTCTATGTCTACTCCAATGCTTAGCATAAGGTAAGCACTTAGTAAATGTCATTGTTAGTAGCAGTAATTTTGGCTCAGAAGAAAGAGGTGCTCAAGTCAAGAAAGGGATGGAAGACTATTGAGAAGTATGAGTAGGTCAGCCCTTAGATTTTTGTTGAACAGTGTTGATTTTGTTTTATGGTATTTGTTTAAGCTCTTATTATGTAGCAGACCCTGTACTAAGTGCTGGGACTGATTCAAGCTAATCAGCTTGGACACAGCCCCTGTCCCACAGAGCTCTCATTATTAATCTCCCTTTTTCAAATGAAGTAACTGAGGCCTAGAGAAGACCTCTGCTTGTTTCAGGGCTGTAATTCAAAATAGGATCCTGATGTTAGGAAAGTTCTCCAAGGTAGGAGTTTTTCAGAATGGCCTAATGGATAGAGATGGACCTGGGATTCAGAAGGACCTGGCTATCTAATCCTGGCTCGACCGCTTGTGTGATCTTGGGCAAAGTCACTTAGCTTCTCTGAACCCCCACCCCTCTGCCTGCAGCTGACATACTCCCTGGAGCCCTGTCAGAAATTATCTCTTAGTCACATTGTTTCTGTTTTTGTACTCTTGGGTCATCATTAACATCATCCCTACGGTATATTAAATCCACTACTAATGTGGCAAGCACTGAATTAAACATGGCGGGGAAATTCAAGGAAAATTAGCTGACGCAATACTGCCCTTAAGGCACGCACAACTTAAGATGGGGAGAGACCCTCACTCCAATGGCTCAAACTAAATCAATAATGCCAATAAGGAAAATTAATAAGCATCAGGAAAGTACATTTCAAACCAAGTCCAGGGACCATTTCCTGCCAGTTTCTCCCAGTGTAACCAATAGGTTAAAGACCTCTTGGCTGGTTCTTTGCTCTCCCAGTGGTAACAGGAGGGTGAAGCTACCTCCCCTCCCAGGTGGTGATGGGAGGAGGGCAGGAGGGGAGGGTCCCAGCCCACTGTACTCTACCTGCTTGAACTATCAAGTAAGGAGCGACGCCGAACCACAGGGCTGGCTCCTTTTTGTGCCTTTCTGTCCCATGTTTCTATCTCTCGGGCTTTTTGGCTTCTTGTGTGTTTTTATACTTAGGTTTATCCTGTCTCACCCGGTAGATTGTAAGCTCCTCAAAGACTGGAACTCCACCTTGCAATTTCTTCGCCTTTCCCACAGTGGCCCTCACAGAGTGGGCACTCAGTAAATATTGTCGAATGGATGGGATCTCCAGCGGGTTGGCAGAGCAGGAAGCAAATTCCCCTGAATGGGCTAATCCTTCAGTGAATCCTTCCTGTCTGGAGCTGCCTTCAAAATGATCAGGGCCGGGTCCCCCAGTGAGGCAGCGGCCAGGCCTGGACTCAAATCCAGGCATCGGAATGCTCATCCCACTGAGCCCTGCCACGAGTCCTTTGTGGAGCCCTTCCACGCTCCCAGACTGCTAAGGGCGGTGACATTACCCACCCTTTCTGGGACGATTATCTCTATTTATAGTTCGACTGGAGGGATCGCTTTCCCAGATACACATCTTGTTTTCCTGGGCACAATACAAGGAACATGAGGCAGGACGCTCCATCTAAATTGCCAGACAACAATAGAGGAGAGCTTTTTTTGTCCTCCGGACTCTGGAGTTCCTGTTTCTTCTGGTTTTGACTCTTTTCATTAAGTCTGCGTGGCTGGGCTGAACAAGTTTGCCATTGGTTACAAACTGGGGCATTCTGTTGGATGAAGTGGGATTTTTGGTAATGGCAGATGGCTTGAAGTGATCCCTGGGCTGGTAACCGTGTCTCTTTAAAGTCACGGGTCAGGGGACTGGCTTCCAAGATGTCCGGCTTAAGAAGGCATCTCAAACGTCCTTTCAAAGGACTGGAGAGGGAAGTTGATGATGATGGTGATGGTATTTAAGTGCTTACTATGTGCCAAGCACTGTTCTAAGCGCTGAGGTAGTTACAAGGTATCAGGTTGTCCCATGTGGAGCTTACAGTCTCAATCCTCATTTTACAGATGAGGTAACTGAGGCACAGAGAAGTTAAGTGACTTGCCCAAAGTCACACAGCTGACAAATGGCAGAGCTGGGATTAGAACCCAAGCCCGGGCTCTTTCCGCTAAGCCACTCTGCTTCTCTGCTAACCAGTCAAAGATGTTGGCCCGTGGGAAGATAGCATCATTCCATCGGAGCCCCCAACTTGGTGTCGAGCACCTCGCTCCCAGACCTGACCCTTCTGAGGTGGGAATTTTCCACGTGGAATGCCCCATCTCATGTTGGTATCAGTGGGCAAGCCTAATTCCAAAGGCCAAACATGAGTTCCTTATCAATCGATCAATTGATATTTATTGAGGGCTTACTGTAGGCAGAGCACTGTACTAACCACTTGGAGAGGATGATACAACAATGTAACAGCGTTGGTAGACACGTTCCCTTTCCACAGTGAGCTTGGGGTCAACACTGCAGTTATTTTTCCCTCAGAATGGCTCCTACGGTAATTCAATCGGGGACAAATTCTGGAAGACTCAACCGGAACCTTTCCCGCTGCTGAACCACAATAGGAAAACAGTAGTAGTAGTAATAGTTGTTTGAACTAAATTGTAAGCTCCTCCTGGGCAGGAATCAAGTCTACTAAGTCTATTGTACTCCCCCAAATGTTTAGTATAGTGCTCTGCACCGAGTGAGCCTTCAGTAAATATTATTGATTTTTTGGATTGTTAGTAGTAATATTTATTGAGCACCCATTTGGTAGAGTGTACTGTATTAGGTTCTTAGGAAGCACAAAATAAAGTGACTCGTTCCCTGCCCTTAAGTAGTTTACACTATAGTTGGGGAGGCAGACATAAAGATACGTAGAGCCCAAATAGGTTGTAAGACACTGATCTTGGTCCCACAGCATTCAATTCCAAACACATCTGTTCTCTAGAGCCAGTAGTTTCCCCATCAATGTCTCCTTATCACTGGGGACAGCCACCCTGAGATCAGATTAGAATAATAATAATAATGATTAATAATAATAATGGTCATGGTCTTTGTTCAGTTCTTGCTCTAAGCTAAGCACCGTTCTTGGGCCCAGGCCCAGGCCCCAGGAAGCTCACCCTTCAATAGATTCAAGGTACCTCACCTTTGCGCGTGAACATCTGTCAGGATCTCTTCCTAGTTGGCGGAGCTTCCCTGATAGTTGTGAAGTAGGGAACCCATCTGGAGAAAACTGGAGACCAAAGGATGAGGAAGCACAGGAAAACAGGGACTGTTTCAGATGAAAGACCCAGAGATCACTCTTTGGCAAGTCATTTCCCAGACCCTACACAGGATGGAGGCTCCAGCCATTGTCTCTTCGCGGAGCATTTGCTCTGACTGCCTCCTGGGCAGTTGTAGGAAGCCTTTTGTTTTTCTTTTGAGCCCTTAATATGGGGCAGGACGCAGAGCTATTGTCTTTTCATTTTAATACACCTCACTGACTCAATGGCTACGCCCACAGCAAGCTGGCAGCTCTCTGACCAAACACCACTTCAGCAGGTCCATCGTGTATGGCTTAGCTTCTGCAGAGGCTGGATATATTCAGGTGCAAGATCCAGAACCCAAAGAGCTTGCAGGGAACCATGAGAAAGTTTTTGTCCTGCTCCAAAGTGGCACTGCAAAGCCAAGAAGTAGAAACTCAGTGGGGGAGCTGGGGATGAAGAGGGCCAGAAAGTCTAATGTACCCAGAAGAAATTTGACAATCCGAAAAGAAGGAAGCTATAAAGTTCAGATAGATGCCCTCATTCAAATCTGGACCTTAACTGCGGTTTCTCTAAAGAGGATTCCCTAAATGAGCATCAGATGTGGGAAATATTCTGGAAGGCCAGGGGTTACAAGAGGTATCTGTTGTGAAAATGCATTGCAGAAGAATGGAAAGAAGCAAGAATCAGGCTGAGAAGCCAAGAAAAAAAAAACCAGACTGAGATACTCCCATGAAGAGGTTTAGGAAGGAAGATAGGAATAATGGGAAAATCTAACCAGAATTTGGGTTCCACTACAGGATCTCAAGATCATTTAAAAAAAATTTGCTCCTTTATTTTAGGGAAGCAGCATAGCCTAGTGGAAAGAACGTGGGCTTGGGAGTCAAAGGACTTGGGTTCTAATCCCTACTCCATCACGTCTGCTGTGTGATCTTGGGCAAGTGAGTCAACTTCTCGGTGCCTCAGTTTCCTCATCTGTAAAATGGGGATTAAATCCTATTCCCACCCACATAAATTGCAAGCCCCATTTAGGATTGGAACTGTGCCTGACCTGATTATTTTATTCATTCATTCATTCATTCAATAGTATTTATTGAGCGCTTACTATGTGCAGAGCACTGTACTAAGTGCTTGGGATGTACAAATCGGTAACAGATAGAGACAGTCCCTACCCTATGACGGGCTTACAGTCTAATCGGGGGAGACAGACAGACAAAAACAATAGCAATAAATAGAATCAAGGGAATGAACTTCTCATTAAAACAATAGCAAATAAATAGAATCAGGGTGATGTACATCTCATTAACAAAATAAATAGGGTAATGAAAATATATACAGTTGAGCGGATGAGTACAGTGCTGAGGATAGGGGAAGGGAGAGGGGGAGGAGCAGAGGGAAAGGGGGGGAAAGAGGGCTTAGCTGAGGGGAGGTGAAGGGGGGATGAGGGGGAGCAGAGGGAACAGAGGGAAAAGGGGGAGCTCAGTCTGAGAAGGCCTCTTGGAGGAGGTGAGCTCTCAATAGGGCTTTGAAGAGGGGAAGAGAATTAGTTTGGTGGGGGGAGGGGGGAGGGCATTCCAGGACCAGGGGAGGACGTGGCCCAGGGGTCGACAGCGGGATAGGTGAGAACGGGGGACGGTGAGGAGGTGGGCGGTAGAGGAGCAGAGCGTGTGGGGTGGGCAGTAGAAAGAGAGAAGGGAGGAGAGGTAGGAGGGGGATAGATTTTATATCTACCCCAGGACTTAGTATAGCATTGTCATATAGAAAGAACTTAGTAAGTACCATAATAATAACTATTACTGTCAGTGGGCCTGGGGAGTAAAGGCTAAGGAATTCATTCTAGAGTTACATGAGAGGGAAAGGAAAGCCATTATTTTAAGGTCATGTTTTTTTAAAAATAGCATTAGCGAGATGAAGGGAAGCAATTTCTATGAAAATGATGGGAAAAATTGGACTTCAACCCTCATCTTCAGAAATCTGCTTCGAGGCAGAAGCCTGGAAACATCAGAAGTAAGGAGGAACTTTCCAAATGGGCACTGCTGAAAAATTGAAGGACATACACTAGGAGTGGAGAAAATCTTTAAATCATTTGATTTAGCACAGCGCCGAGCACTTACTACAGTACTCTGAATAATTGATTTAAAGAAGCTGAAGAAATTAGAAATTAGAAAACTTGAAGGAGATCCACTCTCCAATCACTCTCCAATCATCAGACTAGCCAATATACAAGAATCAATCATTTATTGAGCACTGACAGGTTGCAAAACACCTTACTAAGTGCATGGGTGAGTACAATATAACAGAGTTGGTAGATGCATTCCCTGCCCACAACAACCTTACAGACTAGAGGAGGATGCGGAAGTTAATATAAATGAATGAATTACGGATATGTAGATAAGTGCTGTGGGGCTGAGGGAGGGGTGAATGAAGGGTGCAAATCCAAGGGCAATATACTTCCCCAGCTGCAGGAAAGATGGAGAAGACCAAATGTAGAAGAGCAGATTTTGAGGCCAAATGAGAAGTGAGAAGCCGACAACGACAAAGAATTGTAAATTTCCCCCATTCTTCCCTCTGCTCTGGGTCATTACTTGATATTCTATGGAGCTCATTCCATTCCCTAGCCACCACACCCTCCTAACTGGACACACCAAAGATGTGTCCAGGGTGAGATGGGCCCAAATGTTAAGGAGCATAGGCTCAGAGAGACCCCTCTTGGTTAAATCTTTCAGTACCCTCTCTGCAGGAAAGGGGCATGTCTCTTTTGTTTTTCTTGCCCCCTCCTACCTCACCTCGTTACTCTCCTATTATAACCCAGCCTGCAGGCTTCGCTCCTCTAATGCCAACCTTCTCGCTGTACCTCTGTCTTGTCTATCTCGTCATCGACCTCTCTCCCACGTGCTGCCTCTGGCCTCTAGCGCCTTTCCTATTTATATCTGACGGACAATTACTCTCCCCCTCTTCAAAGTGTTATTAAAGGCACATCTCCTCCAAGAGGCCTTCCCTGACTAAACCCTCCTTTTCTCTTCTCCCACTCCTTTTGGCACTGCCTTGACTTGATCCCTTTATTCTTCCCCCCTCCCAGCCCCACAGCACTTATGTACATATCTGTAGTTTAATTTAATACCTGTCTCCCCTTTTAGACTGTAAGCTTGGTATGGGCAGGAAATATGTCCATTGGAAGTATGCCTCAACCATCCATTTCGGTGTATGTGTTTCTGGGTCCCTAGGCCTTTTGAAATATTTCCTCTGTTGAAATGTGTTTGGGTTGTGTATGTGTGTGTGCGTGTGTGTTCTGAAAACATAGCATCGTGGTGGTGCCCCTGTCAGTGGTGGGTGAAAGCTGAATATCCCACTGGCTTTGGCTTTGGTTCATGGCCAAGCGATTGCAGCCGGGGTTTGAGTAATTCATTAGTCCAGCGCATGGGGTTTGGTCGCACCTGGCACAGGTGTATTTCAAGTAAATATGGGGATTTAAAAAAAAAATGGTATTTGTTAAACACTTACTATGTGCCAGTCACTATTCTAAGTGATAGAGTAGCTACAAGGTAATCAGGTTGGACACAGACCCTGTCCCACATAAGGCTCACAGTCTTAATCCCCATTTTACAGATGAAGAAACTGGAGGACAAAAAAGTTAAGTAACTTGTCAAAGGTCATGCAGCAGACAAGTATCGGAGCTAGGATTAGAACCCAGGTCCCTCTGACTCCCAGGTCCCTGCTCTATCCACTGGACCACAATGCTTCCCCAGGAATTTGGGGATTTGAATGGCCAGGATCCAGGTGGTAAGGTGGAGGGGTTGGCTGGGACCATTTTGGAGTTGGCAGGAAGCTCTTATATTGAGGAGATGAGTAGATTGCAGCAGTTTGATGAGAGAATAGGATTTGGACCCCTTTAGGCTGGCTCCAGGATCATTGAAAACACGTCTCAGGGAATAAAATCTCCCCTGTTTGCCCACCCAGTTGTCTTTGGGATCTGCTGAGGCTTGTTCCTTCACCCCTTTGAGTCATTCCTTCTGACAAACATTTTACTCTTGTTCTTTCTTGTTTAGCTCGCTCTCATTTCTCCTTCCTCAGGGAGTGAGGTGCAGGTGGGGAGGATTCATTTAACTGGATTTATTTCTATTTTCAGGCTGATTTCCTAAGGTCCTCATCCCCTCATTTCCCTTTTGAAGTTCCAGTGACAATCCCAAACCTCCACTCTTTCCTACTCTGACCCTCCCAGCCCATTTTATAGTATTTCTGACCTTTCTGAAGTCTCCACAGGATGTGGGGAGACTAGAACATACAGAGAATGTTCTCCATCCTCAGAGAGTTTACCTTCTAGAATGAATAGTTGCCAAGCATAAGCAGAAAATACTTGGTTTCGGTCAGGTCTGCTCTGAGGTAAGGAGCAGTACTCTAGGCTGTAAGCTCATTGTGGGCAAGGATATATCAACTCTGTTACATTATACTCTCCCAAGCGCTTAGTACAGTGCTCACGGTAAGTGTTTAATAAATACGAGTGTCTAATTGAGCAGAGAGTGCTATCTACCTTCCCTTTTAGTATCTCTGGTGACTTATGTTCATTTTCTTGCTTTGGTGCTTCCCACCCTTTTCCCAGCCAGAATCTGTGCTGGGCTTCCACGGGGGGATTGATATTATTATTAATTATAATTATTATTAGTATTGTATTTTTAAGCAGTTATTATGGGTCAAGCACTATACTGAGCACTGGGGTAGATACATTCTAATCAAGTTGGACACAGTCCCTGACCCACATAGGGCTCAGAGTCAAAGTGAACCCCGTGTAGCTGAACATTCCCATCTTGCCATGAGCACAGGGCTGGAGTGTGGGCAGATTGCTCCCTTGCCATTCTCCTTTTCCTGTCAGACAACTTATTTTCAGGTCGGCGATGTGCCCACAGTCCATCCCTGTGCTCAGAGCATCTTTCATTCATTCATTCATTCAATAGTATTTTTTGAGCGCTTACTATGTGCAGAGCACTGTACTAAGCGCTTGGAATGTACAAATCGGCAACAGATAGAGACAGTCCCTGCCCATTGACGGCCTTACAGTCTAATCGGGGGAGACTGACAGACGAGGACGATGGCAATAAATAGAGTCAAGGGGATGGACATCTCATTAAAACAATAGCAATAAATAGAATCAAGCTTCTTATGGACAGGGAATATGTCTGCTAATTCTGCTGTATTGTACTCTCCCAAGCACTTAGTACTGTGCTCTGCAAATGGTAAGCACTCAATAAATACCATTGATGGATTGAGAGCCATAGTCCTGAGGAAGGGTGCCATGAAGGGTAACACTATTCCCTTTGCATTTCAGGGGAGGATCCCCACGGGCATGGGATGGAGATTGGAGAGTTCCATCCCTTCTTCTCACTGTCCAGGGATTGATTCCATGACAAGTTCACATTCCATGGGGTTGGACTATGTCTTATCTTATATGTTCTATCTTATTTCTTCCCTAGCCCTGAATACAGTGTCTGGCACATAGCTCTTAACACATGCCATTTTCAAAGCAGTGTTGCCTAGTGGAAAGAGCAGGGGCCTAAGAGTCAGAGGACCCAGCTTTTAATCCCAGCTCCTCCACTTATCTGCTGTGTGACCTTGGGCTGGTCACTTTACCTCTCTGTGCCTCAGGGCTCTCATCTGCAAAATGGGAGTTCAGTAACTGTTCTTCCTCCTACTTTGACTGTGAACCCCATGTGGGACCTGATTATTTTGTATCTACTCCAGCGCTTAGTACAGTGCTTGGTACAGAGTGAGCATTTAACAAAAACTACTATTACTAATGTTATCAGAGAACAGCAAATTGATGTGTTTCCCCCTTTGATCCATTTTTATCTTGGTCAGTCTGGGGTTTTTTTGTCCGGCTCCTGTCCAGGATGGATTCAGCATGAGACACATTAACTTCTGATAGTTTTGTAATAATTGTGATAATTGTTATCTGCTTATTTTGAGCTAAGCACTGTCCTAAACACTAGGATATATCCAAGATCATCAGAATGGACACAGTCCCTCTCCTGCATGGACCAAAAGTTTTAAGGGCCCAGCTTCCCTCCAGCTAGACGCCTGCTGCCAAGGTCCATGACTTGGAAGCAGAGCCTGTGTCCAATCAAGCAGTGGTATTTATTGAGCACTTATTGTGTGCAGAGCACTGTACTAAGCACTTACAGTGGCTCTGGAAGAAGTGGGGAGGTTCAGAGGTCACTCCCACCCACCAAGAGCTTTGGCCTCTAATGGTCTTCCACAAAATGGTACTTATGACATCATTTTGCTGCCCTGCACATCTGAAGAAGTACATGTGACCTTACATGCATCTTTGGGACCATAATAATAAAGATTGTATTTGTTAAGTACGTACTATGTGCCAAGCACTGTTGTAAGCGCTGATGTAGATACAAGGGCATCACGTTGGCCCATGTGGGGCTCCCAGTCTTAATCCTCATTTTACAGATGAGGCAACTTAGGCACAGAGAAGTTAAGTCACTTGTCCGAAGTCACACAGCTGACAAGTGGTGGAGTCGGGATTCGAGCCCATGACCTCTGACTCCTCACCCTGTGCTTTTTCCACTAAGCCACGCTGCTTCCCTATGAGGCCTGCCAGTGGTCACCCCTCATCCTCCAAAAAAATTGAGAGAGTTGAATAGGGCCCAGCCTCTACTGGGATTCCACCTGACAAGATCCCGACCAGAACCAGCTTGGCTAAATGCTAGGCCAAGGGGGAAGCCACATATCGCTTGAAGGTCAGCCCCATCTGTTTGGAGTTTCCCAGATTGCACTGGGGCTGAGGCCTATCTCTCCCCAGTCTCTGCTCTATCAGTTTCCATCAATGATGGATGCATATACATTAGTGGATAGGGCACAGACCTGGGTTCTAATTCCCACTCCTCCATATGTCTGCTGTGTGACCTTGGGCAAGTCACTTCACTTCTCTGTGCCTCAGTTACCTTATCTGTAAGAGAACCTCATGTGGGACAGAGATTGTGTCTGACCTGATTAACATGTATCTATTTCATTGTTCAGGACAGTGCTTGGCACCTAGTAAGCACTTAACAAGTACGATAATTATTATCTGAACCTTTTGGGAACTAAGAGCTTAGAGAAAGACATTTGATTGGAGATATCAGAGGGAAGGATTTAAGGAGTTTGCAGCTGGATCTGGGCCTGTGTTTGAGGTGTGTTGGAAAGATAATACTAAGTAGAGAGCTAAGAGGGTGGGTGCCAGAGATGAGTTAACCAGAATTTTTAGGAGAGGTGAGCGATCCAGTGAAGTCATTACTTTATGTTCCCACAGGCCCCTATGTCGGTCTCAGGGCATCAAATAAGCCAACCCATTTTGGTTGGGCAACCTGAGATGCATATCACTGAAGACTCTTTGAAGTTACATTAAATTATGTTGGGAAATGGGAGGGCCAGGTGAGAAAGTTCAGGGCCGTTTCAGAGGTGCTCAGGTCTCCCATGGAAGCAGCCGAGATCCTCATCAGACTTCATTTGACTTGCACCTTTTGAGGCTGAATCATGGGTTAGGACCATCGGTGTCAATTCATGGGGGCAAAAAGGACAGTGGCACACATGAGCTTTATAGTGAGGGGGCAAACTAGGGGCAAAAGCTAATGACTTTTGGCTGTGTGGCATTTTGGGCAAGGTGACAGCAGGCATTGATTAAGCCCTGACTAAACCCTCCTTTCTTGTCTCCACCTTCCCCTCCGTGTTGCCTATGCCCTTGGCTGTGGTCCCCTTAAGGACTTTGATAATCGCCCCAGCCCCACAGCACATAAGTACATCTCTTTACCCTCTGCTATTTCCCCTATCTGTAATTTATTTTAATGTCTGTCGCTCCCTGTAGATTGTAAGCTCTTTGTGGACAGAGAATGTCTACCAACTCTGTTGTTTTTTTCTAAGTGCTTGGTACAATAAATGCAATTGGTTGATTGCATTCCTCTTGGAGAAAGAGAAGGAAGAGGAGGAGAAAAAAGAAGAGAAGGAGGAGGAGACAGAGAAAGCCACTTAGTTACTTTTCTGGTTCTCGTAGAGCTCGCTTCAGGGATATGGGCTTCTGGCCCCAGAATCCTGCTCCGTTCATCTGCCTCATTCCCTCCTCGTCTCTTAGGTGGCCCTGGCAGAGGTGAGACATGGAGCCAGATTGCTGCAGTTCATCTCTAGGCCCTTCCGATGCCTGGCCCATTAAGTGAGGGGGGTCACAAATTTGGGGGTTCCTGCCCATCCCCTGAAAAACCTCTGGTGGGACCTTATTAAAATCCCTCTTCTGGCCAAGATGGTAGAAGGAGATTCTCCTGGTGGGATGGTGGTAGCCTCACAGCTGCAGATATATGAGGGAGTAGAGGAGAGGGGGTTGGACCCCTTCTTCCTAAGCAGCAACTATCACTGCTGCCAAGGTGGCTCAACTGGCTACCTCCTGGGTCATTTTCTGAAGGTTTCCAGCATGGCCACTCTGGTCTCAGCTTGTGCCAGAAACCTCCACTGCACAGTCTGTGGTAATGGGGTCAATCTGCAACTGAGGCCTGAGCAGGGATGGCACAGCCCATCTTTCAGGTGTCAGTGGGGGCAGCAGCATTAGTGGAAGGAGCAGCGGTGGCTGGAAAATCCTCTCTGCATGGGTTTGTATTTGGAAATCACTGGTATTTGCTGAGCCCGTACTGTTTGCAGAGCACTATCCTAAGTGGTTGAGAAAGGGTGATAGAGTTGGTAGATGCAACCCCTTCTCACAAGGAGCTTGCAATCTATAGCATGAGACAGACTTTAAAATAATTACACACCATATTTATAAAACCATGTATATGCATACGTTTGTGTGTTTGTGCACTACTGCCTGTGATCCTCTCTTCCCATCCCCTGCTCTCTGGTTTCCCTTTCTCTAACCCTTCTGCCTTTTTCATTCTCTTCATTTCACTTTTTCCTTCTCTCTGCCTTTTTTCATTCTCTATCTCTTTGTTGGTTTCTCTGTCCCTTTGCCTCTGTGCCTGTCCTTCTTTCTTTCTTTTCCCTGTTTCAGCCCTGTAGTTTCTGCCACCTTTTCCTGCCATTTCTGTCCTACTTCCCGGGGGCCCCATGCCCTGGACATCCTACCCCATTCCACTTGGAGCTTCTGAAAATTAGGTCGCCTTCAGATATATATGATTGCCATTATGCAACAGGAGCCATCAAAAAGAGTCTGGTTCACTGAGAACTTTCAGAAGAGAAACAGAAATGACAGGTTCCCAAGTAAAAGTCAACTCCCCACACCATTTTCAATCCATCAATCAATCAAGTAATTTTCCCTCCCCACTGAATCACCTATTCACTTAGGTGAGTACTCTAGCTATAAGCTCGTTGTGGGTAGGGAATGTCTGTTTATTGTTATATTGTACTCTCCCAAGTGCTTAGTACAGTGCTCTGCACAGAGTAAGTACTCTATAAATACAATTATATGAATGAATGAACTTAAGGCTGAATCCACTAAGCACAGAGGCACTCACTGCTACCCCTACGGCACTTAATTGTCTCTCCTTATGCTCAGTTGCTTTTCCTACCTGTAATCTATTTTAATGTCTTTCTCTGCCCCTGGACTTTAAGATCCTTGAAGCCAGGAATTGTCTCCTAACTCTGTTGCACTCTCCCACATGTTTAGTACAATGCTTTACACACAGTAAATGCTCCATAAATGTCATTGATTGATGATAATTTGTCTGTTGCTCAAGCCATCCAGACTTTTTGAACCTTTGAACTTCTCATGGGCTTAAGCATCTCTAATGATAAAATCACAGGAACCCAAATGTTTCTTCCACTAGAGATGGCATATTTTTCCCACTTTATGAAACAAGAATGAAATTTTATCAGATTCCTTAGTTCTGGTTTATAGTGTTAAAACACATTAATTAGCAGCTCAAGAGGGCAGGATTTCTCCCACACCTCTTTGAGTTAACTGGGCTTGCATGATCAGACATGTTAGCAAATCAGCTGGGGAATTGCAGATGCTTTGAATGGTGTGCTATTTTCATAAATCGTTATTTGAATAAATGTTGATTTAATGAGGTTTTACTATACAAGCAGTTTCTGTGACCCACTTGGTTCTTGAAAACTGTGATTTAAGTCAGAACCAGTTTTCTCATCAGAACAATAGTAAAAATGGAGAGTTGGTTTCTGAGCCAAAATGAGCCCAAATTAGGCAGTCAGTCAATTATTGATAAGTAATACAGCTGCATTAATGAGGTTACATGATAGGATAACTGGCGAAGTAGTGTTGACTAGTGGAAAGGGCACAGGTCTGGGAGTGGAAGACCTTGTTTCTAATCAGTCAATCAATCTGGTATTTATTGAGAACTTACTTTGCCACTTGCAGCTGTAGGCTGCAAACCTGTAGGCTATAAGCTCCTTGTGGGCAGATATCATATCTCCCAACTCTATTATATTGTACTTTTCCAAGCTCTACACATAGTAAGTGCTCAATAAATACCATTGATTGAATGACTGATTGATTTGTGTATGAACTTGGGCAAGTCACTCAAATTCTCTGGGCTCATCTTACCCACATTTCTTGAGATGCTTGGAACTCCCTTGCCTTTCTTATCTGACATTCCATCACTCTTCACCTTCAAAAGCCTCCTAAAGAATCAATCAATCAGTGGTATTTATTGAGTGCCTTCTATGTGCAGAGCACTGTACTAAGCACTGGGGAGAGTACAATACAACAGAGTTGGTAGATACGTTCCCTGCTCACAACTCCACATCTCCTCCAAGAGGCCTTCCTAGGCTAAGCCTTTTATTTTCCCAATCCACCCTCCCCTGTGTGGTCTATGCACTTGATTGTGTTCCCCTTAATCACTTTGATACTCTTCTAATACCCCTATCCCTAATATTTTTTAATGTCTGTCTGTTCCTGTAGACTGTAAGTTCCCTGTAGGAGAGGCTCACCACATCCCAGTTTTTAAAATGGTTTCTCCATTTTCCAGCAGCTCCTGTGCATCACAGTCCAAAACAGTAATAATAACTGTGGCATTTTTTAAGCACTTACTATGTGCCAGACACTGTACTAAGCACTGAGGTGGAGACAAGCAAATCGGTTTGCACACCATCCGGGCCTACAGAGCTCATGCTATAAAGTGTCTAGTGTGGAAAAGGTGAAGCAGGGTGTCAACTAGAGAATGTTGTAAGGGCTATTTATCATAACTCAAAACATCTCGAGAGGAGGACAGCCTGTATCTGTTCCTGTTTGTAGGTAGCCCACAATTCTGTCCAAGTTAAAGGTATTCCCAGGGCACTGACTCAGAGTAACTAGAGATACATAACATGAAACAAAAATGAAATGGGTCTTTATCTCTTTCTCCATCTCTTTTTTTTCTCTGAAACAATAACGTTTCTATGCTGAAGTAATTAAAAGTGTTTTCCTTCTCGGCTTCTCATTTTTTCCTGATGAAGTCCTGACCGATACAATTTCCTCATATTTGTCTCTGATTTATCTTCATCGGTAGGTGGAACTCTCCAAGAAATGATTTCTTCTGCTGGGTTTCTTCATTCCTTCCCAGCTGGGGATTGAGATCTGTCCAGTTTGCAGATAATTATTTGATTGGCCTCAAGCTTCCCGGGAGCTATTATTGGTGTGCTGAAGAGGGAAGTTACTAGATCTGAACAGTCAACTATCCCACTGCCAGTCAGAGCTGGATCTTGCAGGCCAACATCAGAGCTAAGCCTGTCTGTTTCTCTTTGTGACCAGATTTCTACTGATGAGGAACTGAGGTAGCTATTCAGATAATTGAGGCCAAAGAGGGCGGGTTTTGGCCTAAACTGTCTGGATAATTGCCTCAAATCTTCTCTTTGATGATGCAAACTAGTGTTTAGTACCTATGCAACGCCAGACAATAAGCTTGTGCCATAGCTTTAACACTAGGGTGGCACTCCAGTATACCAGGCTCCCCTCCTCCCAACCCCCAACTCATCCTTTGCCCGTAGGTCTTGGGCAGCTAAAAACAGAACTGTCCACTAGAAATCCAGGCTAATGCCCCCCTTATATATTACTCACTTAGTCCTGTTCATTTTGGCTTATAAAGCCAGGTAACAGGCTGGGAATATGTCTGTTTATTGTTATACTCTCCCAAGTGCTTAGTGCAGTTCTCTGCCCATAATAAACACTCAATGAATATGATTATTGACTGATAATAATAATATTTATTAAGTACTTACTATATGCCAAGCACTGTACTAAATGCTGAGGTAGCTACAAGATAATCAGGTCCCACAGGGGACTCATAGTCTAATTAATAATAATGTTGGTATTTAAGCGCTTACTATGTGCCGAGCACTGTTCTAAGCGCTGGAGTAGACACAGGGGAATCAGGTTGTCCCACGTGGGGCTCACAGTCTTAATCCCCATTTTACAGATGAGGTAACTGAGGCACAGAGAAGTTAAGTGACTTGCCCATAGTCACACAGCTGACAAGTGGCAGAGCTGGGATTTGAACTCATGACCTCTGACTCCAAAGCCCATGCTCTTTCCACGGAGGGGGAAAAGGCCATTTTGCAGTTTGAGGGAACTGAGCCACAGAAAAGTGAAGTGATTTGCTCAGGGTCATCCAGCAGACAAGAGGCAGTGCCGGGATTAGAACCCAGGTCCTCTGACTCCCAGTCCTGGGCTCTTTCCACTTGGCCATGCTGCTTCCCATAAAAGGTAGTTTATGAACCTGGCTTTTTCAAGGCTGCTGGAATCTATTTGGTTAGGTCTCACTGTTGACAGAGAATGTAAATACAATTTGGCGTCTACCTGTAAGAAGTATGGGGTGTGGGGGAATCCTGTGAGAATGGGGTAGACATCTTTGTTTTCTTGTAGAAGTCCCAGGGCTGCAGTGAATGCTGGAGAAGCAGGACTTAGCCAGCACACGGCTTTAGTCCCCACCTAGTCCCTGGAAGCTGCAGCAATTTCTCAAGAGTCATCGCTAGAAACAGAGCGGAGGCTCTTTACACCTGGCGTTTCAAGGGGAGGATCTCTGAAGTTTATTCTTTCTTCGTCCATTGTCTGAGACCTCAAGCCTCCTTCACAAGATCCAAACGGCCTCCCTGGCCCTCCCTTCACACATGCTTCTTCTCAGACATCCCCCTCCATGGAGATGGCACAGGATAAGAGATGACTGTGCGAAGCGTCTAGGGGGATTTGTGGGGGTAGTTTTGAGGAGGGGTCTGGGATGCAGTTTTAAATTTTATATCCACATGTATATTTTAGTTTCTAGCACTTTGTGGAGAAATTGGGACTGGGCAGCGCAGAAGGGGAGAGAGGTGGGGAGAAAAAAATCACCCGGATGTATTAAGCAAGGGAAGAAGAAGAGTAAGATGGGCAAGTAGAGAGCAAGTAATAGATTTGACCAACTACAGTGTAAAACCAACAAATCCCCAAGCTAGCATGTCCAACTTTCCATTTCCTACCTAACTCCACCAAACCTTCCACTGTGGCAGCAGAGTGACATCCCCACTTCTTGCTCCTCCTTTCCTCCATTTTCCTCCCAGTCTTCCTCTTGTCTCCCTGAAACACGGGACTTTGGCCCACAGAAGTTGTATTCCAATGTTGAAATTTGATATCAAAGTGGATTCCGGAGACTTTCCTCTCTGCATATCTTTGAGTTTGGAGATGCCGTTAGCAATTTTGTCAGAAATTCATGGAAGGCCTGCCAGGATGCCCTCCGGGAGGTTGGGCTGGATAGGATAGGCAAATATTCCACTGACCCTGTCATTTTTATGGCAGGAAATCTGAAAGATATATTTCTACATAGAAGCCAGGACTGTGGTTGGTGTTTCCCTGGCTCTCTAGACTAAGTGATCTGGGCAGGAACAATCTCTAGGAGAAACTTCTTGAACTTTGTAAGCATTAGCCTACTTACATGAGCAGATTTATATGCTAAGTCCCCCTTACAACCAGTCAGAATGATAATGATATTTGTGATGTTTGCTAAGTGCTTACCATGAGCCAAGCACTGTACTGAGCCCTAGGGTTAGACTGAAGATGATAAATCAATCATGGAATATACTGAGCATTTATTGTGTGCAGGGCATTGTACTAAATGCTTGGGAGAGTACAAATCAACAGAGTTGGTAGCACGTTCCCCGTCTACCATGCGTTTACAGTCTAGATAATGTCAAGACTCCTTGTGGGTAGGGAATGTGCCTACCAAATCTGTTATACTTTACTCTCCCAAGTACTTAGTACATAGCTCTGCTCACAGTAAGCACTCCAGTAAGCACTCAATAAAAACAACTGATTGACAAGGGGCTCACAGTGCAAATGAGTCTTAGAATGGATCCATTAATAAACTCCCAAGTATTTCCAAGTAAGGAATCTTGCCCTTAACAGCCTTAATATTTATCTTGTGCCCATCAGTCACTGCCTTCAAGGAGCTCACAGGCCAAAACGGGAGACTCTGTCCCTTCTGTTGATTGAGTTATCTGGCCTATCCCTACCACTCCAGGAAGGACCACGCTGACAACACTCTTGGAGTCTATCCTATTTTTAAGACTCTAATGAAGGAGTGTCCCATGACCTCTGTCATTTGTCCTTCCAAGAGTCTCAAAGCCTCCACCCTGATGATCGAATAG
Organism: Ornithorhynchus anatinus; assembly: GCF_004115215.2. Taxonomy (NCBI): domain Eukaryota; kingdom Metazoa; phylum Chordata; class Mammalia; order Monotremata; family Ornithorhynchidae; genus Ornithorhynchus; species Ornithorhynchus anatinus. Next base: position 30,632,975 of record NC_041729.1, on the reverse strand, counting down.
GATGAAATCTGTACTTGTTCCAAGCTACATGTTCTCTTCCCTGTTACTGTCTGTGACCTACTCTCATGGGACCTGAGCATGATGTGATGGTACTGGGCTGTGGGGTCAGATTTACTGCTCGACTTAAAAATTGAAAACCACAGCAAGGATCCAAATGGAGATGCCCTCGGTCGGTGGGTGGAGGCAGGCTCGGAGTGGCCAACGTGGGCATACACCTTCCAGGTCAGACAACATCAAACACGGGTCCTGAGGAAGAGAATGGCTAAAAGGAATCACTTGTCAGGAGCCACCTTCCTCACCTTCTGTGTGGGTGGGAAACTGGGATTTCTAGGAAGTGGGCCAAAGAAACCAAACTTTCTTGTTCTGAGTCAGTCAGATAATTGTATTTATTGAGCTCTTACAGTGTGCACAGAGCTGTACTAAGCATTTGGGAGAGTACAATATAACAATAAACTGACACATTCCTTGCCCACAACAAACTTACAGTTTAGAGGGGGAGACAGACATTAATATAAATAATGAATAAATAACTTACAGATATGTACATATGTGCTGTGGGGCTGGGAGGGGGATTAGTAAAGAGAGACAAACAAAGGAGTGGGAGAAGAGGAAAGGAGGGCTTATGGAAGGCCTCTTGGAGGAGGTGTTCCTTCAGTAAATGAAGTGGGGGAGAGTAATTGTCTATCAGATTTGAGAAGGGAGGGAATATGAGGAAGGATTGATGCCTCTCACTGGGAAGAAAAAATTTGCTATGGGAAGCAGTCTGGCCTAGTGGAAGGAGCACAGACCTGGAAGTCATATGGACTTGTTTTCTAATCCAGGCTCTGCACCTGTCTGCTGTGTGACCTTGGGCTAATCACTTAATTTCTCTGCCTCAGTTACCTCATCTGTAAAACAGGGATTAATACTGTGAGGCACATGTGGGACATGGACTGTGTCCAACCTGGTTAGCTTGTATATACCCCACGGCTTAGTCCAGTGTCTGACACATACTTAAGTGCTTAACAAATTCTATTAACCACCCCCCCATAAGCAACCTATATGAGTTTGTCAGGTTGGCCAACTTTGCCTGTTGGAGTCTTGCCCCCATCTAAGAAAGTCTTATTTTGGCCCATTTTGATTGTAGCTAGTCTAGCGGTTCGGGGGAGCAGATTAAGTGGAAGTTTCATTCTTTTTTTTTAATCGTATTTAAGTGCTTATTTTGTGTCAAGAACTGTTCCAAGTCACTAGTGTAGATACAAGTTAATCAGATCAGACAGAATCCCTGCCCCAATGGGCTCACAGTCTAAGTAGGAGGAAAGAATGTAAAATCCTCATTTTACAGTTGAGGAAACTGAGACACAGAGAAATTAAGTGACTGGCCTAGGGTCACACAGAAAACAGGTGGCAGAACCATGATTAGAACCCAGGTGCTCTGACTGCCAGGCCTGTGCTTATTCCATTAAGCCACGTGGCTTTCCATGGGCTTTTTCCTGTACCAGGTCCTGTATTAGAAGCTCCCAACCCCAATGGGAGGCTGTAGTTGGGGTCAGCTGTGGTTTCCCTGACTGAGCTCAGGATGTTCCTGCTCGGTGACCAGCTAGAGGTGTGATTAGACCTCTGGGACCTGGGGAGGTGGGGAGTTAAATTAAATTAACCCTAGACTCTAGGCTGCTGTTCCACCACCAAATATGCTTAAGCTGTTGGTGTAAAAGCAAAAGAGGCTAAATAGCAAATCATTTTTATGACATTTGTGGGTATTGCATCATATTGTTCCTTTAGCGCCCACTTACTCACTGTACCTCAGTTTCACCTATCAAGGCACCCACCCCTTGAACTCATCCTCCCTATGGCCTGGAACTCCTTCCTCCTCCATATACCACAGGCCACCATTCTCTCCACCTTCAAAGCCTTATTAAGATCACATCCCCAAGAAGGCTTTCCAATTAAGTCATTTTTGCCCTACTCATTCTCTTTTCCACATCACCTGTGACCTAGGATCTATACCCTTTAAGCAGTTGCTAGTCACCCCACCTTCACCCCCATAGCACTTATATTTGTAACCTTAATTTATGTATTTTAATGTCTATCTCCCCCTCTAGATCGTAAGCTCCTTGTGGGCAAGGAATGTTTCTCTGCCTCCTAACACTATTGTATTGTACACTCCCAAGTTTTCAGTAATAATAATCAGCATGGCATTTGTGAAGTATTTACTATGTGCCAGGCACTGTATTAAGCACTGGGGCACTGTACTATGAGCAGTGCTATGCATACAGTAAGCACTCAGTAAATACTATTGATGGATTGGTCACGGTGGATGGAAATCTTCATAGTCCCTGTCCTTTCCCTACAGTGGCCTTCTTCTCCCTGGATCTTGCTTCTTTCCTCTCAGTCTTCCTCCAGTCTTTCTCTACTCCCAGGTACAATGGCTCAGCCTGGAACACCTCCTCTCTGGATTCCACATTGGTGCCACCAGCCAGCCTGAAAGCAAGGTAGCCTAATAGAAAGAGCACCGGTCTGAAAGTCAGAGGATGTAGGTTCTAATCCTGGCTCCACCATTTGTCTGCAGGGTGACCTAGGGTAAGTCATTTCACTTCTTTGTGCCTCAGTTGCCTCATCTGTAAAATGGGTATTGAAACTGTGAGTCCCACATGGTACAGGGATTGTGTCCAATCCAATTTGCTTATCTCCACCCCAGTGCTTAATACAGTGCTTGGCACGGTCATTCATTCAATCGTATTTATTGAGCGCTTACTGTGTGCAGAGCACTGTACTAAGCGCTTAATAGTAGGCACTTAACAAATACCATAATAATAATAATTATAATTAATCAGTTATTATTATTATTATCATGCACCAGGGCTGCTTAGATCTGAAGTCCCAAACACCACAACTTCATCCCCTCTCCTGTTCATCTCTGTCCCCCAACCGTGAGTTCCAGTGCTAGGACCCAGCAGGGCTAAGTCACCAGCCCAGAATTGGCCCCCAGGAACTCCTGGCTAAGAAGAGGAACCAGATGGTGAAGGGGCAGGAAAGTCAGTCAATTGTCTTATTGAATGCTTACTGTGTGCAGAACTCTCTACTAAGAGCTTAGGAGGGTACAGTATTAAGAGTAAACAGATACATCCCCTGCCCACAACAAACTTATAATCTAGAGGAGGAGAAAGACATAAATATCAATAAATAAATTAAGGGTATGTATGTAAGTGCTGTGGGGCTTGGTGGGGAGGGGATGAATAATGGGAGTAAGTCAGGATATCGCAGAAGGGAGTAGGAGAAGAAAGAAGGGCTTAGTCTCGGAAGGCCTTTGGAGGAGATGTGACTTCAATAAGACTTTTAAAGGGGGGAGAGTAATTGCCTGTTAGATATGAGGAGGGAGGGAGGGCGTTCCAGGGCAGAGGCAGGACATGGGTGAGAGGTCAGCAACCAGATAGATGAGAGTGAGGTACGTGAGAAGGTTAATATTAGAGGAGTGAAGTGTGTGGGCTGGGTTGTATTAGGAGAGTGATAGGATGTGATGGCAAGGGGCAAGGTAATTAAGTGCTTTAAAGGGAAAGGAAGGGAGGGAAGGACTTTGTCGACACTTTTCTTTGGACTCGAATGGGTCTTTCGAAACCATCAATTTCAGGAGAATAAAACTCATGTCTCTGATCTGATCTGGCAGTGAGGTTTTAGGATCGGGTGTCTTCCCAGTAGCTGATTATCAGGGTACCCTGTCTTCCTCTACCTCCTCCCCATCAGCTCCCCCACCTACCTTTTCCCTCAGCTAACCCTCAGTTTCTTTTGCCCTTTACCCTGCTGGCCCTGTGCTGAGAGGAAGGAGAGCCCTTGCTGGTCTCCCCCAGGTTCACAGACCCCACAAAAGTAGTGAAATAATGTCTCACCTTTGGTCGTTTGTCAGGGGAGAGAGTGGCTGCGGGGCCTTAGGCTGCTCCTGCTGAATCTGGGTCGAAGATGTAGCCCTCATGCTGGGAAGAAGTTTCTTGGGTTTTCTGGGGAGTCAGGTTGGGCTCTAAGCTTGGCCTGGGCAGTGGTAGACCGGAGGGTTCCTGCTGCTGCTCCTGCTGCTGCTGGGACACTGGATTACTGAGTTATTTTGCTAAGCTTTCATTTTATCGGATCCAGTTTCGGAGGCAGAGACATTGGAAAAAACAAAACCCACAGCTTCCAGTGACTAAGAATTAAAACTGAAAAAAACAAAAAGAAAGGAACGTCCCGCTGCTTGAAGGATGAGAGCCTCGTTGACAGTGTCTCTTTCCAGGGTGGCAGTCTGAGTGGGCACTTCCTAGTATCTCCTTGGGGAGGGTGGCAAGTGGGCGTTTGCAGGAGGAGGTAGCAGCAGCCCAAGCTCTTGGTTGGGCACTGGGAACATTGACTCTTCTTGTGCTTAACAAATACCTAATTCTTCCTTCCAAATCAAATCGGAGCTATTTCTGTGACTGTTTTTGGCATTTAGAGAGAGTGCATGAAACACTCTCATTTGGTCCTTGCTCTTTATGAACTAGAGAGAAGCAGTTTGGTCTAGTAGAATACGGGCCTGGGAGGGGAGCCAGAAGGATCTGGGTTCTAAGCCCGGCTCTGCCACTTGTCTGCTGTGTGTCCTTGGGCAAGTCACTTAACTTCTTTGCGCTCCAATTACTTCAAATGCAAAATGGGATGAAGATTATGAGCCCCATGTGGGACAGGGACTGTGTCCAACCTGATTAGCTTGTATCTACCCCAACACTTAGTACAGTGCCTGGTACATAGTAAATGCTTAATAAAATACCACAATCACTATTATTACAATTTTAAGAGTCCTGACACAGAATCACATATGAAAGGAAGATCATTGTACATGCCCTGCCCCTATGGACAGGACCCTGTTTTTAAGGTTGATTACTATTTTGTTTTTGACTTCTGATTATTTTTAAAATATAGATTATTTAAAGATAACTCTTCGGGAGAGAATGCCCTAGGCAGGGATCTGTAGATTATTGTAAGGGAGGTAGGTTGCACAGGCAGGAGGGGTAGCTTCTGCCTGCTTGGAGAAGCAGCGTGGCTCAGTGGAAAGAGCACGGGTTTTGGAGTCAGGGCTCATGAGTTCGAATCCCAGCTCTGCCACTTGTCGGCTGTGTGACTGTGGGCAAGTCACTTAACTTCTCTGTGCCTCAGTTCCCTCATCTGTAAAATGGGGATTAAGACTGTGAGCCCCACGTGGGACAACCTGATTCCCCTATGTCTATCCCAGCGCTTAGAACAGTGCTCGGCACATAGTAAGCGCTTAACAAATACCAACATTATTATTAAGGGGTAATAATAATAATAATAGTAGTGTTATTTGCTAAGTGCATGCTATGTGCCAAGCACTGTACTATGCACTGGATGAAACACATGATAATCAGATCAGACACAGTTCCTGTCCATTGTGAGATTCATAGCTGGACTGGGAGTCAGGATTCCTTGTAATAATAATAATAATAATAATATTTATGAAGCATTTACTAAGTGCCAAAACCTGGGGTAATAATACTAATAATAATTGTGGTATTTGTTAAGCACTTCCTACATGCCAAGCACTGTACTTAGCACTGGGCTAGATACAAGATAATCAGATCAGACACAGTCCCTGTCCCATAAAAGGCTTACAGTCTTACAGGGAGGGAGAACAGGTTTTTTTAATCCTATTTTACAAATGAGGAAACTGAAGCACAGAGAGGTTGAGTGACCTGCTCAAAGTCACACATCTGGCAAGTTGTAGAGTCAGAATCCTAACCCAGGTCTCCTGACTCTCAGTTTGTGCTCTTTCCATTAGAGCACACCACCTCCCAATTGGCCACGCTACCTCCCAGTGTGCTGCTTTCTTGCCTCCGGTTCTCTTTAGGTCCTGAGGTCCATAATGGGCAGTGATTTGTCCTCTCTGAGCTTTGTTTTCTCCATCTATAAAATGGGGAGGAGAGAATTCACCACAGATAACATCTGTCCAATGTTGAAATGTTGAAATCAGACTCATTCAAGACCAGTGGGAATGATGGGACATTGGAATCTGCTGGGATAGTGCACCTATCATTCATACCCATCTCAGCACTTACGTATGTGAATATTCGATTGTACATTCAATTATTTATTCTGATTTATTCCACTATTTCATCATTTTTCATTTTACCCCTTGTCTGATCCTTGTTCTTTCTACTGCTCTGCTATTTGTAAATATTTGATAAGGCTAGTTCCCCCATTAGAATGGAAGTTCCCCAAGGGCAGGAGGTGTTTCTTTTGCATCTCATACTTTTCCCAAGGGCTTAGTATAGTGTGTTGCACTTAGTTCGGCTTGGCCTCCTCCTCTCCCAGGTAATTTCTAAAGCCTGCATTGTGATACAAAGAGCCTCCTTTATGTCCATTTATTTGGTAATTAAAGAGGATCGGTACTATTGCTGAAACAAGTTTTATAGGAACCTTATAAACATCCCTGAGAGACATGCTACTTAACACAACACGACACTCCCCGTTCCATTCTCTCCTTCCCCTTCTCACACCTCCCCCATCCCTCCCCAGCCTGAATTGCTGCCATCAATACTCAATCGAGACTATTTGCTCTTCTGACTCCGGGGCCTGTTCCGTGGAATGCTCCTGCCAAGGAAAATATGGTCCCAGCAAAGCAGGTACCTCCCTGAGGTGAGGCCGAAGGGGCTCCCTGTCTGTTTCCCTCAGGGAAATTGGGAGGGATGTCAACATCGAAAGGATGAAGTCACTGATGTTCAAAGGTGAACACAGAGATGAAGAAGGAAACTAGTTGCATGCCTCTGAGTTCTGGTATTGGGGCCAGGCACTGGCAGTTCAGGCCGTGGTCCCCTCATCAATCCCAACCCTAAATTTTTCCAGACCCGGCTAATCCACCCTCACATAGGAGAAGCAGTATGGCTTAAGATAAAGAGCACCAGCCTGGGAGTGAGAGGACCTGGATTCTAATCCCGAGTCTACCACTTGCTGGATGTATGACCTCGGGCAAATCACTTAACCACTCTGTGCTTCAATTTTCCATCCACAAAATTGGGATTAAATCCTACTCTCTCCTACTTAGACTATGAGTCCCAAATAGGATGGGGACTGTGTCAAGCCTGGTTATTTTGTCTCTACCTCAGCACTTTGAACTGTGCTTGGACCATGTAAGCATGCAATAAATACTGTAATTATCATTATACTTACAGTAGGGACTGGGAAATGCTAAAAGGAAAGGAGCTGGAGAGGGGCACTGCCTGGACAGTTGACTTCAAAGGATGAGAATGAAAATGAAGATTAAGTCAAGTGTTTAGGCATTTTTTCCTGGAAGCAGTGCATGTGCCCACGGCCCACTGGCTAGAGGGGTTACATTAGCTAGAGAGCAGAGGAATGCTGGCATTCAGTGGAATTTTTTGATGATCCCCTTTGCTCTCTTATCCCAGCCACTATTCACCCCTTGAGAGCCAAGAAATGCAATTTTCTTGGACCAGTTAGCTCCTGAATGAGATTGGGGCTGAAGGGGGCAGCCCCTCCTCTGGGAAGGGGAGGGGAGAAGCCCAGAACTTTTCTTTTAACCCCGCCAGTGCCCGAGGAACAAACTAGACGCCGCCCTCTGCAGCATCAGGTAGAATACCAGTCCTTCCTCCCTCCCCAAATATGTGGGCCTGGCGGGAGTCCAGCTCACCTCCCAGACATTGCTGGAATGCCCTCTGGCGTAGGCCATGTTGTCACATTCCCTCCCACTCCAGATTCCATCTACACTCCATTGTCGGGAGTCCTCCATTTGTTTCTGGGAAGTCCCTTCCATAGAGCCGAGACCCGAGCATCTGTGGGGCAGCCTCTCACGGGCTGCTCTAGGTTAGCACGAAGGATTCTGGGATAAATACGTGACGGCAAAAACTTAGTCTCTTCCATTCCATCCTCGGTATCTTGTTTCATATTCCTCTTCTGCAACATGGTCATCAAAAAACATTTAAGCTCTCCTCCGTACATGTCACGAGCAAATTAAACAGACACGGTCCCTGCCCTCTAGGCTCTTACAAGCACAGACAAACACAGACAAAGACAGGTGACTGCACAAACACTGACAAACAGACAAGCTAAATAAATAAAGGAGTATTTATATTTCGCATAAGCTTTAGTGCGAGTGGTGTCGGGTGGTGGAAAGTTGAAGCATAAATTGTATGTCAGAATAGATGAGGGGTAGGGAGGAGAAGGGAAGAGATGGGTTTCTAAGAGGCTGAAGACTCTGCCTGTCTCATTTTCCCCCTCTATCCTCACCTCTGACTATTTTCTTCTCTCGTTTCATCTATTTCTTTCTCTCTTGGTTTTTTTGTCTGCCCCTCCTTGAGTTTCTGTTTCTTCTCTCAGGGTCAGACTTCACCTGGTAGGGTAGAATGTCAGCCCTCTGATGGAGTTTTTAGCAGCTAGACTTTTTTTCTTATGGTATTTGTTAATAATAATGATGGTATTTGTTAAGTGCTTACTATGTGCAAAGTACCGTTCTAAGTGCCGGGGAGGATACAGGGTGCTCAGGTTGTCCCACGTGGGGCTCACAATTTTAATTCCCATTTTACAGTTGAGGTAACTGAGGCACAGATAAGTTATGTGGCTTGTCCAAAGTCACACAGTTAAGTGCTTACTATGTGCCAGGCATTGTACTAAGTGCTGGGGTAGATAAAAGTTAATCAGGTTGGACATAGTTCCTATTCAAAAAGGAAGGTCACAGTTTTTTTAATCCTCATTTTACAAGTGAGGGAACTGAGGCACAGAGAAGTGAAATGACTTGCCCAACGCCACACAGCAGATATGTGGCGAAGCTGGAACCAGAACCCAGGTCCTTCTGACTGCCAGGCCCGTGCTCTATCCATGCATTGGGGCTATCCTGAATAACATCACATGTGGATGGGGATCGGAAGTCATCAGAGACATTGCAACTTCCATCCCAGCCCAGCAGTCTGACCCTGCTCCCCTTCCCTTTCTAATTTTAATAATAATTATAGTAGTAATCACCTCCTCTTATTCCAGGAGTGGCTTTGAAAATCTCTACAAAACTGTATTCTTGGACACAGGGATGCAGAGAAAATGAAAAATGGAAGGAGCATTCACTGCTCCTGACAAACAGTCTTCATCTCCACCCCGTTTGTTTGTCCTGATCTCTAGGGTCTTCTCTCCGCTGAGCAGAGGTCTGAAGAGGGACGCCCACTAGGTTCCTTTCTGATCCGGGCCTCTCCCGGCCTCTGCCTGGCTTGGCCTGACTCGGCCTGACTCGGCCGTTACTGACTTCTACCACCCACCTGGTTCCCGTTAACTTTCAAAAACCTCTCTGTGCGGGGACATGTGGGAACACATGGTCTGTGCTCTCAAATCGTCCTCCCCAGTCAGGACAAGAGAAGGTGTGAAGAACGTGAAGCAGCGTTGCTCGGTGGGAAGAGCCCGGGCTTGGGAGTCAGAGGTCGTGGGTTCTAATTCCGGCTCTGCTGCTTGTCAGCTGGGTGACGTTGGACAAGTCACTTAACTTCTCTGTGCCTCAGTTATCTCATCTGTAAAATGGGGATGAAGACTGTAAGCCCCACGTGGGACAACCTGATGCCCTTGTATCTACCCCAGTGCTTAGAACAGTGCTTGGCCCATAGTAGGTGCTTAACAAATACCAACATTATTATTATTATTATTATTATTATTATTAATAACGTATGCTTCCCACATCTCTGAAAGCTGCCGGTGAGAACATAGGTGACGGATTTGTTTTTATGGTACTTGTTGAAAGCTTGGGCAGGGAATAGGTCTGTTATTTTGTTATATTGTACCCTTTCAAGTTCATAGTTTCTCCAGCACGGACCTGGGAGTCAGAAGGTCATGGATTCTAATCGCAGCTCTGCCACTCATCTGCTGTGTGATCTTGGGTAAGTCACTTCTCTTCTCTGTGCCTCAGTCACCTCATCTGTAAAATGGGGATTGAGATTGTGGAATAGGGACTGTGTCCAACCCTATCTGCTTATATCCATCCCAGTGCTTAGTACAGTGCCTGGCACATAGTTAAGCACTTAACAAAGACCATAATTATTATTGTTATCATTATTATACCATGTCTTTGTGAATCTGTTTCCCTATTTTGCCCTTTTCTCCCATCTCCCATCCTCTCCCATTCGTGTTTTCAGACCGTTGGCCTATCCCTGAAAGCCTTACTTCCTGGATGAGGTGTTCCTCAGGTGTTTAGAATGGAGACTCTGGCCACTTTTCTTTGGGGAGCATCACCTTTGTTGGCAGAAGTGACAAATGAGGACCCTGTCTGAGGTGGATTTTCCCCAGTCGGAATCTCTGGGCAGACTCCAAATCAGAGAATCCATTGTGGCAGAGCTGGGGGTAGAAGTCAGGGCAGTTAGACAGTGGTTGGATGTTCAGTGTTTAAGCCTCCTCCCAGCCCACAGTCAGCTGCAGGGAGCAACAGCCAGCTCCTTAGGGATGTTCTCCAGGAATCCCACTTAGAAGATTTCTTCTTTCAATTAGTGAACTGCCTGTCAGCTCTCGGTGGGATTGCACACTTCCTCTTCCCTGTGGCTTTCTCCTAGCGGGCAAACCTTTCCATTTCTCCTCAAATAGCAATGAGAGATTGCATCAGGGGCTTAAATAATCCTAGTAAATGAAGAGAAAGGCCAAGGCATATATCAGGGTCCCCATAGTCAGTCGATGGCAAATACCTATGGTATGTGTTAACCGCTTACTTTGTATCAAACACTGTTTAAGCACTGGGGTAGATTCAACTTAACCAGGTTGGCCATAGTCCTTGTCCCGTATAGAGCTCACAGTCAAAACAGGAGGGAGGACAGGTATTGACTTCCCATTTTACAGATGAGAAAATTGAAGCCCAAAGAAGTGAAATTAGTTCTCCAAGGTCACACAGCAGGCAGGTGGGAGAGTTTAGGATTAGAACCAAGCCCTCTGACTCCTAGATCCATGCTCTTTCCTCTAGGCTGTGCAGCTAAAATTAGAGATAGGTGAGCCTTTTGTTCTACTCTTTGCCTGCTCTTGATACCAGAGGATTTATTACTGGTCCCTAGGCACTTCATCTCCCACCCCAACCCAGAAGACTTCTGAAAACCCCTCCACTTTCATGTGGCCTAACAACCACAGGGCTGAAAGCAGCCATGCAGATAAGGTCACCCACATGCTCCAGCAAGAACTAAAGAGCTCTTGCCTTTTGTCAATCCTCAACCCTTACGGACTCTCCCACCGACAGATACCAAATACTCATGGCCTGCCTGGCAAGTTCATGGCACCAAAAGTGTTTTCAGCCCGTCTGAACCTAAAGCTAAGTCCAGGGGTGTTTCCCTAAGATCCAGAGATCTCTGTCCACCTCAGCAGGCTTAGTCCTCACACATCAAGGAGAAGCTGACGTCAATGGACCCTGGAGGGTGCTCTTAGTTCAGGTTCAGTTCAGGTTCTTAGTTCTGCTCAGATCCATTCCAAAGGTCCAGCATTGAAAGTCAGTTATTGCAAGTTCGAATCCCGGCTCTGCCACTTGTCAGCTGTGTGACTGTGGGCAAGTCACTTAACTTCTCTGTACCTCTGTTCCCTCATCTGTAAAATGGGGATTAAGACTGTGAGCTTCACGTGGGACAACCTGATTACCCTGTATCTACCCCACTGCTTAGAACAGTGCTCTGCACATAGTAAGCGCTTAACAAATACCAACATTATTATTAAAAGGGAATGGAGCTGGTCTCCCCAGTTGCATTTTCTAGGTGAGAGCCCTTAGGGAAACATTAACTGTCCTAGATGATGGAACTGCTGCTCTTCAATTGCTAAAATCCGCCCTTTCCTCTCCATCCAAACTGCTACCTTGTTAATCCAAGCATTTATCCTATCCCACCTTGATTACTGTATCAGCCTCCTTGCTGACCTCCCTCTCTCCCCACTCCAGTCCAAAGTTCACTCTGCTGCCTGGATCATTTTTTTTTACAAGAAAATTCAGTCCATGTTTCCTCCCACCTCAAGAACCTCCAGTGGTTCTCCATCCACCTCCACATCAAACAGAAACTCTTTACCATTGACTTTAAACCACTCAATCCCCTTGTCCCCTCCTTCCTTACCTTGTTGCTCTCCTACGACAACCCAACCCACACACTTCACTCCTCTGGTGCCAACCTACTCTCTGTACCTCAGTCTCATCTGTCACTTTACATCCTGTCTCTGGCCTGGAACACCCTCCCTCTTCATATCCGACAGACAATCACTCTCCCCACCTTCAAAGCCTTATTGAAGGCACATCTCCTCCAAGAGGCCTTCCCTGACTAAGCTCTCATTTCTTCTCCCACTCCTTTCTGTGTCACTCTGATTTGCTCTTATTCACCCCCACCTCAGTGCCTCAGCACTTAGGTACATCGCTATAACACAGCTGTGATTAGTTCGTATTAATATCTGTCTCCCCCTCCAGACTGTAAGCTTGCTGAGGGCAGGAAATGTGTCTACTGACTTGAATATATTGTACTCTCCCAAGCCCTAGCACAGTGCTCTGCAGATAGTAAATGAGATTGATTTATGGATTGGTTGTTTCAATCAGTCCATCGATCAATCAGTAGTGGTTATTGAACCCTTACTCCTGAGTTGAACAGCCTGACTTCCCCATCCTTTCCTCTGTCCAACTCCAAATTGGAGAAGGGGTTGCTGAGTGGACCTGGAGAAGTAGTTCTCTGAATTCCCTGAAGAAACGAAAAGGCCCAAATGACCCTCTGCTTTGGACTGGCTAGGCCCTTGTGAGTTGCCCCCTACTAGTGCTCTTCAATCAATCAATCAATTGTATTTATTGAGTGCATACTGTATGCAGGGCACTGTACTAAGCACTTGGGAGAGTATGACACAACAATTTAACAGACACATTCCCTGCCCACAATGGGCTTACAGTCTAGAGGGTGATGGGGCTTCGCAATCTCTGAGATGCTGAACATAATAATAATAATGTTGGTATTTGTTAAGTGCTTACTATGTGCAGAGCACTGTTCTAAGCGCTGGGGTAGATACAAGGTAATCAGGTTGTCCCATGTGAGGCTCACAGTTAATCCCCATTTTACAGATGAGGTAACTGAGGCACAGAGAAGTGAAGTGACTTGTCCACAGTCACACAGCTGACAAGTGGCAGAGCTGGCATTCGAACCCATGACCTCTGACTCCCAAGCCCAGGCTCTTTCCGTCAACATGCCATCTTTCCCCAAGGAAACATTAAAGTTTTGTTCATCTGGGGGAAATCTCTGAGCTACTTTAAAAACCATAATACATTTAAAACTAATAATAAGTCTTATTTCAAGAATATCATTTGCAAGGATATTGCCATCCTGAGGCAGTGGGCACCCTTCCCCTGGGATATTTTCCTCCTGGTTGGGGTCAGGCCAGTCCAGTTTGGAAACTAGGCCTTTGACTGTGTGCTTCAGGGATTCCAGGTCCTCTTCAGTCTTGTCCCTGTGGGCATCGTGGTTTTCAGGACATTTTTCCTGAGAGCAAGCTGGGGCTTAGCCATTGCTCATAGCTCTCTCCCTCTCTGCCTGGGAAACACAGGGCAGTCCTCTTCAGATGAAAGGCTCCTTAGAAGAAACAGTAATTATTGTTATGTGCTCCGTCCATCTTTCTCATCAGAGAACAGGTCGGAGAAAACAAAAAGGAACGAAGCTTTGGCAGGGAGGCCAGCTGAGGGGACAAACGCACCATTGTGGTCCATGAGTAAGTGGGAAAACTCTCGACTCATTGGAATGACTGTGCCTGGCATGAAGGGAAACCATGTTTCGTTACATGCTCCTTGGCTGGGGCCTGGTTGCCTCGATGAAGGTTCTAAAGAGGAGTTATCATCAAATCCTCAGAACCTGGAGCTACATACAACTGAGCGAGGCAGTCAGGCTTTCTTCAGAAGCAGCATGGTCTAGTGGAAGGAGCACGGACCTGGGAGTCAGGGGACCTGGGTTCTAATCTCTGCTCCTCACTTACCTGCTCCGTGAGCTGGGCAAGTCACTTGACTTCTCTGTGCCTCAGTACCCTCCTCTGCAAAATAGAGATTCAGTAACTGTTCTCCCTCTTACTTACACTGGGAGCCTCATGTGGGACTTGATGATCTTGTCTCTACCCCAGCACTTAATACAGTGTTTGGCACATACTAAGCACTTAACAAATACCACAGTTATTATTATTATTAAGAGTAATATTATTATTATTATAGTCATCCCTGTTCCCCATTAAGATTCCTTGTGACCTCTGATTGAAGCATACTGGCTGGGGAGTGATGTCCAGGTTTTCAGAATCTCTTCTGTGTCAGTGGGTACCGGTCAGGACTACGGAAGCGTATTGTCCTGTTTAGTTAGCAAACAATAATCATCCCTGCTTGAAAGCTCACAGGGGACAGAGCACTCAATTAGCCATGAACTGCCCAGGTCTAGATCTAATGACTAAGGCCCAAGCTTAGAGCGGTCAGTCATCCAGTTTTGTACCAGCCAGTCTGGTTTTCAGCTACCTTGTCCCCCATCTGGCACAGATACGGCACAGGACATCTGTATGCCCAATATTATTATTTTAAAACCCAGCTTCCCCCAATTTCTGCTCTTGCAGACTGTACGCAATGCCTTTGTACAGAGGGATGTGGGAGGACTGGAAAAATTGGGGGATACTAGTGACCCCCTACAAGAAACACTTTAGGTTTGAGTGAACTTGGCAAACTTTCAAATGTTCTCAAAACAGTGGGTAGGACACCATCTCCTTACACCGAGCGATCAGCATAGCGCACGTGTCATCACATGTACCTCTTTGCTATCACAAGGCCTATCGATAGCTCCCCTACCAAAGCGTGACAGGGTCAGTCTCTCCTCTTTTTTGAATGGTATTTTTTAAGTGCCAACTATGTGCCAGGCACCTGTACTAAGTGCTTAGATACAAGCTAATCCGACTGGACACATTCCTTGTCTCACAAGGGGCTCAGTCTTAATTCCCATTTTACAGATGAGGTATCTGAGGCACAGAGAAGTGAAGTGTCTTGCCCAAGGCCAGCCAGCAGACAAGTGGCGGAACAGGGATTAGAACCCAGGTCCTTCTGAATCCCATGCCCAGTACTCTATCCACTAGGCCATGCTTTTTCTTGGGTTTGTGAGACAAAACTTCCTCCAGTCCAGCCCTGTGTGTTGGGCAGGGGCTGTTTGTGATCACTCATTCATTTGGTTGTATTTATTAAATGCTTACTGTGTGCAGAGCACTGATAACCCAACCTTAACCCATGATCCTAGATCAGACAGCCTGACCATACATTTCCTGGCCTACAGCTGTTGCCCCAATCAGACACCTGCAGGGGAAACCCCCTAAACAAAATCAGAAAGCTTCTTTCTTGCCTCGAGTTTTCCACCATGGGGCACAGGGCACAGGGTAAAAACTGCCCAACACAAAAAACTCAACCTACTTTCTTCCCATCCTAAGTTGTGCTCTTCAGGACAGACTTCACCCCCATCAGTAGGAAATAAATTCTCAAGGCTCCATTGGCTAAAAAACACACACCATTTATTCAAAAATAGATCACCTTTGGCTGTGTGGTTTACTTTCCAGGCCGTACAGTTTTAAATAATCATTAAAAACAAAACAAAACGACTTCATTGTATTCCACTTCAGGCAAGTATTTCTGTACCTCTCCAGGAGATCTCTAAATGTTTTCCTTGGGACCCAGGCATCCCCCATGAGCCCCACCAGGGACCGCAGGAGCCCAGAATGCCAGAGGTTTGATTATCCAAGTCCTCTTTCAAGTCGACTCTAGTACCATGAACAGATGCTCTGTTGAGAGTTGACTAGGGTAGAGCTAAAGGACCAGAGTCAGAGGCGAAAACCCATCCTTCTGTACGCTCTTTGAGAGACAGCTTTCGCACTGATGAGTTCCTGGCCAGAGCAGCGTGAGGGTCACGGCAAAGTCCCCACCTGATACTGACAGGTTCCAGGCAGAACCTTAAGGCTGCTGAGCATCTTGGGGACATTTTCTCTCCCCTCCATCCATCCCCTCTTCTCTTTGGCTTCTCCGGTGGCCTCGGGCTCTCTCTGCGGCGTCAGTGACTTGGGCCGGGCTCACGGCTCAGCAGGGGCCCCCCGAAACTTTCAGGGTCTGCCTGGAGCGTGGGGTCCCACCACCCCGGAGCAGCTCGGGCGGTAGACGGGTGTCAAGCAGGTGGTCTCCTGGTCCCTTGACCTTTACCCCTGAAGTGCCTCCGTCTGATGATCCCGGTGCCCCTGTGAGTTCACTGTTCTTATACTTCATTTAAGAAAATAACGTGTCTTTTCATCGAAGTTCCAGAAAAAAACCAGTCCCCAGGCTGCTTCCAGGGCTAGCCTCGCCCCTGACCTGCCCGACAGGCAGGTTTTCACAGTTCAGTTAACAGCTCCGGGGAGGCCTACCCAACCCTACCCCACCAAAAGAGTCCAAGGCACCGGCCCACGACGATCACACCCCCCAAAAATGGTCCCGGGTGCTCTTTCCTCTGGGCATCAGCTGGGTCAACAGGGCCCCCAGCCCAGGCCTCAGAGCTTTCCAACATCCTGGGTGTCCTCCAGCTGGGTGGCAAAGGCCCTCTCGAGCCGCAGGGTGTTGTACCTGGGGGGCGGGGTGCCCGGCACGTGAGTCCCTTGGGGCTGGGGCAGCCGCAGGGCGGTGTTGAAGGTGGGCAGGTCATCGTCGGGGATGCAGGTGGGGTTGTCGTGGCCTCCGTGCTCCGGGGGGCTCTCGAGAGACGAGGGCCGCTGTTGGGCCCTGCGCCCGCCCCACCACTCCTTGGCCTTCTGCCAGCGCCGCCGGGCGATGATGGAGAAGAAGTCGATGAAGAAGACCTCGATGATCTCGATGACGCAGACCACGGAACAGCTCATCCACAGACCCAGTTGGCCCCCAAAATTGGACAGCAGGTTCTCAATCTGCAAGGAGACACCGACTCATCATCAACTTGGGGTTCCAAGGCAAGAAGTCGTTCCCAGATCATTTCTACTGTCTACAGGGCTTCTACTCTCTTTCAAGTGGGGTCTTTCCTCACGGTTGATGGTCAAAGGAATTGAGCGCTCAGCATCAAGAGAACCAATTCAAGATCGCCTTGAGGCCGTGGCAGCCAGATTTGGGCTTTGGTACCAATGATCTATATCCCTGGAACCAAAACCACTGGTAAAGGCCTCCTGCATGTCACCGTCACGTGACTCGCCCCTCCTCCAATCCTCCCAACTCATCAGCCTCAAGCTTTTATTGATGCAGGCACATTGCCCGGCCCTGAATTGGGTTCTGTGGAGATTCCGATATTATGTTCCAGAGCAGGAGTGAGTGGCTAGTTAGGGGGTGGCAGATCTCAGTTCTTAACTCCCTAATGGCCCCTCTATTACTACTATTACTGGTAATAATTATGGTCTTTGTTAAATGCTTACTTGTTTGTTTTATGGTACTTGTTAAGCCCTTACAAACCCTGTTCTAAGCCTTGGGGTAGGTAGAAGTTAATTAGGTCACACACAGCCCCTGTCCTGCTTGGGGGCTCCATCTTCAAGTAGGAAGGAGAAGAGGTATTGAATCCCCATTTTACAGTGGAGGAAACAGAGGCACAGAGAAGTTATTACTTTCCCAAGGTCACAAGCAAGCAATTGGCAGAGAAATTGGAAGAGCATTTGGCAGAGCTGGTATTAGAACCCAAGTTCTCTGATTCCCAAGCCTGTGCTCTTTCCACTAGGCCACGCTGTTTCTCACTTACTATGCCAAGCACTTTGCTAAATGCTGGGCTGGGTACAATCCAGTCGGGTCAGGTGCAGTTCCTGTCTCCCACGGGGCTCAGAGTCTGCTGAGCAGGTCTATTAGCTGCCGAAAACTTGACTCCTGAAGAAATGCTAACACACTCATGCGTGCAATCGTATTGATTGAGCGCTTCCTGCGTGCAGACCACTGTACTAAGCGCTTGGAAAGTACAATTCGGCAAAAAACAGTGACAATCCCTACCCAACAACGGGCTCACAGTCTAGAAGGGGGAGACAGATAAAACAAGGAGACAGGCATCAGTAGCCACGCTGATCCTTCTTGGGGACTACAGTGCGACAGGGAGGGTAGACGGGCTCCCTGCTTTCTCACTACGATCCTACCAGTTCCTGGATCATCCTGTACACCTCCTGACTTGCCCCATGGAACGTTGGACTATTTCCAGGATGGTGCCCAGAAAAGCTTCCACAGGTCTCCTTTAACAATCAACCACCTTGTCTCCTGTGCAGTTCCCCACTGACGTTCGGCGGAGCTGAACAGCCAGAGGGCAAGAACCAGGGAGCCAGCCAATGTGCCCCGTGCATAAACAACACAATGCAGAGACAGGTGACCGGCCCTAAATGTCTTTGACATCAGGACAGCCGCGGAGTGAAACAGCAGACAGAGGTGAGTGGCACTGTAGCTACTTCTGCCACCCAATTATTAAGCTGTCAGAGCTTATTATTATAATTATTGATAATAACAATAATAATGATATTTTTAAAGTGCTTATTCCATCCGTACCAAGCGTTAGGGAAGACAATATAAGATAGCAAAATCATCAGATAGGGCAGAGTCCCTGTCCCACACGGGGCTCATAGGTTAGGTGGGAAAGAGAACAAGTAAGTTCTCCCCATTTTACAGTTGAAGAAACCGAAGCACAGAGAAATTCAAGGACTTGCCCAAGGTGAGCAGGAAAATGGCTGAACCCAGGTCCTCTGACTCCCAGGCCTGTGCTTTTCCATCTAGGCTAAAGTGCTGGCTAAAGGGCATCCCTCCCTTTCCCCTCCTTGCTGTTTCTGACTTTTCCCAGTGATGGACTGAGGTGACAGCGAGGTGACAGCGAGGTTCAGAGAAAATCCTCCAGTCATGAAGCAAGGGGAAGGGCCACAGCCTCTGCAAGCCCTTATTTGCACCACTGATCCATGCCAAATCTCCCCTCACCACTCCCTGTGGCCTTCTTCTCTGAGCCCATAGGGTTGCAGGCTCCCACTTCTCTATGGCTTCCCATTTCTCCCCCTCCCCTTCCCCAACACTCTGAATATTCAACCTGGGAGTAAGAGTCATTTTTAAGGGAAATGTGGTGGAAACCATTGCTTACCCTGTTGGCTGGGCTCTCCATGATTGATCTCTGGTTCAGGTCTTTGTAGTAAATCATGAGATTGGCTAAGTCTGTCCTGAAAGAGAATCAAACAGGCAGGCCTTGGAGTCAAGCAGGTATGTGACACATACTGAATTCATTCAGATAACCAGTTGGATCAGTGAAGATGAATTTAGACCAGACAGACCAATTTGCTTAGCTTCAGCTACCTGGATAATGGCAGCTGAGTGGCTATCTGCTATTTAATAGTGATGTTGTAATTTGTTAAGTGCTTACTATGTATCTAATACTGTTGTAAGTGTTGGGAGTAGATACAAATTAATCAGACTGGACCCAATCCCTATCCCACACAGGGCTCACAGGAGAGGGAGAACAGATATTGAATTCCCATTTTACAGATGAGGAAATTGAGGCACAGAGAAGTGAAGTGACTTTCCCAAGGTCACAAAGCAGGCAAGTGGCAGAGCTGGTATTAGAACCCAGATCTTCCAACTCCCAGGCCCGTGTTCTTTCTACTAGGCTACACTGCTTCCTTATAGATGCTTTCCCCCCTACCAGGGTCATTATGAGCCCCCAAAGACTGTAGAAAGCCCTGGCACTGAATTCTGTGCTTCAAGGGACACAATCCATACAGTGCCAACCTTGCGGAGCTCACGATAAAGGTTTTGTGAACAAAATGGCCACCCATGCTGAGAAAGTTTGAACGTTAGGAATGCAAGCTCCAGGCTCTACTGGGGTCTTGTTTTCCTCCTCTTTGTTTCTTTCTTTTTCCATCAAACCTTGGGATCATTGGCCATTCTATGAAGGGAACTCTTGTGAGGGGGTGACCAGCTCAACAATTCCCTAACTCTAGCTGAAAGATGCCAAGAAAGCAAAGGTTTTCCACGAGGGAGTCAAGAGAAGAGGAAGTGGTGGTCACAACAGTGAAGGGGCAAGAGAGTTCCCGCCCAGTGTGGGAGGTGGCAGGGCAAGAAGGAGGAAAAAAAAGGCTCAAAAAAGGGCAAACGGAAGGAGCAGAACTGAGGGGAAAGACATAAGAGCCCAGAGGAACTTACTTGTTTAGTTTTCTTTCTGGTTTCTGGCCCTTGTCCCAAGTTAGAACTGGTAGCATCCATTTCTGGGAGGTGGAACAATATAACCATGAGTGTCCATGGTAAGAGAGAGAATCCTTGATCATGATTCAACTTCACTATGGCCCTGTTTCTACTCTCAAGGGTGGGTATTCTTTTTTTTTTTAAATGGTATTTGTTAAGTGCTTCCTATATACTAGGCACTACTAAGCTCTGGGGAAGATACAAGCTAATCAGGTAGGACGAGGGCCATGTCCCACGTGTGGCTCACAGTCTTAATCCCCATTTTACAGATGAGGTAACTGAGGCACAGAGAAGTTAAGTGATTTGCCCAAGGTCAAACAGCAGGCAAGTCGCAGAGCCAGGAATAGAAATTCATAAGGGCTCTGGGGAGCTTCAGGGATGGAGGCATTTTGGATACTTCAAGGGGTGACCCTTCCCCTGCAAGTCCATTCCTATCAGTGTGTAATTTGTGCAGGGCCTGCTGGAGTTCAGCCCCAGGGCTAGTGGCCAGAGCCCTAGCTTCCATTAGCCCAGGTGGATCTTTGGGGGTGCTGACCACCTGGGCAGTGAGTTGGGTCTTTGGTGATCCAAGAACCTGTCAAGAAGCCAGAAGAACATGTGGTAATGGGAGCAGCTGAAAGTGACAGCATTTCTCTCCTCTATAATGAGGACTCCTCATTACTCTTCCCTGCCCTTGGGCCCTGGGAGGGCTGTATCCATCTCTAGGAGGGGATTGGTGTATCCATCACTAAGAGGGTTGGCTTGTTGGTTTCCAGTGTTCTGGCCCCTCTTCCTGGGCATATGAAGCTCACTTCCTGGGTTAGTCAGAGAGGGACTGCTGGCCTCGTGTTCCAGTGGCAAAACCCAAGCTTGTTATGAGCAGGAAATGTGTCTGTTATTATATTGTACACTTCCAAGTGCTTAGTACAGTGCTCTGCACACAAGTGCTCGATAAGTATGATTGACAGACCTGGAGTCAGGGGATTTACATCTTGCCTCCCAAAGAACCAGTGAGCAGCCTGCAGTAGGTTGGGAAGAAGCATGGAATGGCCCTTAGACTTCAGAGTGACGAGAGATGGGGAATGAGACCTTGAAAGAGGAAAATGTCACCTTGGAGGGGAGTCCAGGTCCAGGGAAGGGAGAGCCCCCAGGCCTAAGGGGCCTCACGAGTGTTCCCCACTATGGCCAGGAAAATAGATCATTTTGGGAAAATGGACCCAAGCCAACTGAAGAACTCACCTCAGAAACGGCAGACGGCCACTGAGCCAGGCTGGTTGTTAGAGCCCATTCTTTAAAACTAGGGATAGAAGAAAGACAGAGTTAGCTGACCAACTCAGAGCTCCGACCGGATTTGTGTCTTTGTCACAGCCCGGCTCGACTCACCTGCACGCTTCTCTGCAGATCACCTGACAGCCCAACTCTTCCCGGACAAAAGCCTGGTGAAGTTTGTAGTAGCAATACACTGTGGAGGGAACAGGGGTGAGTCTGGGATGCCTTCAACCAATGGTATTTATTGAGTGCTTACTGTGTGCAGATCACTACACTAAGCACTTAGGAGAGTACATTAGAGCAGAGTGTGTTGTTTCTTTTTTTCAGTATTGGTTAAGCGCTTACTATGTGTCAGGCACTGGGGTAGATACAAGATTGTCATGGTGGACACAGTCTCTGACCCACATGGTGCTCACAGTCTAAATCCCCATTTTACAGATGAGGTAACTGAGGCATAAAGAGTAGTAGTGACTTGCCCAGGTCACTCAGCAGACAAGTGGCAGAGTCGAGATTAGAACCCAGATCCTTCTGTCTTCCAGGCCCGTACTCTGTTAGGCCACACTGCTTTTAGAGTTGATAGACATATTCCCTGGTCACAGTGAGTTTACAGTGGGGGGGGATTGGGGAGTACCTCAGACCTGCTCTCTGAACATTCACAATAATTTCCACATGCATTTACTCATCTCACCCTCCGCCCTGCCACCCCATCTGTCCTCTGTTTCCCCTTTCACTTTCCCTTTGACCTTTCTCTTTTCTTCCATTCGGCACTTTGCTTCCCACCACTCCCTATTTCTAGAACAACATTCCACTTCTTGAGCACTTTTTCTCCGGTCTTTTAAATCGCTCCTTAAAATTAATTCACCTTTTCTGCCTGGCCTTCAGTTACAAAACTTCTGCTCCTTAGTCATATTTGCTTGACAAAATGTTTCACCTTTATCAGGTTTTTTTTTTCTGTGACTAATTGAAGTGGCAAGGTCTTCAGAGCCTTACTCCCTCCTGGCTCTACCTGCATTCTGAGTCAACAGGCATTGTACAGCTCAGGGTGAAGCTAGGGACAAGAATTAGATGATAAGACTTTCCTATTCTGAGCTTCTGAAAAACCAGTGTGGGACTTAACTGGGCTTGTTGTGCCTGTAATATCACTGATGGTTGTTAAAAGGAAGGATGCCATTTATTGAAAGGAGCCTTGGCCCGAATATGAGATGGTTGGATTCTATTCCCATCTCCATCAATCAATCAATTGCACTTAACGCTTACTGTGCACAGTGCACTATATTAAAGAGCCTTGTCACTTGACCGGTGCTTTAGTTTCTCTGTTAGTTAATCCAGCTGTAAAATGGTGCAAATATGGCTTCCTCTCAGTTTCCCTCTCTAAACCCCAAAGTTTTGAAATCCTCAAATGCAAATTAATCCATCAGTCGGTGTTATTTATTGAATGCTTGTTTTATGTGGAGCACGGTACTAAGCATTTGGGAGAGTAAAATAGAGTTGGTAGACATGATCCCTACCCTCAAGAAGTTTACTATTTAGTTCCTAGAGCAATACTAAATAGAGAAGCTACCCAGGGTGTCCTGCCCACAGTGACACAAAACCCCAGTCAAACTGACCTTCTGAAAGGAAAGTCCCACCCAGACTCTCCCATAATTCTTCCCTCAGTGGGAGGGATCTTCTTCCAACCAGCAAATAAAAGCTGATGGAGAAAGGCCCAGAACCTGTCCTGATGCCCCCCCCCCAGCAGTCGGGTGTTGGTACATCCACCACCTCGAGACCATCCTGTCCCCTAGGCCCCTCAGGGATAAAAAGGAGCTCTGTCTCTGGAGCTTCCAGTGGAATTGAATGACAAAAGTGGTTGTCTCCACTCCAGCTTTTAGTACAGTGCCTGGCACATAGTAAGTGCTTAACAAATACCATTATTATTATTATTATTATTATTATTAAAAGGGAGGCTAAAGAGAGGCTCTCTTCCTGCCGAGATAAAACTTACTCCAGTTGGGGTGTTTCTTGTAGTTGCAATACTCTGCCCCGGGAGGCAGAGGCTGAGTATACTGAGCGCACTGACATTTCTCCACCATCTTCATCTGGAAGCACGAGTGAAGGCAGATCTGCAGGAAGAGACCCAGGAGGTCAGTCCCTTTCTCTCTTTTCAATACACCCCCCAGCTCCCCCAGTTCCAGCAACAGCATAGCCTAATGGAAAGAGCTCGGGCTTGGAAGTCAGAGGACATGACTTCTAATGCCAGCTCTGCCACATGTCTGTTGTGTGACCTTGGGCAAGTCACTTAACATGGGGATCAAGACTGTGAGCCTCATGTGGGAAAGGGACTATGCCCAACTATTGTTATAATTATTATTATTCCAGGCCAGCCCACCCAGCCCCCCAGACTGCAGGATGGGACCCAAACTGACTCCTGCTACTTTGCAGACCCTGTTCCAGGAGATGTTCCCGGTGAGTGGTGCTATTGTGGCCTCTCGCCCTTGTGTCTGTTCTCATCCTATAAATCAGCCTGTGGTTCAGGGCGGAGAGAAGACTTTTGCATAGACAATTTCTCCAAAAGGGGCCGAACCCCCCAGAAAAAGACACCATCATTTCTTAAAGTTGCACTCCAGGAGAAATTTGTCAATTATGATCCACTTATGTATGGGACAGAGGGAACTGGTATTTGCCAGTGGAAATGTACTCCGAGTCCTGCTGGGCAATTAGATAACATCAGGCAGGGATTAGTTATTCACGTGGCCCAGGCGGACACAGGGTCATAATTGCCGGGCTCACTGTTGGCTGTGGAGAACGCTCTTTCTCCTAGTCAAGAAGTTTCTTTATTGTTATATTGTACTATCCTGAGCACTTAATACATTGCTCTGCACACAGTAAGTGTTCAATAAATGCAATTGAGTAAATGGCATAGTGGCTACAGCATGGGCATGGGAGTCAGAAGGTCAGGAGTTCTAATTCCAGCTTTGCCACTTGTCTGCTGTGTGACCTGGGGCAAGTCACTTCACTTCTCTGTGCCTCAGTTCCCTCATCTGTAAAATGGGGATTGAGACTGTGAGCTCCACATGGAACAGGGACTGTATCCAATCTGATTTGCTTGTATCCACCCCAGCCCTTAGTACAGGGCCTGGCACAAAGTAATTACATAACCAGTGCCATCATTATTATCATTATTATCAGTCTCTTTGCTGTCATGGCTGTGATCAAGTCCCTTTGGCCAACACTGGGTTCTGACCTTG
This sequence comes from Ornithorhynchus anatinus, assembly GCF_004115215.2. Taxonomy (NCBI): domain Eukaryota; kingdom Metazoa; phylum Chordata; class Mammalia; order Monotremata; family Ornithorhynchidae; genus Ornithorhynchus; species Ornithorhynchus anatinus. Next base: position 30,608,363 of record NC_041729.1, on the reverse strand, counting down.
AGGTAAATAAAGGTGTTGATGAACACCCCTTTCCCCCAAAACACACACCACCTGTACCAGTATCACGCCCCCCCCCCCCCCCCCCCCCCCCCCGACACCAGCTACCTGGAGAGAATAGGTTGCGTTGTAGATGTTTTTCACGGGCACGTCACTCCCATCCTCAGTGCACTGGCTGTATGGTTGGCTGAGCTTGAAGGACTCCGTCTGCAAATCCCCAAAGAACACAAAGATACACACACCCTAAAACACTGCTGCTTTTCAGGTGAGAGAGGGTCTAAGAGCAACAGACTGCTTCTGAACTGACCTGACTAACCTTATTTGGACACTCTGGGACCAGTAGAGACTACCAACCCATGGGATCCTTGAATGGTTCAAACAAAAGGACCTGGATCTTCCTTGATGGATTACTGCTAAGGGCTTGTTTTCTGGCCTCTCCTCCTCACTCTTCAGGAAGCGATGTCTGTTTATTGTGATATTGTACTCTCCCAAGCTCTTAGTACAATGTTCTGCACATAGTTCGTGCTCAGTGAATACAATTGACTGACTGGTTGGGAAATTTGCTCTCTTCCAGCCCGTGGTGGTTATAATAATTATATTAATAATGTATAAATATAATAATTACAATTATAGTATTTGTTAAGCTCTTATTATGGGCCAAATACTGTCCTAAATCCTGGGGTAGATTATCAGATAATCAGGTTGGACACAGTCCCTGTCTCACATGGGACTCACAGCCTAAGTAGAAAGGAATAGGATCTAATCCCCATTTTACAGAAGAGGAACTGAGACCCAGAGAAATTAAGTGGCTTGTCCAAGGTCACACAACAGAGCCAAGAGTTGAACCCAGATCCTCTAACTCCCAGCCTCATGTTCTTTCCACTAGGCTACATTGCTTTCTTGTATTGCAGAGAAAATACAACTTTTCTAGATAGTAGTAATAGTAATATTAATAGTATAAGTAGTGTTAATTAAGCACTTTCTCGGGGAAGAGCAGGGGCTTGCAACCTATGAATATAAATGCGGGAGGCATGTAAGTAGCTATAAAACAGAACACTCAGACAACATAAAACCAGAAGACAAATATCTATAGGCTGCTGTGGCTAGAGGAGCAGACTTTTAGGCTCCTCATGGAGATCCTTCTTCCATTCTTGAGATCAGCGAGTGTTTCTACAAACTCTAACTGAGGGTTGGAAGGGGGAAACAGTAGTCACCCAGGTGAATGCTAATTCTGAGCGGCTGCTCAAGAGACTCATGTTCAGGCTACACTACTGGATCCTCCCTTTTCAAAACAATTTGGTTCCATCATCGACTCCTCCTGGCTCCCATCTCCCTCAAAATACACCAGAGGTGAGGCCCAATTGAAAGCCTGCAAGTCCCTGAACCAACTGAATTAAAAGGAAGAGCTGAGGATGAGAATCATCCAGAAAACCTCACCAGGCTCTAAACAGGAGCTTGTTGCATCTTCTTGCTTCTTTAGCCTAGGATTAGAGGCTTTTAACTGTCACAATGTCAATTCAGGTTTCTTGGCTCTGGATCAGCGCGATGATTATTATTGGCTCTCGATGGGTTATTCTGTGCCTCTGGGAGAGTCTGGGCTTTAGTTGTTAATGTGCCCAGCGTGGCTCAGTGGCAAGAGCCCGGGCTTGGGAGTCAGAGGTCATGGGTTTGAATCCTGGCTCTGCCTCTTGCCAGCTGTGTGACTGTGGGCAAGTCAATCACTCCTCTGTGCCTCAGTTCCCTCATTTGTAAAATGGGGATTAACTGTGAGCCTCACGTGGGACCACCTGATTACCCTGTATCTCCCCCAGTGCTTAGAACAGTGTTCTGCACATAGTAAGCGCTTATCAAATACCAACATTATTATTATTATCTAGGAGGAACCTGAGACACTTAGGCCCCTCTGAACACACCTGCTGACCATGTGACTCCTGGGCAAGCTTGCCCTCCTCCAGAGTTCAGGAGGGCTCCTGGCTGCATTCCTTTTCTCTTCTTGTGAGGCTCAGGGTGGCCAGGGCCTTCAGTTCTCAGCTCCAAGCACAATCATCTCTGACTACATCCTGCCAATCGCCGCACTGCCCCAGGCAGCAATTCATCGTCCTGTCTAGCTGGCAGTGGCACCCTAACCTGTTCTTGGTTACACGATGGCTTCTGTAGAACCCAATTCGGGTTCGTCTCTCCTTCAGGAGATGGCATAGAGCACACCAAATTCCTCGAACTTGCTGTCTTCGCAGTCAGGGGTCTTGTCTACCAACTCTGTTGTACTGAATTCCCCCAGGTGTGTAGTACAGTGTTCTGCACATAGTAAGTGTTCAATAAATAATAATAGTGATAATAATAACTGTGGTATTTGTTAAATACCTCCTATGTGCCAGTCACTGTTTTTAGTGCTGGGGTGGATTCAACCCAGTCAGGTTGGACACAGTCCCTATCCCACATGGGGCTTACTGTCTTAATCCTCATTTTACAGATGAGGTAACTGAGGCTCAGAGATGTGAATTGACTTGCCCAAGGTCACGCAGAAGACGAGTGGCAGAGCTGGGGATAGAACCCATGTCCTTCTTACTCCCAGGTCCGTGTTCTATCCACTAGGCCATTCTGCTTCTCTACCAATGATTGACTGACTGATTGTACTCTGAGCACTCAATCAATCCTACTTGGAGCATGATGGGCAAAGGTTACTTGGAGATTTTGGGGTTTCCAAGGAATTATTCATGGTTGAAGATTGGGGTGGGGGGAAGTTTGGCTTTGGGCAATGTATTTTGTCTCTGAGATTGGGGACCATGTTTTGGTAAACAGCTCTTCCCTGGGCAGTGATGGCTAGCAGGTTTCCTCAGAGTTCAGTGGCTGGAACAGGGGGCAGGGAACGTGTTCTATCGACTAGGTTGGATTATACTCTCCCAAGCATTTAGTACAGTGCTCTGCACACAGTAAACATTCAATTCACTGATTGATTGATTGAGAGAGCATGAACCTGGGAATCAACAGTTCTAATCCTAGCTGTGCCGCTTGCTGGCTGTGTAATTTTGGGCTGGTTCCCTCATTTATAAAATGGGGATTCAATACCTTTCCCCCCTCCTCCCTAGACTATGAACTCCATGTGTCTGACCTTATTACCCAGTACCTATCCCAGTGCTCAGTACAGCACTTGGCACAAAGTAAAGCCCTTAACAAATGCCATAATTACCATTTATCAACTATTCATTCATTCCTTCATTCAGTTGTACTTATTGAGCTCTTACTGTGTGCTGAGCACTGTACTAAGCACTTGGAATGTACAATTTGGCAACAGATAGAGACAATCCCTGCCCAACAATGGGCTCATAGTCTAAAAGGGGGAGACAGCAAAAAAACCCCACATTCTTGAAAATGCCATTTCCTGGGGACTTCTGAAGGATAAAGGCCCAGGTTGTAAAAAGCGCCACCGGGTCAGCCCAGAAGCCAAGGCCGTAGCGGGAGACCCTCCTATTCCCATTGAGCCCGGCCAGCTATGTGGGCTGCAGTGAACGGATCCCGGAGGAGGTCAGAGTTGCAGGCTGCTGAGAATCCCTTTTACATTTAATGAAACACTTACTATAAAATTTTTCTACCGACAGGTCTAAAGAGGCGGCGGGCAAACTTTGTGAGGTGGGGATGGTCAGGTGGTGGGAGGGGAATGGTGACTGTTCACATGGGAGCAGCCATCAGGACTTATGACGGTACCTAGAAATCATTCTCGGAAAGTGGCAAGCCTGACCGGATTCCCAGCACCTCACTCCATCCCATCCCTGTCACCGCTTTCATCCCTGGCTCGGGCTCCCCTAGGCATCGTGGGCGGCGGTCGCTGAAGCTCCTGGGGGACAGCAGGGAAGGGGAGGTTGGATCTGACCGGGCAGAGGCTCGTGCCCCCCCCCCCCCCCCGGGATGGGGCTGAAGCTAGTGACTGACAGAAAAGGCAGACAAGTGACCCTAATTAGGGAAGGAGGAGGGAGAAGGCTGGACTGGGAAAGGCAGACCTGGTGGTACCTTCCGGCTGCAAGTCAGTCAGCCAGTCAATCATAGTTACTGAGTGCTTACTGTGCACAGAGCTTGTAAGCTTACTGTGTAAGCTCTTGGGAGAGTACAGTACAACCATATCACAGGGAGGGAGCCGGAGGTTGGACCATCAGCTCCTCACTGAGAGGGATCCTCTCCCCTTGGGAGAAACTGAGGCCCAGAAAGGGCAGGGGCCGGCCCAGCAACACCAAGTGAACCAGAGGCAGAGGCGGATGATGGGAGGGAGAGCTGGCTCCCCGCACAGCCGCGTTAAATGAGGAGGTGGCAGTGGACATGGCAGCTGCTATGACACTACCGGGATTCCTTCTGCTGCCCTCAGGGTGGCTTTATAGACCCACTCAATTTTCACTACAGACCTTTCATGAATTTGCAAACGGTCGGCAACCTTGGAGGGCGATCCCTGAACGGGGGCATCTCCGAAACCCCATATCCCAGCAGCCTCCTCTTCACAAAACCCCTGGTCACCCCAGAAACTTTGCCCCACCTGCCACGGAAAGGTCTTGGCAGTGACTTGGGAGAACTTTCTGTGTACCACCGGATGTGGACCATTTCCCAGGGGCTGCTCCCTGAATAGTTCCCTGAATTTTGCGGTCTCCTTGTTTCCAAAGCTGCTACTGGGTGAGGCCTTCCCTCAGCGGCTATAACCAGCTCATCCAAACTGCTTCTGGGCAACAATTCCAGTGGATTGCTTGCTTTCATCTCCAAATGGAGGGGAGAGGGAAGGGAAAGGAAGGATACGATCAAATTGTTTTTGCGTTTCTGTGGTTCCTATTGTCTTAGGCAGCAATTACCATTTTCTCCCTTGGGTTTCCAGGGATGACACAGCTCATGGCCTGGAAGAGGTTGTGGTTGTCAGGGCCTCCCTCTGCTGACTGATTGAGGCAGAACTCCAACTGAGGAGTGGGAGGGAGGCAGCCTGGCAAAACTTCTGCTAACTCACCGGACGGGACTGAGCTTTAGTCAGCTGCTTTGGAAAAGAAGCTACCCGGCTACTTTTCTTCCAGATCCATCAGTTAATCAATTAGTGGTATTTATTCACTGTCTACTGCGTGCAGAGCACTTGGAAGAGTACAGTAGAGTTGGTAGACAGGATCCTTGCCCTCAAGGAGCTTAGAGTTTAGAGGCGGAGACAGATAGATGTCAGCCTGGCGAATTTGGGAACTGGAATGCCCAGGGGTGGGGCCTGCTTTTTTCACTGATGACTTTTGGAACTGGGTCTTCCTGGTGCCTGCCCAGGGACAGGGTATCCCCCCACTGCCTGTCTGGGATCTGGGCATGGGTCCCGTTGGCTGAATTTCCTCAGGGTCTTTGCCTCTGCCTGCTTGCCCCACGGAAGACATTTATATGCTCTGGGGTTTGTTTGACTGAAGATGCCAAACCCTTCTGCTGCCCCAGAACTGGCAGACTGGTCACTAATAATAATAGTAATAATTATGATATTTGTTAAGTGCTTACTATGTGCCAGGCACTATACCAAGCAGTGGGGTAGATACAAGCGAACTGGGTTGGACGTAGTCCCTATCCCACATGGGACTCACAGTCTTAATCCTCATTTTGCAGATGAGGTAACTGAGGCACAGAGAAGTGAAGTGACTTGCTCACGGTCACATAGAAGAAAAGTGGGAGGCAGGATTAGTACCTATGACCTTCTGACTCTCAGGCCCATGCTCTATCCATTACCATGCTGCTTCCCATCCTCCTGTGTTTCAGAATATAAAGGTTTCAAGCCAGTCTGGCAGATATCATTTTTCACTTGCCGTTATTCATTTATCTGTCTCCTCCTCTAGACCATAGGCTCACTGTGGGCAGGGAACATGTCAACCAACGGTGCTATACTGCACTCTCTCAAGCACTTAGTTCAGTGTTATGCTTAAAGTAAGCACTTAATAAATCCGATCGATGATGTTGGTGATTGTCCTTGGCAAAGTAACGATTTATGCGAGGAATGTGGGAAAATAGGAAAAAAATAATTCTGAAGGTTTAGGTGTCTGTTTTTAGTGGTTCTACCACTGTCTTGCCCTGGTGAAATGTAACCAACGGGTTCAGCCCTTCACCTGCACATTTGGTTCCTGATCCTGCTGGTCTCCCTAGGATGAAATTCCAAAGAGGGTTTCCTTACTGCCAAACCAGGTCTCTCAGCTTTTGATCATGGGCTAATGCCTTGGGCAGTAGCCTGCACTTCACATCTAGCAATGAGTCAGCAAGTCCAACTAGTCCTGCCAAAGGAATTGAACCACAAGTCCAGCAAGGAAGGGAAAATTAGAAACCACAAAGGGAGCCAAGGTGATAAAGGCAGTGGGAGTTGTGTGGGTGGCGGGGAAGGAAAGGACAGGAAAGGAGGGCACGTAGGATGGCCTAGTTGAAAGAGCAAGGGCTTGGGAGTCAGAAGAACTGGGTTCGAATCCCTCTCCTCCACTTGCCTGCTATGTGACTTTGGGCAGGTTCACTTCACTTCTGTGCCTCAGTTTCCTCATCTGTAAAATGGGGATTCAATACATGTTCTCCCTCCTATTTAGACTGTGAGCCTCATGTGGGACAAGGACTGTGTCTGACCTGATTATCTTGTATCTACCCCAGTGTTTAAAACAATGCTTGACACAGTGCTTGACCTCTAAACCATTTCCTCATTGTGGGTAGGGAACGCCTCTACCAACTCTGTTGAATTATACTCTCCCAAGCGCTTAGTTCAGTGCTCTACCCACAGTAAATGCTCAATAAATACCATTGATTGATAGTAAGCGCTTAAAAAATACCATAAAACAAACAAAAAAAACCCCAATCCCAGGAGAAAAATAGCAGGTTCTTACCAGGTGCATTCCTATCGAAGTGGCAGTTGCCGTCTCAACCTCTGTCCCTATATCTTCGATAAAGGGATATTCATCTTGGCGGTGGACGATCACTTTGGCCCCAGTCGATGACACCAGGAAGGGGTTATAGTCCTCTTCGTCAATATAAAGGATAACCTGCAACCCTGGAGGAGAAGCCATAACACTGGGTGAGTAGTGGCTAGCATGAAGGTGAACACCCCCTCTCCTCTATTTCTCTGGGGCCTCCAAACTTTGTGTGAACCACAGCATATCCTCACAGGAGATGCATATCTGCCCTCAGAGGCCTGCGCGGGGCCTGGCTGTAGGCTCAACTGAACAAATAGAACACCCAGTGGGGGAGATGTCATGGCCTAGTGGATAGAACACGGGCCTAGGAGTCAGAAGGTCCTGTGTTCCAAATCCAGCTCTGTCACTTGTCTGCTTTGTGGCCTTGGGCAAATCACTTCACCTCCTCTATGCCTCAGTTACCCCATCTGTAAAATGGGCATTAAGACAGTGAACCCCATGAGGGACAGGGACTGTGTCCAACCTGATTTGTTTGTATTCACCCCAGCGCTTAGTTCAGTGCCTGGCACACAGTAAGCACTTAATAAAGACCATTATTATTATTATTATATTGTCCACACTTCTGAGGCCTGGCTCTGGATGGCCCCTGCTGGCCCTTCCCAGCCCTCACAGGTATACCACAGGGACAAGTCCCAAAGAGACCTGTGGGGAGCCTATCAAGTAATGGACCAGGTGTGTGGAGAGAGAGAGAGAGCGAAGAGAGAGAGACTCACAAATGCCCAGGCTTTGATCTACAAATTGTCTTCCCATTGGTAGATGGCTCTCTAAACACTACCAATTTCCCAGGCTCCTCCTTTAACCAACGAGAGGCTCTCTAGATAATCCAGAAGGTTGGAAGTATAAGGGTGAAGCCTAAGACCAGGAAAGATGTATTCTTAGTAGAAGTGTCTCTCTTTTCCCCTCTATTCCGATTGCACAAGGAAGGCATTAGCTGAAACTCTAAGTTGGAACCAAACACCTGCAAGAATGGTCCCTTGAGTTAGTCTGAAATTAGGTAAGCTTCTATAGCTTACCAACAGAAGCCTTCTGGTGCCCTCTATGTGGATCTGTCACTTCTACTACCTCAGGGGAAAAGAAGAGAAGTCTGATAGTAAAATACATTAGGCAACTAGACACGGAACTGAGGGAGAGATTGCTCTTGATGGAAAAATGCTGGAAAAGCATCACTGCTGTCTCTCTGATCTTGGGACATAGAGGGGAGAGAATATACAACTGTCTAAAGTTCCTTGGTTAATGCTTCTGCCGATGAGCCAGTTTCTGACAGAATACTGATCAAGACCTAATGTTCTTACCGTATTCACTGCCTCCCATAGAAGTGCTGAGGACTGTCTTGTTGGCTCCATTGTTGAAAGTATAGCAATTGCCATGCATCGGGTGATGAAAAAGAGTGAAGTTCCTAAAGGGATGAAGCAGGTGTGAATGAGACTCAAACTAAAGGGGCAGAGCAAGGATGAAGTGGCATTTTAAACATTGGCAAGGCAGTGTTCCCATTTCCCCTTCTTCCAACTCTTGGAAGCTCCTCTTGTTCCCCTCTTCCTTGCTTTTCTTCCAGAACGTCTTCCCTGTTTCTAATTACTCTTCCTTCTCCGGATCGCATTTTCTAGTCCCTTGTCCAACACCTCTGACTCACCCCACCCAATCAATCAGTGGCACTTATTGTGTGCCTACTGCATGCAGAACATTATACTAAGCACTTGGTAGACACAATCCCTGTACATATAATAGATTTGGTAGTCACAATCCCTGCCCTCAAGAATTTGTAATCTAGTAGGGGTGACAGACATTAAAGATAGGGGAAAGGACAGAGTATCCCAATATGTACATAAGTGCTGTGGGGTGGGAATCAAAGTGCTAAGGGGTTCAGACCTAAGAGTGAAAACTATCACTAGGAAGGGCAAATTGGGTGGGGGAATGAGGGGTTAGACAGGAAGGGCTTCTTGGAGGAGAAATCATTTAAGTAGGGCTTTGAAGAATGGGAGAGAGATGGTCTTTCAGATATGAATGGGGAGGGAGTCCCAGGCTGGAGAGAGGACCTGAGCAAGGTGTGGATGACAAAAGAGCCGAGAATGAAGCACGGTAAGAAGGTTGGCTTTAGAGAATCAGTAGTAAATGAAAAAAACACTTTTCTGAAAATGATTGAGGGGTCTATGATGCCTACTTTAGACTCAAAGCTTTCCATCTAAAACCCAACAGGAAGTGAGTAATAGGTTTTAGGCACCAAAGGACCCTGCCCTCTGGGGAAGGGAATACCTAAAGACCAAAGACAGGGCCAGGAGGCTGCTTTTGACCAACTGACCTTGAGTCACATGAGATGCCATCAAAGAAGCAGGTGACCAGCAGTTCCTCGATAGAGTAGCTCATGTTAATTTTCTTCTCCAGGGGCACCTGTGCCATGATGTTCATGTAGTGTAACTTGTACCATTCCTGAATGGCATTCACCCCTGAGCTGAAGGTGTAGACGGCACAGTCACTGGTGTCATTAGTAGCACACTGTTAATGAGAGAGGGAACACTGTGAGGCTCTGCTAGAAATTTGGAGGTGTGGTTCTAAGCTAGGATCCCTTCCTAGTCCCTTTGTCCTGTGAGAGAATGAGGAAGTCCTGTCTCTGCCTCTGACAGATCTGTTGGGCCACCAGGTCCCGAGGCTCAAGGACTTGCCCAGACCCAGTGCCATCTACGAGGGGGTTCAGTCAGCCCGGAGAGACCATGAGGGATCTGCTCTGTGGGGCAGGAAGCTATGCCAGTCAATGCAAGTAGCTGGAAAAGCCCGGTCAACAAAGTCAAATGGAGGATTAAACAATTGTGTGGTCAATCAGGCAGTTGATCTGGATAATCCAGACAATAAATTCCTCTCCGGGCCACAGGGATCGCGGTCACCGCTAGTTTGTTACTAAACCGTCCGCTTCACTTGGACTGTGGCCTGGGGACTAGAGCCCTGGACAGGAGCCAGAGAGCTAGGGGCCATAATCTCAGCCTTGTCCCTGAATTGCTGAGGGCAAATCCTTTAATTCCTCGGGGCCTCTGTTTTTCCAGTTGGAAAAAGGGGATCATTCCACCTGCCTCTCCTTGTCTCATGGGCAAATTATAATGGTAGATGTGGAAAATACGTATGTAAGTACTTTGGAGAAAAAGTGCTGTATAAAACAAGGTATTACTATAATGATAGAATGGTCAGGGTACTTCCTTATGAGGACTTCAGGAAATGAATGTCAAAGAGATGTGGGTTAAGAGAGGGTGAAGACAACGTGAATGAGGTTATTGACACTTTGGGATAATGGGAAATTGGGAAAAGCGTTCTACAAAAATAGGACAGATTTCACTTGTGAGAAGTGGAGGGATTTCACTTATCGGTTACACTGCAAATGCAGACTGGGGAAAGATTGACTAGGCACAAGTCCTGCCAGAAAAAGATTTGAAGGTCATAGATGGTGATCAGCTAAATATGATTCAACAAAGTACAACTGTTATTTAAAAAGCCATGGCACATATACAAAGCCATGGTTCATCTACGTCCCAGTTAGCATTCTTAACTGAGTCTGTGAAAATAGAGTGTGAAGTGAAAGAGCAGTAAAAAAAAGTTTAGTTTCCCATAAGAAAAGAATGTAAAGTGCATAACTGCATTCCCAGGATCTTCCCCAAGTTGAACAAAACAATATCAATATAAAACTGTGATTAAAACCCCCAAATCAAACAATCAGCCATAATAAAAGATGGTGAATTTAATTTTTAAGACGTATGCAAGCAAATGCTTTATTTGCCAAGGGTTGTCTTTCATGTGCTAAAGAAAGGCATCTTGGGCTATCACATTTGGAGAGTTGCCATCACCTAATTCTAAATTGAAATGGACTTTAATCACTCTATTTAACTCTGTCTAAATATCTCCAAGATTGAGAGCCAGGAGGAGGGAGGTGTTTAAGTAAAGGCAACCTTAGCAACATCATCAGGAAGTGAGAGTTTTGTAAGAAATGCCAGTGTTAAAGTTCCAAATTAAATTAATTCTAAATTAAAATTTAGCTTGAAAAGAGGTTAAAAAGGAGAGTGTTATTTCAGGAACCCCTGTCCTGGGATGCAAGAGCAGCAGTGTGAGCTAGTGGAAAGAGCACGGGCCTGGGAGTCAGAGGACCTGGGTTCTAATCCCATCTTCACCACTTGTCTCTGCTACGTGTTCTTGGACAAGTCACTAAAGTTATCTGTGCCTCAGTTACCTCATCTATAAAATGCATTTTGAAACTGACCCCAGTGTGGGACAGTGACTGTGTCCAACTTGATTAACTTTTATCTACTCCAGTGTTTAGAACAGTGACTGGCACATAGGAAGCACTTGACAAATACCATTTAAAAAAAACCCCAGGAAGAAATACTTTCACTTTGCTCCACAGGGATCAAATCCTTACTAAGGCATGATGGCTAGCTTTTTCAACAAGGAAAAGACATGGAGAAATTAGAAATTAGAAATTTTGTCACCTAGAACAGGGTGACAAAAAAGATTCGTGAAGTGGAAAAGAAGTTCTATGAGAAAGAATTGGGGATATTTAGCTTAAAGAAGAGAAGGCTAAAGGGTGGCTTAACAATCATGAAGTGCATGAGGCTTTTATGGGAAGATGCTGACCAAACTAGAGGAAATTGGTTTAATTTAAAGCAAGAGAGATCTTTGTTGGACAAAGGAAGAACTTTTAGGATTGTCAGGATGATGAAACATTGGAATGGGTTACTAAAGGAAGGTTGGTTTTCTTCTGTCCCCAGAGATCTTTAAGGAAAGAATAAGCACCCCCTATCCCTCTGTCCTGGATGGTTTAGTTATTCACTTGCCTGCCGGTTGATAGGTAACTCAGCGACCCTTCCAACTGTAGGCTCCTGAAATAGGGATTCAAGAACTGGAAATTCAATTCACAAAGTCTTAGGGGAGACTGGTGCGGATAGGACCAAGGAGAGGATAGAAGTGATGTCATAGAAAACTGCTTCCTTAGGACCACTCCTTTCAGCGGGGAATGCTCCATGCAGCCAGGACGCAGCAGGCCCCTGAGCCACAGGTGGTTTGGGTCTTACCAGTTGGAAGCCCACAATGTCCTTGGCCTCTTGCATATGCATGACTCCGGAGTTTTTGTGGATGATGTTGGCGCTGATTTTCCGCTTTCTTCCTGTGATGAATTCAGTAGCCTTCTTGCCAGTCTCATTTGGCTTGAAGGACAAAAGAGGTAGGATGTTCAGGAACTTAGGACTCGTGTCCTCCCGGGAAGAGTTTGGGACATCAGCGTGCCGGCGTTTTCGATTCTTGATTTCATTTAGCCCATATAAACTCCTCAGGGCATTTTTGGTCTCCTGGTCCAGGTCGGCCAGGACCTCTTTCACTGCACTGTACCTGCCGTTCCAGAAGGAGAGGATCAGAAATTGAATCATGGGGGTTGCTGAGGTTTTGTCTAGAAAGCTTTGACCCAGGGACCACTCTGGTTTTAGTTTGGCTAATTTTCCTAGCTCTCCCCTTCTGTTTATTAACTCAGCTTTAATAACTTTCTGTAACCCTAAATGGCTTTTCTGTAGATATTACAAAAGGTGGGACTGGCTCATTTCTAAGACTTGTATTTTTATATTTGCCACCTCATATTCATTCAATAATATTTGAGTGCTTACTATGTGCAGAGCACTGTACTAAGCACTTGGAATGTACAATTCGGCAACAGAGACAATCCCTGCCCAATAACGGGCTCACATATCCGACAGACCATCACTCTCCCCAGTGTCAGAGCCCTACTAAAAGAACATCTCTTCCAGGAAGCCTTCCCTGATTAATCTTTCATGTCCCTATCCCATTTTCCCTCCCTACAGTATCCCCTATACACTTAGATCGATATTCCCCAAGCACTTAGGTACTCACCCCACCCCACAGCACTCATGTACATATCATTCTACTCTGTAATTGATTTGAACATTCATTCACTTCACTCATATTTATTGAGCACTTATGTGTGCAGAGCACTGTATTAAGCGCTTGGGAGAGTACAGTTACAACAATAAAGCGACAAATTCTCTGTCCACATCTATCTCCTGTGATTGATTGTAAGCTCCTTGAGAGCAGGGATCATGTCTACTTACTCTGTCATACCCTCCCAAGGGATTTTTTTTAAAAAAATGGTATTTATTAGGTACTTAACTGTGTGTCAAGCACCGTTCTAAGCACTGGGGTAGATAAAAGTTTATCAGGTTTATGGTCCCATGGGGCTTACGGTACAAGTTGGAGGGAAGTGGATTTAATCTTCATTTTACAGATGAGGCAACTGAGGTGCAGAGAAGTGAAATAACTTGCCCAAGGTCACACAACAAGCGATTGGCAGACCCGGGATTAGTACATGGGACCTCCGACTCTCAGGCCCGGCTCTTCTCACTAGGCCATGCTGCTATTCTACAGTACTTAAATTCAGTGCTCTGCACATAATAAATGTTCAAAACAATACCACTGATTGACTGCTTCTGGCAGTCAGGCACTATGGTTCCCCTGCTGCTGCCCGAGGATCATCCAACAATCAAAAGCAGCTGCTGGCTGATGCCCACTGACCCCAAGTCCCCAAGCAGCTTGGACCGTGCTTGGTTGTCCACGTGCCCGACGTGTTTACGGAACCTGCTCTAGACTGTGGCGACGCTCTGGGGAGAGGGCAGTGGACATCCCCAGGCCTCAGAGCTTCCTTCTGCTCAGAGTAGCCCCTTGGGAGCTATGGAGTTCCGGCCACTCCACCAACCCACATGCTGATGGATGGTGGAGAGTCCTCCCAGAACCTCTCATCCCACCTAACAATCTGGAAATTGGGGGTTGCTCAGGTTTGGAGTAGGCTCTGCCCCAACATAAGCAGCTGCTGGCTCCCCAAATCTGCTCCACATCCAACCTGAACCCCAGAGTTGTCCAGCAGCCTGGGTGAATTCTGCAGGGCTGTCAAAGCGGTCTGAAGGCTTGGGGTGAAATCTGGCTTAGTTCTCCTGCCATTCTGCCTTTCAGAGTTCCAAGTCTCCTGGGCTACTGGAATGAGGAGACCTGAAATTTATTCCTAGCTTTGCCCCCGACTCACTGCATGACCATGGACAGGACACTACCTCGAGAGCAACCCACAGGTTGAGTGGGAATGGCCCCACTTTCTCTCTATCTCCCAAGACGGATTACGGATTCCTCAGAAGAAAGAATTCCTGAGGGCGACCCATTTCCAACCACCTGCAGAGCAGATGATAGAACTATTTTAATTGGTGCAAATGAATGATCCCAATTACCATGCTGGTGCCTCTGGAGAGAGAGGAGGCAGGAAGTCACGAAGGGGACTTAGTCAAGACTGGGCTTCCCTCTCTGAATCAGAAGCAAGGCCACGTCTTGCTGAGAGGGAAAGGGGCCCTGAGTTGCTCAAATGGGCTGCCGAGGTTTCCTCAGTCTGGGCAGCACGGCCTAGTGGAAAGAACACTGGCCTGGTAGTCAGAAGGATCTGGGTTCTAATCCTGCTCCACAACTTATCTGCTGTGTCACCTTGGGCAAGTCACTTCACTTCTCTGTGCCTCAGTTCCCTCATCTGTAAAATGGAGTTAAGACTGTGAACCCTGTGTGGGAGAGGGGCTGTGTCCAACCAAATTATCTGTATATACCCTAGCGCTTAGTACTCTCGGCCAGGTAAGCGCTTAACAAATACCACAATAATAATGATAATTATTATTGTTATTATTCAAGGGGACTGCCTTCACTCTACCAGAGGGAAGATGCTCAGACTGCAGAAGTCACTTCACGGCATTTATTTTCTAATGGCCTCACATTTCACTCACGGCAACTCGGTCATCCCCCACTTCCTGTTCCGTGGCAGCCCTCAGCATGGAGGCAGAGAGGCCAGTGACTAGCCTGCCGATGCCAGGTTAGACATGAGGAAAAACTTCCTGATTCTACGGCTCTGTTCCCAAGGAGGGTGTGGAACGCTCTGCAGAGTTTTTTGGAATATGCTAGTCAGCAATCTGCCTGGGACAGATTAGGAATGAACTCATAGGGAGGTGGTGGGATGGACAAATTGACCTCTCTAAGATAGGCCTCCCACCTGTCCACGTTTCCCAGAGTCAGTCCCTGTTCGAATCCGTCTGGAGACTGGAAGCTCATTGTGGGCAGGGAATGTGTCTGTTTATTGTTGGATTGTACTCTCCCAAGTGCTCAGTACAGTGCTCTGCACACGGTAAGCATTCAATAAATATGACTGAATGAATGAATGGTCCAGGGGCTAGCTGACCCCTGACCCACAGGTCACCCCTGAGCGTCCCTCCCAAGACAGGGCTAATTTGAGCAGGTTGCATTTAACACTGAATTTAAGGCTTTTGGAGTCAGAACCTCTTGAACCTATGGGTCATTTATACCCATCCAGGAATGAATGTATACCAAACAATATGTCAGTAAAGGAGGGGCCCCCTGAATTTACTGGGGAGAAGCTTCAGTCCCTGATTCCATGGAAAGAACCGAACCGGCTGACCCGAAAAGGGCTCCGGGAGCCCGAGGAGCCCTTGCCATATCCAGGAGATTGGGTGTCACTTCAGAGGCCATCTGGTCCTCCTCCAGCCCTCCACAATTTTCCCAGTGCTCCTCCTCCCATTAGGCAGTAGGCAAGAACTACCCCCCTTGTCTCTGCCTGCCGGTGTCCCCCTCCCCCAGCCCAGATCCCCAGACACTTGCTTGTAGGGGTTGATGTTGCAGATGGTGACAGCGGGGAAATCCAGCTTCTGGAAATGCACCGTGATGGAGACGGAGACGGTGTAGAAGGAGAGGATGAGCAGGGCGCATTGCCAGATGATCAGCCCCACGGCCGTCAGGGTGAATATGATCCAGATCAGCCGGCGGAGGCGGCCCCGGGAAACCACGATGCGACGGCAGCCGTGAGTGTTGGTGTTGAGGCAGTACCATTTCATCAGCTCCTTGATGGTCGGGGCCTGAGGCCCCGTGACAGGTAGATTCTTCTTGATCTTGGCAGTGATCTTCTCCCCCGGCGCCATGGTGGAAGCACGATCTACTAGGGGTCAGGGTGGAGGTTGGCAGTAGCGTTCTGGGTCGGACAAATCAGGAAAACTAAGTCACTTAATGTCTCTGGGCTTCAGTTTCCACATCTGTGAAATGTGGAATCTACAGCTGTTCTCCTTCCTCCTTAGATTGAGAGCCCAGTGAGGGACGGCGACCGTATCCAACCCACTTATCATGTGTCTACCCCACTGCTTAGTACAGTGCTTGGTACACACTAAATGTTTAACAAATACTATTATAATTAACATTAATATTTGTAATAACAATGATAAAATCAGAGCTATCCAAGGGACAGAAAAAACTCACATTAATTCCACATATTCCCCGAAGGCTTTAGTCTCTCTCTCTCTCTTGCTGTCTCTTGGGTACGTGTGAGTGGGATCCCTAGGATCTCTGGCTCTTTCTCTTTTCCCTTTGGCTGGGGAGAGTGCCAAGCAGACCAGAGGAAAATCCCACTCCCTTTATCTTCTGGACAATTTGCACATATGTTTTTGGCCCATTCTCCAGGATATTTGTTTTTGAATCGTGCTTGCTGCCAAAAACTCTGTCTGCTCCTCTTACAGCTC
This sequence comes from Ornithorhynchus anatinus, assembly GCF_004115215.2. Taxonomy (NCBI): domain Eukaryota; kingdom Metazoa; phylum Chordata; class Mammalia; order Monotremata; family Ornithorhynchidae; genus Ornithorhynchus; species Ornithorhynchus anatinus. The sequence goes on along the minus strand of NC_041729.1, from coordinate 30,591,856 downwards.
CTGACCTGCCTCTGTGGGACTGGGTGAGGATTAACTAGTAAATGACAGTAATGCAAATGTGAGAATTTGAGAACTTTAAATTTCTGCCAAAGTGTTATTATTATTTTGAGTGCTGTGTGACCTTGGGTAAGTCACCTAGCCTCTCTGTGCCTCCATTTATTTATCTGTAAAATGGAGATAAAAACAGCTGCTCTCGCTACCTTTTAGTCTGTGAGTCTCCCTGGGACAGGGACTGTGCCTGAGCGGATTATCTTGTATCTACCCCAACACAGCTTATGGTAGGTGTTTGATAAATGCTATTATCATTATCAATGTGGTGCCTGCTTTCTAAAGAACACAAAGCATCCCTACAGAGAGCTCAGAGAATGGTTTCATGTCTTTAAGGTCATGGGTTCTAATCCCCGCTCCGCCACTTGTCTGCTGTGTGACCTTGAGCAAGTTACTTAACTTCTCTGTACCTCAGTTCCGTCATCTGCCAAATGGGGATTAGGATTGTGAGTCCTATGTGGGACAAGGACTGTGTCCAATCCAATTATCTTGTACCTATCCCACCGCTTAGAACAGTCCCTGGCCCATAACCAATATTTACCAATATTAACCAAATACCAATATTATTATTATTATTTTAAACAAGCCCCCTGGCTCAAGCAAAAGGACAAAGGAACATCATTCCCATTATAAAATGGGATAAGTAGGAATACTCAGTGCTAGAATCCAGTCCTCCTAAACAGGTTCTCTTTCCCCCAGTTCACACACACACAAAAAAGGCACAATGCACAGATCATCAATATTCCTTAATAATTTCCACTCTTCTTCCCACTGCTTTGGGCTAAAATCATTTCCAATTGGCAAAATTGTCTGATTTCACATTCTCTTCTTTCCCTTGCCCAACCTCTGTTGGAGATTCTATTGAGCAGAACACTGGTCAAACACCAGTCTGTGGAATGGGAAAAAAGGAGAAGCAAAATCCACCAACTGAATACATTAGTTAACATCAGTTGATTTCATGGAGGGCTATCGAAAGGCCAAAAGAAACTTCTCCTCGGCCTTTTCGGCCACGATGCTCGAGTTCACCCCAGAACCCACCGGTCCCGGGCGGCCGTCCACCTCCACCACTGTTCCATCCGCAAAGGTTAGTCCTGGGGAGAGGCCGGTGGAGATGTCGGGAGAGGAAATCCTCCTAACAGAAGCAGCCTCAGAGGGAGTAGAAGCTCAAAGTGGGTAAGGAACAAATTGGATGCAGTTTAGAAGTAACGAACCACAATTGCTTTAACTGCAGCGTGAACCGCTTCAGCCCGCTAACTGTCTGTGTGGCTTTTCCTGTCAATGACCACTTACTATCATTGAGAAAACAGTCTCGTACTCTTGCTTTTCCTGCAGCAACCCGGGGTTTCGGAGATGAGAATGGGGTCACGGCTTCTTTAAAAGAAAATGGAAGTTCGTCCTTTCCCGCTTCAAATATTTGGCACTATGTATTAACAGAAAACTCACAAAAAGGCATTTTCAAAAATGGAGCCGACATAAGAGGCTGTCGGAACCGTTCGATGAGCCACAGACATCCCTAAGACTAACACCCGAGGTTTTCTGTAGCATCTGTATGTGCGATGAAGATTCATTTTAAAGGTTCCCCTCCCCCCCGCCCCCCGCCGTTTTTCATTATTTATGATAATCTGAGGTTCCTTCAGATTTGCCCCATTAGGAATAACTGTAATGGTTAACACTTCGCATTTCTGTAGATCGAATTGGTTTCCCAAGTTACACATCTCCCTTCGCATGAACCATTTTCTTTTGCTCTTTTAGCCCCGTTCGCTATTCTTTCTTAAATGATCCGACTGGACGGAGAATTTACACCGGTAAAAAAACACTTAAGGGCTTCGTAACAAAACGAGAATCTCCAATCCGTTGAAAGCTGCTTGAATTTCTACTAGAGAATCAGGTGAGATTCCTCCCCGACCATCTACGCGGCAGTACCGGCTAATGGAAATATTTATCATCCGAAAAGGAATTTCATTCGGTGCAATTGTTTGGCCGTGAATAAGTCGGGCCAAACAGGCTTTTAAAATACTTTGCTTTTCCTGGAATGTGAGCTATTCCCCCAGAAATGTACTTCGGTGACAATAAAGCGCTGCCTCGAAATAACCTAAACTGTCACCCGAGGCATGGACCTTAAAGGAATAAAGAGATGATCCGCGCCGCTGAGGTTTTCCAGCGCTCCCGTGGACGACCCCAGATCCTCCCCGTTTGGCAGCCACGGGCAGAGTGTGGCGCTCAGGGGGCTCGGGAAGGTGGCACCCGGCAGGTGGGCCGGGTGGGTGGGGATGGAGGTCGCGCCCTGCCCCTGCCCCCCGGGCCTGCCCTTCTTCTTTCATTCATTCGATCGTCCTTACGGAGCGCTTACTGGGTGCAGAGCACTGGACTGAGCGCTGGGAGAGTACAATTTAGCGAGAGAGAGAGAGAGAGAGAGGGGCGATCCCTGCCCACGCCGGGCTTAGAGTCTAGAGGGTCCTGCCCCCCTGGTCCCGCCCGCCAGGTCCTGCCCCCTTGGTCCCGGCCCGGCCCGGTCCGGGAGCCCCAAGAGCCGGAGCGGAGCGGGTGTCCGGCGGGCCCGGCGGCCGTCGGGCTGTCCGGAGGACGGGGAGGGGGTGAGGAGTCGGTCCCCTCTGCGCGGCCCTGGGGGCTCCCCCCGGCTCACCTCGGCGGTGCCGCCCGCCCGCCCGCCCGCCCGCCGGCCCGGCCGGCCTCCCTCCGGCCGAGGGGGTTCTGCGGGGCGCCGTCCCGTGCGAGGTCGCCGTCCCGTGCGAGGTCGCGGTGGGATGCGGGGCCGTGCGGGCTCCTCTGCTCTGCGCTGCGCTGCGCTGCGCTGCGCTGCGCTGCGGTCCGGGAAGCAGCTGGAGCATCCCCGCCCGCCGCCGGGGCCTCTTGTGGGCCGGGCTCCGTCCCCTCCCCCCTCCTCCTTCCCGGCCCCTCCTCCTCCTCCTCCTCTTCCCCGGCCCCTCCTCCTCCTCCTGCTCCTCCTCCTCCTCCTCCTCTTCCTCCTCCTGCTCCTCCTCCTCCTCTTCCTCCTCCTCTTCCTCCTCCTCGCCCTCCTGGACCAGTCCTTGCGGGGGCTCCCCGGGCCGGGGCTCCACTCCGCTCCGCAGCGCCCCCTGCCGCCCACCCAACCCCTGCCCTCTCCCAATCGGCCATTCATTCATTCACTTGTACTTATAATTCCTTCATTCATTCAATCGTATTTATTGAGCGCTTACTGTGCGCAGAGCACTGCACTAAACCCTTGGAAAGGACAGTTGGGCCACAGATAGAAACAATCCTTAACCAACCCGACTCCGCTCCGCAGCGCCCCCTGCCGCGCCACCCACACCCTGCCCTCCCCCAATCAGGCATTCACTCATTCGTTCGTACAAAAAATTAATTCGTTCATTCAATCGTTCATTCATTCGTATTTATTGAGCGCCTACGCTGTGCAGAGCACTATACTAAGGGCTTGGGAAGTACACTTCGGCAACAGATAGAGAATCCCTACCTGCGAAAGGGCTCACATTCTACCTGTTATCTAGCCTAACGGTTAGGACGGTGCTTGGCACATAGTAAGCACTTTAATAATAATAATAATTTTGGTATTCGTTAAGCGCTTACTACGTGCTGAGCACTGCTCTAAGCGCTGGGGTAGATACAGGGTAATCAGGTGGGGCTCACAGTCATAATCCCCATTTTACAGATGAGGTAACTGAGGCACCGAGAAGTTAAGTGACTTGCCCAGGTCACACAGCTGACAAGTGGCGGAGCGGGATTAGAACCCATGACCCCTGATTCCCAAGTCCTTGCTCTTTCCACTGAGACACGCTGCTTCTTTATTAATAACATAACTAGAATAATAAATATGTACATATATACACAAGTGCTGTGGGGCGGGGAGGGGGTAGAGAAGAGGGAGGCAATAGGGACGATGGGGAGGGGAGGAGGAGCAGAGGAAAGGGGGGCTCAGGCTGGGAACGCCTTCTGGAGAAAGTGATAATAATAATAGTAATAATAATGGTATTCGTTAAGCGCTTACTATGTATGTGCCAAGCACTGTTCTAAGCACGGGGGAAGATACAAGTTCATCAGCTTGTCCCATGTGGGACTCACAGTCTTAATCTCCATTTTACAGGTGAAGTAACCGGGACACAGAAAAGTTAAGTGGTTTGCCCAAGATCCAGCAGCAGACAAGTTTTGGAGCCAGGATTAGAACCCACGTCCTGTGACTCCCAAGCCCGTGCCCTTGCCACTAAGTCACGCTGCTTCTCGTGTTTATTGAGCTCTTACAATGTGCCCGAATACAGTACTAAGCGCTTTGAAGAGTACAAGGATTGTCTCTCTTTATGGCTGTACTTTCCAGCTGTTTACTGTTGTGTTGTGCTTTCCCAACCGTTTAGTACAGGGCTCTGCACACGTGGCTTAGTGGAAAGAACATGGGTTTGGGAGTCAGAGGTCATGGCTTCTAATCCCCACTCCGTCACTTTCAGCTGGGTGACTTTGGGCAAGTGACTTAACTTCTCGGTGCCTCAGTTACCTCATCTGTAAAATGGGGATTAAGACTGTGAGCCCCACGTGGGACAACCTGATTACCTTGTATCTGCCCCAGTGCTTAGAACCGTGCTTGGCACATAGTAAGCACTCAACAAATATGATTGATCGATTGATTGAATGAATACAAGCGCTTTTTATTTTATTTATTTGTATTGATGTCTGCCTCCCCCCCACCCCCCGCCCCCATGGCCCCAGAGTGTGCGCTTGCTGTGGGCAGGGAATGTGTCTGTTTATTCTTGAATTGCATTGCATTCATTCGTATTTACTGAGCACTTACTGTGTGCAGAGCACTGTACTAAGCGCTTGGGAAAGCACACTACAATAGTATACAGTGACAATCCCTGCCCACCACGAGGTCACAGTCTAGAGAGGGCGGGGAAACAGACATCAATACAAATAAATAAAATGACAGCTATGGACGTAAGTGGGGTGGGGCTGGGAAAGGGGGGAAGAGCAAAGGGGGCAAATCAGAGAGATGTAGAAGGGAGGGGGAGAAGAGGAAAGGAGGAGTGTTTAGTCTGGGCACAGCCGACCCCCCATCCCCTCCCCCCCTTCCCAGCCCTGGACATCTTCGTCCTTGATCGTCTTTCCCGTCCTCATCCTCATCCCCCTTAATAATAATTGTGGCATTTAATTAATTAAATACTTAATAATGGCACTTGTTAAGCGCTTACTATGTGCAAAGCACTCTGCTGGGGTAGAGACAAGGTAACCGAGTTGTCACTTATGAGGCTCACGCTCTTAATCTCCACTTTACAGATGAGGTAATTTAGGCCCAGAGAAGTGAAGTGACTTGCCCAAAGTCCCACAGCTGACAACTGGCTGAACCGACATTAGAACCCACGATCTCTGACTCCCAAGCGCATGCATTTGTTAAGCGCTTACTATGAGCCAAGCACAGTTCTAAGCGCTGGGGTAGATACAAGGTAATTGAGTTGGATGCAGTTTTTGTCTCACGTGGGGCTCACAGTCTTCATCCCCATTTTAAAGATGAGGTAACTGAGGCACAGAGAAGTGAAGTGACTTGTCCCAAGTCCCACAGCAAACATGTTTGGCAGAGGCGGGATTAGAACCCAAGTCTTCCGACTCCCAGACCCGTGCTCTTTCAACTCGACCACGTCATCTGTAATTTATTTCTGTTCACGTCTGTCTCCCCCCTAGACCCTGAGCTTGTTGAGGGCAGGGAATGTGTCTGTTATATTGCACTTGTCTGCCTTGTGACCTTGGGCAAGCCACTTAACTCCTTTGTGCCTCAATTCCCTCATCTGTAAAATGGAGATGAAGACTGTGAGCCCCACGTGGGACAACCTCATTACCTTGCATCCACCCCAGCGCTTAGAACAGTGCTTAGCACTTAGTAAGTGCTTAACAAATACCATGATACTTAGGATTGTTCTAGCGTACACTCCCAAGCGTTTAATACATTGCTCTGCAGGCACTGAGAAGCGGCGTGGCTTAGTGGGAAGAGCCCGGGCTTGGGAGTCAGAGGTAGTGGGTTCTAATTCCGCCTTCACCAGTGGTCAGCTGTGTGACTTTAGGCAAGTCGCTTCACTTCTCTTTGCCTCAGTTACCTCATCTGTAAAGTGGGGATGAAGACTGTGAGCCCCAAGTGGGACAACCTGATTGCCTTGTATCTACCCCGGTGCTTAGAACAGTGCTTGGCACATGGTAAGCTAACAAATACCATCATCATTATTATTACTATTATTAAGAGCTCAATAAATACAAGTGAATGAATCCTCGGGGCGGTGCGGGGTTCTGCTGCCCAAACGGCTGGGGAGGGAAGGGGTGGAGGGCCAACCCAGGACGTCTTCCCCTCCCTCCTTCCCTTCAAAGCTGTCCATCCTCTTGCCCGCTCCTGCCTCACCTCCCTTCTCTCCTTCTCCAGTCCAGCCCGCACCCTCAGTTCCCCTGCAGCCGCTCACCTCCTCACTGGGCCTCCTTCCCTCCGTTCCCACCACCGACCCCTGACCCACGTCCTCCCGCTGTCCTGGAACACCCTTCCTCCTCACCTCCGCCAAACTAACTCTCTTCCCCTCTTCAAAGCCCTACTGAGAGCTCACCTCCTCCAGGAGGCCTTCCCAAACTCGGCCCTCCTTTTCCCTCTGCCCCTCCTCCCCTCCCCTCTCCCCCTCCTCCCTCCCTCTGCTCTACCCACTTCCCCTCCCCACAGCACTTGTGCATATTTGTATATATCACTTATTACTCTATTTATTTTATTAATGATGTGCATTTTTTTGGAAATAGCACGGGCTTGGGAGTCAGAGGACACGGGTCCGAATCCCGACTCTGCCACTTGTCTGCTGTGTGACCTTGGACAAGTCGTTTAACTTCTCTGTGCCTCCGTTACCTCATCTGTAAAATGGGGATTAAAACTGTGAGCCCCACTGGGAAAACCTGAGTACCTTGTATCCACCCCAGCGCTTAGAACAGTGCTCGGCACATAATAAGCGCTTAATAAATGCCATTATTATTATTATTATTTATCTATGATTCCATTCATCTTGATGGTATTGATGCCTGGTTACTGGTTTTGTTCTCGCTCTCCCCCTTTTAGGCTGTGAACTCGTTGTTGGGAAGGGAGTGCCTCAATCTGTTGCCGAATTGTACTTTCCAAGCGCTTAGTACAGTGCTTTGCACACAGGAAGCGCTCAATAAATACGAGTGAATGAATGAATGAATGACTGAACGTCCCGGCTCCCAGGAAAGAGAACCGGCTCCCCCAAGCGGCCAGTCCCGGCACTGCAGCGCGGCCACCTTCCAGCTCCACCTCGCACGTGCATCCAACTGGCCTCACTCGATAAAATAGCTAATCCTAATAATAATGTTAATAATAATGTTGGTATTTGTTAAGCGCTTACTATGTGCAGAGCACTGTTCTAAGCGCTGGGGTAGACACAGGGGAATCAGGTTGTCCCACGTGGGGCTCCCAGTCTTAATCCCCATTTTACAGATGAGGTAACTGAGGCGCAGAGAAGTTAAGTGACTTGCCCACAGTCACACAGCTGACAAATTGTACTATTTGTTAAGCGCTTATTCTGTGTCAGACGCTGTTCTAAGCTCCGGGGTGGATACAAGCAAATCGGGTTGGACATAGTCCCTGTCCCACGTGTGGCTCAAAGTCTCAATCCTCATTTCTGTGTGACTGTGGGCAAGTCACTTAACTTCTCTGGGCTTCAATTATCTCATCTGTAAAATGGGGATTAACTGTGAGCCTCACGTGGGACAACCTGACTACCCTGTATCTCCCCCAGCGCTTAGAACAGTGCTGTGCACACAGTAAGCGCTTCACAAATACCAACATTATTATTATTATTTTCCAGATGAGGTAACAGGCCCAGGGAAGTGCAATGACTTACTCAGGGTCACACAACAAATGTGGACTTGGGGGACACTCTCCGGAATTGGCCACTTGAGGTTTAATCAGGATCGAAAGGGTAGAGCACCATATTTAACAGCACTTAGAACAGTGCTCGGTGCTTAGAACAGACTGTGAGCCTGTTGTGGGGTAGGAATTGTTTCTATCTGTTGCCAAATTGCAGTGCTCTGCAAACAGTATGTGCTCAATAAATATGATTGAATGAATAGTAAGCACTTAAGAAATACCGTTGTTGTTATTATTATTATTATTAAGAAGGAGGAAGGCATGGTGTCATGGACAGAGCACAGGCCTGGGACTCAGAAGGTCAAGGGTTCTAATTCCTGCTGTGTGGCCTTGGGCAAGTCATTTCATTTGCCTGTGTCTGTTACCTCATCTGTAAAATGGGCATTAAGGCTTTGAGGCCCATGCGGGACAGGGGCTGCATCCAACGTGATTTGCTTTTATCCACCCCATTGCTTAATACGGTGCCTGGAACATGGTACGCAGTTAACAAATACCACAAAAACTATTATTATTATTATTTTGCCATATCACTCTCTACCTCAATTTCCTCGTTGGGAAAATGGGAATTCTCTGTCCTCCCTCCTATTTAGACTAGTGAGCACCATGTGGGACAAGGACTGTGTCCGACCTGATTTATCAAGCAATCGTGTGTATTGAGTGCTTTCTGTATGCAGAGCACTGTATTAAGTGTCGAGAGAACAATATAACAATGTAACAGACACATTTCCTGCCCACAACAACCTCTGAGCCTAGATTAACTTGTCTACCACAGCACTTAGAACAGTGCTTGTCACAAAGTAAATACTTAACAAATACCATAACAGGTATTATTATGACTCCTGAACACAACAAACCTACCATCCTGAAGATCTTTAACGATGAGCCCTAAGGTTTCTCTAATGCTTAATTTATTTTTTCCCTGGCACTTCATGGCCATTTAAAATATATAGTTATTAGATTTTATTTTTTGTTGATAATTAAGCTCTAGGGATTTGGTTTGGATAACTTTTCTGAGAAGAAGGGCCTTGTGTTCATTCAGGATTGCCTATTCAGGGTCTAGAATAATGTGGGAGCCAAACTGAACTGATGGTGATAATGATGATTTAAGTTGCCCTACTCTACTGTGTGGAGTTTGGGATCTGGGCAATGCAACCCTCTCTAAGAAAGGAATAAGTACAGTTCTCAAACAATTGGATATCTTCATAAATTCCCAGCTAACAATCTTGCTTGGTTTCAGGTGCCTTCATGGGCAGTTCCCAGTGCAGTCAGAGCAGTATCAATCTAGAATTGCTTCATTTTTCCCATGAAGTGCTTACTGCTGCCAGAGTGAAATCAGAAATTACAATAGAGCAGTTTTACTAACAGCTCCTTAACCATTCTTGCAGAGTGAGTCATGATTGATGCCAGACAAATAGTAAGAAATCATTTCTTCTGTCTCATTTGAAGTAGAAAGGATAGCAGGATAGTGCTACATTTTTGAATATTCAGCCCATTTATTCAGTGGGCAGGGACCGAGTCTACCAACCCTTTTATATTTTACTCTCCTAAGGGCTTAGTACAGTGCTGTGCTAATAAAACTAATTGATTGAGTGATTGTGGTGGTATTTACTACTGCCTTACTGAAGCTGTGCAATCCCATTTTAGTCTTTAAAACTCATTAAATACATGTTGTTATTGATGACGATTATGGCTTTTAGATGGCATGGCTTCAGCCTGGGGTTTCCTGGAAAGTCCACTCCTGTCAGTCAAGGTCCTTGGACCCCAGGGGCAGCCTAGTCAGTTCCTGGGATGTCTTGTTGTGTTGCGGCTCCTTTTGGTTTCAGATTGAATTAGATCCCTGATAGTATTAATATTAATAATAGTATTTGTTTAGCACTGACTATGCCAAACACTAAGCTCAGGGGTAGATACAAGATCATCAGGTCCCACATGAGGCTCACAGGTGAAGCAGGTGTAAGAATAGGTGTTGATTTCCCATTTTGCAGATGAGGGAATTAATAATAATAATAATAATAATGTTGGTATTTGTTAAGCGCTTACTATGTGCAGAGCACTGTTCTAAGCGCTGGGGTAAACACAAGGGAATCAGGTTGTCCCACGTGGGGCTCACAGTCTTAATCCCCATTTTACAGATGGGGGAACTGAGGCACAGAGAAGTGAAGTGACTTGCCCACAGTCACACAGCTGACAAGTGGCAGAGCTGGGATTCGAACTCATGAGCCCTGACTCCAAAGCCCATGCTCTTTCCACTGCGCCACGCTGCTTCATTGAAGCACAGAGAAGTGAAGTAACTTCATCAAGGTCCCACAGCAGACGAGTGGCAGAGCTGCGATTAAGAGCCAGGTCCTTTGACTCCCAGGCCCATGCTTTTTCCACTAGGTCACGCTGCTTCTCTGATCCCACCAAAGAGCAGCTCAAGCCACCGGTGACCCCTGAACGGACCCAATCTGCCCTAGTTTCTTGGGACTAAGGCTGGTCCTGGGCGGAACTGACCTATCTCTCTCCCTCTCTCTCCTCTCCGATTATTTCTAATGGAAATGGACCTTGGGGAAAGCCCTGAGTTGGACTAGTTCTGATCCAATCCAGAGGATTCAGCTGGAACTAGTCTAACCTTGACAATTTAGCCCCAGATTGGTCAACAGCTGCGCAGTCCTGAAAATGGGTGTAGACCAGGGTGGGTCACAGATGTGTCTGTGAAGAGTCACCAAGACTGTAGAGGTGACAAATCTCAGGCCCAGCCCCTTTGCTCTTGCACGTCTGTGCAAAGAGAGAAAGCTACACTCCACCCTTCCTCCAGGAGGGACATATAGTCAAATCAATATTTATATTACACAATTTAGGCAAATTGACAGATGCTATTTATAAAGTAGTTTGCATCACTGTCACTGTCATCATCATTATCAGCAGGATTTGGGGAACTCCTAACTTTGTTCAGAACACACTTCATCATCAACATCATCAACACTGTCATGTCATCACTGGATCCTGGATTACATGGTGCTTTTCTTCTAAGAGCTTTTGAATTATCCTATTTTTTTCCTAATCTCTTGAGTTTTCTTTTCTCATTCATTCAATCATACTTATTGAGTGCTTACTGTGTGCGGAGCACTGTACTAAGCAGTTGGGAGAATACAATTCAACAATAGTCACATGCCCTCCCACAACAAGCTTACAGTCTAGAGGGGGAAATAGACATTAATATAAATAAATAAATTGCAGACATGTACGTAAGTGAGGTGGGGCTGCCGGGGGGATGAATAAAGGGAGCAAGTCAGGATGACACAGACGGGAGAGGGAGGAGATCCCACTCTTATGAGATCGTTTTATTATAATGTCAGATTATCTCCAATTTTTTTTTCCTTTTTCCTATTTTTTCTGGTTCTATCTGTGTTTTCCCTATTAGAGTGTAAACTCCTTGTATGCTTTCATTGTACTTTCCCATTCACCTAGTACTGTGCCCTGCATTCGGTGGGTGCTCAACAAATACCATCATTCAGTCTTCCCTATTAGAGTGTAAACTCCTTGTGTGCTTTTATTGTACTTTCCCATTCGCCTAGTACTGTGCCCTGCATTCAGTGGGTGCTCAACAAATACCATTAGTATTTCTACTACTGTTTGCCACATTTGGCTCTAGACAAAAGTATTCTGGGGTGGGGTGTAATCAGAGTAATCATCACAGACAAGAAGGAATGGTCAAGTGTTTCCCATATTGTACCCCAGTGAACTCCATATTGTCCCATCTGGGGCTACTGGGGTTAAGCCTACATGGCCCAGTGGATAGAGCACGGGCCTGGGAGTCAGAAGGATGTGGGTTCTAATCCCAGCTCCACCACTTGTCTGCTGGATGACCTGAATCGTTCAGTCGTATTTATTGAACGCTTACTGTGTGCAGAGCACTGTACTAAGTGCTTGGGAGAGTACAACAATGCAACAATAAGCAGACACATTCCCTGCCCACAAGGAGCTTAAAGACTAGACACTTCACTTCTCTCTGCCTCAGTTACCTTATCTGTCAAATGGGAATTAAGACTGTGAGTCCCAGTGTGGGACGGGGACTGTGTCCAACCTGATTTGCTTGAATCAATCCCAGTGCTTAGTACAGTGACTGGTGCATAGTGAGCACTTAACAAATATCACCATTATTATTATTGTGGTTGTTATCTGCTGGGAAAGATGAAAAGAGAGACACACTTTGGTTCTCTATTTCTTGACAACCTCTCTGGGAGGATACCCATCAGAGCAGAGAAACTGATATCCAGAATGCTTAGGAAAATGTCCTGTGATAAGCTATCAGCTGAGACAGTAATGGTCAGTATCCCTCCTGGTGTCAGAATCTAGATGGTGAGAAGTAGTCAGACCTATTGGACAGAACACTTTTCTTATTCATTCATTCATTCATTCATATGTATTTATTGAGCACTTACTGTGTACAGAGCACTGTACTAAGCACTTGGGAGAGTACAGTTCAACAATAAACAGACACATTTCCTGCCCACAACAAGCTTACAGTCTAAAGGAGAAGATAGACATTAATATAAATAAATACATTACAGATATACACAGAAGTGCTGTGGGACTGGGAGGGGGGAGCAAGTCAGAGTGATGCAGAAGGAAGTGCGAGAAGAGAGTGGGAGAAAATCCTACTCTTACAAGATGTCAGAAGTCAGATTATCTCCATTTTTTCCTTTTTCCTATTTTTTTCTTCTTCTATTGGTATTTTTACTCTAGTCTCCCCCATTAGCATGTAAACTCCCTCCAAGTCCTGGGTTTGAATTCCGGCTCTGCCACTTGCCTGCTTTATGTATTTAGACAGGTCACAACTTCTCTGGGCCTCAGTTTTCTCATCTGTAACATGGGGATTCAATATTGGTTCCCCCTCCTATATATACTGTGAGCCCTATGTGGGATGGGACTGTGTCTGACCTGATTAACTTGTATCTATCCCAGAGTTTAGTCAATGATTGTCACACAGTGTTTAACCAATACCATTATCATTATTACTATTATTGTTTTACTTACCAGGTACCCAGAAGAGGGTGGCATTCCTCCTCCAACTCTGCATTTCTTTCTCTTTTCCAAGTGGATTCCAGCACGGCTTCCATTTGTCTTGGATGGGGAGCTGAACTCTGTCTGTCCCTTTGTTTTCTTGACCCCTGTCACCCTCAATCTTCTCTAGATGAGCCTCAGCTCTTTGTACTCTCTGTGACTGATCTGCAGAGAGGACCCTCATCTTGAAATTTTCTCATGATGGAGGCTATTCAGGATGCACCACCCATTCAAGATCTTCTTTTAGTCAAGCGCGTGCCTAAAATTAAGACATTAAGAATAATTTTTTTAAAGGTTCAAATCAACCAAGATGAGAGGAGGTGCATGCACTGTTTGTTAAATAATAATAATAATGATTGTGTTATTTGTTAAGCACTTATCATGTGCCAGGCACTGTACTGAGCACTGGGGTAAATATGAGATAATTGGATTGGACGTGGTTCCTGTCCCACATAGGACTCACGGTCTTAATCCTCGTTTTCCAAATGAGGTAACTGAGGCCCAGAGAAGTGAAGTGACTTGTCCAGGGTCACACAACAGACATGTGGCAAAGCCAGGATTAGAACCCAGGTCCTTGTGATTCTCAGGCCTGTGCTCTATCCACTAAGCCACTCCGCTTCTCTAAATGAACTGACAAGGTGGTGCTTCAGAGAAAGGTATATTTGATGTACAAGTGATCGTAGGGAAGGACACCGGAGGAAGCCGAAAGTTATTAGGGAAGGTGGAAGAGGGAGCCCCTCTCAGGGTCGCACCTGGAGAGTTTCCAGTACTTTACCAGTCACGACTACTAGAGGGAGAGTCAAGCAGAAGCATGCCCATTCCATTCCTAGCTTGGGCAATGGCTAGTGAGTGGAAGGCAAACTGCTGCAAGTCAAAACTTACCTGTCCTGGGCAGCACAGGCATGGAAGAGAGTCAAAGGCAGAGACTCGTTCACTGCTAGCAAGGAGGCAATGGTAAACCACTTCTGTATTTTTACCAAGAAAACTCTACTGATACACTACCAGAACGATTGCAGATGAAGGTGGGGTGTTCTGGTAGAGATGTCTCTATAGCGTGGTCGTGGGTCGGACATGACTCGAAAGTATAAGACAGCAACAGAACAGGGAGGATAAGGAGGTGGAGGAGAATAGTTTGCATGGGGAACCTAGCACATGTTCAATATGTTTATTTGTTGATTACGGCAATTGTGTAGTGCTTCCTACATGTCGAGTGCTATTCTAAGCACTGGGGTAGATACAAGTAAATCAGGTTGGACACAGTCTCTGTCCCATGTGGGTCTCACTGTTTAAATAGGAGGGAGAACAGAAATTAAATCCCCATTGAACAGATGGGAGAAACTGAGGCACAGAGAAGTTAGCTGACTTCCCCTAGGTTACAGGGTAGACAAATGGCAGAACCAGAATTGAACCCAGGTTCTCTGACTTCCAGGCCCCTGCTCCTTCCACTACAACATGCTTCTTCCCTAATAGTTATCTCTAACCAGGTCTTGGTTGGTATTCATCCGAGATCCAAGAAGGGGGAGGTCCTGCTAATTGTGCCCCTATGGAGACTTAGGTTAAGATTCAAGTGACAAAGCTATGGTTTTCCCTGGGTTGACTGTCCCTGTCCAAGGAAGAACTGAGCAGGTCACCCACAGCTAACACCATTGAGCAGCTCTGGGCAGGAGTCATGTCGAGGTTTCCAGGGCAGCCCTAGGAGTACACCCCTGAAAAGGAGATTGGAGGTTGTTTTGGGAACGGCACTGCAGTCAGGATATCAGCGCTGATTTTTTACTCAGTGGCTGAAACTGTGCTCTCTAGCAGGGAGAACTGTACTGTACTAGCTGTAAACGGGAACAGTGGGCTTCGTCTGCTTGGTAATAATAATAATAACAACGACGACTACACAGTGGTACTTAGCAAACTAAGTGCCGGACACTGTTCTAATTACTGGGGTAGACACAATGCATTCAGATCAGACGCAGTCTCTGTCCCACCCAGGGACTCACAGTCTACGGGGGAGGGAGAATAGTCATCTTATCCCCATTTTACCGATGAGGGAACTGAGACCCAGAGAAGTTGTGACTTGTCCAAGCTCATACCACAGCTTGGCAAGTGGCAGAGCAGGGATTTGAACCTAGGTCTCCTGACTCCCAGGCTTGTGCTCTTTCTACTAGGCCTCAGTACCAAGGATGTTAGCTCCTGGATTCTCTCGTCAGCCCGGCTGAAAGGGAGAATCCAGCATAGGGCTTTTGTTCTCCCCTTTGCCTGTGTGGACAGACTGCAGGGGCCCCGCCAGACCAAGGGAAGAATGGAGCCTCTGTATGAATTAATTAATTCATTCAATTATATTTATTGAGCATTTACTGTGTGCGGAGCACTGTACTAAGCGTTTGAGAAAGTACAATACAACAATAAACCTTAAGGGACCCAGTGCTGAGACCAGAAGGGGCCGACACTCCCAGAGCAAACTGCAGAGAGGACACCCCGTTCCGGCTAGCGCCCAAGAACACTGAGATACAGATTATTTGCACTCCACATCTTCAAGGCACGAGCAGAGGTTTAATAGGGAAACATTATACAGGGCAATGAAATAGGTAAACAATCCAGGGTTCAGAGGCCCAGCGTTCGGGATGATCGAAGGAAACAGAGTGCGGTAAGGAGTCACCCCATCTTGAAGGCAGCTGGACCTGTGATTTCTGCTGCCCCTCGGGCCCAGAGCGGTCGACGAGCCAATCCCGAAAGCCACCGATTTCCTGCCGCAGGTGTGGCTACCTGCTGGTGTGGGGCTGGGGCCTCCCAGAGGGCATCCCCGAGATGCCCACCTCATCATCAGTTTCCTGTTCTCTTCCAGGCATAGGACTGCCAGATTCCAAATAGTCTTGGGCAAATCATAATTCATATAACAGGAGGCGTAAAGAGTAGCAGTGGTCCTCCTGAGATCCCTCTGTGGGGAGTATCCCCCCAAAAGTTGGCCACAAAATAGCATCTTGGCTTTTCTTGGAAAACGGTTTGATAACTGGCGCTCAAATCTTACCTGTGGGATTTAGCTCTCATTCCCAGAGTGCTGAGGCCAGGTTTTGGGTGAGGCCAGAGACCCTCAAGAAGCAGCAGGGAGACAGGTCCCCTTTGTGGGGATGTTTCTGGGTGTTATCCGGCTCCCCTGTTCAATTCACTTCCTCTTCTAGCCCTAGCATGAGAGCGGGGTCCTCCACCTCTTCCTCCTCCGCCCCAGAGGGTCTCCCCCGGTGAGGCTTTTCTATCTGCAAGGAGTCGTACATGGGGGGAGGGGTCGCCGGCTGGGAGCTGCCAGGCAGGGGCGGTCTGAGGGCCATGTTGAAGGTGGGCAAGCCATCATCGAAAATGGATGCTGGGCTGTCGGCCTCATCCTCCCGGGGAGGCTCTGAAGGAGCTCAGGCCTGCCTGACCTTCTGTTGGCTCCAGCAGCGCCTCACCAGGACCGAGATCGCCTCGACCAAGAAGACCTCGACGATCTCCGCCACGCACACAATGGAGCAGCTCAGACACAGACCCATTTGGCCTCCGAGACTGGATATCAGGTCAGAAATCTGAAAGGGAGCAGAAGGTGATGACAGAGGTCACAACTCGGAAAGGAGGCTGGAAGGAATAATGGTCAGTGAGGCAAGAGCTTGCTTGGAAAAGAATCACATTTTCTTAGTAGCCCAGTTTCAGGAAAGCGGCATGGCCTAGGAGAGAGAGCACAGGCCTGGGAGTCAGAAGGTCATGGGTTCTAATCCTGCCTCGGCCACTTGTCTGCTTTGTGACCTTGGGAAAGTCACCTTACTCCTCTGGGCCTCAGTTACCTCATCTGTAAAATGGGGATTGAATCTGTGAGTCCCACAAGGGACTGGGGCTGTGTTCAACACAATTTGCTTGTATCCACCCCAGCGCTTAGTACAGTGCCTGACACATAGTAAGCACTTAAACTGTAATGTCTTATGCTGTCGAGTCATCTCCGACCCATAACAATACCATGGACTCATCTCTTCCAGAAGTCTCTAGCTCTATATGCAATCGTTCTGGTACTGTATCCATAGACTTTCCTTGGAGTGGTTTACTATTGCCTCCTTCCACACAGTAAACTTAAGTCTCCGCCCTCGACTCTCTCCCATGCCGCTGCTGCCCAGCACAGGTGAATTTTGACTTGTAGCAGATTGCCTTCCACTCGCCAGCCACTGCCCAAGCTAGGAATGGAATGGGAAAGCTCCTGATTGACTCTTCCTCCCCTACTCGAGACTGGTAGAGTATTGGAAACTCTCCAGGTGTGACCCTGAGAAGGATGCTTAACAAATGCCATAATTATTATTATTATCATTATTATTTCTCTCTGAAGTGGACCTTCAGGTGGTGGTTCCTTGTAGTACCTCTACATCCGTGAGTCTTCCTGGCTACCACCCAGCATTACTTTGGTGAAGCACCCATTGACTGAGCATCATGGCTGAATTAAATTGTTCACTCTGGGCCTCTGGAGACTCTGATTTAGCAAAAAACCACAACCTAGTAGAGGATTGGTCACATCCTTGCCTAAGACTAAGGGCACTTGGATGTGGTCCTTTGGGAAACAGCTTGGACTTATGGGAAAGGGGCTGAAAATCAGAATTCCTGTATTCTAGCCCCAGGTTTGTCACCACCACTGACAGAGTAGGAAGCCTGGGCCAAGTCATGGAAGTTCTCGGGGTCTCAGTTATCTCATCTGTAAACTGGGGTTGGTCACAGCCGTCTTCCTGGCCTCAAAGAGACATTGTGAGGTGGACATATTTTGAGAGACCATTGGAATGAAAGAGCTTTGGGAAAGCAAAAAACACTAGATAGAGAACTCAATTCTCTTCTCTGGACCCACTTGGAAACTCAAATTGTAGGACCCACCCTCTTCATGCAGCAGGAGGAAAATTAACAGGGAATGGGAGAGGAGAAGGCAGAGGCCCACCACTCTTCTGCAAACAAGTGCTGATAATTTAGAGGCCTTTATCAGGGGAGCTTGAGCCATTCATTCATTCAATCATATTTTTTGAGCGCTTACTGTGTGCAAAACCCTTAAACAGTCACTCACACATGTAGAAGGTTTACTCCACCGTGATTCTCCGGAACAAGTCTTTGTAAAATATATTGAGGTTGGCAAAATCTGTCCTAAGGAAGGAAACACAGCGAGCAATATTCCCCAAGAAATTTAGGAAACCAGAGGGATAGATGCTAGGTTGTAAGCTCCTTGTGGGCAGGGCTTCTGCCTATTAACTCTATGGTTCTCTCCCAAGTGCAAACTACAGTGCTTTGCACAGAGTAAGAACTCCGTGAATGCTACTGATTGATCGGTGGAGTTGGAGATGATGCACTCTTTCAAAGTCTTACTGAAGGCACATCTTCTCCAAGAGGCCTTCCTTGGCTAAGCCCTCATTTCCTCTTCTCCCACTCCCTTCTGCATCACCCTGATTTTCTCCCCTTATTCATCGCCCTCCACCCTCAGCTCCACAGCACTTATGTTCATACCCATAATTTTTTCATTTTATTGTCTGTCTCTCCCTCTAAGACTGTGAGCTCGTCGTAGGCAGGAAATGTATCTACCAACTCTGTTCTATTGTTGTAGCATACTCTCCCAAGTGCTTAGTACAGTGCTCTGCACAGAGTAAGCGCTCAGTAAATAAGATTGATTGATTGATTTCAGGCTCCGCTCTGTTTGCCACAAATCTGAATCAGAGAGACAAACCCCAGGATCTTTTCTCCCATTACCGTTATTACAGAGGCCCATGATTCTGAGCTGAAATGGCAATGAATTCACCCAAAAGATTCCCAAATGAAAGATGACCGTGAAAACTAAGGAAACCTTAAAAGAAGGCAATCAGCTCATGCTGTTGTGGAAAGATACTATTGCTGACCCCCATTCCTGAACCAACTGCCTAGTCCCATTCCCCAAGATGCAACTTTTCCCTCTTAAGAAGCTCAATTAAAGGGAAGCCTTCCAAGACTGAGCTAGAGAGGAGTGGGGACATCAGAATATCATATGGGTTCCAGAGAGCTGCTTTTGCTGCTTCCAATACCCCACTGAACCTCTCCAGGGACTGGTATGGCCAGAATCGGAGAGTAGCTCTGGGGCTGGGGGAGTGATTTTCCAGGGATAAGGGAGAGAGGTAGTCAGCCAGTCAGTCAATTGTATTTTTTGAGCACTTATTGTGTGCACAGCACTGTACTAATCACTTGGGAGAGTACAATACAATGATAAACAGATACATTCCCTACCCCCAATGATCTTACAGTCTCGAAGGGGAGAGAGGCATTAATATAAATAAAACTGAGTTTCTCTAGACTTGGACATCATTGTGGGCAAGGAATATGTCTACCAACTGTGTTGTGTTATACTCTCCCAAGTGCTTAGTGCAGTGCTCTGGACACAGTAAGTGCTCAATAAATATGATTGAGAGAGAATGAGACTTTTCCCTTCACCTCCCTGGACCCACAGAGAGTCAAGCATGCTCATAGCTAGGCTCTGGATTGGCCCTGGTAACTCCCAGGAAACAGCCAGAATGGCCAGAGTTAACTAAGAGAGAGAAACTGTGTAAGCCGAGTTCTACTCAACTTGTTTAACGTTTGGTTGGGTCTGAGGCGCTTGTCCCAAGTTAGAACAAGCAGCACCCATTTCTAGAGGATAGGAGATAAAAGAGTAGTGAGGGAGTGAGGAGAGAGATGCCCCAAGAAGAAAGTCTGTTTTCTCACTGACCTTGCTCTTCTCAGTATTAAAGGAAGTCCATTTCAATGACAGTTTCTTTTCCCTCCTTCAAGTCGCAGATCTGAGGGATGAGGCCACCTCAGAGCAGCCTGCCTGGACTCTTTTCCTTCCTGGGTCACTCACTCCCCAAAGACACTGGGCTGTATTTGCACTCCTGAGCAGGAGCAGCTTGCAGTGTGGGGGAGACCATTGGTCATCAACACAGGATAGCCAGAGAGAGGACTGGCCAACTGTTAGAGAGGTAGGGTAGCCTAATGGAATTAATACGGGTCTGGGATCAGAGGACCTGGGTTTGAATCCTAACTCTGCTGCTTGTCTGAGGTTGTGACCTTGGGAAAGTCACTTGACTTCTCTGTGCCTTAGTTTCCTCATCTGTAAAATGGGGGTTAAAATCCTGTTCCCTCCTACCTATACTGTGAGCCCTATGCAGGATAGGCACTGTGTCCAATGTGATAACCTTTTATCTACCCTATTGTTTAGAATAGTGCTTGGCACATAGCGAATGTTTAACGAATACCGTAATTATCATTATTGTTATTATTATTGTTCCTTGAGAATGGAACCCTTAAAGAAAGGGACATAAATTGGCTTAAACACATACCTCAGAAAAATCCGACAGCCACTGGGCCAGATTGATCGTTAGTTCCCACTCATTAGACCTGGGGGGAGAAGATAGGAAATCTCATGGGTTTGTATCTTCAACTTTTTTAAAAGCTCTTACTGTGTGGGTATAACATAAATCAAATTTAGACATAGTCCCTGGTCACACACAGGGCTCAAAATCCTTGAAGGGACAAAGAACAGGTATCTCATCACCATTTTACAGGTGAGGAAATTAAGGTCCAGAGAGATTAAGTGATTTACACAAGGTCGCCCAGCAGGCTTGTGTCAGAGTTGGCTCTAGAAATAGAAGATGGTTTTAATTCTCCAATATAAGTTGGACTCACCCACATTCCCCTTTGCAAATCCTCTGACATTCCAGCTATTCTTTAACAAACATCTGGTGCAGTATGTAGTAGCACTTCACTGCAAGGAGAGAAAAGGGGGAAGGATTGGAGAAGCCACAGAAACTATAACAGCACCTCTTAATGTCCTACCTCTTGGAGACCTCTAAGGTCTCTGATCTCTTCTTCCTTTCCTCCATTTCTTACTCCTTCTTCGCCACCCATCTCATTATCCCACATCTCCTTTTGACTCTTTCCTCACACTTCCAATGCTCATAATTTAGTAGTCCTCCTTCCTGGAAACTCACTCCAATCACACTTCCTAATAATATATAATCCAGACTCTTTGTTCTTAGTGTGGTGATAATAATGATTACAAGTCCCATGTCTAGCTTTTCCAGCAGCTGCACGCATGGTTAATATTGTGTCTTTGGAAATTGCTATCAGTGGAGTAATATACAACACTTTGAACTAACACATAGGTTCTCTTGGGTCCCAATACATCATGTCCCCTCAGCATCTGGTGAAGCTACATGAAGATCAGGTAGGGGATCCCTTCATTTTCCTCTTTTTGGGGACTTAATTTGGGGTGATGTGTACTTCCCATTTCCCATTTCTCTCATTTGAAAGTTCCCTTAGCCAAGGATGAGTTGTTTCTGTTTTTGGGAAATGCCAGAAAGTGTTGTGGGACATTGAGTAAATCATTGTCATTTAATTTACCAACTGGAGAAGCGGCGTGGCCTAGCAGAAAGGGCATGGGTCTGAGAGTCAGGGGACCTGGATTCTGATCCCAGCTCTACCCCTTGCCTACTAGGTGACCTCGGTCAAGCCACTTCACTTCTCTGTGCCTCAGATACCTCATATGTAAAATGGGGATTAAGACTGTGAGCCCCATTTGGGACAGGGACTGTTTCTGACCTGATTATCTTGTATCTACCCCAGCGCTTAGGACAAGTACTTGACACATAGTAAACGTTTAACAAATACCACTTGAATTTTTTTAAAAAACTTACTCCACTGGGGGTGTTGGTCAAAGTTACAGTACTTTGCAGCAGGAGGCAATGGCTGGGAAAGGAAAGGGCACAGTGACATTTCTCCACCATGTGCATTTGGAAGCATGAGTGAAAGCAGATCTGTGGGAAGAGAGGATCCTTAGACTGTAAGCTCATTGTGGGCAGGGAATGTGACTGATTTATTGTTATATCGACTCTCCCAAGCACTTAGTACGGTACTCTGCACACAGGAAGTGCTTAAAAAATGCAATTGACTGACTGACTGATGCTGAAGATGAATACCCTGGCAGCAAAGGGGAAATCATAACAGTATGGTGGCTACCTCTTTGGAGTAGATTGCACTGAAGAAGTTCATCACAGGCACATCACTTCCGTCCACAGTACACTTGTTGTGTGATTGTTTGCTCTTCTTTAATTTAACCTGAAAACCCCAAAAGAGTACGTGAAAACAGACCTAGCAGAGAGGCATCAGATGCTCAAGTATTCAATTCCTATCCTCAGCAGGATATTTATTTGTATATGTCATTATTTATTAGCTAGCCCATCAGGTCATATTTGCACTGCCACCTGTTATAAGCTATTTCTTCCCACTATTTGCAAATTATTTTAATTTGTTTATCTCTCCCCTTAGGTCGTAAATTCCTTGAGGACGGGAAACATGTGCTTTGCTTCCATTCCCATCTCCCTAACTCTTTGGACAGTGGTTTATGCTCAGTAAATAGCACTGGCTGATTGAGTTTCAACCAGGCCTCAGGATATTTACTTAACCTACTAAATGTTCACTAACTCTAGAACCCTGATGCATCTGATGCAGGAAGCATCAAAGAGTTGAGGCAACAGACCTCCAGAACTGTGGATGGGATCTGATCAGTAATTGTATTTGCCCGAAGTCTGACTTTTTTTAGGAGGTGGGGGAATGGTTAAGGCTTTATTGATTTTGAAATGTCTCCTAAAGATAGACAAGGTATATTTTATTAAAATGATGGCATTCTGGGATAGGAGAATTGGTGGGGTGGGGAGGGTAAAACTAGCCTCTAAAGCTGAGGCAGTGCACTTTTCCTCATTTTACTGGAACTATAATATAAATTCAACCCTAGGAGGCATTTTTTAAAAATTATATTTGTTAAATCCTTACTGCGTGCCAGGCCCTTTAATAAGTGCTGAGGTAGATACATGCTAATCAGGTTGGACACAGTCCTTGTCCCACAAGGGGTTCATTATTTTAATCCCCATTTTGCAGATGAGGTAATCGAGACAGAGAGAAGTGATGTGACTTGCCCAAGGTCACGGCAGAGAAGTAGCGGACCTGGGATTAGAACCCAGGCCCTTCTGACTCCCAGGCCCATGCTCTAGCCACTAAGCCATGCTGCTTCTCCAGCTTCTTCTCTGTGCTGGTGTTCAAGAAAGTTGGTGACCATGGGGTTGGAATCATTCAGCCTCCCAGGCAAAGGTTTGTCAATGGAAAGATTTTCCTTGCTCCACTGAACATATCAGTTCGGGCCCTACGCACCTGGGCAAATACTGCAGTAATGTTTTATAGGTGAGAAGTAGTGTGCCTCTTAAGCCCAGGGCCTCACCGTGATTGCTGGCTCATTGTTAAGGGCCAAAGTTCAAGAGAGAACCTTGCTGAATGTGACCATAAACCTGAGGTGGGGACACTGAGCAAGGCTGATACCCAGCAAACTGGACAAACTCTTCAGCCCAGCAGCAGCATCTGACCCAGGAAAGCCCTGCATAATGGTCTCAGGAGAGATGAGGAAGAAAAGCCCAAGAGAAAGAACTCCAGAACTCTTCAGTTCAAAGAGTGTCTCTCAGGAAAGGAGAAATAGCAGAAACCCAGAAATCTCCCATGGTGTCCTCCAGGGCCCATCAATCAATCAGTCAGTCATATTTATTATTAATGATGATAAGTGTGGTATTTGTTAAACTCTTACGGTGTGTCAAGCACCGTTCTAAGTGCTGGGGTAGATAAGAGGTAATCAGGTTGGACAGAGTCCCTGTCCCACATGGGACTCCCAGTCTTAATACCCATTTTACAGATGAGGTAACTTAGGCACAGAGAAGTTAAGTGACTTGCCTAAGGCCACACAGCAGTCACGTGGTGGAACCGGGATTAGAACCCACATCCTCTGACTCTGACCTGGGCTGGCAAGTGCTCTTTCCATTAAGCCCTACTGCTTCTCATTGAGTTTTTGAGTTCTGCGTGCAGAGCACTGTTCTAAGCATTTGAGAAAGTACAGTACAACAGAGTTGCTTGACTCTTTTCCTGCCCACCAGGAGCTTACAACCAAGAAGTTCCATACACATTCAGTTGTGGGTGAGGAGGAAAGCAGAATTCAAAGCGGCTCTCATCTGACTTACCTCTAAGCCATTCTATGGACAAGTGTCCAGAGAACCAGGCCCAGGGCCAACTCTGTTATATTGTATTCTCCCAAGCGCTTAGTATAATATTCTACACACAGTAGTGCTCAGTGAACACCACTGACTGATGGACTGATTGACTACCATACAGGATTACTTCTAACACCTGTCAGATTCTCACCTGGAAGCATAGGCCTTCTAAAATGCTCTCTGTGGCTGCTCTGGCCAAGATAACTGAGCTTGTTTCTTGAGTCATGTCTTACTACTAACACCTAGTTTTTGGGCCTGACTCTCACTTGTGACTCTTGTTTTGTCTGCATCTTGCCCTGTTACCTGCCTTTAACCAGTCTTGTTTGGCCTCCGTCTGGTGTCATCTCTATCTGCTGGATCAAGTTCCTTCGCTTCCAACTCGCCTGGATGTTTTCCAGCCTGAACACACTGGTTTGAACTTCCCAGGCTGATACCGGGCCACCTTTGGTCCAATAGGTTCTCCAGATGCCTCACTGTCCCTGGATCCTGAGTAAGTTTCAGTAAAACCACTGTGGCAGTCATTGTTAACTCTTTGGGTTCTCAACTATATGATGTGGAGCCTCTGCTTGAGAGCTGGCTGATTCCTGCAAAACACTCTTGACCTGGGCTGGCAAACAGTTATGCCAATTAAACTGGCATAACTGGACTCCTATTACCCCTTTTAGACTCTAACTTATCTAGACCACCACTGGGATGAATGTAGTGGTCAGAGCATGGGTCTGGGAGTCAGAAGGTCATGGGTTCTAACTTGTCTGCTGTGTACTTTGGGCAGATCACTTTACTTCTCTGGGCCTCAGTTATCTCATCTGTAAAATGGGGATTAAGATTGTGAGCCCCGCAAGGGACAGGGGCTGTGTCCATTCTGATATGCTTGTTTCCACACCAGCACTTAATACAGTGCCCAGCACAAGTAATTGCTAAACAAATATCATTATTATTATTACTACCATGCTCAAGACAGGAGGGCATGGAAGCTTTGCATTTGGGAAGAGTGGTTCTAATAGGGTAGAGTTTGGGAGGGCCATCTCCCACTAGAAGCGCTTAGTACAGTGCTTTGCAAATAAGTGCTCAATAAATAGGGTTAAAAGCCTGAATGAATGAATTTGAAGGGAAACTTTAACCATGATGGTCTCTGAATTTGAGCGTAGACCAAAGGCAACACTTGTAAACTCTGGGCTCTGTAGATTGTGGACCAACTTGAAGGGTAAAAGAACTAGAAGCAGCAAGGCATAGTGGCTAGAGCAGAGGTCTGGGAGACAGAAGGTCATGGGTTCTAATCCTCATTCTGGTGCTTCTCTGCTCTATGACCATGGACAAGTCACTTCACTTCTCTGTGCTTCACTTACCTCATCTGTAAAAAGGGGATTGAGACTGTGAGCCACATGGGGACAGGGACTGTGTCCAACCTGATTAGCTTGTATCCACCCCAGAACTTAATACAGTGCCTGGCACATAGTAAACACTTAACAGATACCATAGTAATAATAATTATTAGAACTATTCTGGGGCAGTTTGCTACAAGATGAACCAAAGAAGCAGAGTGGCCTAGTGAAAAAGTAGTGATTTTTTTAGCAGTCAGAGGACCTGGGTTCTAATTTTGACTCTGTCACTTGCCTGTAATGCTACCTTAGAGAATTCACTTCACTTCTCTGGGCCTCAGTTTCCTCAGCTGTAAAAGGGGGATTCCATACTTAGACTGTGAACCCCATGTGGGACAGGAACTGTGTCTAAGTTCTCAGGCCCCCTCCTCCCTCTCCTGTCTATCTCACTTAGTCACTTGGATTTGTACCCTTTAGGCACATGATCTCCACCCCAATCTCAGCCGCATAGCATTTTTGTAAATATCTGAAATGTATTTTAATGTCTGTCACCCCTTCTCGATTGTAAGCTTATTGTAGCCTGAGAATATGTCTACCAATTCTGTTGTATTGTACTCTCCCAAGTGCTAAGTACAGGGCTCTGTACACAGAAAGCTCCTGCTGAATACTTTTGATGGATTAAATACTACTATATAATAATATACTACTATACTATATACTACTACTATTAGGCAAAGGTTTGGTCCTTTGGGGGAGTGAGAGTTTCAATTCATTATAGCAGCAGTAATAACAACAGCAGCAGCAATAATGATTTCCAGATTCCATGATGAGTCCCTTCGTTGGGAAATGCATCTACCAGATGCATCCCTATGGAAGTGGCGTTTCCTGTCTCTACTGCAGTCCTTTTATTCTCAGTAAAGGGGTATTCACCTTGGCGATGGACAATAACTTTGACCCCAGAGGATGACACCAGAAAAGGGTTATATTCCTCTTTGTCGATGTAAAGGATAGCTTGCAGTCCTGGGAGGAGAAGCAAAGTGCTCACCAATGGAAATATTTCACCACCTTAGAAGACTCATCAATCAACATAGAAATTTGCTTATCCTTGCTCACAATATTTAGTGCATTGAATTCTCCCCAAATCCATTTTTTAATAGGGTTTTTAGCTAGAATATTGTTAAGGAATTAGGGAATGCTTGCCCAACATCATGAGCCTGTTTGGATTCAGCATAGTGCAGGTGGGAAAAAACAGTTTGTGCACATTGGAATGGGTAAGGAAGAGTCTACTCTGTGAGACCTAGCCCATCTAGACTGTAAGTTCCTTCTAGGCTGTAAGCTCCCCCTAGGCTTTAAGCTTGTTGTGGGCAGGTAACATGTCTACAAACTCTATTATGCTGTATTCTCGCAAGTGTTTAGTAAAATGCTCTGCACACCGTAAAGCACTCAATAAATATGACTGATTGAGTCATTGGTAGCGCATAGAGAGCAGGTCTGGGAATCAGGAGACTTGAGTTTCAGTCTCAGCTCTGCACCCAGCCTGTTGAGTTACCTTAAGGCAAGTCACTTAACTGTTCTGCCTCAGTTCTCTCATCTATAAAATGGTGATAAAATATCTACTCTCATTCCCTGTTAGACGGAGAGTTCTCTGTGGGCCAGGGGTCTGTGCCTGCTTCGATTATCGTGCATCTACCCCAGCATGTAGTATCTAGAAAGGGCTTAATAAATGACACTGTTATTGTAATATGATTTTTATTATGATGTTGACAGTGCAAGTCTTCCTTAACCTGGAGTTTTCCAAGAATGCAACTCCCTTACTATAGAGGACTAGGTGTATCTTGGGATTTTATGGCTCAAAAAGATAATGAGCTCAATTCTTTTCTCCTGTGCTCTTTTCTCATCCCAGTGATATCCCTGTTTGGAAGGAGAACTCACTTTCCCCAAGCTGGCAGCTTCTTTGGCCACTAGTGCCTCAGGTTTCCTATATGACTTCAACTCAAATTCATTAAAATAGCCCTTACTTGGGGAGATAAGTCTCTAAGCTTGTATCATCGAGGAACAATTTTCTCAGTTCCTCAGGGTAATGGGGGGTCAGAGGTAGGACACATCAGAGATAATCCAGAACTATTATTTTTGCCTTAAGATTCAACCTCTTCTATTCCCTTCCCACCTTCCAGACCAGGATTTTCACCTGAGCTACCATCAAGGAGTAAAATCGACTAATGTGAGGTTTTGAAGTTTCTCTATCCCTGTACACCCTTTGGTGAGGGTATTAACAGGTAAAAAATGGTCCAAAGGTGAGTTACAGAAGGGATGTGTAGGAGAAGCATGGCCTAGTGGAAAGAGCACAGGCCTGGGAGTCAGAAAGATATGAGTTCTCATCCCGGCTCTATCACTTGTCTGCTGTGTGACCCTGTGCAAGTCATTTCACTTCTCTGTGCCTCAGATACTTCATCTGTAAAGCGAGAGAGGGACTATGTCCAGTTGGCTTGTATTCACCCCAGCACTTAGTAGAGTGCCTGGTGCATAATAAGTGCTTAACCAATGCCACAAAATAACAAATTGGCTTATCAATTTCTGAGATGAGGTTGCTGAATGCACTTTACATCCCCCAGATGTTACAATGGGTCTGGAGAAAGGTTCAAGGCAAATGATGCCTTACTAAAGAATTACCCCATCCTCTTGATACATTAGCACCAGATCTAGGCCTGAGTGAGAAAACACTTCAATGATAAGGAAAATCTGGGTAGAAATCTCCCAGGATGACAAGTGCATGTGACATGGGAATCACTTTGGAAGGAAAAGATTTGGGAAAGGAAGAGACTCATTTCTGATTCTTGGCAACAGAGGCAAAAAGAGTACATTTCCTTCAGAAACCCACACAGTTGGGTTAATTCATTCAATTGTCTTTATTGAGTGCTTACTCTGCTCAGAGCACCATACTAAGCGCTTGGAAGAGTACAATACAACAATAAGCAGACACATTCCCTGCCCACAATAAGTTTACAGGGTGGGGAGTGGGGAGTGGAGGGAGCAGAGACAGACATCAATGCAAATAAATATAGATATGTACTTAAGTGCTCTGGGGGCTGGGAGGGCGAAAGAACAATCGGAACAATGCAGAAGGGATTGGGAGAAGAGGAAAGAGGGCTTAGTCTGGGAATGCCTCTCGGAGGAGATGTGCCTTCCTTGGAGGAGATGTGTGGCTTTGAAGTGGGGGAGAGTAATTGCCTGTCAGATTTGAGGAGGGAGGACATTCCAGGCCATAAGCAGGACATGGGCTAGGGCTTGAGGGCCATCTCGGTCAATGTAGTCAAGAAGTGGAGCTCATACCAGTCCTGAATGGCATCTATTCCAGAACTGTAAGCGTAGATGGTACAGATGCTGGGGTCATCATCAGCACACTGTTGGTTAAAAATGAAAAGCAAGGCTCATGATGTTTCTATATTTTCACAAGGATGTGGAGGACTTGGAGAGATCCAGATGAAAGCAACTCAGAATGATGAAAGAAATGGAAAACAGACCTGCAAGAAAAGGTTAAAAGAGTGGAGGGGTTTTTTTTTGTTTGTTTTTTGGCATTTGTTATGCGCTTACTATGCGCCAGGCACTGTTCTAACTGCTGGGTTAAATATAAGCCAATCAGGTTGGACACCCATCCATGTCCCACATGGGGCTCACACTATTACTCCCCATTTAAAGATGAAGTAATTGAGGCACAGAGGAGTTAAGTGACTGGCCCAAGATCACCCAGCAGACAAGTGGTGGAGCCAGGATTAGAACACGGTTTCTTCTGATTCCCAGGTCCGTGCTCTATTCACTAGGCCACACTGCTTCCCAAAGCCCAGGAGATTCAGGTTCCGGAAGGCTCTGAAAGCACATTATGAAATCCTCCTCAGTACATCATTATTATTATTATTATTGTTATGGTATTTGTTAAGCCCTTACTATGTGCCAAGCACTGCTCTACGTCAGTACAGGGTCCTGCACTGTGATCCAGAAAGGAAGCTGGGTGACAAAAACTCAACTCCATCACCTTTCCTTGGAACCTGTGGAAACTTTAGGAAAATATCAAAGGCCAGGAAGAGTTCCTGCCTGGATCCAGTAGCCTTCAATCAGCTCAAGAACCCTGGCTTCTTGCTCTTTCATGGAGGGGTTGTGAAGCAGCGTGGATCAGTGGAAAGAGCACGGGCTTTGGAGTCAGGGCTCATGAGTTCGAATCCCAGCTCTGCCACTTGTCAGCTGTGTGACTGTGGGCAAGTCACTTAACTTCTCTGTGCCTCAGTTCCCTCATCTGTAAAATGGGGATTAAGACTGTGAGCCCCACGTGGGACAACCTGATTCCCCTATGTCTACCCCAGCGCTTAGAACAGTGCTCGGCACATAGTAAGCGCTTAACAAATACCAACATTATTAGTATTACACTCTAGCCACAATTCTCTAACTGGTCTTGCATTTATCTTTTCCTTATTTTTTCTATTGTCTTTGATTTTTAATGTTCCATCACTCCTTATGTCTCAGTTGCCATCCCCTTTCTCCTTATTCTTAGATTGAGAGTCCCTTGGAGGTCAAGGACTGTAAACAATTCTCATCCATGGTTTTCCTCCAAGCCTTATTTAGTAGAGTGCTTTGTACACAGTCGGTTCCTTTGACAAACATCGTCTTACTACGTTAGGAGGGTCCAGTCAGCCCATTTGCCCCCATAGTTTTTCAGTCTGGGGTCCAGAAAAATTGAAGGCTTTGTGGGGGTGGGAGAAGAGTAATGGTCTGTCAGATTTGAGGAGGGTCCCAGGCCAGCGGGAGGACATGGGCAAGAGGTTGGCAGTGAGATACACAAGATCGAAGTACAGTGAGAAAGTTAGCATTAATGGAGCAAAGTATGCGGGCTGGATAGTAGTTGGAGAGTAGGGAGGTGAGGTTGGAGGGGGCTTTGAAGCCAATGGTGAGGAGTTTTTTTGTTTGATGAGAAAACGGATGGACAACCACTGAAGTTTCTTGAGGAGTAGGGAAACGTCCTGTTTCCAACCATATAATTTTATATCTACCTTAGTTTTTGATGCTTGGCAAATAGTAAGAGCCTAACAAATATCACCATCATTATTATTAAGCACTCAATAATGTGGTCAATTAGCCCTCTTCTCTACTATCCGCTCTCCTTTCACACCTTATCTTTGTTCCATACTCTTCATTCCCCTGCAGCTAATCCATTCACTGTGCTTTGTTCTTACTCATGCCTTCTCCCATGCCTGGAACTCTCTCACTTTTTACATCTGGCAAGACTACTCACTACTCACCCTATCTTCAAAGCCTTTCTGAAATCTTATCTCCTCCAAGAGGTCTTCTAAACTCCAAACCTTATCCTCCAACTGCCGCAGCAGTACTTCTGTGCCACCTAAACAACAAAAATACTTGAAGAGGCTTCTCGTTTAGAAGATACCGTTGAGATTCATCTGTGATTGTGCGTGTGGCTGAAAAGGCCAAAGCTAAACTGGGCACACAAAAAGTTTGTCTCTTATTGTGTTATACTTAATATGTACAGTGCCCGTTGCTGTTTTCTCTTTGCCTCCTTGTCTCCCTTTCCCGCGAAGCTTTTGCTCAAAGAGAACTAATCCTGATGTGGCAGTCCACCACTGCAAATCTGTTAATTTTTTAAATGGTGTGTATTAAGTGCTTACTATGTGCCAGGCACTGTACTTAGCACTAGGGTAGATTCAAGCAAATCAGGTTGGGCGCAATCCCTGTTCCACATGGTGCTCCCAGTCTTAATCTCCATCTTCCAGCTGAGGTAACTGCGGCACACAGAAGTGAAATGAGTTGCCCAAGGTCACACAGCAGACACGTGGCAAAGCCAGGATTAGAACCCAGGTTCTTCTGACTCCTAGGCCAGTGCCCTATCCTCTAGGCCACATAACATCTATGTAATAATAATATTGGTATTTGTTAAGCGCTGACTATGTGCCGAGCACTGTTCTAAGCGCTGGAGGAGATACAGGGTAATTAGGTTGTCCCACGTGAGGCTCATAGTCTTCATCCCCATTTTATAGATGAGGGAACTGAGGCCCAGAGAAGTGAAGTGACTTGCCCACAGTCACACAGCTGACAAGTGGTAGAGCGGGGATTCGAACCCATGACCTCTGACTCCAAAGCCCTTGCTCTTTCCACTGAGCCATGCTGCTTCAACACTACAACACTAATATACAACACTACAACACTACAACACTAATATACTCCATCACCTCCTCTTACCTGTAATTTTATTTAATATCAGTCTCCTCCATTTAGATTGAAAGCACATGAAGGGAAACACCATGTCTAATTCTTCTATATTCTTCCAAGTGCTTTATACAGTACTCTGCATACAGTATGTGCTCAATAAATATTATTCATTGATAAAAAGGAGTGAAGGAACAAATACACAGAGCAGTTTTTCTCAAAGAAAATATATGGGGCATATACACCCAACATTTTTGGAAAATTTAGGCTCCCTTGCACCCTGGAACATCTCTGCTTGGATCCCACCTCCCTCACTGTCCACTCTCCCAAATCCTACTTGGTCTCAGTTGGATTTTCAATCTGTCACTCTGTATTGTGCATGCCCAATAGCACAAATATGTATGTATGGACTTGGGAATAGAAAAAGGAGATCCGCAAATGGCCATGTTGGGGAGCAGTGTAGCCAAGTGGAAAAACATGGGCCTGGGAGTCAGAGGATCTGTGTTATAATCCTGGCTCTGCCAATTGCTTGCTGTGTGACCTTGGGCAATTCACTTAGCTTCTCTGTGCCTCAGTTACCTCAACTCTAAATTGGGAATTCAATACCTGTTCCTCCTACTTAAACTATGAGCCTCAAGTTTGGCAGGGACTGTGTCCAACCTGATCGACTTGAATCTACCACAGCGCTTAACACACACCATATTAATAAGATTAATGAAGCTAGGCAATGGTGGCTAAGTTAGAAACAGCAATCTGGAGGATAGTATAATAAATAAAAATGAGGGACATGCTGAATAATTAAGAATAAATGCTTTATTGTTAAAGTAACCTCCATTATTGGAGAGAAAATATGAATCCTAGAAATTATGTATCTCAGGAGTATGAGTAATGATATTAAAGTATTCATAATTAATATGAATTAATAATTATGATTTATTAAGCATTTGTCATGTGCTGGGGAAAAGGTAATTTGACTGAACACAGTTCATGACCCACATGGGGCATGCAATCTATCTGAACCTTATTTTTCCAGATGAGGAAACTGAGGCCAAGAGGCTGAGTGCCTTGCCCAAAGTCACATGGCAGGTCAGTGGCACAACTGATATAAGAACCCAGATTTCCTCATTGTCAGTCCCCTACTCTTTCCCTTGGTCACACTGCCTCTCGTCCAGTCTCCTGCGTGGAGGAAGGATCACAACTAAGCAGTCCTAGAAAGCCAATTGTCTGTCCTATTACTAAGATTCCAGGAAAGATGTGCCCCATTTCTATTTAGATATTGGCTTGACCCCTGGCAGCTGTGTGTTTCTTAACGAAATATTTATTTGGCAGTTCAATTTTAAGAAGCATCATGGCACTCAACCCCTAAGTAATATTTGTATTGGGTAGATTGGGAAAATTCAGCAAATATTAGGGATCAAGGACTGTAACTTTTGATCCACCTGTAAACTTGCCCCGGAAACCCCCAAAACTGCAAGTCTACACGTCCGACAGAGGGATTTGACTTTGCCATCCCTCTATTCATGTAATCACACCACATTGCCAGTCTAAGTGCCCTCAAGGCATTTCCGAGAATTCCCGCAGGCTGGTGGCACGGAAGGGGCACTGAAGGTGGGATGGCTTTACGGGGCTACCAGTACCTCTGGGAACCAGTACACTCAGAACTGATGCCTTGTCTGTTAAGACATGTCAGATTTTTTTTTCAAACTGCTAAGATATTTAAGGCATGATAATTGGGTCTTCATTCCAGGCACTTTAAAATCAAAGGTGATTCTACAGACTTCCTTGTTTCTTTTTTTATTCCTATGATATCTGCTAAGTGCTTACTATGTGGCAGGAACTGTACTAAGATACATGCTGTAGATACTTGCTGATCAAGTTGAACACAGCCCCTGTCCTACATAAGGTTCACAATATTTTTAATCTCCATTTTACAGATGAGGTATCTGAAGCACAGAAAAGTGAAGTGACTTGCCCAAGATCTTACAGCAGATAGGTTGCAGAGCTCAGAACAGAATTAGAACTCAGGTCCTTCTAACTGCTAAACCTGGCTCTGTCCACTACGCCACCCTGTTTCTCCCCTCTAGTTTGTAGTCTAATGGATCAGGACTGGGTTCCAATTGTCATTTCTGTACTCTTTCTCAATGACACATTAGAAAATTTTACAGATAACCCAGACCAAAAAGACATTTTGTACTGGGACTTTCTGGAGATTTCAGGCCAAATCAGCATTACCTTAAACATCTGTGCCTCAGTTCCCTCATCTGTAAAATGGGGATGAAGTCTGTGAGTCCCACGTGGGACAACCTGATTACCTTGTATCCCCCAGCGTTTAGAACAGTGCTTTGCACATAATAAGCGCTTAACAAATACCGGCATTATTATTATTATTTCTAAAATTTACTGGGAAAGATCCAGCCACCGTATTAGATTTTCATCCATTATTTTCAATGAAGATGGTGACCCCTAGTGGTGATACCACCAAACTTTGCACAAATCGTCTTGGCTTCTAATTGTCAACTCATTTTAAAATAACATTATTTGTACAAAATACTTAGCCCATTTCTATACCAACAACTGGATTTATTCCCAGAAGGATTTTTCACTGCATTGTTACTTTTGTCATTGTTCTATATGACGGGGAGCCGCATGGATCGAGCTCTGCACACAGTAAGCACTCGGTGAATACCACTGATTGATTGATTGACAGTCAGAGGACTTGGGTTCTAGTCCTGGCTCTGCCAATTAATAATAATAATAATAATGTTGGTATTTGTTAAGCGCTTACTATGTGCAGAGCACTGTTCTAAGCGCTGGAGTAGACACAGGGGAATCAGGTTGTCCCACGTGGAGCTCACAGTCTTAATCCCCATTTTACAGATGAGGTAACTGAGACACAGAGAAGTGAAGTGACTTGCCCACAGTCACACAGCTGACAAGTGGCAGAGCTGGGATTTGAACTCATGACCTCTGACTCCAAACCCGTGCTCTTTCCACGGAGCCACCCTGCTGCGTGACTTTGGGTAAGTCACTAAACTTCCATGCACCTCAGTTTTCTCAACTGTAAATTGGGGATTCAATATCTGTTCTCCCTCTTACTTAGACTGTGAGCTCCCATAATAATGTTGGTATTTGTTAAGAATTTACTATGTGCAGAGTGCTGGGGTAGATACAGGGTAATCAGGTTGTCCCACGTGAGGCTCTCAGTCTTAATCCCCATTTTACAGATGAGGGAACTGAGGCACAGAGAAATTAAGTGACTTGCCCACAGTCACACAGCTGACAAATGACGGAGCCGGGATTCGAATCCGTGACCTCTGACTCCCAAGCACGTGCTCGTTCCACTGAGCCACACTGTTTCTCTATGTGGGAAAGAGATTGTGTTCAACCTGATTATCTTGTAATTACCCCAATGCTTAGAACACACTTGGCATGTAGTAAGCACTTAACAAATTTAATAATGATAATAATATGATCCTGATGCTCAGAACCAAACTCATCCTCAGAGTCCTAGGATCATGAAGATACAATTTTCTGCTAGGGAAACATTACCACTGAACCCTCATCTGGGTCTCCCCCAGATACCCTAAGATCATCATCTTGCTCCAGTTTGGAAAGAGTACATCAGTTTTTTCTGCCATATGACATCATCTCTGGCCCCTCACCTTAGTTGATCTAGTGGTCTCAGGGCAGATTTCAGGATCCCGATCATCCTGTAGCAAAGTGAGCTTGCTTTAGGCAGGCAATGTGTCTGCTAATTCTGTTGTATTGTACTCTCCCAAGCACTTAGTACAGTGCTCTGCACACAGTGTGCTCAATAAATACCACTCATTGAGTGATTGATAGGGAAAGACAAGACCATTAGAAGATCTTCACAATATCGCCAAGATCCACCCTTTCCTCTTCATCCAAACTGCTACCGTGCTGGTACAACCTCTCATAATATCCCGACTAGATTATTGTGTCAGCCTTCTCTCTGATCTCCCTTTCTCATGTCTCTCCCCGCTCCAATCTATTCTTCATTCCGCTGCCCGGATCATCTTCCTACAGAAACGCTCTGGGCATGTCACTCTCCTCCTCAAAAACCTCCAGTGGTTGCCTATCAACCTTCGCAAGAAGCAGAAACTCCTCACTCTTGGCTTCAAACCTCTCCATCACCTTGCTCCCTCCTACCTCACTTCCCTTCTCTCTTTCTACTGCCCAACCTGCACGCTCCACTCCTCTGCCGTTCACCTCCTCACAGTCCCCCATTCGCGCCTGTCCCTCCGTCGACCCCTGGCCCACGCCCTACTGCTGTCCTGGATTGCCCTCCCTCCTCACCTCCGCCAAACTAACTCTCTTCCCCTCTTCAAAGCCATACTGAGAGCTCACCTCTTCCAGGAGGCCTTCCCAGACTGAGCCCCCTTTCCTTCTGCTTCTCTTCCCCTCCCCATTCCCCCCCTCCCGCCCTCTGCTCTTCCCTCTTCACCTCCCCTCAGCACTGTGCATATTTGTGTATATTATCTATTACCCTACTTATTTTGTGCATTTCTCTATGATTCTATTTATCTTGATGATGTCTGCACTAAACTGCTTGTTTTGTTTTGTTCTGTTTTGCTATGCTGTCTGTCTTCCCCGTTTAGACTATGAGCCCGTTACTGGGCAGGGATTGTCTCTATCTGTTGCCGAATTGTACACTCCAAGAGCTTAGTACAGTGCTCTGCACATAGTAAGCGCTTAATAAATACTATTGAATGAATGAATGAAAGACCTGTACATTACATGCCAATTATGAGGATGTCCGGACTAGCCTGGACACCTTGTCTGTGAAAACCTACACCATAGGCCTAATAATAATAATTATAATAATAATTATGCTATATGTTAAGCGCTTACTCTATACCGGGCAGGCATTGTTTGAAGTGCCGGAGTATATACAAGATAATTGGGTTGGACCCAGTCCCTGTCCACATAGGGTTTACAGTCTTAATGCCCCTTTTAGAGATGAAGGAACTGAGGCACAAAGAAGTTAGGTGACTTGCCCAAGGTCACACAACAGAGAAGTGGCAGAACCGGGATTAGGACCCATGACTTCTGATTCCCAGGACT
Source organism: Ornithorhynchus anatinus (assembly GCF_004115215.2). Lineage (NCBI taxonomy): Eukaryota > Metazoa > Chordata > Mammalia > Monotremata > Ornithorhynchidae > Ornithorhynchus > Ornithorhynchus anatinus. The sequence goes on along the minus strand of NC_041729.1, from coordinate 30,555,179 downwards.
CCCTACCATCTTGTCACTTAACAATCAATCAGTGGTATTTATTGGGCTCTTACTCTGTGCAGAACACTGTAATAAGAGGTTGGGGGAGTACAATATAACAGAGTTAGTAGATACATTCTCTGCCCAAAAGGAGTTTACAATCCAATAGGAGGAGTTTACAGTCTAGAGGGAGGAGTTTATAGTCCAGCCTCCATAACCCCAACTTGTTCTTGGAGAATCAAACTGCTGAACTGGGACAGTCAATTCAGTGTGAATTCCCAATTTCTATTTTGTTTAAGTGAAAATTAGACTTTAACCAGGGGTCTAACTTTTCATTTTGAGCATAGGCGTGAATTTGGGAAGGAATTTTGAAAGTGTGGGGTTTGGAGGGGAAAGAGAGAGAAAAAAGGAGGAAAGGGAGAGGAGAAAGGAAAAAGGGAGGAGAAAGAGATGGAGTGGGAGAATGTGAGGAGAGGGAGAGAGAAGGAGGAGGAGGAGGAAGAAGAGGAGGAGCTGGGGGAGCAGGAGCTCTTTATGGGCAGGGAACCTGTGTGCTAATTCTGTTGTATTGTACTCTCCCAATTGCTTAGTACAGTGTTCTGCACATAATAAGCACCCAATTAATACCACTGACTGATTGACAGAAGAGAAGGAGGAGGATGAAGAGCAAGAAACAGATGTGCAGAGGATGAAAGGTTAGGAGGGAGGTAAGGGAGAAAAAGCCCCATAGCAGGTATGTACATATACATATATGTCCCTATCAGTAATTTATGTATTTATTTATATTAATGTCTCTCTCCCCCTCTGGACTGTAAGCTCTTTGTTGGCAGGAAATTGTCTGTTTATTATTATGTCGTACTCCCCCAAAGAACTTAGTACAGTGCTTTGCACACAGTAAGTGCTCAATAAACATTATTGAATGAATGAATGAAAGGAAGGTGAAACATTGCCATCCTCCCTGCTCCTTGGTCTCTTCCTCCGCCATCACCATGTTGCCCTCATTGCCATCACAGTTTTTCTCAAGTTGTTGCAGGGCTGCAAGCTCATTGGGTAGGTGACTGGGATAGGGGCGGGGAGTGGAGCCCCAGAGCCATGGGAGCAGCACAAAGATGGCGGCCCCATGGGATTTAAACAGGCACCATGGAGGGTCTGGATGTCCAACCCTAGACTTGTCCCTGGAGCTTTCCCAGGTTCCACTGTGTACAAAGCACTCCATTCATTCATTCATTCATTCATTCATTCATTCATTCATTCAATTGTTTTTATTGAACGCTTACTGTGTGCAGAGCACTGTAGTCGGTGCTTGGGAGAGTGCAATATAACAATAAACAGTCACATTTCCTGAGTTTACAGTCTAGAAGACTCTGTCATCAGACCTGTCCCCTCCTTCCGGCCGGTGGCACTGGGATGCAGCTAGGAGAGGGAATGGGGCAGCCAGTGGTCCCAGTCAAGAAAACCTCAGAGTCCTCAAAGCCTGCTGAAGTCATTGAGCCCTTGGCCAACTGGTGGTAAACCATGGACTAAAATAAGCAAATTTGCTTAGTAGAGGTTGGGGGTGGTGGAAGAGGTCTTTTCCCCTTTCTTGCAGAAACCAAGGGAATTGCAAATAACAGAAACACAAAAAAGCCCCTCAAAGAACAACAGCCACATCAGTGATAACAAAAAATATCTTTCCTCTACATAATTAGGCAGGCTGGGGCCAAAAACCAGCAGGAGCATCAGAGCAGAGAGTATGAAAATAGGGGCAGTTGTTTCAGAGGGCAGCAAAGCTGGCCAGACTCTAATAACAATAATGTTGGTATTTGTTAAGCGCTTACGACGTGCAGAGCACTGTTCTAAGTGCTGAGGGAGATACAGGATAATCAGGTTGTCCCCCGTGAGGCTCACAGTTAATCCCCATTTTACAGATGAGGGAACTGAGGCACAGAGAAGTGAAGTGACTTGCCCACAGTCACACAGCTGACAAGTGGCAGAGCTGGGATTCGAACCCATGAACTCTGACTCCCAAGCCCGGACTCTTTCCACTGAGCCACGCTGCTTCTCGATACCTTCTGCTTCTTGATACTCTGCTTCTGCTTCGATACGCTGCTTCTCGATACTCTAGATACCTCTGCACCCAAAGGGCAGATCCCAGAAATTGTCTAGCTGTCTGACACCTACCCCACCTTTCTTACCCCGAGGCAGTTATCATTTCAGTCCATAGTCGGATAGACTGAGGACCTGCCTTGTGCTGAGCACTCTTCTAGGTGATTGGGAGGCTACTTAAGAAGGCCTAATCTAGAGAGACAGCTTCAGCAGAAGGGTCGCAGATCCAAATGCATAGATGATACAGGAGGGACAGCAAGCTGGAGAAAGGAAGGCTTAATCTTAAGGGGGGTCTCTTGGAGAAGATGTGACCTTAAAAATGATTTGAAAATGGAGAGAGGGGTGGTCTGGTGTATATAGGGGACAGGGGAAGGGAGTTCCAGGCTAGGGGGAGGACATGAGAAAGGGGTTGGCAGTGAGCTAGACAAAAACTGGGCATAATGAGTTAGCTGGTGCTAGAGGAGCTGAGTGTGTGGGCTGGGCTGTAGTAGGAGATTAGTAAAGTGAAGTGGGATGGGGCAAGCTGATTGAGTGCTATCTACCGTGATGGGAAAGTCAGGGAGAGGTTAGGGTTTGAGAGGGATGATGAGGAGTTCTGTAAATATTGTTAATGACTGATTATTAATTAATCTTTGCCCCACCTTACCTTTTAACACCCTTGGAGAATTGGGCTTACTCAATGAGCCTTTAGGAGGCAAGTATGTTTTGGGGAGATAATTTTTTTAGTAGAAATTTTGTCAGGCCCCTATATACAAGTCATTTTCCATATTTAAAATGAAATCGTCACAAAACTACAATGCCATACTAAACTTGCTTTTAGTATAAAGCTATGTGATTGGGTTTAGTAACATAATCATTATGATTGGGATTTTTTTTGTGGTATTTGTTAAGAGTTCACTCTGTGCCAGACACGGTAGTAAACTCTGAGATAGATACAAACTAATCGGGTTGGACACAGTCCCTGTCCCATATAAGGCTCACAATCTTAATCCTCTTTTTACAGATGAAGTAATTGAGGCCCAGAGGAGTGAGGTGAGAGGAGAAAGGTGAGGGGTGTGGGCTGGGGATGTGGGTGAGGCTGCAGGACTACCAGGACCCTGGGGGTCAGTCAATCAATCAATCATATTTATTGAGCACTTACTATGGGCTGAGCACTGTTCTATGCGCTTGGGAGAGTACAGCAGAGATGGGAGACATGTTCCCTGCCCACAACAATCTTTCATTCTAGAGGGAGAGACAGACATTAACACAAATACATTATGGATATGTATATAAATGCTGTAGTGCTGAGGGAGGGGTGAATAAAATGAGCAAATCCAAGTGCAAAGGTGACTCAGAAGGGAGTAGGAGGTATCAGTTGTCAATTATGCAATCTCCTGAAACAACTGGAAGAACTCACCAAGGAAGTTATCACTTTATTGTCCTTTCTCAAAAGCCTCTTTCTAGCATTTTTCAAGTGAACTGTCCTGAAGTGCAACAGAAATACTAGTTATCAAAACCCTTCTTGTTAGTTTGAAAATAAGACTAACAGTTGCACTACTAAGGAATTATATCTGTTTAGGTTTATTTATATTCCTTTTATTTTTCTCAAAGCATGTTATGAGGGGACATTGTGGGTGGGAGACAACAATTTCAAATCCTGCCTTTGGAGTGGATTTTTTAAATGGTATTTGTTAAGTGCTTACTATGTGCCTTGCACTGTACTAAGCGCTGGGGTAGATACAAGCTAAGCAGTCCACGTCCCACATAGGGCTCACAGTCTTAATCTCCATTTTACAGATGAGATAACCGGAGCACAGAGAAGTGAAGTGACTTGCCCAAGGTCACACAGCGGGCAAGTGGTGGAGCTAGGATTAGAACCCAGGTCCTTCTGAATTCCAAGCCTGTGCTCTATCCTTTAAGCCACACTGCTTCACTATTACTAAAGATACTATTACTTTGCCCTACTTAACCAAACAACTGCCCCACTTTTACTCATATTGACCTATTTTCCAGTTGCACAGCAGATGCTGTTCACTGGCTTTGATGGGAATTATGGGCAGCCAGGAATGAGGGATTTATCTGGATCTAATAGATTGCTTTGGAAGCTGCAACTTCTTTTGCTGAAGTATCTTGAATGCACCTCATTTCAGCCAACATAGTAACTCCAAATGCCTCCTTTTGTCAGAACATGTCGGATGTAAAATGCAGCCTGTTTTTCCTGTTTTCATCTCTGGCCGAATTCTAGGAGAGGAATCATGTCATTTGCTTAACTGTCTTCCTTTTGATAATACATCAACAGACCAAAACAGAGCACAGTATGAAAACTGGTGAGATCTCTGCGTCTATCAAGGAAAAGAATAAGTTCTTTTAAGAAAGGAAATCCTTGAGAGTTTGTTTCCCACATGTTTCCCATAACAGTGCATATTTAAGAACTTGATAAAGCAGGATATTTCAAACTTTTTCCAAAATTTCCACCCATTTCATCTTTCCTGTCATTGAGAACCAAAATTCTGCCGCCTCTCCGGGAGTCCTTCTGCTTTGCTTGAAAATCATCTATTTGGTTATGTTGCAAAACAGAACCACTGGAATCTTGTTTCTACTGCAGATTCAGTTTGAGCTTTACAGATTAATGTACTTTTTTCTATTTCTAAATGGGAGGCAGAGAGGAGAGACAAAAGTTACTTATTTGTCTCTTAATACTTCTCTCAGTCTCCTTGGATATTTCTTTTTGACCTACTTTCCATGTCAATAGGATTTTATCTATGTATTTAAGACCAGTATCTCATATAAATTCCTTGTTTCTTTTTGTTATCTTGGATTATGGAAGCAGTAACTTTTATGTTGAGTCTCTTCCTAAATAGCATCTCAAACTCTCTATGGCGGCATGTTTTGCAGCTAATATAGGGTTGACTTTTTCAGTGTTGAATCTTTTACATTCTTTTATCACTTAGCCCTGGTCTTCCTAGTAGTGGAATGACTAGGGTAATTTGGGCTGTAGAGAGCATTTGAGATTCAAAGTAGGGATGGGTTGACCTGACTTTATTCATTTTGTGGTTCAATCAGAGTTTAGAAATGAGGGAAATGAAATTATATGACCATTTTACTTACTTCATGATATCTTTGCCATGGTAGAGTATGCAACAAAATCTTTCCTTTAGTAGTACTTCCTTCCTAGAGCAACTGATAGACTGCAACTAAGTTCTCAGGATCAGTTTCAAATTCAGTTTATGGAAACTAGATAGGCCCCTCTCCCCATTATTAATAGTAAGTAGAGAAGCAGCATGGCCTAGTGGAAAGAGCATGGGCTTGGGAGTCTAATCACAGCTCTGCCATTTTTGATTTTATTTTTTAAGTGCTCACTATGTGTTAGGCACAAAGTGCTGGGATAGATACAAACTAATCAGGTTGGATACAGTTCCTGTCCCACATAGGGCTCACAGGCTTAATCCCCATTTTACAGATGAGGTAACTAAGGCACAGAGAAGTTAAGGGACTTGCCCAAGGTCACACAGGAGACAAATGGCAGATCACACAGCAGATAGATTCTTCTGACTCCCAGACCACTAAGCGATACTGCTTCTTAATTGCCCGCTTTGTGACCTTAAGCCAGTCACTTAACCTCTCTGAGCCTCAGTTTCCACATCTGAAAAATGGGGATTCAATACCTGTTTTCCCTCCTACTTGGACTGTGAGGCCCGTGTGGGACATGGACTGTGTCCAGTCTGATTAATTTTTATCTACCCCTGTGCTTTAGTACAGTATTTAACACATAGGAAGTGCTTAGCAATAATGTAACAATACAACAGTAGGTGAAAACAGGGCTGGCCCTAGATCAAATGGCATCGCAGCTGAGGAGCAACTTCAGGGGCTCCCCTCAACCCCCAACTAACCCCAACCCCAGGTTGTGGAGGGACACTTTTTGGAGGAGTGACTTTCCTTCTCCCCCAACCAATGCTTCCAGCTTTCCTTTCTCCTGGGAACCATTTTAGCTCAAAGCTAAAAGACAGCAAAAAATTGAGGAATGGAGACAACTCAAGGGAAGCAGCATGTTCTAGTGGAAATAACATGGGCCTGGGAGTCAGAGACTGTGAGTCTAATCCTGGCTCTGCCACTTGCCTGCTGTGTGACCTTCAGTAAGTCATTTAACTTCTCTGTCTCAGTTTCCTCCTCTGGAAAATGGGAGTTCAATACCTGTTCTCCCTCCTATTTAGACTGTGAACCTCATGTGGACAGGACCACATCTAACTGATTATCATATATCTACCCCAGTACATAGTACAGTGGTTGACCCTTACAAATTATTATTATTAGTATTATGACGATTGACTTGCCACAGTTCCTCTTCCCATCCACCTCCAACACACATCCTCTAGACTGTAAGCTCGTTGTGGCAGAGAATATGTCTGTTACAGTGCAATATTACGCTCTCCCAAGCGCTTAGTACAGTGCTGTGCACACAGTAAGCGCTCAATAAATATGATTAGCTGACTTACTGACTGACGGACTGATGCCATGAGTCCGGCGCCCCAGGGGCTTAGAAAGTGTTTCTGGTTCCTGTGAGTCATCTTCTGAATACCTTAAAACTGCTGACATGAGGGAGTGGGCTGGTTCTCCCCTTTGTTAGCTGGCAATACCAGTGAAAATTTCAGGCTTCATTAAAAATGAAAAAAGAAAAACCAAAAAAACCCCCAGAAGCTTCAGGCTCCTTAAGCTTCACCCACCACCGAGTTCCCTGCAACTGCCAGACTTAGAGGATTTAGCTCATTTTCCAGCTCTGGTACAGATCTTCACAAGTTAATCTGTCACGACTCTTGCATCTGGCTGTCAGAATGTCCCAGTCCAGACTTGAGAGAAGAGTTATTCATCCATTCATTCAATCACATTTATTGAGCGCTTACTGTGTGTGGAGCACTGTACTAAGCACTTGGAAAGTACAATTTGACAACCGTGAAAAGAAGATTCACCATAATCCGAACCATCAAAGCTAACAAAAAACAAAACGAAACAAAAAAACCCCAAATGTCCCAAGAGCCTGAAGAATCTGCTAACAAAGAGCAGAATTTAACCAGTCCAGAGACTGACTTGCTTCATGTCGAGTCCGTCTAGGGCTGGTGAAACATCAGTTAGTTTCAGTTCTGGAATTGAAATTCCAGAATTCCAGAATTGAAATTAGTTTCAATTCCAGAACTGGTCAATCTGGGCTGTCACCCTAGAGAGTGTTATAGATCGAAAGCCCACAGGGTGCAACACACTGTACTAAATGCTCATCTGGATCGGTTTTGGGTTGTCCCTCATCTCAAATTTCCTGGATAGACAGCATCAGGATGAGTTTGTGTTTTTTAATCGTGTTTTGTTAAGCGTTTGCTATGTTCTGGGCACTGTACTTAGCACTGACGTAGATACAAGCTAATCATATTGGACACAGTCCACGTCCCATATGTCTCACAATGTTAGTCCCCATTTTGCAGATGAAGCAACTGAGGCACAGGGAAGTTAAGTGGCTTGCCCAGGTTTACACAGCAGACAAGTAGCAGAGCTGGGATTAGAACCTAGGTCCTTCTGCCTCCGAGGCTTGTGCTTTAACCACTAGGCTGTGATGTTTCTTGGTAGTAGAGAGGGGTTCTCCTCGTTCCAACTAGTGATTACTAGCAGTCACTGAAAAGAGTGGGAGGTGTAGCTAGTTATCCTTTGTTTCAGGATTCCAGTTTCTGAAGGAAGGCAGTACTACCAAATGTTTAGTGTGTTCTTATGTAAAATAGAAACCTGAATGTGCCTGAAAAGAGCATTGCAAAATTAATTGCACATTGCACAGCACATTGGGAAGTGCATAATCGATTGGTGAAATTCATTGGGAAGCCATTCAAACTTTCTCCAATACAACTCCTGCCTCTGCCACTAGAGTCTTTTAGTTTGGAATTTTTTTAAAAAAATAAGCTCAGGAATCAATATACTTTATGATTCCGAAGAGGAAGGTTGGGAAACAACGAATTTAAAACTGGGATAAATCCCCTATGTTTCTATCATTTTTCAACTCTTTGATTCCTGAAATGTACGAGTGATATTTATTAGAGTTTTTACTGCCCTTTAAACCTTCCCACAACCCACTGAAAACAATTTTATGTTTAACAAGCGAGTAGGGGAGAGAGATTTATTGCCCTCTTGCATGCTGTGAAAGGATTCTTACCATTCACGGATGATAAAAATTCAGAAAATGATTTGAGAAACATAGTTCAAACCGGTGAGTTTAGACATCCAAGAGCTCAGCACGAATGCAAGTCTTCATGCTGGGTAAACAGCTAGAAAGGGTCGGCCTGTCCAGTTTCCATGGGAACCACTGCTGGTCGGGAGCCAGCAGGATTCCCAGGATTCTTAGGACTGGTTCACACAGCAGAGGATGGCATAATTGCCCACTCAAGTAGAGACTGCCTGGGCAGCCTTTTGATTCAGCCAAAAGAAACCCATCCTTTTCTGAATGAAGCTGTCTGGGTGGTCTCTAATTCTTTGAATAATTGTGCTAAGGTTTACTGCATTTTGACAATGGAGAGCAAGCTTTACTAAATCCGAAGAAGCAGACTGGCGTGTCCAGTGAACAAACTTTCTCCTTTATCCCAGTGGTGAAAAGCATCCCTGAGATAACCGTGACCAACCCACCCCACTAAAGAGAAACACCCTTTTTAAGTTAGCTTTTTTTTTTTCCTGTGTGTGGATGGTAGAGGTTGTCCTATGCTTTTATCATGGCCAGCCAAAAATATCAAGTCAGTGTTCCTTCCCTTGTTCCCTCCTCACCCTCTTAGGATGATAAGAACATAAAGAAATGCCTTCGTTGAATTAGATTAATGGTCCATTCAACCCATTATTTTGTCTGTAACCCTTACGACAAGGTGCTTAGAGGAACTGCAGTGTTGTCTAGTGGATAGAATACAGGCCTGGGTGTCAGAAGGGCCTGGATTCTAAATCCGACTCCATCACTTATCTGCTGTGTGACCTTGGGCAAATCATCTAACTTCTCTGTGCCTCAGTTACCTCATCTGTAAAATGGGGATTAAGACCGATTCCCATCTGGGACATGGACTGAGTCCAACCTGATCATTTTGTATCTACCCCAGCACTTAGTACAGTACCTGGCACATAGCAATAATAATAACAATTATGGTATCTGTTAAGCGCTTAAATAGTATTTCCTTATGGTCTTATGTTCTTAAATACATGCTGGTAAGGGGAAGGACCCCTCTCAGGGTCACACCTGGAGAGTTTCCAGTGCTCTACCAGTCCCGGTTATGGAAGAGAGAGTCAAGCAGAGGCCTACCCATTCCACTCTTTGCTTGAGCAGTGGCTAGCGAGTGGAAGGCAATCTGCTACAAGTCAAAACTCACCTTGGCTGGGCAGCAGTGGCATGTGAGAGGATCGAGGCTGGAGACTCGAGTTTACTGGGTGGAAGGAGGCAATGGTAAACCAATTCTGTATTTTTAACAAGAAAACTCTACCAGAATGATTGCAGATGGACAGCGGGGTGTTCTGGGAGAGATGTGTCCGTAGTGTTGCTAAGGGTTGGAAATGACTCAAAGGCATAAGACAAGACAAGAGGGGAAGGACATTTGATAAAGTCTTCCCACAGTTTTTTCCTATGTACATGACATTTCACAATCTGGAAGAGCTGACTGTCCTCTGCCAACTCAGAGATTTCACTGCCCATGCCATCATTTATGAAGATGTAACTACTCACATAAGGTAACTGATCCCAGGGACCCACTATTGAGACTTCTCCATCCCAAAAAGCAGGATGCACAAATTTTTGTGCATATTCTCACTATCTTTCAGGTTAAGAAGTGTTTACCTCTACCTTTTTGCCCCATTTTTAACCATTTTTCTATCAATATCAGAACATTCCCCCCAATCATATTATTACTGTTTTCTATTTTCTAAAACCCTTGATGAGAAAACTTGTTAAAAGCCATTTGAGTGTCAAAATATATTGTGTCCTCTGATTCCCCTCTACTGAGATGCTTATTGACACCTTCAAAGAAGTTCAGCAGATTAGGGTGGCATGCTTTCCCCTTACAGTAACCATGTTGCTTTTCCCCCAACAGGTTGTGTTTGTCCAAGTGCTCATGCATCCTAAAATTAATTATATATTCCACTAATTTGTCAGGTAGAAAAGTGAAAAAAAGAAGTCTAAAGTTCACGGCTTTATAATGAACTTTAAAATCCCCCATCCCTCCCATTTCTTTTGTTATGGGCAGACCAGTGATACTGTCTCCTTCTGCTGACACTGTCAGCTCCCCAATTATTTAAAAAGTTTTGGGGCATATTAGCTTTTCCCCATCCCTCTTTCTTCCACTCTTATAGCTGCAGAGAGAAAGGAAAAGGGAGAAAAAGAGGGAGAGAGAGGGAGAAGGTGCCAAACTGTGTTACATCCTGGTGGCTAGGCTGGCACTGGGACAGGAAAAGATAAGTGGAGTGAGGCTTTTTTAAAATAGCTGCCTTATTCCTGTCATCATCAAACTGCTCTTTAGGGCCTCTCAGCTCCATTTTCCAATGCCAATATTACCGTCTCCCAGCTTGTCTGGAAACTGATGGCTCTATGAAGTTCTTTTTGTAGAATTTTTAAAAACTGTCTTATATATTTGATTTTATTTACACATGAAATATATATTTGAATATATGGAAAGCCTTGATTTGTATACCTATACAACACAATACCTGGTCACTCTTTCTGTATTGGGTGAGCAAGAAGGATGTTGATTTTACTCCTTAGTATATATATCTCGTGGAAATGAAGGAGAGGTGATTGATTGATTCATTCATTCAATTATATTTATTGAGCACTCACTGTCTGCAAATCACTGTACTAAGCACTTGATGAAATACATCTGGAAACTGGAAAATTGTTTACACTTTTTTTAATGGTATTTGTAAAGCGCTTACTATGTGCCTTGGACTGTGCTAAGCACTGGGGTTGATACAAGAAAATCAGGTTGGACTTAATGTTCCACATGGGACTCTCGGTCTTCATTCCCATTTTACAGATGAGGAAACTGAGGCACAGAGATGAAGTGACTTGCCCAAGGTCACAGAGTAGACAAGTGTAGTCGCCGGGATTAGAACCCAAGTCCTTTGGACTCCCAGGCCCATGCTTTATCCATTAGGCCACTACACTTGTTTGCAAGGGTGATATGACAAAAATGTTTCCTCACTTCCACTTCTTGGGGTTCCTCAAAAGTCAACTGTGGTCATTCAGAAAGGTTATACAGTTCTTCATAGCCAAACCAAGTGCAAAAAAAAGGGGTCGGGGATAGCTATTTCCCCCAGAATTGCACATTTATTCCATATGCGAAGATGACACATTTTAACAAATTCAGATAAGTAGGAGACAGCTCGTATGTCTATAAAAAGTAACACCGCTTTGTGGCTGATGATTTAAAATTTCCACCCAGATCAACAGAATGGTTGAAATATCACAATATGTTTGGAGGCAAAAATAAACAGCCACCTTTGGGCTTAGCTGTTATCAAAAACTACTTAAAGAATGAAATGATTCTTCTGACAGCAGACCTTTTGATGGGGATCATTCACCCCCACCTGCCTCTGACGTCAGGCAGCTGGAACTTTAGTTCTGGCTCTCAGAACCCCCAAGATTGTTCAAACAAGATATTTATCAAACCAAATATGAGTGACATTCTCTACCACACCCGAATCACTCCATCTGGGGAGGTGTAGGATCCATTCCACTCCACCAACTCTCTTTGGAAGTCAGGCCTGGAAATGTGCTATTTGATGATTCTCCTGTTTTTGCTGCCTCAGTGTTTACATTTTTGGTGTGTCGAATTCCTTTCTCCTCTGTCCCTCCTTCTCCACCTTCATTTCCATTTTCTGTTTACATCTCTCCTCTGTTCCCCACCCACTACTTCTACTCCTGCTTTGGCCTGTGACTTTTGTGCTACACCTCTTTCCAGTCCCAGTATTTGAGAAACATATTGATTTTGCTGAACCCCTCCTGCTTCTTGGAGGAAAGACTATCTAGAAATCCAAATGACTGGGCACAGAGAGACCTAGAAAATTTGCCCTCTGCTAATTATTTACCTAATTTAAAGCCAGCAAGGACCACATAGAGAGACTGTAAGCTCGTTGTGAGCAGGGAAAGTGTCTGTTTATTGTTATATTGTACTCTCCCAAGTGTTAGTACAGTGTTCTGCACATAGTAAGTACTCAATGAATACACTAATTGACTGACTGATTGAGAGAAGTGGTGAGATTCTATGAACATAGAATTACCTCAGAGCTCTGTATTCACATCCCAAATCTACCACTGAGTCAGCCATACAAACCTCATTTTTCTCCGTCTTTCAATGCCAACTTGGCTCTATTTATTCAGTAGGTTCCCATCCCTGCCACTGCCTAGTGGACACTGGGGAGAATAGTGAAAATTGTTCAGTGAAATTCAAATATACGCTCACTTCTCTAACATCAAGGCTGAGCCACAGTCACCCATAGCTTTCATACTGGATTTCTACAATGGGAGGTTTCTAGACTGATTAGCAGTCCAGGGGGCTTTGCACTGCATTTGAATCTATTAAATCAAACTAGATCTATTGCCCCTGTGATATTGGAGTGGACCCCTGGACCTGAGTCCAATCTCCGAGCAGAGATCCGCCAAAGTTCCATTTGGTTTCCTCAGACCAGAACTATTTGATTAGCTTGAACTATTTGAAGCAGCGTGGCTCAGTGGAAAGAGCACGGGCTTTGGAGTCAGAGGTCATGAGTTCGAATCCTGGCTCGGCCACTTGTCAGCTGTGTGACTGTGGGCAAGTCACTTAATTTCTCTGGGCCTCAGTTACCTCATCTGTAAAATGGGGATTAAGACTGTGAGCCCCATGTGGGACAACCTGATTCCCCTATGTCTACCCCAGCGCTTAGAACAGTGCTCGGCACATAGTAAGCGCTTAACAAATACCAACATTATTATTAGCTTGTATCCACACCACTGTTTCAGTAATCGCTTATCATTCATTCATTCAATCATATTTATTGAGCGCTTACTGTGTGCAGAGAATGGTACTTAGAGTTTGGAAAGTACAATACAGCAATAAAGAGAGACAATCCCCACCCATAATGAGTTCACAGTCTTGGGGTGGGGGGGAGACAGATATCAATACAAATAAATAAGCATCAATATAAATAAATAAAATTGTAGATATATACATATATACATAAGTGCTGTGGGGTGGGGAGAGGGGAGAAGAGCAAAGGGAGCAAGTCAGAGAGATGCGGAAGGGAGTGAGAGATGAGGAAAAGTGAGGTTTAATCTGGGAAGGCTTCTTAGAGGAAGTGGGTCTTCAGGAGGGCTTTGAAGGGATGAAGAGAGATTGGTGGATTTGAGGAGGGAGGGAATTCCAGGCCAGAGGTAGGACTTGGGCTAGGGGTCGGCGGGGAGATAAGCAAGATCAAGGCATGGTGAAAAGGTTAGCACCAGAAGAGCGTAGTGTGTGGGCTGGGATGTAGAGAGAGAGAAAAGAGGTGAAGTAGGAGGAGACAAGATGATAGAGATGCTTTAAAGCCAATAGTGGGGAGTTTTTGCTTCATACGAAGGTTGATAGACAATCACTGGAGATTTTTGAGGCGGGGGGTGACATGCCCTGAACGTTTCTGTAGAAAGATAATCCGGGCCGCAGAGTAAAGTATTGACTGGAGTGGGGAGAGGCAGGAGGTTCGAAGGTCAGAAAGGAGGCTGATGCAGTATTCTAGGTGGGATAGGATGAGTGATTGTACTAACATGGTAGCCATTTGGATGGAGAGGAAAGGGCAGATCTTGGGGATGTTGTGAAGACTGTGAGCCTGTTCTTGGGCAGGGATTGTCTCTATCTGTTGCAGAATTGTACATTCCAAGCACTTAGTACAGTGCTCTGTATTTTGTCATATTGCCTGGAAATTTTTGTGGGTACAGGTCATTGGGTCAAAATCAGTGTTTAGTTTTTTATGAAATAAACAAAACAAAAACAAAAACCCACCCCTTTTTGCCCCAGGCAGCAGTAACAGACTTTGGTATTCCATATTGCAGGTCCTGGAGGGAAGAAAAGGAAAGACAAAGGAGACAGCCAGGATAGGCATGGAGAAGTAAAGTGACTTGCCCAAGGTCACACAGCAGACAAGTGGCAGAGCCGGGATGAGAACCCAGCTCTTTCTGACTGCCAGAACCATGCTCTATCCACTAGGCCACACTGCTTTGAAAATTTGGGCTTTGAACTCTGTAATGACAACCTATTAATTTCTAAGTGCAAATCAAATAGTTCATTTCCTAAGCCCACATGTATCGGGCCCTGGTTCCTCTTCCTAAGCACCCTTAAAGGCAGATTTAATCATATGAAGAGTTTGCAATTTAAATCTGGGGGAAATACAGGGAGGAGGTTATCTGGAGAGTCTCATCAGTTTCCTAGCTATCTGGTCCCCAAAGCCTGAATCTGCTAATGGTGAAAGGCCCAGGTACCCAACAGCATATTGATATTTCTGCTGCTCAATACGCCTTTTCTCGAATGTGCTGACCCAAGGGACTCCCTGACCTCTGTGGACTCGTGCCTTACTGTCTTGTACTCGCCCAAGTACTTAGAACGGTGATCTGCATGCAGTAAGCGCTCAGTATATACCACCAATTGATTGAATGGAGGATACCTAGATGTCACCAGAGATTTGGAGAGAACTTATGTAACCTGTTCTAGGCTACAACTCCCAAATTTAGAGCCACTGGAGGACTGTGTAGCAATTATCAATCCCTACCATATTTTAATCAGATTTGGGGAGAGGAGCGAGAGGAATCCTAAAATATCCCAAAGCCAATCTTCAACTTGATTGAAATGTGAAATCAGTCAGATCTCCTTTCTAGGGAGAGGCTGTGAAGCATGGCTCCATTTGTTTTCTGAATACAAAATTTCATTTTATGCCTGAAGTTTGGTTTAGGTTTATTTAATGTGAATTAACTTCCTGAGTGGAAATTGTTGAAGTTGACTGAAGCAATAGATCCAGGTAAATCCTGGAGTCTTGGACAAACACCAGCTTTCTACCTACTTTCATGTCCTAAACATACTGGACCACTGCTGTTTCAGAGAGAAGTGATTCATCTTTCTTCTTTGTAACTAGATTTGCAAAGGAATCTGGAATCCCCATGGGATGAAAACCGCTGTGCAAATGTCAAACATTTACCAACATTTTCTTGCTCCCTGTGGTCTCCTCATATATCTCAATTCTTTCTTTGAGCCATGGTTGCGAGCTCGCTTTCTTCGGGGATTTAAGAGGGAATCGCTAACTGACCTTCTAGCAGTTACGTTTCTCTTATTGGCTCCCCTCTTGTGGATGGTACTATAGAACTCTGCTTTTCCTTTTTCCTTCTATTACTCCCCAGCCACATGCCAGAGAATTGAGTGGTTTCTTCATTTTTTGTGTGATATTTGTTAACCTCTTACGATGTGCCAGGCCTTGTACTAAGCACTGGGGTAGATACAAGCTAATCAGGTTGGACACAGTCTTAATCCCCATTTAACTGATGTGGTTACTGAGGTCCAGAGAAGTGAAATGAGTTGCCCAAGGTCACACAGCGGACAAGTAGCAGAGCTATAACTAAAACCCAGGTCCTTCTGACTCCCAGGCCAGTGGTCTTTTTACTAGGCCACACTTCATGTGCATGGGGTGCATATTGTTGACAGTTTTTACCTGTTGCTAAGAGTCTAAGGTTCCCCCTTTTCAGTGATGAACATATGAGCCTATCTTTATACTGACAAAGTGAAATGTTTTCTCAGCAAAATGATTGAAGAATAAAAATGTCTCATTTTCTATGCAAGTGCAGTGTAAAATTGCAAGCATAATCTCCTGTGAGGCTGTCAATCATTTATCATGCTGGTGGAGAAAGATCAATTCTCCAGCTCTTTGACCATAATAGGCGTCATTTTTCCTGTATAGACACGGTGTAGTCTCTTTTTTAAAGGAGCACTGTTATTACTTTTAGATTCTATTAGAACCTTTCATCATTTCTAGTACAAATGACACCTTGTAGATAGAGAATGACTTTCTTCTTTTTGACTGAATCCATTTTTTTAGGGCTGAAGGCTGGTTTTCTATAATATGCCATGTCTTCGTGTTCCCATATAGATGTGTGTATGTGAGGGAGAAGGTGTGGGAAAGATAATTATTTCTTCCTCTATGCCCTCCTTCATCCTTCCCCATGGACAGTGGAAATCACATTAATCATAGTACCACATCATATTTTGTGTCTAGAAAGGAAAGGTAATATCCATGTTATTTTTGAATACTCCAAGGAACTAATGGTAACTAGGAAGTAACTTTCACACGGCCTGTCAGATTTGTGAATGCCTCAGAGACTAGTAATGTCTATCCATGATATCCTGCTCCTTTGAGAATCCTGTTCCTTTGAGAATCCTTACGCTGCTCGCTGAGGTGTGCTCCTGGTTATGGCCAAGTGTGACTGTTGCCATTAGTTTGCTCTCTTCTTTCTGGAGAGAGATAGTAATGGGCCCATGGGAAGTGTAGATTGAGAAAAACATAAATCCAAAACAGTCAGCTTTCCCCCAAACCCACTCCTCCTAATTTTCCCATCTCAGTAGGTAACCCCACCAGACTCCCTGCTGCGGAAGCTCGTGACCACGGCATCACTTCCAATCCTCATGTTCTTTCAATCATTGGTATTTATTGAGTGCTTATTGTGTGCAGAGCACTGTATTAAGTGCCTGAGGGAGTACAATGCAGCAGAATTAGCGGACCCGTTCCCTGACCGTAATAAGCTTATAGCCTAGAGGACGGGAAACAGCTACTCTCACATTCAATTTACTGCTATACAACCTATTTGGGTTCCACTCCTTCCTCTGTTCCCAAACAGCTACCCACCTGGTCCAAGCTCTGAACATATTGTGGCTAGACTCTTCTCTTAGCCTGTTTGCTGATCTCCTAGCCTCCAGCCTCTCCTCCCTCCTATCTGTACTACTCCCTGATACATTGATCACCTTGGAGGGTAGCTTGACCTTCATCCCTCCTCTTCTCAAAATCCTCTTCTGGCTTCGTGTGTCCCTCTAAATCAAGCCAAAACTCCTCGCAACAAGCTTCTATGCTCTCCAACTACTCGCCCCAATGTACTTTTCTGCTCTCTTCACCGGCTAACCCCCAATTCACTCCCCTCATTCTCCCAAGACAACCATCTAGCGGCACCTCAGTCTTGAGTTTCCCACCTCTGTCCCCATGTTCACGTTGCTCCCCCCAGCTTGGAACTCCCTCCTCCCCCGAATCCAACACACTACAGCCCTCCCCACATTCAAAGCTCTCCCGATAGTCCACCTCCTCCAACAAACCCTAGAGAAGCAGTATGGCCTAGTGGATGTTGCAAGGGTCTGGGAGTCAAAGGACCTGGGTTCTACTCCCAAGCCTGCCACTTGTCTGCCATGTGACCTTGGGTAAGTCACTTAACTTTGCTGTGCTTCAGTTTCCTCATCTGTAAAATGGGGATTAATACTTGAGCCCCAAGTGGCACAGGGACTGTGCCCAACCAGATTAATTTGTATCTACCACAGTGCTTAGTACAGTGCCTGGCACATAGTAAGCATTAAACAAGTAGCATTATAAAACTCCCCCAAAACAAAACCTTCCCTGACTATTTCTTTGCACCCTTGTCAGCTTTCTCTAGCACTCAGGAAATTATTTACTCGCATCCTCAGTGCTTTTGTATATTCATTTATTCAATTACACATTCCATTGTTCAACATGACAAGTCTACTCCTGTAAATATTTTTATGTCTGTCTCATTTGTTAGAATGTAAGCTCCTTGTTGCCAGGGAACATGTCCCTTTTTTTTAATCTGTTTTTTTTTATGCTATGTTCCTGTGCTGGACACAGTCCAGTATGTTTTGTACTACCCAAGAGCTTAGTACAATGCATTGTCCCAAATGGACACTCAATAAATACCAATACAGTTATTGCTAAAGGGAAGGAAAAGAAAGGAATGTGAGACTGAAATTGCTGAAAGGAACAGAAGGAGGGGAAGAAAGTGAAAAACTGAGAAGGAAGAGAGAAATAATGAGAATTGACAACCTAATCCTTCTTGCCTTTAACCCCATTCCTAGCCCTTCTGTAGAAAATAAAGAATTATAACTTATCTTGTTTGCTCCTGCTAAAGTGAAATACCTGAAGAGAGGAGGCGTGAGGCTGGCAAGCTTTGTCATGCCCTGAATGCCAAAGAAAACAGATTCTGACCAAAGGTGGGGCCTTGGAGAACTCTGGGTGCTGATCAAGAGATGGTATATGTATGGGGAAGAGGAGTGCACATGGTTCAAGGCTATGAAAATGGCTCAAAAAAGAGGAGAAGAGTGGCTGGAACCCCATTTTCAAGTAGAGGAATCTAGGAGGAGGACTTATCAATTAATTAATCAATATAATTTATTGAGCACCTTCTATCTCTGCTCCTTGGAACAAGAAAGTAAGAGGAAGAAAGAGAGTTGATCCTTGCCTTCAAGGTGCTTTCAATCTAGTGGGGCAGACAGACACTAAAAAAAAATGCAGAAAGGAGAATGTAGAAGTATATATAAGATATGCACATTTGTGCTTCAACGGTTGGTGTTTGTTAAGCGCTTACTATGTGCAGAGCACTGTTCTAAGCGCTGGGGGAGATACAGGGGAATCAGGTTGTCCCACGTGAAGCTCACAGTTAATCCCCATTTTACAGATGAGGTAACTGAGGCACAGAGAAGTTAAGTGACTTGCCCACAGTCGCACAGCTGACAAGTGGCAGAGCTGGGAGTCAAACCCATGACCTCTGACTCCGAAGCCCAGGCTCTTTCCACCGAGCCACAGTGTTGACTAAAGTGCTTAGGTAGTGTGAAAGTGGTGACATGGCAATTGGAGGATTTAATCTAGAAAGAATAGAAATTAATCAGGGATATTATTATTAGGTCGGCATGATAGGAGTGAAGAGTAGGACCTGGAGTGTAGTGGAAGAAAAGTGTAGGTAAATAGAAGGAAGAGAACTGATAGAGTGCCTTAAAACCAGTAATGAGAAGTTTCTACTTGATGAGGAGAGGAATGGTCAGCCATTGGAGGTTTTTGAGGAGTGGGGAGATGTGTGATGAATAATATTTTAGAAAAATGATCCCCTAACCAAATTCAGTGTGGAATGGAGAGGAAAGTGACTGTTCTTGTCTGTCCGTCTCCCCCGATTAGACCGTAAGCCCGTCAAACGGCAGGGACTGTCTCTATCTGTTGCCGACTTGTTCATTCCAAGCGCTTAGTACAGTGCTCTGCACATAGTAAGCGCTCAATAAATACTATTGAATGAATGAATGTTCTTCCTGGATACCATCACTTGGGATGGGCCCTGCCCTGAGAGATTCAGAAAAGTGGAGCGGATAATGTCTCTCACAAGTTACCATTAAGGCGAGGATATGATGATGGGGTACTGAGTTCAAAATACACCTCTTCTTTCCTACTATCACTCAGCTTCAGTCATCATCACCGCTTCCCTGACAATATTGGTGATGGTTTAGGACAGCCACTTGGCATTGAGTTCACCATGATTCAACTCCCGGCTCCTTACCCTCTCTGATGTGGGAATCTAGGAGGACAATATAATTGCCCCCACACGCAGTAAAAGTTCATGTGTTTGGGGGAAGGTTTTCTTGTTATTTTCCTATTACTCAGCCAACTTCTGTGAAACCTATTGAGAGCTTACTCATCCTTACTTTTCTGAAACAATCTTATCTGGGGGAACTGAAGTCCCTGCCCCAAGGCAAATTTGCCCTAGGGGCTAAATATCCTATTTGGCAGTAGGTCTTCTGTGCTGACCCAACTTCCCCTGCTCCCTTACTGCCTACCCTCTCCCTTGTGTCCCGGTTCCTACTTCCTTGCTGTTCAGAGGAATGCTTGAGTGTCATTCAAAGTCCACAGTGGATTGTAAGAGTCCCCATCTCACCTCCTATTTAAGAGTAACAGGCTGGCCAAGAATTGGACCGTATTCTCTATTTATATTTTGGCTCCCAAAGGGGCCAGAGTACTTCCCAGGATCACATTTAAATGGAACAATTGGGAACTGAAACCAATGGCCATGCCAAGTCTATCAGCAGGTCAGCAAGGGTCTGGGCTTCAGACTACAGGGTGAACGAATTCCCTTTCTCGGAAAGGAATCTTAGAGTGAAGGAAGGATGATGCTCCAAACTCTGAGGATGGGGTAGGCTGGGGAGTGAGTCAGTGAGGAATTGATGCCTCCAGTGGACTCGATTCCTGGGCCAGGGCCACGTAGATGGCAGCATTGGGGAGGAGGGGGATATTGGTGAGGGGAGTGGTGCTGGAAGCAGAAAGATCTGGATTGGGAGAAGAGAACAGATTAGTGCTACTGATCCTACTCTCCTTTCCTTTATGTTCGGTTTTTTTTCCAAAGAATAAATCATTAATATTACCAACTGGTTATTCAATAACAATACTTGAATTTACAGACTAATCATTTCGGCTTAATCTCTCGGCATCCTGAGTCATAAAATTCCATCAGTTAATTCAGCCTTTCTTAAACTTATTTTCATCGATCCGCAGCACTCTGGAATATATGAGTTCTCAATCGGTCATTTTGACCACTTCATTTGTAAATATTTAAGCCTGTCTTCCCTGTTAGAGTGTAAACCTTTTATGGGAAGAGAACCTGTTATTTCTTTATTCTTTCCTTCCCAGGAGCCTAGTAGAGTGTACTGTACCAAGTGGGGAGTGTGGCTTAGTGAAGCGAGCATGGCCTGGAAGTCAAAAGGTTCTGGGTTTTAATTCTGATTCTACCAATTGCTTGCTCTGTGACCTTGGATAAGTCACTTAACTTCTCTGTGCCTCAGTTTCCTCAATTGTAAAATTGGGATACTTGTTCTTCCTCCTACTTAGACTGTGAGCCCACATGAGTTGGGGACCGTGTCTGCAAAACTAATACTACTGCTATTGCTGAGAAGCTCAGTTTACCATGTTTGGCTTCAACAACTCCCTGGGGAAGTAGGTAGAGGAGATGTTTCTCTTCAATTGAGAAGCAGTGTGGCTCAGTAAAAAGAGCACGGGCTTGGAAGTCAGAGGTCATGGGTTCAAATCCCAGCTCGACCACTTGTCAGCTATGTAACTTTGGGCAGGTCATTTAACTTATCTGTGCCTCAGTTACCTCATCTGTAAAATGGGGATTAAGACTGTGAACCCCATGTAGGACAACCTGATCACCTTGTTTCCTCTCCAGTGCTTAGAACAGTGCTTTGCACATAATAAGCACTTAATAAATGCCATCATTTATTTATTTTTCATTTTAGGTCAGAACCTGAGGAAGGGAGAAGCTCACCAGTCAGGAGACTGGACTCTAGTTCAGACTTGGACATTGGCTCCTTATATATCATTCTTTCTACTATTTTTAAGAAAAATGTTGTTGATTTAGAGAATTAGCTACTTAGTGAGGGCTAGAAAATGGGGGAAGAGGAGTCTCTGCCCTGTCTTTACCCAGAGGATGTTGACTTAGGGCTGGGATGACTTTGCTTGGTTCCTGAAAGGTGTTCAGAACATGCCAAGGGTACCTTAGACAGGTGGCTTATGCTTATGGCATTGCCTCTACAGGATTCATTCCTTCATCGATCGTTACTGAGCATTTATCGGGTGCAGAACACCATACTGGGCTTCTAGAAACATATAATAAGAGCTACAGACATGATGCACTAAGGTCATATCTAGCTCCCTCTCCAGCATTAAAAGGCCAAGACTATAGTCAGGTGAAGGTAAAATTGACTAGGTGAAGGTGAAGGTCTCTGTTTAAAAATATGCGAAATGAAAGGGCAGACAATTTTTGCTGATTTCTGATAATCAATTTTCTTTATGATCGGTGACGAGGAAAATTTTTGGTTTTGATCTAATTTATTTTCAAAATTTGCCTTTGAAAATGTATGGCAGGTATCAGAAGCAAACAATTTGTTTCCTTGTTAAATTGGAATGAAGATGAATCTCTAGCAATTCAAAATCTGTCTCCATGAAAATAATTCTCCACGATGTGGAAGTCAGTCAAATACACGTTTTCAGGTGCCTCCTTCAGAAAAGTTTGGGGTTGCCAGGGTTCACCCCCAGCACAAGATATAAGTTGATTCAAAGCCCTGGAAAACCAGCAAGAAGAAAGGTGAGGTAGTTTTGTGGGTTATTTTGTGTTTAACGCCTCTTCTAACAGGATAACCCTCTACACCCTAAGCTCCTTATATGCAAGGATCATGTCTAACAACTCTATTGTACTTTTCCAAGTGCTTAGTATAGTGCTCTGCACACAGTAAACGCTCAATGAATACCACTGATTGATTGATACCCACAGATTCCCTTACTCTTCCCAACCTGGAGTCCAGGTCTGGGGGAGTCGAATTGAACCAGCTGAAGAGGCTCTGATGAAGACTTTCAGAGTTTTACATAGGACACGAATTAAAATTGGCCGTGACAGTTACTGGTAATTGGAGTCAGTTGAGGATAGTTGGAAGAAACTGGCAGTCGGTAATAATTATTGGCTGTTCATAACAGATGGGCACAGCTAGTCACAGCTAGGTTCAAGTGTGGACAGTTAGGTGGCAATACACGATAGTTTCTCTCAGATGCAGCTTGCCAGAAATTGGAGCTAGCGGCATTGTTAGTTTTCAATTTACTTCCACCACTGGAAGAAGGTGTTTCGTGGCTGGGTGGATCATATCAGAAGGGAGGAGGTCGTGATGACGAATTCTTTAGAAAGTGGTCTCGTGCGTTACTAGATCTTCCTTAGCTTTTCCTTTCCATCCTCTGCTGCCTCTTGAATTATCTGACCATTCCTTGAGTCTTCTGTTATTTCTACCATGGAGCTCTGCAGTGAACTATGCAGTTCCTTTTAGGAGTTTGCACATCCATTTTCACCCCTTTCCCAATCAATCAGTCATATTTTCTGAGTGCTTACTACGTGCAGAGCACTGTGCTGTTGCTTAACCAGTCACTGAAAGGGGCTAGAAGGAGAGATGTTTATTTGGTGCTTACTATGCACAGTGCTTGAAACATACTGTGAACACTGCTTCATTATCTTATTTCTTGTAAAAATTCTCATAGTTGAGAAAAATGTCCATTAGTTCTAGTGAGCATTTTCGAATCAGAAGCTACTTGCTGGTGTTTCCAACTCTGATGCCAATTGTAGTATGTTTCAAGCACTGTGCATAGTAAGCACCAAATAAATACCTTTACTACTAGTCCCTTTCTCGCAGGTGGCTTCCAGTCTAAGAGGTAGGGAGAGTTGGAGTCACATTCTGTTTTTACAGATGAGGAAACCGGGGTACGGTAATGTTAAGCAATTTTCCCAACTTCAACAAACAGGCTTGTGACAGAGACGGGATTAGAATGTAGGACTCCTTACTCCCATTTCTGTGTACTTAACGTTAGGCCATGTTGCCCTTCTGGGACCCGGATAAGGAGACTCGATGATCTTATTCTTATCCACATAGCACTGGGATTATCATCCAGAAAACTCTCTCTTGGAATAAAAAATAACAGCATTTTGCAATCCAAATGTGAAGGCTAGACAAACATATGCTACAGTAACTAGTGCATACGTGCAGTCATTTTATCTGCAGCTCCTTTGTCAAAGACGATCCTTTTGCCAAAAAGCTTTACCCATGTACATAGACACGTAGCAGAAAAGACCCGTGTTGTTGCAGGGACTGTCTATTTTCAGTTCCGCACGGTGTTGATGGTAGGATTATGATCTTCCTGAAGACTTTGCTCAAGGAGAGCCATTTCCATCCTGGTGACCCCTTTCCAGGCAAGTCCGCTGCCATTGAAATTCCTAAGAGCCCATTGCTGGGTTGAATCATTTCAACTTATGCTTCACTGTATCTTCTGGTCTCTCTGTGTCACCCCTTCAGTTTTCCATTCAGCTGGTACTTGGGATTCCTGCTAAGGTGGGTACTCAAATCTGTCAAGCATCGAAATAGTGAGAGGAACTGTGACGAGCTGTACCTCAGCGTCTGTAATCCTGACTACCCGTTCCAGGTTGTGTGATTTGTAGACGATGCCAGTGGGTGTGTTTAAAAATTCAGGTTTGCAACTATACAGAAAATTGGATATTTCCATTGCCTATTTGTAGATGGTGGTGGTGGGTGTGTTAAAAATTGAGGTTTGCAACCATATAGAAAATGGGACATTGCCATTGTCCTTGCGGTAGGTCTGCAGTCTGATGTCACTTTGGGGCTACGCTTTCAAAATTCATTTTAGCTTAATAATAATAATACTTGTTAAGTGCTTACTATGTGTCAAGCACTGCTCCCTAAGTGCTGGGGAGGATACGAGATAATCGTTTTGTACGCAGTCGCTGTCCCACATGGGCCTCATACTCCTGGTCCGTAGGAGTAGGATTTAATCCTCATTTTACAGATGAGGAAAGTGAGGCACAGGAGGTAAAGTGACTTGTCCGAGGTCACATAGCAGACCAGTAGCATAGCTAGGATCAGAATCCAGGTCCTCTGACTCCCAGGCTCATGCTCTACCCACTTGGCCAAACTGCTTCCCAATGGATTCATTTCTTAACTTCCAGGAGGATCAGTGCTTCTTTGGTTAGTGTGTTACCCAGAAAGCAGAATTCGGTGATCGTCTTTGGAAATAAGGGGACCGAGAGAAAAGGGTGGAGAAAGCAGGGGAGGGTGTCCACATGACAGTTGAGTCGGGGTGCCGGTGAGAAGGCTCACCCACCCTAAACTTTTGTTTCCATCTGTCATTCCTGGCATCAGGCGACTTAGGCGCTACTTGTGGGGGCACTGCCTCCCCCTTGCATCTTGACAATATTGGGGACACGTGTAAAGTGAACAGGGGAAGCGGTTCTGCAGTCAATCAATCATTGGTATTTCTTGAGCGTTCATTCTGCAATCAATCCATCATCGGTATTTACTGAGTGCTTACTGTGTGCAGTGTACCGTACTAAGTGCTTAGGAGGATGCACTATAACAGAGTTGGGAGACATAGTCCCTGCCCACAACGATGATACGGTCTAGAGGGGGAGAGAGACATTAATATAAATAAATTATAAATATTCATTCACTCATTAAGTCCTATTTATTGTGCGCTTACTGTGTGCGGAGCCACTTGGAAAGTACAGTGCAGCAAGAAAGAGAGGTAATCCCTGCCCACACCAGATTTACAGTCTGGAGCGGGGGAGGCAGATATGATGATGATGGTGATGATGATGATGATGGCATTTGTTAAGCGCTTACTATGTGCAAAGCATTGTTCTAAGCGCTGGGGAGGATACAAGGTCATCACATGTGGGGATACACGTGGGGCTCACAGTCTTCATCCCCATTTTTCAGATGAGGGAACTGAGGCCCAAGAGAAGTGAAGTGTTTATTAATAATAAGAATAATGTTGGTATTTGTTAAGCGCTTACTATGTGCAGAGCACTGTTCTAAGTGCTGGGGTAGATAGAGGGTCATCAGATTGTCCCATGTAAGGCTCACAGTCTTCATCCCCATTTTACAGATGAGGTTACTGAGGCACAGAGAAGTTAAGTGACTTTTCATTCATTCATTCAGTAGTATTTATTGAGACTTGCCCACAGTCACACAGCTGCCAAATGGCAGATCCGGAATTCGAACCCATGACCTCTGACCCCCAAGCCCGTGCTCTTTCCACTGAGCCACGCTGCTTCTCTATGTTGGTATTTGTTAAACGCTTACTATGTGCAGAGCACTGTTCTAAGCGCTGGGGTAGATACAGGGTTATCAGGTGGTCCCACATGAGGCTCACAGTCTTCATCCCCATTTGACAGATGAGGGAACTGAGGCACAGAAAAGTGAAATGACTTGCCCACAGTCACACAGCTGCCAAGTGGCAGAGCCGGGATTGGAACCCATGACCTCTGACTCCCCAGCCCGGCCTCTTTCCACCGAGCCAGGCTGCTTCTCTGATTGTCCGTTCCAAGCGCTTAGTCCAGTGCTCTGCACATAGTAAGCGCTCAATAAATACTATTGAATGAATGAAGGAGGTGACTTGCCCAAAGTCACCCAGCTGACAAGTGGCAGGGCTGGGATCGGAACCCATGACCTCTGACTCCCCAGCCCGGCCTCTTTGCAACGAGCCAGGCTGCTTCTCTACCATAGAACCGTGCCGCGGGGATAAGGGAGGGGAGAATCAGTCATTCATTCAGTCAGTAGTCTTTATTGAGCGCTTACTATGTGCAGAGCACTGGACTAAGCGCTTGGAATGAACAAGTTGGCAACAGATACAGTCCCTGCCCTTGGACGGGCTCACAGTCTTAATCGGGGGAGACAGACAAGAACGATGGCAATAAATAGAGTCCAGGGGAAGAACATCTCATGAAAACAACAGCAAATGAGTAGAATCGGGGTGATGAACATCTCATTAAACAAAATAAATAGGGTGATGAAGATCTAGACAGTCGAGCGGACGAGCCCAGGGCCGAAGGGGTGGGATGGGAGAGGGGGAGGAGCAGAGGGAAAGGGGGGAGAAGAGGGTTTAGCTGCGGAGAGGTGAAGGGGGGGTGGTAGAGGGAGCAGAGGGAGAAGGGGAGCTCAGTCTGGGAAGGCCTCTTGGCGGAGGTGAGCTGTCGGTAGGGTCGGGAAGAGGGGAAGAGAATGAGTTTGGCGGAGGTGAGTTAGGTGCCAAGCGCAAGGCGTCGCAGAGGGCCGCGGGCGACGAGGCCCCGTCCCCCGCGCTGATCTCCTTCCCCTCTGGGCGCCCCCTGCCGGCTTCTAGCGGGGGAGCGGGAGGCCCGTGCCCACAGTCAAGATGGCCGCCCGCCGAGCTTCAGCGTGCCCGGGAGGGGGCGTCACGTGACGGGCGGCCCCGGGTCGCGCGCCCGCCTGCAGGGGGTCGCCGCCCTCCGAGGCGCGGGAAGGGGAGGGCGATGCGCGCCGGACGCCCGGGGCCATGTCCAAGGTAACGGGGGCCGGGAGCCCCGCGCCGGGGGCGGCGGCGGCGGCGTCCGGGGCGGCGGCGTCCGGGGCGGCGGCGTCCGGGGCGGCGGCGGTCGGCAAGGAGAAGCGCTCTCTGAGCAAGCGCCTGTTCCGGAGCGGTCGAGCCGCCGGCTCCCCGGCCTCGCCGTCCGCCCGGCCGGTGGGCGGCTTCATGAGCCGGGTGCTGAAGACGCTGTCCACGCTGTCCCACTACGGCACCGAGAGCTCGCCCCTGGCCGAGCGGGGCCGGACCCCGGCCTTCGGAGGCTGCTTCCCGGCCGCGGCCCCGCCCCGGGCCTCCCCGCAGCAGCAGCAGCCGCCGCCGCCGCCGCCGCCGCCGCCGCAGCCCCCGGTGTCCCCGGCCGCGCCCCCGCAGCCCCCCGCCGCCTCGGACCCCGTGCCCGGCGTGGCGGGGCTGAAAAACCACGGCAACACCTGCTTCATGAACGCCACCCTGCAGTGTCTCAGCAACACCGAGCTCTTCGCCGAGTACCTGGCGCTGGAGCAGTACCGGGGGGACGGCCGGGGCACCCCCCCGCCGCCCCCCGCCCAGCCCAACGGGCTGCCCGGCAACCCGCAGCCCAAGGGCGAGGTCACCGAGCAGCTGGCGCAACTCGTGCGGGCGCTGTGGACCCTGGAGTACACCCCCCAGCACAGCAGGGACTTCAAGGTCAGCAGACACCCCCGGCTCGCCGCCCCTTCCTCCGCCCACCCGGGGTCGGGGCGACGGCGGCGGGGGCACTTTGGAGCTGGGGAGGGGGGACTGGTGCCGGTGCACTTGGGAGCTGGGGGGTCACTGGTGCTGCTGCAGCCCAGGCTGGGGGGGTGTAGCTGGTCCCGGTGCAGCCCGGAGCCGAGGGGGTCACTGGTGCTGGCCCAGGCCAGAGCTGGGGGGTAACTGGTGCTGCTGCAGCCCAGAGCTGAGGGGTAACTGGTGCCGGTGCAAGCCAGAGCTGGGGGGGGGGGGTAACTGGTGCTGGCCGAGCCCACGTTTGGGGGTGTAGCTGGGCCCGGGGCAGCCCGGAGCTGGGGTTTACTGGTGCCGGTGCAGCCCGGGGCTGTGGGGTTACTGGTATTGGCCCAGTCCACAACTGGGGGGGTAACTGGTCCCGGGGCAGCCCGGAGCTGGGGTTTACTGGTGCCGGTGCAGCCCAGGGCTGTGGGGTTACTGGTATTGGCCCAGTCCACAACTGGGGGGGTAACCGGTGCCGGTGCAGCTCGGAGCTGGGGGTAACTGGTGCCGGTGCAGCCCGGAGCTGGGGGGTAACGGGCGCCGGGGCAGCCCGCAACTGGGGGGGTAACGGGTGCCGGTACAGCCCGCAACTGGGGGGTAACTGGTGCTGGTGCAACCTGGAGCTGGGGGGGTAACTGGCGCCGGCCCAGCCGGGAGAGAGCCTGTCCCCGGGAGCCCCGCACGGGGCTTAATTTCAGGGTTGTGGCAGGCTCCGGGGATGTTGCGGCCTCCGCCCCCTCCCGCCCTTTCCCCCAAAGGTGCGGACCCTGCGCGGTTCCAGGGGCTCGGCCGCCCCCCCGCTGGGTCCGGCCTGGTTTGCTTCTTGGCCGCCGGCCTCCTGGCCAGCGAGCGTCCGCTCCCCTCGCCGACGCCTCCACCTCTTTACAAGTCAAAGTCAGGAAGCCCGTCATTACCTTGTGCCAAACATAGAGATGTGCCTTTTCCCCAGGAGGGACCTTCTGCCTTCTTTTTAAAGCCGAGACCGTTCCCTCCTTACGATTCCCGTTTGACTCCACTTGGGGAAGATAGCTGAGTGCGTTTTGACTGCAGTGATTCTTTGGAGTTGGGTTTTTAAAAACACACGCCTTCCACCTGTTCTCTGGGCAGGACGGGTGTGACTCGTTGAAACTGAACGAGCTACCGATGAAAGGGGGAAACAGAGAAGCTCAGTAGAAGGGTTTACCCGGTTACCGAAAGTATCCTTTGTGAAGATGAATGCAGACCTCCACGATAGACCGCGGTGGATCTCGAGCATCCCTTTTTTTCCGATTCTGACTTCTTCCCATGTATTTCCGTTAGTTAAACGGGGAACCAGAGTAGTAGTTCCAGAAAAACAAAACTTTTTTTATAGTCGTCTTGTACCCTGGCAGTGATGGTTCTTATAGACCACCAGTTCTTGAGTAAATGTGACATCTGTAAGACTTCATTGACTAGTCGGCTTCGTTGCTTCTGGCGTAAGGGTAAATACCAGTAAAAGTAGCATTTGGCCGGAAATGTAGTAGTCCACCTCTTGGGAGTACCTTTAATACAAGGGATACTAAATTTAACTTTTATACTTCGGCAGTCTCGGAAGCGGTATATAAAGCCCTTCCGTTGTCTCTGTCTCCTCAGAAATATTGGATGGTCCTGTGTACCAGAGAGCGGCCGTACCTTTAACGCCAGTTTCCCTGTTGAGTTTTCTTATAAAATTTGCCACGAAAGGTAACACTGATTGGAATGCCAGAGGTTTGGCCTGGTCGATCAACCCCATTATGGTTTTAATGGGGAATTAAAGAGTTCCTAAAACTCTTTCCCCCCCCCCCCCACATTCTGGGCCTCTTCAGTGAATCATTATTTAATAACTTGGCTTGCTTCTTTTAATGAACTTAGAGCTCATTTATTCTCATCATTTCAGACCACATTTTCCCCTTTTCCTAATGCCCAAGGAAGCTGTGGGCTAGAACTGCGGTGTTCTTCCCACCCTTACCTGCCTAAGTGTACCTAAAGACAAGATCACTAACAACGAGGCCTTGGAATGTCGTGAGCTCATCAGGATTGAAGCAGTAACGTAGCTTTCAGGGGTGGGACATGTGAGGAGAATGGAAGACAGGAGGATATCCCATGCAGTTGCGGTATTGTGAATTGAAAGGGCACTAGCAAGCTGGGAGGGCAAGAATAAATGATTCAAAGACATAAAGAAGTACAGTCTCAAATGAAGGTGTACAGGAGAAGTTCCTTAAGGGCAGGGTTCTTGTCGATTTATGTTTATACACTTCCACATACCCAGGTAACGGGTTCTGCACACAGTAAGCATTCAGTACTGTTAAGACACCACAGCAGCAGAAAAACCAGCCAGGCAAACAGCAGTCAGAAGAAAGGTTGCTTTTCTGGGCGAAGGTTTCCCAACTTTGGAAGAGTATCTCTAGAGGAAGTCTCCTGCCTTCCCTCAAAATCCATCCCCGGCACCAGTGCATGCGACCCCATTCCTTTGCATCTCATCAAAACACTTGCCCCCTCCCTAACTGCCACCTTCAGCTGTTCACTCTCCAATGGCTTCTTCCCCACTGCTTTCAAACGTGACCTTAACTCCCCTCTCCTAAAAAAATACCCTTCCTTGACCCCATGGCTCCCTCCAAACTCCTTGAGCGAGCCATCTACACCTGCTGTCTCAAGTTCCTCTCCTCCACTTCTCTCCTTGACCCGCTCCATTCTGGCTTCCATCCCCTTCACTTTACAGAAACGACCCTCTCAAAGGTCACCATTGATCTCCTTCTTGCCAAATCCAGTGGTCTCTACTCCATCCTAATCCTCCTCGACCTCTCAGCTGCCTTTGACACTGTCGACCACTCCCTTCTCTTGGAAATATTATCTAGCCTCGGCTTCACTGACACTGTCCGCCCCAGTTCTCCTCCTATCTCTCTGGCTGCTCATTTCAGTCTCTTTTGTGGGCTCCTCCTCTGCCTCCCGTCCCCTTATTGTGGGGGTCCCTCAAGGTACATCCCCTTCTTTTCTCCATCTGCACCCACTCCCTTGGAAAACTCATTTGCTCACCCATCTTCAACTGCCACCTCTATGCTGATGACTCCCAAATCTACATCTCCAGCCCTAATCTCTCACCCTCTCTGCAGTCTCGCAATTCCTCTTGCCTTCAAGGCATCTCTTTTTGGTTGTCCTCTTTTTAATATGGCTAAAACTGAACTTCTCTTCCTCCTGTCCTCCTGGTCGCTTCTCCATCACTGTTGACAGCACCACCATTCTTTCTGTCTTACAAGCCTGTAACCTTGGCTTTATCCTTGACTCTCTCAGGCAACCCACATAGTCAAGCCATCATTCAATCCCGTCAGTTCTACCCTCAAAACATCGCTAAAATCCTTCCCTTCCTCTCCATCCAAACTGCTACCACGTTAATGCAGAGCACTTATCCTATCCCACCTTGATTACCGTATGAGCCTCCTTGCTGTCTTCCCTGCCTCCTGTCTCTCCCCATTCCGATCCATCCTGCACTCTGCTGCCCGGATCATTTTCCCTCAAAAACATTCAGACCGTGTTTCTCCACTCCTCAAGAAACTCCAGGGGTGACCTATCCACCTCCTCATCACATAAAAACTCTTCACCATTGGCTTTAAGGCACTCAGTCACCTTGCCCCCTCTTACTTCACCTTGCTACTCTCCTACTACAACCCAGCTCGCACAAGTCGTTCCTCTAATGCTAATCTCACTGTTGCTCGATCTCGTCTCTTTCGCCAATGACCCCTCACCCATGCCCTCCCTCCTCATATCAGACAGATAATTTCTCTCTCCTGTTTCAAGGTCCGATGGAAGGCACATCTCCTTCAAGAAGCCCCCCCTTCTCCTCTTCTCTCACTCCCTTCTGTGTCATCCTGACTTGCTCTCTCCATTCATCCTCCCTCCCATCCCCTCAGCGCACTTGTATAAATCTGTTATTCATTTATGTATATTAATGTCTGTGTTCCCCTCTAGACTGTGAGCTCATTGCGGACGGGGAATATGTCTTTTTGTTTTTGTAGTGTACTCTCCTAAGCATTTAATACAGTGCTTTGCGCACAGTAAGCGCTAAATAAATACGACTGAATGAATGCCAAGCAGTAGCCTTGAAAATCGAGAGGTCCTCTATGGGACAAACATAACAGGGTAGATCTTCTAGCTTAAGGTATTTGTGTGTTAAAGTATGCTGCCTTAGCTTTGGAGTGACACTTTTTATTTTTGAGAGGAAAAGGAGGAAAGATGTGTGGAGATGATTTCCCATTGTGATGCTTGGCAATGTCATCTTTGAACCACAGAAACATACTATTACTGTTTGTTACCGTGTAAGTGCAACAGAGGAAACTACATTTTAATGTTGCCTGTTAATTGAAACAGCTGAATTACATGTT
Organism: Ornithorhynchus anatinus; assembly: GCF_004115215.2. NCBI lineage: Eukaryota > Metazoa > Chordata > Mammalia > Monotremata > Ornithorhynchidae > Ornithorhynchus > Ornithorhynchus anatinus. The sequence goes on along the minus strand of NC_041729.1, from coordinate 30,523,086 downwards.
GGGACTTGCAACTTTTTTCCTTGAGAAAATGTCTCCGTTTTGAGAGGTTTACAGCTGTCATCGGCTTTGCTTATAGAGGCAAATTTTACTCTTGGATTTTTTGTGGACATTCCACTTTGCTTTTTGTTGTTCTTCCCTTTCCGTCAGTTTCTCCATTTGTCTTGGAATAAAACCCACTTGCTTTCAGCTGGATCTGCTTAGTTTCAGCTCTGCGTGTGTACTACTTTGGTTTTTTTAACACTTACAGTGTACATCTACCTGTTACCTTGGCATGGTTTGCCTTAGTTTTTATACCTATATACTCTTTGAGCCTGTGTTTAAATCTGCAAAAAGCAGTTAGATCATATATTATCGTAGATCTTTCTGTGGTTGCTGTTTAGTATGTATAGAAGTTTGATGACTTAACTGTGTTGTTTAAAACTCCTATTTTGAAGTTATTTAAACATGGCACATATAGTTATTTCAAGTACCCTCTCCCCCAATGATAAATTAATGGGGAGGGCTGATGAAAGTGAAATCTCCTTTATGTAATTTTTAATTGCAACAGCTCTTGCATGAACAGAAACATGTTTCCTTGTAGAAAGAGGGAGAATATTGAATACTATGGGCAAAGTGACTTAATGTTTTCGCAACTTTTCTGTGCCTCAGTTTCCTCCACTGTAAAATGAGGGTTAAATACCTGTCCTCTCTCCTAATTAGACTATGAGCCCCATGCAGGACAGGGACTTTGTCCAACCTGATCAATTTGTATCTTTCCCAGCACTTAGAATGGTGTTTGACACATATCAAATGCTTAACAAAATACCATAATGATGGTAAGATTAACCATGGTGTTAGAATTCTGTGGAATAATCCAGTTGCCCTCATGGGTTAACTCTTTTTCTAAAATACCACTTGAAATCAGTACATCATTTGCAAATTGATAGGTATACTTTTAAATTATATATAACATTTTGCATACATGGGAAGATGGGAAAATGCAAAATTTGATGAAACAAGTTTTTCTGCCTTATTTGCTTGGGCTATGACTTCTGATTCTCACAGAATTGGAGACTTTTCAGAGTTTGTTGGTAGAAGATTGAACTTTGTCTAGAAAAGCCTTGTGAATATTTAATAATTGTGGTATTTCATGAACACTTTACCTATTGAGTCAAGTATTGTGTTAAACACTGGGGTAGATATAGTGCGATCAAATCAGTCACACAATCCTGGTCGCACATGGGACTCACTGCCTAAGGGATAGGGAAAATAGGAATTGAATCTCCATTTTTCACACGAGGAAGCCGAGGCACAGAGAAGTGAAGTGACATCCCGCAGCAGGCAAATGGCGGAGATGGGATTAAAATCCAGATCTGACTCCCAGGCCCATGCTCTTTAAATCCAGTGTGTGTTTTTCTATTTTTTTTTTTTAAAAGGCCTTTTTTCATTTTTTAAGTCATTGCTGTATGGGAACCAAATTGGCTGAAAGTTTGGCTTTTGATGAAGCATGAGGACTAATCCCTTTCTTTAAAGGGAACATTCCATTTTCATGCAGTTTTTAAAAATTTACCCATAGTCTTTCCCTTGTCCCATTTCCAGCAAAGTCCTGAGGTGAAAGTAACATTTTTCTGTATTGCCTATGCACAAGTTTTAAAAGTTTCTTCATTGTTTGTGAACACATTCTGTAAAGCTGTGAAGTAACTCTTTAGCCTTATAGATCCAGTCTCCAACAGATCTTACACTAAACTATGACACATATGTGTGTGTTTGTGAAACATAGCTATCCTTATTCAAAGATGACATTGACAGCTGGAGGGCCCTGGTCTTGCATATGGTTGTGACCCGAAAAGACTTTGCATTTGGCAACCCATTTGCCCCTGTGTTCACGTGAAGTTTGTCCTTTGCTATACTAGTTAGTCACTTCCAGGGCTTGTCACTGATTTTGAGTCTGCCCCTTGGCTATCCAAATTTTTCCTGTAGTCTATTCATGAAAGGTGACCTTTTTCAGTTTGCTAACTGCCCAGCTTTCCCTTTCCACTGTAATTTCTTCCCAAAAGATCTGCTCTCAAACTGCAGAGTTTCAGATAGTGCTTTACTAAGTTTTTAAAGCATTTGTTTTGCCCATCTTGCCTGCAAATATTCAGCTCATTAAACAGCAACAGCTTTTGTATCGTGCCACCATACTTCTACTCACACATCCTTCCCAGTTGTAACGTGGTGCTCTGCCTCGGGACCGGTGAAATGATCGTGTTCCCATTACTTCATTTTGGGTTGATTCCCCATCTTGCTTTTGGGGTGAGTATGGGCCATAGACCACACTGAAAAAGTTGTTGGAGAAATTGGAGATATCTTTGGTCTCATAAGCGTGTGATCGGAAGCAATGAGTTCTGGAGCCAAGTCAGTTTTCTTAGCACTGAAGCTCTGCTCACCGCAGCAAAGCTAAGGCCCGGTGGTTCTCGGGAAGAGAATGGATGAAAACAAGATGCCTAAGTAACTGCTGTATGATACATTGAAATTGGAAAAGTGAAAATGAGAGAAGGCCAGAGGAAATGATTTAAGGATACAGTAAAACAAAGCCTCCAGCCATGCTGCCTCTCAGGTGAAACCTGGAGTCGGTTACTCTATAACCCAACGTGATGCATGGCAACTGGGGAAGGAGTGACTGTGCTGGAGCCAGGTGCCCCTAAGGATTAAGGAGCCTGGAGGCAAAGGTGAAGACAGTGCCAAGTACTTGCAGCTAACCAATAATATTAATAATAATGTTGGTATTTGTTACTATGTGCAGAACACTGTTCTAAGCACTGGGGGGAGATACAGGGTGATCAGGTTGTCCCACGTGAGGCTCACAGACTTAATGGCCATTTTACAGATGAGGTCACTGAGGCACAGAGAAGTTGTGACTTGCCCACAATCACACAGCTGACAACTGATGGGGCAGGAATTCGAACCCATAACCTCTGGCTCCCAAGCCCGGGCTCTTTCCACTGAGCCACGCTGCTTCTCTAAGCCAAGCACTTAATACTCTGCTCTGCCCATAGTAAGCGCTCAGAAAATACTATTTACTAAGTACTGCACGTGTATCCAAATATGTGTCTGCAGGTATATGTGTCTTGCATTGGCCTCTTTGCTTACGCATGTACTGTGGGTAAATTTTACCATCAGTTACTTTATGAATTCAGTAAGCAACTGTCTCTCACTATAATCACACACTCCCACTTGATGTCCGATTGTCACCAGATTATCAGTCTTAAAGGACTCATGGCCTTCTCGACTCTGTTTTCTATTTCTGTAAGTGCATCTAGGTGGCAGATTTTGTGTCCGCATAACAATAATAATAATAATAATGATGATGGTATTTGTTAAGCACTTACTATGTGCAAAGCATTGTTCTAAGCACTGGGGTAGATACAGGGTAATCACGTTGTCCCATGTGAGGCTCACAGCCATAATCCCTATTTTACAGATGAGGGAACTGAGGCACAGAGAAGTTAAGTAATAATAATGTTGGTATTTGTTAAGCGCTTACTATGTGCCGAGTACTGTTCTAAGCGCTGGGGTAGACACAGGGGAATCAGGTTGTCCCACGTGGGGCTCACAGTCTTAATCCCCATTTTACAGATGAGGGAACTGAGGCACCGAGAAGTTAAGTGACTTGCCCAAAGTCACACAGCTGGCAATTGGCAGAGCTGGGGTTCGAACCCATGACCTCTGACTCCAAAGCCCATGCTCTTTCCAGTGAGCCACGCTGCTTCTCTAAGTTACTTGCCCAGAGTCACACAGCTGACAAGTGGCTGAGTCAGGATTTGAACCCATAACCTATGACTCCCAAGCCCGTGCTCTTTCCTCTGAGCCATGCTGCGTATAGCTCTATTGTTGAAGAACATCTTTGGCTTTGTCTTATTTTCCAGGTTTCGGATAGTATGTAACTTTAGTTTTCAGGTTTATTGTCAGTCCTTATCTCCGTATTGGTTCTTGGGGTGTTTTATGATCAGGCATGTACACTTGTGTATATATATTTTCAGACCTCAGCTATTAGCACGGAGCCATTTCTGGATGTCAGTTTCAAAGACTTTGAATTAGTTTTCATAAGTGTTGATTTTTTTTTTTAATGGTATTAAGTGCTTACTACCTGCCAGACATTTAACTGAGCACTGGGGTCGTTACGAGCTAATCAATTTGGACATGGTCCATGTCCCAATAGTCTTAATTCCCATTTTACAGATGAGGTAAATGAGGTAGCTGAGAAGTGAAATGACTTGCCCAAGGTCACAGAGCAGACAGGTTGCAAAGCTGGGATTAGAACCCAGGTCCTTCTGATTCCCAGGCCCGTGCTCTATCCACTAGGCCATGCTGCTTCTCCAGCAAGAATTAGAAGAACATTCCAACTTGTATGTTCCTTGTCTGATCCTCAATCATGGCAGCACGGAATACGGTAAATAAGACTGGGTCTAGCAATGATTAAGATTTACAGCGTCAACTCTTGAGAGTTTTGCTGAGCACTAATGTTTCTGAATTATGTTGTTATATTCTGTCTTAAGCATTTAAAGACATATTAGAGTATAATTATTGTCCTCTGACCACAGGTCACTAATACATATGCTTTCATTTGAAACTAGTTATTTCACTGTGTATTTTAAAAGGTGCCTAATGGGGAGGATTGGAGACTTATTTTATCACAGTCAATCGTACTGAGCGCTTACTTTGTGCAGAGCACTATACTATATAGAGCGGTTGGGGGAGTACAGTATAACACATTTCCTGCCCACAATGAGCTTTCAGTTGCTCAAAGCTACTTCTGTTTTCTATCAGTTGTATTTTTTGAATGCTTACTGTATGCAGGCACTATACTAAGCACTTGGGGAAAGTACACTAGAGTAGGTAGACACAATCCGTGTCCACAGAGGGCTTGCAGTCTTGTTAAAGTGTTTTGACTTGATCAGAGGGGCGGTTTTCCAAATATTATTACTGAGCTGAAGCAGTGCAGTCTTTTGGATGGGGCAGAAGATTGAGATAGAGGAAGTGTGAATTTTTATCCCCAATTTTGCCAATCAACACTCTAGTTGAAATTTCTAGCAGTGCCTTCCAGGGATTTTTTTTTTAATGAGCACTTTCTAAACATGAGCAGGCAGTAGACACTTCTTCCCATTCCCTGCTGCCATAAAGTAATGGGATTAGCAGTACTCAGATTAAATTGAGCCTTCTGTGCTGTGAGCACTGATTAGTGTTGTAGCATGCCCAGGTATATCAAAATCAATCACTGGCATGTATTGAGTGCTTACTATATGCAGTGGTCTGTACTAAGCACTTGGGAGAGTACAGAAAAGATTGTGGCAGACTCAAAATCAGTGACAAGCCCTGGAAGTGACAAATACTTTAGTATAGCAGAGGACAAGCTTCATGTGAACACAGGGGCAAATGGGTCAATGTCAGTGTCATCTTTGAATAAGGATAGCTATGTTACACACACACACACACACACACACACACACACACACACGTCATAGTTTAGTGTAAGATCTGTTGGAGACAGGATCTATAAGGCTAAATATGGAAATTCTTTGGCATGTTGGAAGCTTTCTAAGTCATGTTGATTATAGATTGGCTGGTTTCTCCAGGTCATAGGTTTCCATTTTTATTTTTGAGCCTTCTTTAGTATCAGTTGGGCTAGGAATGTGCCAGCTGATTGTGTTGTAGTAATTGCTTAATAAATACCACTGATTGGTACTACTAAGACTAAAGTAGTCACAGTATATCTAACAGAGTGAAATATTATGAGAACTAATCCTCACAACTAAGCTCATTCCAGGGCTCTGTTAAGGCTCCTTGAATTTCCAGCTCAAGTTCTGAAGACCCCCAAACTGTGGCTTTCTGGCCCAGTTTTCCTCTGAGGTCCACTTTCCAAAAATGGAGAGTTTGCACCACCTGGAACTAAACACAGAGAACTGCATTGTTAAGGGACCATAGTTAAAAATGATGTAAAATAAATTAAAACCTTGTATTTTTATTTTAATTTTACTTTTTTTATACATGAATATCCATCATGCTTGGGTGAGGTGACCTGGGGATTTTGAGGTGATTCGGCGGGACTTTTTAAAGGTATCTTGGCTGACTCTGGTCATAATTTGGTATCTCTTCCGTGGTCCCCAAGGTGTGGGGAGGGGAAGGAGAAGGCTGAGCTGCTATCCCCCACCCTGCTGGGGTTGGGGTGTGCCTAGTGAGGGATGAAGAGGAAGGGGCTGTGGGGATTCCGGTGGCTGCTGCTGCTGCTGCTTTCTGTGATCCTGTTTCTGCCGTTGGTGGTGGGCCAGGAAGGGCAAGGGTGAAGAAATGGAAGGGGCAGCATGGCAGTCTCCCCAGCTGAGCTCTCCTGCCAATCCTGCCATTGCCAACCCGACTCCCACTCTGGATCTGTGGCCCTGGGAGAAGGGGACTTTGGGGAAGACCAGTGACAGTAGGGTGGCAGTGAGCAGGCGGCTGCAAGGGGGAGAATAGGAAAGCCTTAAGGACCGAAGAGGGGGACAGTGTTAGGACTTAACGAACCCAGTGTTATAAGCCAAAGCTGAGGTCATAAACTTGAGCCTGGCTGCAAATTTTGAGATCTCAGAAGTAACGTTTGCCATTTTTGCCATAACTTATGTTGTCTTTTGTTGGGGTCTTGCTTTAATGTGAAGATTTGATAAAGTGCACACTACCAAATCCTAAAAGTTGGGGCCTTTTAAAAAAGTTTGAGTTGGTTGAGTTTTTATCTGAAATGTACCCTATAAAATTGCCTTCATTTGTCCCAATCACCTAAGAATAAACTTTACAAATAGTTTATTCACCGATTTAGGGACATTCACAACTTTCTCTTAAAAGAAAACTGCATTGTGTGCAATCTAATTTTTCTTAACCCCATTTTTAAACAGGTTTCTAAACATTGAAACATTTTGAGATATATAATCGAGAGTACTACTTGGCCACTTTTTGAGAGGGTAATAATAGGGAGAAAGCCGCACTCACATATTTAGCTCCTTGAGGTCAGGGATGACATCTTCTAACTTGATTTTATTGTACTTTCCCAAGCACTTATGACAGTGCTCTACCTAGAGTAAGTGCTCAATAAATATCACTGATTTGTCAGAATTTAGATCCAATTTGTATAGTTTGTGAAGGCCCAGGTGTTGTGTTCATTGGGCAAACTATTAAACTATTAAATAGTATAATGTACTATTCTTACCTTTTGGCATAATAAATCACTTAAAACAAGTTGCAGTTTATTTTTTTTAATGAGACTGAAAACTCATTGTGGGCAGCATATGTGTCTGTTGTTGTAGCTTGCTTTCCCAGCCCTTAGTATAGTGCTCCGGACACAGTAAATGCTCAGTTAATACAACTGACTGATTAAGCACTTACTATGTGTCCAGCACTGCTTTAAACACTGAGGTAGGTAAAAGTTAATCAAATTGGATACAGTTCCTGTCCGCATTGGGCTCACAGTCTAAGTAGAAGGGAGAACAGATATTGAATCCCCATTTTGCAGTTGAGGAAAGGGAGGAACAGAAGTTAAGTGACTCGTCCAGGTTATGGAGCAGGTAAGTGGCAGGACTGGCTTTAGAACCAAGGCCCTCTTGCTCCCGAGCCCATGCTTTATCACTAGGCCTCGCTGCTCTGCCACTTGTCGGCTGTGTGACTGTGGGCAAGTCACTTAACTTCTCTGTGCCTCAGTTCCCTCATCTGTAAAATGGGGATTAAGACTGTGAGCCCCACGTGGGACAACCTGATTCCCCTATGTCTACCCCAGCGCTTAGAACAGTGCTCGGCACATAGTAAGCGCTTAACAAATACCAACATTATTATTATTATTGCTTCCCATGCTGTTATGGACTATATTCAAAATATCCATTGTATAAATATATATTCTATTTAAGGATAAAAATTTGCCAATAGTGAAATCTGGTTTGGCAAATCAGGAATGGTCGGGGAAAAAGCTATGGCAAAATGTACCAAGTAGTTGCCAGTGTAAACCCTGCCAAGAGTGATCATTTTGAGCTAGGATGGCCAGAATACTATATTCTCATTCTTCTACTTCAGTCTGAAACCGACATGAATTTAGGCCAAATAAATTTACTGCAAAAATTGCCCAAGTTTGCTTACTTTCTCAGGAACTTACACATCTTCAAAATTTCAATTTTAAGAATTTATTTTGATGCAGGAGTTTTAATTTAGCTCTGGGGTAGCATTTCTTCAGAGGACTAGGAAAAGTCCTTAGTTCTCTGAGATATCTCTCTGCCACTCCTTTCTGCCAATGGCAGATGTAGTCTGATAACTATGTAACGAATGATCCTCCCATCTGTGAAGGGAGATGAGAAAATGCTGAGATGATTTCCCAGAACTTTGTATTAACTAAAATGGCACTCCCATTTTCTGGTAGAATAGTGGCGCCACTTCACAGTGTCATTTTAAACTTGGCAATGCTCATCTTAAGGCAGGTGGCTGTTAGTATGCCTTATGTAAGGTGGGGAAGTGAGTTTGTTAGAAATTTCCCACTAGGTCGAATGTTACTGATAGGGGAAGAAATCTCCTGATATCATCTTCATTCCTTCCTCCTTATCAAATTCACTACAACCCCTTTGGTGGAGGTTTTTTAGGGAGGAAGTGGTCCTGAGATTTGAATTTGTAATAGAGAATCTATTCCTCCAGACCTTCAGTCATTTCATAACTCCTAGGGAATAGAGGGGTGGGGAAGGAATAAGTAAACTGTCACCCCCATTTTGCAGTCTCTGCTATAGGACATGTGACCATTTTTCTACTCTGGGGGCTTCATTTATTGCTTCTATGGGGCTGAAGGTCACCCACCTGTGAACTTCAAATCATTTTCTGCATCTTCTCTTGTGTAGCCTGAAGAAACATCACTGATCTTGTCACTTGGGAGAAGGTTCTCTTCTAGAGCCGACCCTAACTTCTCATATAAGCTGGTATGTTCTTCCATTTCCCATCTTGGGAGCCCATGTCAGCAACTTGTCCATGGAAAAATGCAGCCTGTTCCCAAGGCAAAAATGGTGCCTCAGGATTTGAGGTTCAGCGGAAATATGAGGGAGTGTAGTATTGGATAATTCTTCTACTTCTTCTACCTTAGACTGTGAGTCCCATGTTTGAGAGGGACTGTGTCCAGCCTGATTATCTTGTATCTACTCTAAGTCTTAGTAGTAGAGTGCTTGGCACATAGTGCTTAAATTCCAGCCCTCCCTCATCCCTCACCCACAATGATCTGGCCACCTAATTCATTAGGAAAATTAACACTATCGGGTCTGAGCTCCCCAAAATCACCCCTCCCCCCCCTCCATCCCCCCTCCTCTATTATTATTAATGACATCATCCAGGTTGATAGCATTTAGGAATACAGGAGTGGTTGCGGAAAGGGAAACCTCTCAGGTTGAATCCAGGTATTTCCATATTTGATTGTGGTGATAGTTTCTCACAGGTTTCGGGAACTGGCTTGTTTTCCAAATGGTTAATGGGTTACATTTCCCCCAAATGAAGTGTCTCCCCTCTCCCCAGGCCTCGCTTGATAAATAGTCAATCCGGGAACCTTTTTTAATTTTTATCATAGTAAAGGTCTTGGCCCCATCAGTTAGCAATTACAGTCTCTCTGTTTTAGTAGGGCTGTCTCCCGTCTATAATTCTTGATAATCCACCTTTCTGTTAAATTGGGTTTTGTTAGTAGCCTTGCTTTATTTAACTTGCAGAAGTGCTTCTCTATTTTATTAACTTGTATAATTTTGGTACTTGCTAAATGCGTACAATGTGCCAAGCTCAAGTCTGAGCACTGGGTTGGATACAAGATAATCAGGTCAGACATGGTTTTTTTTTTTTTAATATCCTCATAAATTCTAAAATCCAAATCTGAACTGCTGGGCCTCCTATCGGATAAAGAGAAAAACCAGTAACTTCATTCTTGTATAGTAGAAGGGTTTTAGAACTTTACCATCAACGAGGTCCAGTTAAACTGCCCAGACTACATTAAGGTAGACTTGAAACAGGGTTTGACTTTTTTTTCTCTTAAAGCCCAGGATTTTTAGCATATCAAATTAAGCGGCTTCCCAAATTCCTATCTTAATGAGTGACTCCTCAAGGGCAACCCATATTATACTAGAATATTTTCCCAAAGAGTCTTGCCCTCAGTACTGGCTTGCTGGTTTCTTGTGGTAAGCTTGGGTTTATTAATAAAAATAACAACCACCTTGGATATTTTTCCTGTCCTTTTCAAAGGTTGGTAAGCAGAGGCACCCGAATTTGATGAGAACTTGGGTGTAAACATTGATTTGGTAGGGATACTTGAAAAGGTAAGAACTTCTTTCTCTTTGTAGTTCTCCACAGGGCACACAAATCAATAGGAACAGTTCTCAGCAGACTCATTTAGATTGCTAAATCCCCAGTTATTGTAAAGTGCTTTTTGGGTTATTTTTCAACAGGTTATGAAATACCTGTTAACCCAATAAACACTAATTCCATGTACCAGTCCATATCAGACAAAACTTTCTGGCGAGATAAAAGGGAGCATTTTTGCCCTCAGAAAAGAGATGGAAGAACAATGTCTTCTGTGACTGTCTTAAACACCAGAGCCCCAAATTGACAATGTTTTTATTGACCAATCAAATTTATTGAGTGCTTATTGAACACTGTGTACTAAGTGCTTGAGAGAGTACAATACAATAGAGTTGGTGGACAAGTTCCCTGCGCACAATGAGCTTACAGTCTAGAGGGGAAGAGACAGACAATATAAATAATTTATAGATATGTACCCAAGTGCTGTGGGGCTGAGGATGGGATGAATACCAGATAATAATAATAATATTATTATTATCCTATTTGTTAAGCGCTTGTTGTGTGTCAGGCAGTATATTAAGCCCTGGGATGGATACAAGCAAATCGGTTGGACACAGTCCCTGACCTGCAAAGGGCTTACAGTCTTAATCCACATGTCACAGATGAGGTAACTGAGGCACAGAGAAGGGAAGTGACTTGCCCAAGGCCAAGACCAGTGGCAGAGCTGGGATTAGAACCCATGACCTTCTGACTCCCAGGCCTGTGCTCTATCCACAGATCCAAGTGCAGAGGTGATGCAGAAGGGAGAGGGAGCTGAGCAGATAATGTGTCTACCAGCTATTGTACTATCCCAATTCTTAGTACATTGCTCTGCACTCAGTAAGTGCTCAATAAATAAGATTGACCAGTTAATTGAAAAGAAGGCTTAATTGGGGAATGTTGTTGAAGACTAACGATAGAGCTTAGGGTGGGTAACTTTTAACTGGATAAAAACATAGCCCAGAAATCCACAGCCCAAAAGATTGTAATAAATGACATTTTTTTTTTACTCCCCGTTTGGGTCCAGGGGGTGCAAGAGGGGCATCTACAGGTATATTATTTCTCCTGAAACAATTCTGTTGACCAAAATCATAAGTTGGCAGCAGCTCTCCCCCTTAAATCTTGCTACATTCAGTTTGGCAGAAGATTTGATGTGGTGGAAACTGAGGAGAGGAGGCTTGGCTGACAATTATCAATTCATAACGAGAACTTGGCTCCATAGAGATAATCATGTAACATTATCCTTCATTACCCAATTTAGTGCCAGACAATATTACTTGAGAAGTGAAGGTCTTTAGCCAGAAAGGGTGAGCCTCTGCTGGCAGAGGCCATAGGTCTTCTCCATCAGGATGTTCTTGATAAAGAACCCCACCCGGCCCATCCAAACTGACAGCCCTGTAGTAACGATAAGGCAGAGTTTCAATGGCAAGCCCAGGGCTGATGCCTGGGTCAGAAAAACAAGGTCATAATTCAGTATCTGTTAAAGGAAATGACATTTCATTTTCAGAAGGCTTTTAAAAACCTTCAAAAGCATTCCCCTGGTTAGAGCAAGTAATGGTCATAGTAGAAGAACCTTGAATCAAATCTTCTGTAATACCAGGAATTTCCAGAAAAGATTGTAGGATCTTGAAGTCTGATTATTGGCCACTCTTCTCTGAGTCAGTGGCAATGTCTGTTCAGACACAGTAAAGGCAGAAGTTAGACTGCTGTCTGACAGAACTGCTCTTCTCTGAGGAGTTTCAATCCTTCTTTGATCACCAAGGTTCTTCTGAAAGCTACCATCATCTAAACTTGGGCCACTGAGAAGTTTCTAGCTCCCACCATTTGAATCACCATACTCTGGAAAGAAGTTGGCTCTCCAGATGTTTTTGCTGTTGTTTTTTTGAGCATGATCTCCCCTCATCCAGTCCATACTTCACTCTGCTGCCTGGTTTGTCTGTCTAAAAAAACATTCAGTCCATATCTCTCCACTCCTCAAGAACCTCCAGTGGTCACCCTTCCACCTTTGCATCGAACAGAAACTCCTTACCACCATATTTCAAGCACTCAATCATCTTGCCCGCTCCTACCTTACCTCACCGATTTCTTTCTAAAGCCCAGTGCGCACACTTCCCTGCTCTATTGCCAGCTTTCTCGCTGTGCCCTGATCACGTCTATCTCACTGCCAGCCCCTTTTCCACGCCCTTCCTCTGGCCTGGAACTGCCTTCCCCTCTTTACTCGCTGGACCACACTTCTTTCCACCTTCAAAGCATTATTAAAGAGGCCTTCCCTAATTAAGCCATCTTTTCCCTAGCTCCCTCTCTCTTCTGTGTTGTCTCTGCACTTGGATGTGTGACCTTTAGGCATTTGATTAATCTCCTCACAGCACTTATGGAAATAGCTATAAATGATATAAACTAGGTGTATTAATGTCTGTCTCCCCCCATGCTGTAAACTTAGTGTAGATAGGGAGCGTATCTACCCATTCTGTTTTATCAAACTCTCCCAAGCGCTTGGTATAGTGCTCTGCAAACAGTTAAGCGCTCAATAAATGCCATTGATGATCCATGATCATCTCAAGCTGGAAGTTAAAATTAGCCTCAAATTTAGTGTGGAGGATCCAGGACATCTCCAGAAATTGTATGTTGGTTGGATACCATCATTCTATTGAGTGCATACTACCGTACATAGGCATTTTTTTCTGCTTAGTTCAGGGAGGAAGTACATATTCTTCTGGACTCTGTTATGATTCTTGCTTGCAAGGGCTTCTGGAGACGGTGTTGAACTTTTGTGCCAGCAGGTACACCGCACTGTGATCTCTCTTTGAAGGACTTTCTCTGATTTTTGCATTCTGTGTCCTGTGCAAGGCATCTTTGTATTTGTGAAAATGTGCTTGCTCTAATGAAAACTGCCTTGCTAGAATTCAGGTACTGACCCCAAAGTTGTAATGAAGAGGTTCAAGTTTCCAGTAATTTGCTGAGTCCCTTTTGCCCTTTCCAAAGTGCTTAGTACATTGTGGTGTTCCCAGTAGATACCATATGTTCTATCATTCATTCATTCATTCATTCAGTTGTATTAATTAAACACTTACAGCATGCAGAGCACTGTACTAAGCGCTTAGGATGGTACAATATGACAATAAACAGACACATTCCCCACTCACATCTCAAGGTTCCTAGACTTGGAATCCTCAAAAGATATGGGGAGTATCTAAGGTTCAGTCAGCTAGGCTTTGTAAGGACAGGCTGCTCAGGTTTGGGAGAATACCAGATTGTGCACTAATCCCTAGAGCAGTGAGTCTTAGAATTAGGAGGTTTTGTGCACACATGAAAATACACATAAGCACACACATACATATACACACACATTCCCTTGGTGTCCTCAGGGGAACACATAAATTAGGATAGATAAATGAATTACAGATATGTACCTACGTGGGTGGGGATGAATAAAAGGAGCAAATTGGCAACACGGAGGAAGTTAGAGTAAAGGAAATGAGGGCTTAGGGAGGGTCTGTCGAAGATGTGCCTCCATTAAGGCTCTGAAGGTGGGGAGAGCCTGTCAGATATGAAGAGGGAGTCAGTTAACAGACACATTCGCTGCCCACAACAAGTTTAAAGTCTAGAGGGGCGTTACAAGTTAGAGACAGGACAAGGACAAGAGGTCGGTGATTCACTGTACCTTTGCCATTCTGTGCCATCTTCCAGAGGGAAGAGTCTCACACAGGAAAAAGGTTGAGTACTTAAGCACTAGAGCTTCTGGAGGAGAAAAATTTGCCCTCCTGACAGATGCAATGTGTAACTTAAAACAAACACTCTACTGAAGATCTGAAGTGCTCATCAGTTTAGCTCATCTGTGAGAAGAGTTCCAGAAGTGATCCTGGGACTTACAATAAATGGGTGGGTCTTCTTTATCCTGCAAAGTAGTATCTACAATTGATTTTAGGATCAATGAACTCTTATAACCTATTGGGGAAAGAACAACTTACCTTTTGTAAGGGGAAAACATACTTCCCCACCCTGCTGGTGTTCTTTGAAGAGGCCACTTAACATGTGGATACAGTGGAAGCAGGGAATATAATTCACTTAGGTTTTGTAAAGGCCCTTGACACAATTCCACAACAAAGACTTCTTAAAAAAACCTCCACTGGCTAGAAAAGCTAAAAGATATGAAACAGTGGGTAGGAATAAACCACTACCTTTCAGGATGGAGAAATGTGGTAGGGGCCTCCAGGGATCAATGCTAGGACTGGTTTCATATAACATTTTCATAAATGATCTGCAATAGAGGGAGAGCAGTGAAATTTTCAAATTTGCAGATGACAGCAAGCTCTTCAGAGTTGTGAATTGCCACGCATGTGGTGATAAATTGCTGGAAGACTTCATGAAGCTGAATGTACTGAAAAATGGAAATGGTTTTCAAAGTGAGCAAGGACAAGATAATGCATGTAGGGAAAAAATAAGCCAGATCACAGCTTTATAATGTTAGGTCCTGAGCTATCAGTCACAAGTCAGCAGCCTAAATGGCCAACTGAATGTTAGATGTCATTAGGAAGAGGATAAGAAACAAAATAAAAGGCTTGTTATGAGCAGGAATTGTATCTGCTAAGTGTGGTCTAATGGACAGAACATAAGCCTGGGAGTCAGGAAGACCTGATTCTGATTTCCTGCCACTTGTCAGAGTTGGTAAGTATAAAGCTCTGCACTGATCTCATTCATTCAGTCGTATTAATCGAGTGCTTACTGTGTGTGAAGTACTGTACAAAATGCTTGGGAGAGTACAGTACAACAACAGACACATTCCCTGCCCACAACAAGCTTACAGTCTAAATAGGGAGACAGACGTTAATATAAATAAATATGAGATATGTACAGAAATGCTGCTATCCCAAAGTCTCTGGACTGAGGTTCTCCCGGTGTTCCTGAAGGCAGACTCTATCAATAGTAGGAATAATATTTATTTTGCATGTGCTGAATTTATTATGCACTGTGCTAAGTGCTTGGGAGGTATCACATGGCACATTCCCTTTTCAAAGAAAATGTACATTCTAAAAATGATGATCATAATAATTAATATTAATAATGGTACCCATTAAGTAAAAAAAAAAAATGTTGGTATTTGTTAAGCGCTTACTATGTGCCGAGCACTGTTCTAAGCGCTGGGGTAGACATAGGGGAATCAGGTTGTCCCACGTGGGGCTCACAGTCTTCATCCCCATTTTACAGATGAGGGAACTGAGGCACAGAGAAGTTAAGTGACTTGCCCACAGTCACACAGCCGACAAGTGGCAGAGCTGGGATTCGAACTCATGAGCCCTGACTCCAAAGCCCACGCTCTTTCCACTGAGCCACGCTGCTTCTCCTGTACTTACTAACTGTCAAGCAGTGCTGGTATAAGATAATCAGGCTGGACACAGTCCCTGTCACCCATGGGGTACAAAGTCTAAATAGGAACGAACAGGTATTAAATCCTCATTTTATGGATGAAAAAGCTGAGGCAAAGGGAAGTGAAGGCACTTACCCAAGGTCACACAGCAGGCAAGTGGCAAGTCCCCTCACTTCCAGGTCTGTTGCTTTTTCCGTTAGGCCATACTGCCTCAAAGTCACATGCAATGGAATTGAATAAAAAAAAATGAATTTTCAGTAGAAAATGCCCATGCATAATTAAATTCGGTACCTAGGTGTCAGGTGGCTGAAGGGTTGTTAAGATTTGGGCTAGAGATAATTTGTTATAGCTTTATTGGGGGATGTGGGATTTTAGGATTTTGAAGCTTGGGAGAGTTAATAATAACAGTGGTGTTTGTTAAGTGCATACCATGTGTCAAGCACTGTTTGGAGCCCTGGAGAAGATGCAAGCAAATCATGTTTGACACAGTCCCTGTCCCACCTGGGATTCACATCTTAATCCCCATTTTCCAGATGAGGTAACTGAGGCCCGGAGAAGTGAAGTGACTTCCCCGGTCACACAGCAGACAAGTAGCGGAACCAGAATTAGAACCCAGGTCCTTCTGACTCCCAGACCTCTGCTCTATCCGCTAGGTCATGCTGCTGGATTGGAGAGGGAGGCAGTTTCTGTTCCTGGGGACATAAAATAAAATAAATGTTGGTATTTGTTAAGTGCTTAGTATGTGCAGAGCACTGTTTTAGGCACTGGGGTAGATACAGGGTAATCAGGTTGTCCCACGTGAGGCTCACAGTCATAATCCCCATTTTACAGATGAGGTAACTGAGGCACAGAGAAGTTAAGTGACTTGCCCACAGTCACACGGCTGCCAAGTGGCGGAGCTGGGATTCGAACCCATGACCTATGACTCCCAAGCCTGGGCTCTTTCCACTGAGCCATGCAGTAGGTTGGAGGTGGGAGAGATGAATGTGGGATACAGTCAGGAAATGCATGACAATCATTTGATGGAAAAAAAAATTAAGTTAAAAGAATAATTTGGTGTAATTAAATTATGATTGAGAATGAAAACTTGATTTAATGGGCTTATTCGGAAATGGAGGCATGAAGAGCACAAGCAGAGGAGTAGTATTAGGAAATTGATAGCTTGTAGTAAAAATAGCTTTTATTAAATTCCTACAAGTGCAGTACACTCTACTGAGTGCTTAGAAAGTGCAAAGCAAGCAAGTGATATATTTCCTGCACATGAGGAACTTATATTCTACTGGGGGAGACAGACATAAAACTATATATAAGAAGAATAAACAATTGAATGTACAATTGAATAAACATATCGTCAGTGATATTTGAGTGCTTACTTTGTGCAGAACACTGTACCAGTTATTTGGGCAGGGCATTGTCCTAGGCGCTTGGGAGAGTAATAATAATAATAATATCGGTATTTGTTAAGCGCTTACTATGTGCAGAGCACTGTTATAAGTGCTGGGGTAGATACAGGGTAATCAGGTTGTCCCTCGTGCGGCTCACAGTCTTAATCCCTATTTTACAGATGAGGTAACTGAAGCACAGAGAAGTTAAGTGACTTGCCCACAGTCTCACAGCTGACAATGACAGAGCCAGGATTCGAACCCAGGACCTCTGACTCCCAACCCTATGCTCTTTCCACTGAGCCACGCTGCTTCTCTGAGAGTACAGCACAACAGAGTCAGTAGGCATGATCCTTGCCCACAACGAGCTTACCATAGTGAGGGGGAAACAGGCATATATGCGTTAAGAGCTGAGGTTGGGTATAAGTTTTTAAATGCTGAAGATGGTCAATGGGTTTGTGTGACTTAGGATATGGGGAATTAATCAGGTAAAGTATGATGGAGTAGAATGGCTTGGAATTAAAATGAGAGGTCTGAGATTTAGGGAAGAAGAGAAAGCATTCTAACCTAGGGGAACAGCATAAGTTACGGGACGTTGGTGGGAGAGGCGAGAGCAAGATACAGTTAGAAGGTTTGCTTGAGAAAAATAAAGAGTGAGATGGGAGTAGTGGGTGAAAAGAGCAGATATGTAAAATGGGGTGAGTTGGTGGACATCCTTTAAGCCAGTTGTGAGGACCCTTTGCTTGATGGAAAAGGACACAGGGAGCCAGTGGAGGGGGTTGAAGAGTGTCTCTGTGTCGCCGATTGAGCGAGCTGATGAGTCTTGAAGTAAGGAGTCTTATTTGAAAAACAAACCTGTTTCTCCCTTCTTTCCCTCTCCGTTCCCCCTCTACCTCCATTTCCCTGTTTTCCTTCTCTCCTCCTTCCCATACCCTTGGAGGTGGCATATAGGTATATGAAATGCACACAATCTATCACTTACTGGACAAGTGCTTAATGAGTACTGTATTTCCTGTTGAATGTGATGTTGTGTTTTCTTCTTGATTTTTCCCAATCAATTGTGTTTTGGATTGGGGCAGAAGCCACGTTTAAAGTCAAGCAGGGAATGAGATTTATAGACCAGTCGTCTACATGGAATGAATATCAGTAGAATTCCTGTTAGTCTGAGGTCTGAGTCACGGACTGAGTCTGATAGCCTAGATCTAATATTAATTACAAATGGCGTGTTGTGTGACCTGGGGTAAATCGCTTAATCTTTATATTTTCACCATGTCTGGTTTGGTTAGTGATCCCATTGCGAATGTACAATTACTGTTTTAATTCAGCGTATGTAAAATGCTTCCTGTTTTTAGATGAAGGTACTTGACCCCAATTGCCTAGGAGTTAATGATTACAAAATGCACGACAATCATTTGATGGAAAACATATAAGTTAAAAGAATAATTTGGTATAATTAAATTATGGTTGAAAATAAAAGCTTGATTAAATGGGCTTATTTGGCAAGCCTTTAATCCCATATCTTGTTGACATTTCTTGTTACAAATTATATTTCCCCCAATTCTTCCTGAACCTAGATTTAAATAAAATTTGAAAATAATGTATTGCCTCTATGGTGAAATATGCAGACAAGCAAAAGGATTATCCAAAGGGCAGAGCAGGTTGAAAAATTTAGCTGTTATGAAAGTGTCTCAAAATATTCCACCATTCAGGCCATTAAACATTTTAAGTTTAATGTGATCCAATTTTTTTTTGTTTTGTTTCCATGTAGAATGGTAATTGAAGTCCTTTCCTGCTCCCATCTGTGCAATTGTTAGATGGAGAAAGATACTAACGGCCATCCCATCCGTTCATATAGCCTTTCCACATCTGTTTCCTATTGAAAACCCATGGAAAACAATGAGCCCATACTTTTTAACAAATCTTCAAAATAATCTAAATGAAATAGTGCACTTTAAATTTTGTAATTTCAAACTCACTCCTTTTTTCCATCTGCCTTCAAAAACTTCTTACTTTGGTACTTGGTCAGAAGCTGTTTTTTTCGTGTTTTTTTGTTTTACAAAGAATATTTTGTGTTCCTGGGCGAATCTAGGATCCCTTGTTTTTAATTTGATTGGGCCTTTTGTCTACATTTCAAAGGGATTGTTTTGTGTCCCTGATTGTAGACGCTCCCAAAGGAATTGGCTGCTCTTCACTATACATCTGTAGCTTCCTCTCTGATCGCTCTTTGCTTTGGTATTAGTGAACAATGCTCAAACAAAACAGGCATTGAACAATTCTTGGGATAGCAGATACAATATGACTGCTAGTAGAAAAGGTTGGAAATATATGATAAACCCCATAAAATCTCAGCAGCATGAAGACTTTTTGATTTTTTTTCTTCCAGTGTTTTGATCTTTTGGCATTCCCTTTTGTTCTTTATTTTTTTTATTCCTCATAATGAAAAGAGGTAGAGTGGTGTTCCAGGTCGTCTTTACTATTTCATGAGCGTTGGCTTTTTTTTAATGGTATTTAAGCATTTACTGTGTGCCAGGCTCTGTACTAAGTGCTGGGGTGGATGCAGACTAATCAGGTTGGACTGTTTCCCACATGGGCTCATAGTCATAATACCCATTTGACAGATTATCAAACTGAGGCACGGAAGTCAAATGACTTGCCAGAGATTACAGAGTAGGCAAATGGCAGATCCAGGATTATAACCCAGGTCCTCTGACTCACAGGCCTGTGCTCTTTCTACTAGTCCACGCTACTTCATAAGGTTTTCTACTATTTACCATTTCATAGATTGTGAGCCAGTCAAGGGACAGGGTCCTTGTCTAATTCCCAGGTGTATATTCTTTCCCAGTGCTTAGTACAGGGCTCTGCACACAGTAAACACCTAATAAATACTAGTAGTACTACTCTCGTGGTACGTAGGGTCAAGAGAAAAATCTAGGGGACATAAATCTCTTGCTTTGTGTAGTGGCATGTTGTACAAAGTTACTCTTGACTACTAAATCCTTTAGTTTCATTATTTTTAAAAATAGCATCCATTTCTCTTTGGGCTAATGGTAATAATAACAACTGTGGTATTTGTTCAGAGCTTACTATGTGCCAAGTACTGCAATGAGTGCTGGAGTAGATAGACTCCCTTATATGTTACCCTGACATGCTCACTTGATTCATCCACCCCAACCCCACAGCACTTAAATACATAGATGTAATTTATTTGTATTAATGTCTGTCTCCCCCTCTCGATTGTAAACTCGCTGTGGACAGGAGGTGTGTCTGCAATATTGTTTCATATATATATATATATATATATATATATATCCCAAGGTTGCACAGCAAGCAAACAAGTGGCAGAGCCGGGACTAGAACCCAGATCCTCTGACTCACAGCCCCTTGCTTTTTCCGCTAGGCCAGCCTGCTTCTTCTAACGGTATGGTATGATCCTAAATTAGGAACCTTGGGAAGAGCATTAATGGTTCCTGGCTCCAGGGAACCCTGCATGGTAGGACAGTTTGCCTTATTCTTGAGAAGCAGCGTGGCCTAGTGGAGTCAGAAGGTCATGGGTTCTAATCCTGCCTCTGCCACTTGTCTGCTGTGTGACCTTGGGCAAGTCACTTAACATCTCTGTGCCTCAGTTCCCTCATCTGTAAAAAGGGGATTAAGACTGTGAGCCCTGTGTGGGATAGAGACTCTGTCCAACCTGATTAATCTTGAATCTATCCCAGGGCTTAAAACAGTGTCTGGCACGTGGTAAGCGCTTAACAAATACCATTGTTAGCCTGTTGTTGGGTAGGGATTGTCTCTATTTGTTGCCAAATTTTACTTTCCAAACGCTGAGTTCAGTGCTGTGCACACAGTAAGTGCTCAATAAATACGATTGAATGAATGAATTAGTGATGAGCTACCCAAGGACTCACTGTATTTGGGCCACGTTTGTAGAAAGCTGAAAATTACTTGTGAAATTTCTGTAGCAACCTAATGCTCCATTGGTTTTATTATTGGAAAGATCAAGCAGGAAATTAAATTGGGGAATAGCTCTCTAAATAGGTCTATACTGAAAAATTGTATTCTTAGAACAGTGTTCAGCACACAGTAAGCACTCAGTACCATCGATTGATTAATTTCCTGCAAATAGGTTGTTTGTGAATAATGGGGGTTTCATAGGAGAGGAAAAAGTGGCCCCCGATTTCAATTTCAGATGCCGATTCCTGGACCAGTTGTTGTAATTTCGAGGACTCTCTGGAGAGTGAAAATTCCAAAAGGGAGTGCCAACCACCTTTTTAAAGAGATGTTGATTTCTGGGTTCTCCCAACCGCCCTGTCTCGGCCCCTGAAAACCTCTCTGTTGTACCAGGGATGGAATAATATTTAATGTTTTTGCTGGCTTCAAACTCAGTGTTTCCCCTTTGGCTGTTTTGGGAAGACCTAGTCTATTTACTATAATTGAAGAAAGAGTCTGTGATTTGCAAGGCAAATCAAAAAAGGGAAATGGATGAGGGGGGCAGAGAAGAGGTGGAAAAGAGACCCTCCCTGACTGACTGAAGCAAAATAGACCGAGGAACTATGAAGCAAAATGTGTAGAGGGACGAGGGAAAGGGCAACTCCAGTGAGCAAGCATCTGATGTTGCTGGATGCACAAATACTTGCAGGCAACCCAAATCGACCTTAAACTTGGCAACAGTGCAGGTAATCTTTATGCAAGTGCTGCACAATATCCATAGAGTGCTCATAAGGACACATTGGCACTGTTTTTGTCTCCTGGAAGCACAGCTGCTTCAGTATTGACTGTTTTTGAACTGGGAAAGATACAGGGGGAAAAAAATACTCAGTTATGCAGTTGCACGTGTTTTGGCTAGAATGGTGTTAGGGAATTAGGGCACGTTGATCCAACAGTGCAGACCTGTCGGGGCATAGTCCGCCATGGTATCAGTAGAAATGTGTTTTTGTGTGCCTGCATGCGTGGTGAGAACTACAGTGTGAGTTTCCTTAACACAGGGTTTTGGAAGAATGCAACCCTTGTGTAATGAGAACAGCATGTACCTTTTAAGTCAATCGATGCGTTTTTTTGCATGCTTACTTTGTGCAGAACGCTGTACTAAATACTTGGGAATGAATCCCTTGTCCCTCCCTAGATGGATCTTTTAAGTGACTCCCCTAATGTTCTCTATCCTGTGTCCCTTTTTGTTGCTTTCTTTAGCCTCCCAGGCCAAAGCAGCGGCTTAGTGGAAAGAACACAGGCCTGGGAGTCGGAGGACCTGGGTTCTGATGCCGGCTCTGCCACTCTCTTGCTGTGACTTAGGCAAGGTCACTTCTCTGTCTCAGTTTCATCATCTGTGGGGATTTAATCAATACCTGTTTTCGTTCCCCTCTTAGACTGGGGCCCCCATGGAGGACAGGGACTGTGCCACATCTGATGGTACGTACCCCTGGATTTAGTATAGCGCTGGGCACAGTGAGCACTTAAATATTATTATTGTTCAGGGCACAGCCCCTAAGCCATCAAGTAGGCTGCTTCTGACTGGTAATGCAAGTTGGAAAGGAACCAGAGTAAAAGAGAATATGGAACTTTTGTGACAATCCACTAGGATAACGTTACCCAAAGCAACAGATTATTATGTTCATGTGTCAGAGAATGTTGTCTTACATTTTGATAGACACTCAGTGGCCCAAGGGACACGTGAGTTGCCGCGTTGAAAGCAAAGCAGGCTTTTGAGGTTTCCTTTCCAAAGGGACATGTGTGTTTTCAATTTTCACTTTGTTGATACTTAAAATATTTAAAAGCATATATCCCCTAGGGAAGAGATGTTGGAGCGATTTTTATTGAGTTTCCAACTCCACTGCAGCCAACACACATTTCACACTGCATCCAAACACACATTTCATTGTCCCTGGGGTAGGTGAAAGATAAAGGAATCTTCATTCTTACAATGAAATAGATACCCTGCAACCTTAATAAATGTTGTAAACTTGGAAAAAGGTTGGGTGGATCTTCCACTCTGCAGGCTTCCACTGGGGAAGAATATGATGTGGTAAGCTTTTTAGGCCATTAATAATCCTTTCTGAATTTCTTTCCAGAAGGTGGATTCTTTGTTTTTCTCTAACTAATTTTATATGATAGTGAGGCCCAAACTAGGTTCTGGCCAAGGGAGTTGGACTTAATGTGTACAGCATTAAGACTCAAAAGTTCATGAATTTAGCCTCAGAATTGCCCCACACTTGTTATGCAACTTTGAACAAGACACTTAACTCCACTGTGTTTCAGCACTCATCCATTCCTTTCATTCATTCATTTGTATTTATTGAGTGCTTACTATGTGCAGAGCACTGTACTAAGTGCTTGGAATGTACAATTCGGCAGCAGATAGAGACAATCCCTGCCCAATGACGGGCTCACAGTCTAAACGGGGGAGACAGACAGCAAAGCAAAGCAAAACAGAACAAAACAAAACAAGACAACATCATCAAGATAAATAGAATCAAGGAGATAAACACCTCATTAACAAAATAAATAGAGTAATAAATAATATATACAAATGAGCACAGTGCTGGGGGGAAGGGGAGGGGAGGAGGAGCAGAAGGAAAGGGAGGCTCAGTCTGGGAAGGCCTCCTGGAGGAGGTGAGCTCTCAGTAGGGCTTTGAAGAGGGGAAGAGAGTTTGGCGGATGTGAGGAGGGAGGGCATTTCAGGACAGTGGTAGGCCGTGGGCCAGGGGTCGACGGCGGGACAGGCACGAACGGGGGACCGTGAGGAGGTGAGTGGCAGAGGAACGGAGTGTATGGGGTGGGCAGTAGAAAGAGAGAAGATAGGTGAGGTAGAAGGGGGCAAGGTGATGGAGAGCTTTGAAGTCAAGGGTGAGGAGTTTAGAGGTGTTGAGACACAACTAACAAAAAAAGGAAATAAAAATAAAAATTCCTTTGAGTGCCACTGTAATGTGACTTGTTAGATTTCACCAGTACTCTCTTTCACCTTAGTATATATTTTCATTATGTTTTGGCTAGAATGCTGATAGGGAATTAGGAACTTGGAAGAAATTTTGTGCGTGCATGCGGAGTTGGACGCAGTGAATGCTACAGGGCGTGTTTTTCGTAATGCAGAGTTTTGCAAGAAAACAACCCCATCAACGTTGGAGAAGCGGATGTACGTGAAATAATCAATTGATGGTCCTTGAGTGCTTACTGTGTGCAGAGCACTATAGGAAGCTCTTGGGAGAATATACCATAATAGAGTTGATAGACCCGCTCCTTACCTACAGGGAGCCTAATAAAAGGCAAATTACCGTTGTGTGATAAATTCTCCAACAGCTACTCCTAGCCCATAATTTTATATATATATATATATGTGTGTGTGTGTATGTTTGTATACGTATACCAACATTCTTGACCCATTAATTTGTACTTAATTTTTTATCCGTACATACTTCTGCTATCAACATCCAGTGTTATTTCTTTGTCCTCCAACTATTTGGCAATGGCTTTGTTTCGGTCCTTCTCCACTGTTAAATTGTATGCTCCTTGAGGGCAGAGTTCATGCAGGGTATCCTAGTGGAAAGAGAGTGAGCCTTGGGAGTCAGGAGACCTGACTTTTTTTAAAAAAAAAATGGTAATTTTTTTAAGTGCTTACTATGTCTTAAGCAGTGTTCTAATACAAGTTCATCAGGTGGGACACAGTCCCTGCCCCACATAGGGCTTACAGTCTAAGTCGAAGGGAGGAGGATTTAATCCCCATTCTACAGATGAGATAAAAGAGGTGCAGAGAAGTGAAGTGATTTGCCTAAGGTCACACAGCAGGCAAGTGAAAGAGCTGTGATAGATCAGGTCATCTGTCTCCCAGGCTCATGCTGCAGTGATTGCCAAGTTTGTTTCATAATAAATAACATCATTATTATTATTAATTGTACCCTCCAAACCAGTTCAGAGCACTCAGCACAGGTGCTCAAAAAAACCTATTGGTTGTGCTATAAGGGTAGAGCACCAAATATGAGAAAATAAGACAGAGGAAATATTCACCATGGAAATTGACAAGATGCTCGTGTATTACACAGGGGGTCTAGGAAAAAGAGGGGTAATAGGAAAAGGATTTAGGGGAACAGTTGATAAAAGGATCCACTAAATAAGCGTTCTCTGTAGAAAAAAAAGTGCGGCATGTAGTGAATAAAGGAATATATTCACCATGGAAATTGACAAGATGCTCGTGTATTACACAGGGGGTCTCGGAAAAAAGGGTAATAGAATAGGATTTAGGGGAACAGTTGATAAAAGGATCCACTAAATAAACGTTCTCTGTAGAAAAAAAGTGCAGCATGTAGTGAATAAGGGAGACCTTACTTTTTTTGAATGACTTCTCCTTTTGGCTTGAAAGGCTACCTTTGAAAGTCTGGAAAAGCTAGTTACTTTTTTGACCTTGCTGTTCTTTCTGTGCAGTTGGTGGACTAAGTGGTTTGGGGCTGCAGAGTTGTGCTTAGAATATCTGGAACACAGCATAGTTTTGCCTCCTTTGTAATGCTATTCTGTTGCCTGTTTCTGATGAGAGGATGCAGTAGAAATTCTGTAATAACTTGCATGCATTCATTCTTTCACACACATTGTTGGCTTCTTGTAAATCATCTGTGGTTGAGATTAATGTTTTTCTTGTGCAACATCTCTTTGAAAGACTTCAAAGCCACACATAACTCATTTAATAGCATTCAGGTACTCAAAGCAAGTAGCAAGTGGAAATGGTAGACCGTCTACTGTATTGAAAGAACCACCTGAACTGTAAAAATCGCTTTGAAAGTAACCATTTCTTAGTGAGATAAACCTGAAAGTGTTCTATTAATAGTACACCCAATGCCAAAAAACTAAGGAAGATAACTTGGGAGAAAGAATTAGCCCTTCTAAGTTGTATAGCCCCTTTAGGAAAGGACAGAGTGGTCTTTTTGGATGGAAGATCCCCAGGGGAATTAGAAAGTCAAGAAAGTCAAGTAGGTAAGTGTATTTTAAAAAGAACGGTGTCTGCACACTGAGCAAAACTTCTTATTCTTTAAATTTTTGTTTCTGAACTAGTATATTTTATTTATATTGCTCTTCCAATCTGGTTACAATTTTCCGATGAAGCCAGCCATGAAATCATGATCTAGTGGGGTTAATATCAGTTTAAATCATGCTTCTGAAGAAAATATACATTTTGGGAGTCTCATCTATTATATTGCAAACATTTATATTACAACTCTAACCCCACCTATTCTATCTCTTTGATATTTGACCTCGAGAGGATTTTAATATCTAATAGGGAAGGAAATCAATTGCTGCTTGGCAAGCAAACTGGTAGATGGTCTTTTTCAAAGTTGAATATTTGCACCTGCTGCTGTTCGTGTTTATAATTTGCTACCTGATATTTTCATAGGCTGTATGAAAAGATGCTAAGAGTAAAACTTGTTTTCATTCAGAATTCTATTCATTTGTTAAAAGGAGGTGGGGAGTGAAGCAGTGACAAATGGGTACAATTCAGTGGAAGGCTTTTATGGAGTAACTGTAAGCAAGATGGCATAATTTTAATAGTCCCACACATTTCACAGGATTGACTACTACAGAAATCGACATTCATTGTGAGCAATAAATTAAAGGGAAACAGGTTTGTGGAATGATGTCTGTGTAGATTTAGTATACAATATTAGGTCATTTTGGAACTTGGCAGACCTGTATCCTAGCAGGTTTTTTTTCTTTTTCTTCTTTGACGCTAAGGATCAATCAATCAATGGTATTTGAGTACTTATTAGGTGCAGAGCACAACGTTAAGTGCTTGGGAGAGTACAGTACAACAGAATTAGCAGATTCATTTCCTGCCTCTAACGAGTTTATAGTCTAGAGGACGAGTTTACAGTCTAGAGAATGACTGGCATTTTAAGATATCTGAATTGTAGGTCTAGTTCAGCCACTGACTTTGTGACTGTTTGAAAGTAATCTGTTTTTCTTTGTGTTGAATAAATAAAACTAATAATAAGGATGTAGCCTAAGATAAAGGATTTGCCTTTGGGATGTTTCCTAGTTAGAACTGTGAGCCCCATGTGGGACAGGGACTGTGTCCAACTGGATTATCTAGTATCTATCCCAGAATTTAGTACAATGCTTGGCCCAGAGAAAGTGCTTAACAAGTACCATCATTATTATGTGCTACATTATTTTATTAACAAAATAAGCTTAGAGGTGCCATTAATTGATGAATACATAGTGCACCGTTAAGTCAGTTCTTCTGCTCCAAATTTTAAAACTTGACTTTGGTCAGAATTTCCATGGCTGAGTGGCCATTTTCAGTATTTCTTCAGTTACTTTAAGTATGCAGATACTAGGATTGATTTAATTTCGTTTTTAGCCCTGCTCTACAAGAAACGTTTGCTCCATACTATTTTTTGACAAATACCTTCAGAACTATGATACGCCAGCTGTGTTCCATTTTTTCAGCTCTTACTTGAAGTACAAATTCTAGATCACTTTGACAAATGTGGTTGATGTTCTAATACATTCATAGAGTTATTAACTTCCTTTTTGCTTCTCTAAAGTGAAACATGACAATGGTTTGACCCCAGTGTAATTATTTAGATTAGGATTTCACGCTCTTGTTTTCATTTTGCAGAGGAATTTTATAGTAGCGTGTGTCAAATTAGTCAGAGGTATTTATTGAGAGCTTACTGTGGGCAGAGGCTGTACTAAGTGTTGGGGAGAGCATAGTGCAGCAGAGTTAGTAGACATGTTCCCTGTCCATAGGGCGCTTCAGTCTAGAGATATCAATATGAGCTATGCATAAAGACAAAGCAAAGTGTCACTTGCCTGGAATACATTGGAGTATTAGGTCTGTGTGGAGAGAGGAAAGATTCACTTATCAATCAATCAATGATATTTATTGCACCCTTACTATGTGCAGAATACTGTACTAAGCACTTGGGAGAGTAAAGTATAACAGTTGGTAGATATATTCCTTGTTCTTCACAAATTTACCATCTAGAGGGGGAGGCAGACATTAATGCCAGCTCTTTCCGAAAATAATGGTGCTTATATATGTATATATCTATAATTCTACTTGGTTATATTATTGCCTGTTTACTTTTTAGAGAAGCAGCATGGTCTAGTAGCAAGAGCATGGGCTTGGGAGTCAGAGGACGTGGGTTCTAATCCCTGCTCCGCCACTTGCCTGTTGTGTGACCTTGGGCAAGTCACTTAACTTCTCTGTGCCTCAGTTCCCTCATCTGTAAAATGGGGATTAAGACTGTGAGCCCCGTGCCGGACAACCTGATTACCTGGTATCTACCCCAGTGCTTAGAACAGTGCTTGGCACATAGGAAGTGCTTTAAAAATACCATTATTATTATTAATGCTTTGATGTGTATATATCTATAATTCTGTTTATATTGATGCCTATTACTTGTTTGGATATCTGTCGCCTCCCTTCTAGACTGTAAGGACTGTCTTTATTGCTGAATTGTACTTTCAAAGCGCTTAGTACAGTGCTCTGCACACAGTAAGCACTCAATAAATGCAATTGAATGAATGAATGAATCCTCAACCTCAAACCTATTTTTTGCAGACAGAAGAGAGAGTAGGAAAGTAAAGAGAAGGGCACAATGCCAATTTGCAGGGTTTTTTTCTCTGACTTTTTAGTTGGCTATTTACTCCTTTTAAGTATAGTCCTGGGGAAAGGTGCTGTTTCTTCAGCTAATGCTACATGAAGACAGTTGTTTTCAGCCATTTTTAGAAACTGTACTGCTGGGGTCTTGAGATTTTAATTGAAGTAGCCAGAGAAGACTGAGAGCTAGAACCAAGTAGGCAGAGCAGCAGCAGCAGCCACAGGGATGGAAAGCCAAACTGCCTCTGCTGTTGCCACTGCCATAAATTAATCGGTATTTATACCCACAGGGCCATTTCTTGCTGTGCTCCTGACCAGGTGTGAATGCTGGGAAGCTGATGGCAGCAGCATCGGAATCAAAATTTTTGCTTTCTCTTTGCAGGCCCAACTGCCGATAGTTATGCCCCTTGCTAGAGTCCTCTGAGTTCCTGTCTATTTGGGAGTCCAGCAAGAAGCTGTTCAGTAGAGAGAGAAGACCCTGTGTCTATTACTGCCATAAATGACAGAGTCCCCTATCAGAGACAGTTGTATCCCTGATTGGGTGCCCTAAGTCAGAGGTCTTCCAGCAATGAAACTTTTTTCCGCTTTCCTCTTTGCAAATGTTTGTGGCACCTTTAGTGAATGTAAGATGATCAGACTTAGGGCCCTAGGATCTGGTCCAAACTTGAGGGTTTTAGATACAACTGTTTTCGAGGTTTTTTTGAAGCCTTAATTTGAAAGTCCAGGACTTGTTCGCTCACGGGGCCTCTGAGAGGTCGTAGAATTTTGCCATCACCTTTCATTTCACTGAACAAGCACAGAAACATTCCTGTGGTCAGGAGCACGTGTCCATGAAGATTCAGTGACTTCAGACAGCAGTGTCAGAACTGGCAGAAGTGGCCTCCAAAAGTAGTTGAGAAATACACTAATCTTCCATTTGGCATTCTTGCCCAGTAGATATTATTGGCAGTCACTTTGGAACACTCTCTCAGTCACTTTACTATGCAAAAAGAAGAGCCGGGTGGCCTAGTGGAAACAGCATGGACTTGGAAGTTAAAGGACCTGGGTTCTAATCCCAACTCTGCTACTTTCCTGCTGTGTAACCTTGGGCAAGTCATTTGACTTCTCCATGCCTCAGTTTCTTCATCTGTAAAATGGGAATTTAATCAATACCCATTCTCCCTCTCCCCCTTAGTCTGGGAGTCCCACGTCGGGCAGGGACTGTCAGACCTAATTAACTTGTATCTACCCCAGCACTTAGAACAGTGCTAGACAAATAGTAAAAGATTAAGGAAGGCCAGTATAAAAGGGAATTTCACCGTTGAAGACCTATCCCTCTCCTTTTAACTTGCTTTTAATGGAGCCAGTATATGACTAGTCGAGATCTAGAATTTACATAATTAGGAGCTATGGGAATGGTAGCTTATGGACGAAGACCCTCACTGTTTTTTTGTTTTTGTTTTTCTGGTTTTCTTGCTCAGAGTATTGTGTCAAAAAATGCACTCCAGTATCGAGGAAATTCTCAGCATGATGCTCAGGAGTTTTTGTTGTGGCTTTTGGATCGTGTGCACGAAGACCTCAACAACAGTGTGAAACACAATAACCGAACCCCGCTTAAGGTGAGTCAGTCCATTCGACCTGCTCTGTGTCTGGTTTTGAGGGGTGATGAAAACTCCATTTGTACTTTGTTAAATGGTTGTCAAAACACGGTACACAAATCTTCTAATTTGGTGTAAGATCCAGGGGATAACAAATGCCACGGAGAGAACTGCAATCCTGCTCTCCTAGAACATTTTGAAGTTGTTTTTTTAGTTTGCATTTAAGTGGATGAGGAAAAACAAATGGAAAACTCTGATTCCCACCCATATACCTTGTTTTCTGGCTCCACAGTGGACTAATCAATTAGTGAGTGGTATTTTTTGAGCACTGACTGTGTGCGGAGTACTTACAGTATGGTACTGATAGGCTTACTTGATGTGACTTTGTGAGGCAGCAAAGGGAATGTATGAATTTTTCATGCATCTTTCCATCACTACTGCTACAACCAATCCTGGTCCTTAATCTGGTCCCAGAGGTCATTTTATGTGGAGAGCTATTTCCAATCTGTAAGATTGCGCTTTTGTTTTTTCAGCCACCGTTAGAAAATGATGTGGTGCCAGAGGGACCAACCTTTCCTGTTAGTAGCACTTTTGTACAAGAACTTTTTCAAGCCCAGTACAGGTACAGTAACATGCCAGACCTTATGGGACTTCGTGAGCTCTATTTTATGTGCTGCTAGGATCAATATATTTCTTTGTCCCCGTAGGGAAGCCAGCAGACCCAAAACAGCGTGTCCTGACAGTTCGCTATGTGGTTCTTGTGTGGGCAGGGAAAGTGTATATTTTATTATATTGTACTCTCCCAAGTGCTTAGTACAGTGCTCTGCACACAGTAAGCACTCAATAAATATGACTGAATAAATGATTGGGGGTGGTTGATTCTTGGTGTTTGCTTCTGTAAATCTCTCCCTTAGTTTTCTTCAATTCCCATCGTTGTCACTAAATGTCATTTAAATGACATTTAATGTCACTAATGTCACTAATGTGGTTGTCACTAAATGTCACTTAAATGACATTTAATGTCACTTAAGTGACAGTTTTTGTACTATTTGAACTATTCAAGAGTTTAAACTTTAATGCATGACTAGGTGAAGATCACCCCCTCCCCATACTGTTCCAATTTTTACTATGTTTTGTACTTTTGTAGTAGGAAAAATAAAGCACTCTCCTCTTCCGTATTCTCATGCCTGGTTTTTAAGGTCTTCATTGACATGTCCTCATTGCCAGAAACAGAGCAACACCTTTGACCCTTTCCTCTGCATTTCTCTACCAATTCCTCTACCCCATACAAGGTAAGAACCAAACTTTTATAATGGAGCTATGGATTATTTTGTTTTGGATGGCATCCCCCTGAGCTGCTCTGAGATTTTCCTGCAGCTGTTCGTCAGTAAACACAATGATTGCTAAATTAAAACACCCAGAAGTGCTGCCTTGCAGAATGCCTGCCTGTATTTTGAGGATGCCCAGGTCCTGTAGAGAAGTGAGTGTTTACCTCATCAGCCCATGCTTCATTTCATTCTTTAGGAATCCTGCCAAATTGTTGCCCCTCTCCTATATGTTTTGGAGGTCCTTTGCAGTATTGTGATCACTGTTTCAGGTGAAATCCTCCAACAGCCCAAACAAGGTGACCAGAACTGCACCCCAATATTCTGTGTGCGGACTGAACCATCATTTGAGAAGTATCATGGTGTAGCGGATAGAGCATGGGCCTAGGAGTCAGGTCATGGGTTCTAATGCCGCCTCCACCTCTTGTCTGCGGTATGACCTTGGTCAAGTCACTTCACTTCCTCTGTGCTTCTGCTACCTCATCTGTAAAATGAGGATTGAGACTGTGAGCCCCCATGGGACAGGGACTGTGTGCAGCTCGAATTGCTTGTATCCACCCCAGTGCATAGTACAGTGCCTGGCACAGTAAGTGCTTAACAAACACTACAATTATTGTTGTTATTATTATTATTATTTAAGATGGAGGCAAAATTCTCCTTTTTGTTTCATTTTCAATTGCCTTCCCGATGGTGCTTAGTATTTTGTGGGCCTTTGTGGCTATTGCCGCATGTTGATGACTTGAAGGAAGTGAACAGTAACTCAGAGAGCTCTTTCCCAATCAGAATCTTTCAAAATCAGAAGATTGCTGTGAAATTAGAGGCAGTACTTGGTGATTATGTTCTAAAAGATGAATGCCGGTGAATAAGAGAGATGGTTAGAAAGCTCACTTAATATTTTGGCAGGGATTTACCAAGGAAGCTATTAGACAGGTTTTTATCCCAGACAAGTCAGAGGACTTGGATCAAATTAGGGTGAGGACATGGGACATTTTAGACCAAACCAGTGAACTAGGTGTAAAGAAATCACCAGCAGTAGTTGGCATCCATTTGAGGGTAGCTCAGAGTCCACCATTTTGTAGTTATGCAGTATTTTTTCACTTGGTTTAATTTACCTTATGTTCATGCATATTAAGTTAGAATCAGCGTGGCTTAGATGATAGAGTCTGGGAAGTGGCTTGGGAGTTGGGAGTTATAGGTTCTAGTCCCGGCTGTGCCACTTTTTAGCTGGGTGACTTTGGGCAAGTCACTTAACTTCTCTGTGCCTCAGTTACCTCATCTGTAAAATGGGGATTAATTTTTTGAGTCCCATGTGGGACAATCTTATTCCCTTGTATCTACCCCAGGGTTTAGAACAGTGCTTGGCAGATAATAAGTGCTTAACAAATACCATCATCAACTTAGTCTCTCACCTTTCTGCCACTCATTTAGCTTTGAGATCCTTCTGTTGCTTCCCCCCAGCAGCATAGAATTTTGGGCTAACTGGTCTGTAATGATCTATCACCTCTGTAACCCTTCTATAGAGGAGAATTACCTTGGAAATTAACCCGTCTCCTGGAAAGTGATTGCTTCCTAAAAGAGGTTGTTCACTCTGAGTTCCTTCAAACCCTCAAATGGATGCCAACTCTTGCTGGTGATTTATTTACACCTAGTTCATTGATTTGGTCTAAAATGTCTCATGTCCTCACCCCAGTTTGATCCAAGTCCTCTGATTTGTCTGGGATAAAAACCTGTCTAATAGCTTCCTTGGTAAATCCCTGCCTAAATATTAAGTGAGCTTTCTAACCATCTCTCTTATTCACCGGCATTCATCTTTTAGAAAATAATCACCAAGTACTGCCTCTAATTTCATAGCAATCTTCTGATTTTGAAATATTTGAAGAATCCTTTATTATCACTACTAGCTCTAGTGCTTGTTTTAAGTTGCTGCTTCTCAAACTCCTTTTTACCCTTAACTATCACCCTTTGTTAGTTTCCCTGAATTCCCTCAGGTGCTTTCCATTTTTTACAAAGGATGATTTTTTTCTTCTTAACTTTTCTGGTTTGCCACTTAGCTATGTCTGTTTGCCTGCTTTGTTTTTTTCTGTGGCACACTTTTAAACTATTTTTATTTTTAAACAGCCTTTGGGTTTCTTGTAGCCAATTTTCTTTCATAGCAATTTCTTATAGCTGGTTCCTAACCAAGACTCCCATTTTATTATAGTTTCCCTTTCCAAAACTCAGTATTCTTGAGTTGGATTCCTTCCTCAGAAAGAATGTTAAATATAATTTAATGTTACCTTCTACACCAACTTCTGGTCCACTATTTAGAATGAAATTCAGTATTCTCTTTTTCCTTGTAAGTTCTAGAAATAGTTGTTCTAGAAATAATCCTGTTCAAAACCTCTATCTTAATTGTTCCTTCTTGTCTTAATGCCTTAAGTTTAGTTATTCTGTGGAGATAACTAAAATCTCCCATTAGGTTTGCTTATATCTGTTAAATCAACTTTCACAGCCGAATCTAGTATCTCCTTTTCACTTTCCTCATCTTGGTGAGGTGGTGTATAGTTTAGCTGTAATGTAATACATCCTTTTATTCTTTTTTTAAGCATGAAACATCTATTTACAGAGATTCCAGGATGCTCTCCTTTCCTGGTAACATTTTGATGTTTTTGCTGAATATTGATGATAGGTGCACAGTACTCCCTCCTATCTGCCTTCCCAGAGTTTTTAGCCTGACTTTCTTCTCTCTACCAAGAAAAATATGCAGTCCTTGCTCTCCAGGAGTCTGCAGTCTCCTGGAAGTTGAGGCCTGGGGGAAGTTAGGGGAAGGGGAGACAAACAGAGATAATGGGCAATTACAACCATACAGTAGGTTAAAAAAAAATAAGGACATATGAGTCAGATAATTAACAGAAAGCAGGCAAATAAATGATAAATAGCTATAACTAGACTTGCACTTTGAATCTATAACTGCCCATTTAATAATAATTCTTGTGGTATTTGTTATGTTCCAGGCACTGTAGTAAGCGCTTGGGTGAGAGCGCCCCGCATTGGACTCACAGTCTCGATACCCACTTACAGATGAGATAACTCAGGCACAGTGACGTGCCATGCCCTAGGTCACACAGCAGACAAGTGAGGGAACTTGGAATCCAGGCCCATGCTTTATCCACTGGGCCACGCTACTTCCCCTTCCAAAAATGGGCAATAGGCCCAGCTAGGTGTCCAGCCTGACAAATCATCAATGGAGGGGATAGAGGGGAAAGCATGTGGATTTTCATTTACATTATTATGACAGCAAAATGCCATTGATAAAGGACGTTTTGTTCTGTATCAACAGCAGTCAGTTAATCATATTTATTGAGTGCTTACTGTGTGCTCTGCACTGCACTAAGTGCTTGGGAGAGTACAATATAATAAAAGACACAGTCCCTGGCCATAATGAGTTCACAGTCTAGAGGACATGAGCACCTCCTGGATGTAATGTCCAGTATTCCAGTACAAGATTTTTTTGAGGAGAGGGGTCACACAGTAGACATAAAAGACACAGTCCAATAGGGGAAGTTAAGCAGACATGGAACATTGGCAGTTTTTGTTGTAGGAGGATTTCGACTGCCTATCCAAAGACAGTAATCACCTCTTCACAGTGGCTTCTGGCAGGAAGCCAGATGACTACTGTTGGAAGCCATTTCTTGGAGGATATCCTAATTATGATGGCATTTACTAAGGATGAACTATATCCCAAGCACTGTGCTAAACACTGGGATAGATAGAAGATAACCAAATCAGACTGTTCCCTGTCTCACATATGGTTCACAGTTTGAGGGAGAGCGGAGTTTGCAACCCCATTTTACAGATGAGGGAACTGAGGCACAGAGAGGTTAAATGGCTTGTCCAAGGCCACCAAGAAGACAAGTGGCAGAATTGGGACTAGAGCCTGTTGTGCTCCTGTCACTAGGCTATACAGTCTTCCTTTCTTTGTTGTTGAAATTACTAATGCCCCTAGCACTCTGATTAGGTCTTGGAGCAGCGGTTCAAAGGAGGGTCTGCTGTTCGGCTGCTTCTACCCAGTCCAGAGAACCCTCACAGTTATGTTGTTTCAAGGACAGACACTAATTTTAAGTCTTGGCTAGGTTTTGAGAGATTTGGGGGGAAACAATCCATACTCGGCTCTCTTGTAGCTGTTGGATTGTTATGGGAGCCTTAGAAACCCCTCTGCCTCTCAGTGATCCCAGAGATGGGACTCCCTTAATAATAATAATTGTGGTTTTTGTTAAGTGCTTACTATGTGCCAGGCACTGTATTGCACGCTGCTGTAGATACAAGCCAATTGGGTTGGACACAGTCCTTGTCCCACATGGGGCTCCCAATCTCAATCCCCATTTTATAGATGAGCTAACTGCGGCCCAGAGAAGTGAAGTGACTTGCTCAAGGTTACCCAGCAGACAAGTGGTGGAGCCAGGATTAGAATCTATGACCATCTGACTCCCAGATCCACACTGTATCCAAGATGCCATATTGCTTCTGCTCCTTGGCCTGGAACAGACCCCAGGATGGATACATTTTCCCAAGATAGCCTCTGCAATCCCATGGTTGGTCTGGGATACTCCATTCCTAGATGATGATGGGTAGGTAGTGAGAAAGATGTTATTTTGAGATAGCTGCTTAGTTGCATCTATCTTGCAGTTGTTGTCATAGCAATCCTTTTTTGCTGGGATCAAAGATTATGTGTTTTTTATGGTACTCCTGATCTAAATAGAAAGGTAATAGAACAGGTCCTTTGAATTTCAGATCAGTGCTTGTTAACTCCCCATTCCTGTTCAGGCTTCCAAATGCACTGTTGCAGTCATCCCTCTGCTGTTCCTGTGTTCTTGTCCTCTCTCCCCAACCTTTGGGCACAGGTCTGGGTGGATAATCATCACTATTTCATTCTCAAGATATTAGTAATGTGTGTGAGAGTTATCCTTCCCTGGGGTACTCTAGCCTTTCCTCCTGTAATAATAATAATGATATTTGTTAATGATAATAATAATAATAATGATGTTGGTATTTGTTAAGCACTTACTGTGTGCCAAGCACTGTTCTAAGCATTGGGGGGGGATTCAAAGTAATCAGGTTGTCCCATGCGGGGCTCACAGTCTTAATCCCCATTTTACAGATGAGGTAACTGAGGCACAGAGAAGGTAAGTGACTTGCCCAAAGTTACACAGCTGACAAGTCGCAGAGCCGGGATTAGAATCTATGACCTCTGACTCCCAAGCCCATCCTCTTTCCATTGAGCCACGCTGCTTCTCTGTAGAGAATCCTTTGATTTTGACTGATCGAGAGTCAGACAGACCCATGTACCTTGCATCTAACCAAGTGCTTAGGACAGTGCCTGGCATATAGTAAGTGCTTAACAAATACCATTATTATGGCTTAGTGGGTAGACTATGGGCCTGGGAGACAGAAGTACCTGGATTCTAATCCCAGTTCCGCCACTTGTCTGTTGTGTGACCTTGGGTAAGTCACATTGTGTGTCTGAGTCTCAGCTGCCTCACCTGTAAAATGGGGATTGACTGTGAGCCCTATGTGGGATGTAAACTGTGTTTAACTTGATTAGCTTGTATCTACCACAGCACTTAGAACAGTGCTTGACACATAGTAAGCGCTTAACAAATGCCATTACTATTATTGTTATTAGGAAATGTGGGATGGGCAGATTGGTGGCTTTGTTTAGTAATAGAATTGAGGTTCTCCCTTCTTCATAACCTCCAGCTGAACGTGACAGGGGAAAATGATACTGTTGGTAACATCGTCCTAACTAATAGTACCAAGTGTCTCCCCTACCTTCTTTGATGACCTGGGACTCCAGGGACTCAATTTTTAGTTGAGCTGCAATAAGAAGCATCGAGATTGCTAGCAAAAATAGAACATTCAAATATAATAATAATAATGTTGTTATTTGTTAAGTGCTTACTATATTCCAAGCACTGTTCTAAGTGATGGGGTAGATACAAGGTAATCAGGTTGTCCCAGGTGGGGCTTACAGTCTTAATCCCCATTTTACAGATGAGGGAACTGAGGCACAGAGAAGTGAAGTGACAGGCCCAAAGTCACACAGCTGATAAGTGGTGGAGCTGGGATTAGAACCCACAACCTCTGACTCCCAAGCCCATGCTCTTTCCACTAAGCCATGCTGCATAGCACATAGTTGTTTTGAAAGTCACATGTCCACTTTGAGCGTTTTCTTCAGTTATTTATGACAACTTGGTGAGGTAGGACAGCTGGTCTTATAGAATTGGAGTGCAAGGTCCAGAGACTAAGGTCAGAAGATGAGACTGTGGTGAAACTACAAGGACTTCTGATTCTTAGACTATTTATTATCCCGACTTTTAACCCGTTTTATCTCTCTAGAAAATGCAATACTTGTTTTCCCTATGGGCCTTTGGAGAATTGTCCCAGAAAACTTCTTTGGGCCTTGAGGAAGATTTTTCCATTTAGTCCGAGAGATAAGGAGTGGTGTCCAAAAGTGAGATTCAGCCCCTCATTCAACTCAGGACAGACTTGCTTTTTTGTAGTTGAACTGTGATCAAATTGGTCCAAATGATTGTCTCCACCTTGATCTGCTAGGCCTCTGTACGTTACTGTGGTCTATCAAGGGAAATGTTCTCACTGCATGAGGATCGGTGTGGCGGTACCTCTGACCGGGACAGTGGCCAGGCTGCGAGAGGCAGTGTCCAAGGAAACCAAGATCCCCACTGACCAGGTAATAAGTCCTTCTCAAAGACTGGTTGTCTGTCATAGAAGCATCATCAAGCTCTGCTGGAATTTTAAGGCATTTCTAGACTTAATACACCCAAACAGACGATTTGCATCCAGTAGTTGGAAAAATAGTCGAAGATCTCAAATTAGAAAACATTGTGAGTCCAAGTTTACAAGCTTGAAGTTTAGATTGTCTGGTTTTTGCTCTTTTTAATGAGGAATGCAGTATCATGCTTTCTACTCAATTAACAAATATTTGAATAAGTACCCTTCCCTGAGAAGCCCAAAGTGCTTTTCATTCTTGTAATTTACTTGTAAAGGGAACAAGCAGGGAGAATGTTTGGGTTTGAAGGTAAGATTAAAAACTAAGGAACAGAAGTTTTTTTTATGGAATTAAGCACTTACTATGGGCCAGGCACTGTACTAAGTGCAGGAGTAGTTACAAGGTAATCAGGTTGAGCACAGTCCCTGTCCCACAGAGGGCTTGCAATCTTACAAGATGCAGATGAAGTAACTGAGGCACAGAGAAGCGAAGTGACTTGCCCTAATTCACACAGCAGGTTTGGAGTAGAACCAGGATAAGAACCCAGGTCTTTTGACTCCCAGGCCTGTGTCTTTTCCAATAGGCCATGCTGCTTCTCTAAATGTTCTCCGAAGGCAAATATCTCTGATTGCTTTGGGCCCGTAACAAATCAACTTCGGAAGCAGTGATAGAACTCAGACCTTGTGACCCATGGTTCAACATCCGTTGTTAGTCCAGGGCTCCTCAACCTACAGTATTTAGACAGATTCATAAATTCACTTTGGTAAATCTTTGGGTATTTAAGAATGGAAATCATTTTAGCCTGTTATTGACTTGTTTTAAACATCGACTGAAGTAATTGTCTTTTGGAACACATCTATTTTGGGGACTGTTCTTCTAAGAAAATGCAATACAACAGTTGAGTATCTTCTCCCAAGACAATTTCTGGAAGTTACTCTGTTTAGTGGGAAAAGAAGTTCATAATAAAGGTTCCTTGTATTTAACTGTTTTCTTTTCAGTTTGAGGAATGACGGGGATTTCTTAAAGCCACTTTTCAATCAAACTCACAACCATAATGTGGCTCTAAACTAGCAAGATCCTTCCCCTCGGAGAAGCCGAAAGTGATAACAGTCACTCCGTAGTATTTTTTGAATGCTTACTCTGTGCAGGGCACAGCACTAAGCTCTTGGGAGAGTACAATAGACTTAGGTGACATGATTCCTGTCCTCAAGGGGCTTCAAATTTAGCAGGATTGTGATTGTACCCTCAGTATTCTTTGTAGAGGTTCTGTTGGGGTGTTTTTGACTGGTACTCTGTGTAATGCAAAAATGTTTTCAGCCATTAAATCAAACCTCTGTACTGCCTCCTATTTAAGACAAGAGATAAAATACAACTGGAGTGCAAATTCAGGCCCTCCTCTCGATCCTCAACATGGTGAGCGGGGTTCGTGAACGATGACTCCCATATTTAGTATATTTGCTCTTAGAATCACTTGTTGACCATTGAAATCAAATGGGGAGCAATATGCCATGAATAATCCTGAAAAATTACCTGGTCCATTTGACAAACTTGTCCCTGTGTCTTTTCTCTATCCTTTCCATCTCACACCTGTCCTGTTTTGACAGGAATTTGTTTTGACATGCTAATTCTCAGCATGTCAAAAAAAAACTAGCTTATTTAGATCCGGCAAAAGATCATAAACATCCTGAAATCAAGGTTTGTTTTGGCAGCAGTTTCTCTGAAGCTGAAAATATGTAGGAATGTTTCCCTTCAAAGATGCTTCTGCAAAGATGCTTGGTGTTCTCAGGACCTAAGAAATTCCAAGGCCCATCTGTGCTCCCATTTATGCTTTCTGGAGAAGTTCTGGGGATCAGTTTCCTATTAGAATTTTGAGACAAGAACCAAAGGACATTCCAGTTATCCAGCTGTGATTCCATTTCTCCTGTTTTTAGATTGTGTTAACAGAGATGTACTACGATGGGTTCCATCGTTCCTTTTGTGACACAGATGATCTGGAGGTGGTACAAGAAAGTGACAGCATTTTTGCCTTTGAGACTCCTGAGATATATAGACCTGAAGGAATACTCAGTCAAAGAGGTAAACGAATGGAACTTACCTAGTATAATAAGATCTTCCTACCCTTCCACCTTTAATGTATAAGATTATGGGATCGATTCAAAATCAGACATAGATTTTTCTCCAGTGCACTCAACTTTCTGGGATAGTGGCATGTGCTTTCTTGACTACCCTTCTCTCTCATCCCTAATCCATCCTGCAGCCCTCCATTTTGGGTCACCCTATTTTTTGTGGATCAGGACTTGGACTGTATCTCCACTTGAGAACCCCAAGATGGAGCAGCCACTTAGTTTGCAAAATCTTTAAACTAGGTTCTCGGGTGACCCTTTGGTGAAAATAACCTGCTACTTACTCGTTGATTAGGCTTCAGATCCTAAAAGCATTGTTTGGGAATGATTTTTTTAAAAAAAGAGAAACACACATAGCTCTGTATTACTATGAAATAGGACACTTAGGTGTATCAGAGTTTCTATTCATTCCTGTAATGTTTAACAGCAATAATGCTTAATTTTTATGGCAGAGTCTGAGCAAACTGATGATGCTCATGTATGGGTTTCAGGACTATTTGGTCAACTCCTTGCTAACCAAACTGATTTTTCAACCATCCAGGTATGAGCTGGTGAAGCTTCAATGTCCACATAGTCCCCCTTACTGGACAAGTTGACTAAGATAAGAAAAGGAAGAGGTTAGAAAATGGCAGCTTCTCTGCCCTTTTAGGGATCAATATCTTCTTGTAAACACGAACAGGATTATCAGTTTTGCCTCTTCCCATATATCCTTTTCACTCTCTGCAATGCCAAGGTTGCTTGCTTGCTTTCTTCGGTCTGCAGTTGGTCTTGGGTAACCTGGACCATCCCAGGGCACCTATTGTTTGCTTTCTGGCTGTGGTCTTGGTGCTGTTAAGGAGGGAGAGGAACTGCATTTGTTATGGTTCTTTTCTCCAGTTGCTTGCCCTAATCTGTTTTAGGGAGGAAGGGGAACAGTGCTCAGCCTTGGGTAAATTTGGTTGTTTGTGGTGATAGACCACTGGGAAGTTGACAGGCAAATAGAACCAAAACAAATGGAAATGCTAGTTTTTAGGCTTCTGAGAGAATGACAAAAATTGAAAATCCAAATACGACTGTACTTCAAGATAGGGAAAATTTCTACTAAGGTAAATCTCAATCTGATAATTTTGCTGATTACTTCTAGTCCAGTGTAAAGTACCTGTAGTTGAAAAGACAGAATTGGTTTTCTAAAGTTAAAGATAGTCTCTGATTCTACTGTTAGATCAAATTCTTAAATTAAGAAGGTTGAAGAAAAATAGTTACTGGAAATAATTGCCTATTCTTATTCCTCTTCAGGAATGCATTTAAGCAATAATCTGAACAATTTGAAATATGCTACTGATCACCATAGAATACCTTCACAAATACAAACGACAACAAGGCAAGGAAAGTTGGAATTGTCCTCAACAAGAGCAACAACTGACAAGATCGTTCTGCTGGTGTGTAACCGAGCATGTACTGGGCAGAAGGGCAAGAGGTAAATAGTGATCTCTCCTATGCTGGGTAATTCCAATTTATTGTTTTAAGATCCTCATACTTAAGAGATGCAGATGTAAATCTCCACTTTGTATCTCCAAATATAATTTTGGAATTTGTTTTGGCCCTACTAGGTGCCAAGCACTGTACTAAGTGCTGGAGCAAATACAGTATAATCTATCACATTTATTGAGCGTTTATTGTGTGTGGAGCACTATCCTAACCGCTTGGGAGAGTACCGTGCAACAGATTTGGTAGACCTGTTCGCTGCCCACAAGGAGCTTAGAGTCTAGAGGGGGAGATACAATAAAATAAAGTGCTATGAGGGTGGGGTGAATAAAAGCGTACAGATCCAAGTGCAAGGGTGATAAAAAAGAGAACGATAATAAAGGGAAATGAGGGCTTAGATGGGGAAGACCTCTTGGAGGAGGTATAATTTTAATAAGGCTTTGAGGGTGGGGAGAGTCATCATCGGTTGGATATGAAGGGGGAGGGAGGGAGTTCCAGGCCAGAGCAGGATGTGGGTGAGGGGTCGGCGAAGAGATTAAGAAAGAT
The DNA here is from genome assembly GCF_004115215.2 of Ornithorhynchus anatinus. Lineage (NCBI taxonomy): Eukaryota > Metazoa > Chordata > Mammalia > Monotremata > Ornithorhynchidae > Ornithorhynchus > Ornithorhynchus anatinus. The sequence continues at coordinate 30,480,634 of NC_041729.1, read as the reverse complement.
GAGATTGAGGTACATTGAGTAGGTTAGTGTAAGAAGAACAAAGTGTGTGGGCCGTGTTGTAGTAAATCATTGAGGTAAGAGAGGGAGCAAAGTGATCGAGTGCTTTAAAGCCAGTAGTAAAGGGTTTCTGTTTAATGTGAAGGTGTATGGGCAACCACTGGGGGTTCTTGAGTGGGGACACGTGGACCAAATGGTTTTTAGGAAAATGATTTGGGCATCAGAGTGAAGTATGTTCTGAAGGGGGGACAGGAGACAGGGAGGTCAGCAGGGAGGCTGATTCTGAAGTCAAGTCGGGATAGGCTTGATCAGATTGGACACAATCCCGGTCCCAAAAAAGGCTTACAGTATGAGGAAGAGAGAACAGGCATTTAATCATCATTTTATAGTTGTGGAAACTGAGACCCCGAGAAGTTAATAATAATAGTAATAATAATTACAATCGTACTTGTTAAGCGCTTAAATATGTGCCAGGCATTGTACTAAGTGCTGGGGTAGATAGAAGCAGATTGGGTTGGACAGTCCTTATCCCACGTGGGGCTCACAGTCTCAATCTCCATTTTAAAGATGAAGGAACTGAGGCCCAGAGAAGTGAAGCTACTTTCCCAAGGTCACACAGCAGACAAATGGAGTCGGGAAGTGACTTGTTCCAGTAGATGTCGTGGAGCCAAGGTTAGAACTCTGGCCTCCTGACTCCCAGTCCTATGACCTTTTTACTAGGCCATGCTGTTCCACATATGTCCAACTTAGGACAATTATAAGGGTGTAAAGAAAAGCTCTTTGATTTTTCCAGTTATTGAAAAACAGCATATTCAGCATTTAGAACATTTAGTTTCACAGCAGCTGTGCCGGACCATTCATGCAGCTTTAGAGTGCTTATCAAGCAGCCTGGGCAATTTTGAGGACCTACCTGTAGGTTTCCTAAAGGGATACGTTGTATAGAGTTTGAATCAATTGTTTGTGAAAAAGATGTTTTAAATTTTTGGCATTTTTTAATGATTGGGCATTCAGACTATATGATTTTGAAACGTTAAGTGATTGTTCAAGTAGTTCACTTTTTTAGATGAAATTTAGAGACTAGATTAAATTAATTTTTAAGAACCTGGAATTTCTTTACCTTACTATGCTGAGGTAATGGGCGATCCAGTAATTTCCATGGAAAAATCATTATTCTTATTGCATTTTTGTCTCTGGTTTACTTTTGTGGAAAGGCTGGCTTAGCGGACCTTCAAGGGAGCGATTTTGTCTCCTCGACTGTGTAATATTCAAATAGAAACCCAACCTTTTCCTGTCAGTTTCATCTACAAGCGTTAATCAGTCAGTAGCATTCATTGAGCAGAAGCAGCATAGCTTAGTGGAAAGAGCATGGGCTTGGGAGTCAGAGGACATGGGATCTAATTCCAGCTCTGCCACTTTTCTGCTGTGTGACCTTGGGCAAGTCACTTAACTTCTGTGTGCCTCAGTTATCTCATTTGTAAGATGAAAGTTAAGTCTGTGAGCCCCACATGGGACAACCTGATTATCTTGTATCTATCCCAGTGCTTAGAACAATGCTTGGTACATAGTAAGTGCTTAACAAATACCATAGTTATTATTATTACAGTGCACTGTACTTAGCATTTGGGGCAGTGCAATGAGAGAAACAGTGTGGCCTAATAGAAAAAGCATGGCCTGGGAGTGAGAGGATCTGATTTCTGATCCTGACCTTGGAGAGTGCATTCCAAGTTACAAATAATTCTTAGTGCTGTGCATGAACTATTCTATCCTGATTTTAGAGAGAAAATTGCAGAGGCCAGTAAACTAAGCAATCACAGGGCTAAAATTAGCAGTAATTCTCAAAGTTCATAAAATGCTTATGTTCTTAGGTTTGGACAACCCTTTGTGCTGCATCTAGAGAAGACGATAGCCTGGGATCTTCTTCAGAAGGAGATATTAGAGAAGATGCAGTATTTCTTGAGGCCGACAGTTTGCATTCAGGTGAGTAATATTCTATCTGATACTCCCAAGTTCCATACCTCTGTGAAGTGGTGAAGACACTGAATTTTTGGAAGGGAGGCTGAAATTAGGAGCACCTTCCCCTCAGAGGATAAAAGCCAATCTTGTTGAGATGCAGTGACAGATGACTTAAGTAAGCTAAATCTTCCTGGAGATTGAAATCCAGAGGCCTTGCTAAATTGCACCTAGAGGCAGAAATGGCCCAAGTCAGTACAGGACCATGCGACATTGGCAGTATTTTTAAGGTTAGGCACCCAGTGTCCATAACCATTTACAACCTGGGTAGAGATTTTAGCCCCAGGAGTGTGCTGACCCTCTGCAACTCTTAGATTTGGAATCCCCAGAAAGAATGGGAAGCAAATTTCACTCAGTTCTCCTGTAAGGCAGGGGGTTCTATTCCTGCTGAATTTGATAGTTATGCTATGTATGGTATTGCACACCTTGCCTGGTATGCATGTGTGTGGGCAACCGATTATCTCTACTTCACAGTTCATCTTCACAATATCAATCAATCAGTAGTATTTACTGAGCGCTTATTTTGTGCAGAGCACTGTACTAAGCACTTGGGAGAGCGTGACCTCCTGAATAGAACATGGGCCTGGGAGTCAGAAGGACCAGGGTTTTAATTCCGGCTCCTCCACTTGTTTGCTCTCTGACCTTGGGCAAGTCACTTCACTTCTCTGGGCCTTAGTTACCTCATCTTTAAAATGGGGATTACGACTGTGAGCCCCACGTGGGACAGGGACTGTGTCCAACCTGGTTCATTTGTATCTATCCCAGTGCTTAGAACAGTAGTCGACATTTAGTAAGCGCTTAACAAATGCCATCATTATCATCGTCATCAGTACAACAGAATTAGCAGACGCTTTCATAGCACATAACGAACTTAGTCAGAAGAACATTCCTTTAGCCATAGTTGAATTCTGTCCAATAAAGCATAGTGAAAATACACTGTTGGGGGAAGAACTACATGTACAAAAATATTGACCACCCCCGGGCCCGAGGCCGGGTCTTTTTCCCACCTGTGTAGTCTTCCTTGGCACTTATTACAATGCTCTGCATGCGGTAACTGCTTAATAAATATTATCACTATTAAAATTGGGAAATTACTACAATATTTAATTGGGGTCCATGAAAATCTAAGCATTCAAACTGATCACAGAACAGAAATAAAGTTTCTCTAGCTTAACCCATAATTTTTTAAGTAAAATCGTACCAACTAAGCATCGTAAGATCACGGTTGCCAAACTTGACTCCCAAGTGATTTATTCACATTTATACCAAAATGAAAAAGTGAATTTCTGAGATGAGCACCCTTGCAATATGCCTGTGATTCCTGACATTGAGTTTAATTTATTCCTCAGTCATAAATTACAGACTTTGGGAGGAGAGTTAATTCTTTTAGAACACTAGGAGATTGTTTAATGTTGAGGAGGATGCAGTATGAAAGCATTAATATTCCTCCCAAAATGCTTGATTTACTTACAGGAAGTTACTTGAGCTCATTAAGAGCTAAGAAAAATCACAGTGTGCTTATAATATGTGGCTTTATGCTAACTCTCTAGGATGAAGCATCTACAATGAATCAATCAGTGGCATTTATTGATCATTTACTTAGAGTGTATTAAGCTTTTGGGAAAGTACCACAGAAGCAATGCATATGTTCCCTGCCCACAAGGAGTTTACGAGTTTACCTCTTAAATGGGTCGGGTTAATTCCTCCATTGTCCTCAGCACTGGCCAACTCTTTTCCAGAGCGCCTAGTTCTGAGCCCGACTAAAGGGATGTATAGAATTATAGGGGATTGAAGGATCTTAAGGAGGTTATCAATCAGTGGTATTTACTTAGCACTTACTGTGTGTCGAGCACTGTATTAGGTAAGCACTTGGGCGATAATTATACAACGGAGTTGGTAGACAAGTTCTCTGCCTGCAAGGAAGGTAGTTCATGAAATGGAAAATAAATCGTAAGAGGAAAGATAGGAGGATCTGGAATTGTTCCAACTTGGACAGCAAACCTGCCTAAGAGACTGGAAATATATGGATTTCAATTGTTTGAAAATTTTAGTCATAGTAGCAAATGTGAGCATTCCACAAGTAACTCCTGGAAATGTTCAGCATTTTGGACTAACTGTTTTATGTTCAAATTAGGTTTGTCCATTCAGTTTGCGAGTGGTCAGTGTGGTGGGAATAACATACCTGCTACCGCAGGAGGAGCAGCCCCTCTGCCATCCAGCTGTAGAAAGGTAAAAATGTGTTTTCCCTCATTTTTGACGAAGTGTCTTGTCTTCTCTGAGGCATAACTGGGGAAGAGCCTTGCAGGTTCACAGTGGCAGTCACAGTTGGGGTGCAGTCAGTCATATTTATTGAGCGCTTCTGTGTGCAGAGCATTGTACTAAGCGCTTGGGAGAGTACAGTATAACGGACACATTCCCTGCCCACAATGAGCTTACTGGATTCTACGCTGTGCCACTTTTTCAGGCACCCTCACGGCCCTCCTGCCATGTGAATGGAGGATCGCAGCAAGGGAGCCTGGGAGAGCGGCACAGAGCACAGAAACGGCGACCCAGGCATGTGTCTTTTGATGAGGCAAAACGGGGGTTAGGATCGATACTGTAGGGGTGTCCTGGCGTGCCACCCTCTGGTACTTATGCCAGGATGATGCCGTCACCAGGATTACAGTCAAGTCTTTGTTGTAAACCTCACAGGCAAATCCCACTCCCATCCAAAGACCAAGGACTAGTGTGAATTTCATAACCGAGATCCCTCTTCGGGATGCCGTTTCTGTGATCTTTCCGAATAGCCAAGTAAGTAGCGATGTTAGGAAAGCAGACAACGTTGCTGTTCTGAAGGGAAGCTTCACACGAAATACTGGATCAGATTCTGATTTTAAAAATCTCTTTAGACTCCAGATATTCCACAAAGCACTTCCTGGATGGTTCCTAGGATGAGAATGTGGGTAATTTGGCATTTTGTAGTAGTGCTATATTGATAAATGTTTTCATTACTAATTATTAATATCCCGCCTCCATGTGATGACTGAAATGATCATACTCATTTTATAAGTATTGGCTGTGGGTCAACGCTACACAAAGTGCCCTTCTCTGTTAGCTAAAGGAAGAAATAGCTTAACTGGGGACAAAAGAGTCCTTCCCTGGACAATCTTCTAGATGTCTTCACAGATGAAATGATTAGTTTAATCTTCATGCGTTTTTTGTGCTAGAATGGAGTGACTACCTAAACACTCGAACTCTAAAAATATTTGTTAGAAATAATTTATGGTGACCTCACTGCCACCCAGTAAATCAGAATTGAGACATTGTCTCCAACTTATTTTTGATGTCTTATTGTTACTAACAGGTATTAAACAGTACTTCAAGCAAAGCAAGGTACTAAATGCTGGGGCATATACAATACATAAGCTAGCACCTAGCCTCCCACAGGGGGCTCCGAGTCTGAGAGAGGTGGGACAGGCACATAGAACAATAAGAATATATTACAAATGACAAACTGAAGCAAGGTGCAACAGTCAAAAATAATAAGCAATGAAGTTTGCAAATAAAACTAGTGTTTGCAGGGGGCAATGTACAGGTACTCCCCCAGTCCTTTTTACAAACTGTCATAATCTCCCAAATTCCTAAAGCTTGGTAAGGCAAGCTTGGCTCTTGTAGGTTCAGGTAGGGGATGACAAAGGCAAATCTGGTCATTTAGTGGCCACCTGCCCCTGCCTAGAGCCCATATTGGCACAGAGATCATGGCTGCATCCTACTTTTTGCCTGCTCTTCAATTCCACTGGGCCTGGACTTTGGCTTTTGTAGTGTTGGGTGTGGGGAGGGAGGCAGCCCTAGCTGTTTGGTTTTCGCGATAGTGCCAAGAATAGGTTGAAAAAAATCCTCCTTTTTAAATTTTTTGTTACCCAAGCAAGGATGAGTAAGTAGTTCTACATGTATTTTTTCTTTGTTAGGTAAATTAGGTCCAAGAAGTCCCATAATGGAGACCATTTCAGTAAAGTTCTGGGTTATGTCAGGAATGTGCTGGAAGAAACATAAAGCAGAGCTTTTGCAGTTATAGAAAGTTGTGGTACATCGGCCCCTGGGCTACTGCTTTCAGTTGCCATGTTTTAGATTGGGTTAGCCCAGCTAGAGAATGTACTCATAGGGGTAACCAAGAAGACTGAGTGTTGAAGAATCTTGCATATGAAGCCAGAGTGATTTAAGTCACTTGAAGGAGTGGAGTTCTTATTGATTGAACTTCAACAAATTCCTTTGCAACCACCTTTGAATCGTGAAGGCTGTAAATTCAGATCACAAAAGGAAATATTTCCTTCACTCAGAAATCATCAACAAATAGAATTAACTACCACAGGAAGATCTAAAAGCCAAAAAGCATCAATAGGTCAGTATGAGTTTGGTGAAATTCTTGGCCAAGCAGTGTATCTTGGATTCCTGGAGGGAAGGTTAGGATTGTTGAGGGGAAAATTTAGGAATGATACATGATGCATCTCTAACAATTGGTTTGGCTATCAAAGAAAGCAGCTCTCACACTATCCTTCCAACCATCTAGTTGCCTCTGTCAGAGAAAGAATACTGAGCAGGATGGACCATTGGTATAATCTAATAATGATATTTATTATGTTCTTTTGGATGGTAGATTTAATGTAAATCTCTAAGGCAATCATGCAGTGTTTGTTTTTTCATATATTGTAGGGCATTGAGGTCGTGTGGACATGGTGGCTCAGCTCATGTGAAATTGATAGTAGAATGGGACAGAGAGACAAAAGATTAGTGAGTATAATTTAATTAGTCACTGTGGTTTTATAATTGTCTTCCATCTTGTTATAATTGTCTTCCCAACTAGGTCTTGGCCCTTCATATCTGACAGGAAATGGGGGAATCGGCTTCCTTCCTTAGCCCTCAGAATCCTGCTTCTTGATGGTTGATTGCAAATTCTTCGTACTATCCTTTTTCTTAAATCAAGGAATACTGTATGGATATCCATATTTAATTGGGGCCGTTGGTGTTCACAGGCCTTGGGAAGCAGTATGGATTAGTGGATAGAGCACAGGCCTGGGAGTCAGAAGGACCTGGACTCTAATCCTGGCTCTGCCACTTTTCTGCTGTGTGACTTTGGGCAAATCACTTCAATTCTCTATGCCTCAGTTTACATTATGTGTAAAATGGGGATTGAGAGTGTGAGCCCCACGTGAGACAGGAACTGTATCCAACCTGCCCCAGCATGCTTAGAACAGTGCATGGCACATAGTAAGTGCTTAACAAGTACCATATTTATTATTAGTATAGCAAAAGCACCTAATCACTACCTGTAAACCTGGACTCTGGCAGCTCTATACCAAATGGTGATATGGCAGGCTTTGTCAGAATTAAAAGCACTTCGATCCTGTCCTCATGAGCATAGGAGAAATACAGAACTATGAGTCTAGTTCAGCATTATGCAAGTTGCTCTTGTTGCAACAAGGAATGCTGGAAGCTACTGTTAAAGTACAATTCTTATCTTCTGAGAGACTTTCAGCTCAACAGGTCGTGAACATCATTGAAAGTTCTTGATTTGCTCTTCAGTAGCTTCTAATTGCTCATGACTGTTCTCTGGAAATCAGTCTATCAGTGGCATTTATCAATCAGTCATTTATTGAGTGCCGACTCTGTGGAGCACTATACCGAGCTCTTGGGAGAGTACAACACAGTAATATAACAGACACTTGGAGCACTTAACTGCGTACAGAGCACTGTATTAAGCACTTCTGAGAGTAAAACACAACAATATAACAGACAACTGGAGCACTTACTGGGTGCAGAGCACTGTAGTAAGCACTTGGGAGAGTAAAATACAATAAAGTTAGTAGAGACATTCCCTGCCACAAGATGTTTATAATCTTTGGGAGGAGCATACACCAAATAAAATTGGCAGATGATTATGTTAAAATCAGAGAAGTCCTTTGGACGGACAGTCTGAAGACAACAGTAGAAGCAGCGTGGCTCAGTGGAAAGAGCACGGGCTTTGGAGTCAGGGCTCATGAGTTCGAATCCCAGCTCTGCCACTTGTCGGCTGTGTGACTGTGGGCAAGTCACTTAACTTCTCTGTGCCTCAGTTCCCTCATCTGTAAAATGGGGATTAAGACTGTGAGCCCCACGTGGGACAACCTGATTCCCCTATGTCTACCCCAGCGCTTAGAACAGTGCTCGGCACATAGTAAGCGCTTAACAAATACCAACATTATTATTATTATTATTACAACCACAGAAGCTAGAAAATCTTATCCCCAGAGGTGTAAGAAATGAATATTTTTTATTATGCTATTTGTTAAGTGCTTACTGCATGCCAGGCACTGTACTAAGTCCTGGGATACATACAATATAATTAGGTTGGATACAGTCCATCTCCCACATAGGTTTACAGTCTTAATCCCCATTTTACAGATGAGATAACTGAGGCACAGACAAGTGCTTCACTAGGCCACACTACCTCAGGACAGGTAATGTTTTTCCTGAATGTGTTCCATAGGTAGCCCACTGCGCTGATGCAAAGACTTGAAGGTAGAAAACTGTCTTAAAAAATTGACTCTTCTTTGAGATAATGGCAAACGGACCCTCTACAAGATTTATAGAGCCATCATAATGCCCAAACCTATATGACTGGGGGACTTAAACCGTCCACAAATGCCACTTCTAACTTGAAGAGCCATTTCAGCACTGTCATGAACCCGCAGTACTGAACAGTAAGCAGAAAGAAGCGATCACCTTAGTCAGGTCCTATAATTCAGTCAGTCCACGAGCACCAAAGCAAGTGTTTGTTGGTCCAGCCCAACGATGAATTGTGTGAGGAGAGTGAGTATCCTGCAGTCATCCAGTCAGGGCAGCCATCAACAGAATTGATCAAATAACTGCTTTAAAAGATGCTGGGAAGCAAGACCTTAAATATTGTGGCAGAGCTTTGGCCAGTTGGGAGAGAGGAAGAGAAGGTCGGCCAGCCCAGTGCAAAACAATTAGAAATGGGAATGACTTTCTCTTTTAGAACAGAGGCTTCAGGAAGATTGTTACACCAAGAGGGAGAACTGAAAACAGTGCCAGACACTGGTGGTAATGGCATTTATTGAGTGTCCACTGGATGCATGGGTGCAATGCACTGTACTAAGGTGCTTGGGAAAGTACAACAGACGCACGAGTTATGTTCCCTTACCACAAGGAGCTTACACTTTTTTATGGGGGGAGACAGACAAAATGTTTACAGATAGACACCTGGGATAACAAGTGCCCACCATATTGAATGCATTGTCTGCCATGCTATTGATTCTGTCAACCACACTTGCAAACACACCAATTAAAAAAAAATCTCACCTTCAGTACTATATTTGAACCTGAAAGGCAGCTTTTACATATAGTGTAAGTGTCATTTCTCTTATAATGCAGTAGTTTTATTCTCCAAGAATCTCGTGCTCTGGGAAAATCATATGCTAATAATCATTGGTTTTAATGGGATCAGAAGGGTTTGAAGGTATCATCATGAATGACATTTGTAGGTAATCAAATACATTTATGTTGACAAGTGAATATTTTACACCCTTGCTACTCATGGCTATTTAATTATATGAAATACTCTAAAGTTGCAAAAACACAAGATTCTGTGAGGTGTTACATTAAACCTGAGGTTGGGAAGCATTATGATAACTGTGCCATAAACAACACCCTGCCCAGAATCTTTTCTTCCTGCACCAAATCTGCTTACCTCAATATGTGGCCTCATATGCAGAATGGAGTTGTGTGTGGAAGGTGTATTCCCTAATGCTTCCATCTTGCTGAAATTAAATTGTGCAATGAAAACTTTTATTATAGCAGAACTGACTTTGGTGAGATTTTTTTTTTTCTGCTTATAGCACATATTGCTTCTGGTTGCCTCTCACTTTGTTCTTTTTGGTTACAACCTTATTAACAGAAATATAATCAACTCCCAGCTTCTAAAACTATGAAGTTGTGTTTTGAAAGCCGTTTCTTGAACTTGCTAGTTTTAAAGGTACCACTATTGCTATGACAATTTCATAGGGTACCTTTCTTTCTGCTGAACCTCTTGTTTCCTTGCCGCAGCCTATTTGTAAATACTGAAGATGAATATGTTCCAGATGCAGAAAGTGTCCGTCTGCAGAAGGAGCAGCATAATCAGCCTCAGACCTGCACTTTATCACAGTGTTTCCAACTTTACACCAAAGAGGAGCAGGTAAGTGTTGTGGAAACTGTTCTAATATCAAATCTATACTAGAGAATTGGGAGAAAGTTAAAATATTCAGTCAACTGGCTGGAGCTCTATCTATAAATTTACAGGGATTTTGCAAGTACACTCAACCTTGAAATTGAATTCTATAATAATAATAATATTGATAGTATTTGTTCAGCACTTACTACATACCAAACATTATCTTGTTTCTTGTATAATCTTGTATCTTGTATTATCTGGTATAATAGTAATAATAATGATGGTATTTGTTAAGCGCTTACTATGTGCCAAGCACTGTTCTAAGCACTAGGGTAGACACAAGGTAATCAGGTTGTCCCACATGGTGTTCACAGTCTAAATCCCTATTTTACAGATGAAGGAACTGAGGCACAGAGAAGCTGTGACTTGCCCAAGGTCACACAGTGGACAAGTGGCAGAGCTGGGGTTAGAACTCACGTCCTCTGACTCCCAAGCCTGTGCTCTTGCCTCTAGGCCATGCTATTTCTCTGCCCCAGCGCTTAGTATAGTGCATGGCATGTAGTAAGTGCTTAACAAATACCTGTTAGGAAAAAAAAGCACTACTTTAAGTGCTGGGGTAGATACAAGGACTGAGTAGGACTCCGTCCCTGTCCCACGTGGGATTCACTGGTGTAAGTAGTGGGGAGAACAACTGTTGAATCTCCATTTTACAGATGAGGAAACTGAGGCCCATAGAATTAAAGTGATTTACCCAGGGTCACACAGGAGGCAAGTGGCAGAGCTGGGATTAGAAACCCAGATCCCCTGACTCCCAGGCTTATACTCTTTCCACTAGGCCAAGCATTAAATGACTTGGATTTAGGCTTAGGGTGAGCGCTGTTTTCTCTTTGTTGTAGAATCATGTTTTCATTCTTGTAATGTGCCTACTACCTGTCTACAGAGAATAAAAAGGACACATTACCTGCTGGTTCCTCTATCGCTAGGCGTGCCATCTGTTGTCATTCCTCACTTTTGTCACCTTATGTAGAGTGGGTGGTGTCTGCTTGTCTAGCTGGGTCTTTATTTTCCTTTGTCCTCACAGCCATGTTTTGCACCTTTTATTCCACCCGACCCCCATGCCTCTGCCTTAGTCATATTTTGCAACTCCCATCTTGTTCCAACCCCTAATCTCCACCCTCCTGATATTGTTTATTCTCAGTTTTAAAATTTTGATTTGGCTAATATATATGCACACTCGAGTATGAGCTCATTAAAGGTCAATCAGTGATATTTATTGAGTGCTTAATGTGTGCAGAGCACTGTACTATGTGTTTGAATCCTAAATGATTGTGAATGTCACAGTTCTAAAACAGCATTTCCGGGCACAAAAAACAAGTGTGAACTGAGAGATCGTAAGATTTTTCTCTGTGGAGAGAAATTAGGAAAATCAGGTTAGGGTTGTAGGACTCTACTTTCTGAAAACAGCTCTTTTTCAAGTTTCAAAGTATTCAATTAATATAATATTTGACAGTATAAATAATGGGTGGGGGGATTAGAGCATAGATATTTACTGGTCTCTGCAAGAAACTTGTGCTCCATTGTGAGGGCGTAGTTCCCGAAAGAAGCTTTAAGGTTTCTGTAGAAGTTAAAATTGTATTTAGGCTGGGAAGTGGAGGGGAAAGGTTCTTTTTTCCTATAACAGCTAAGAAATGTGAAACAATCACACAATATTTTACCAAAATTAAATTGTTTGGTTTGAAAATTAAGGCTTTAAATAAGATTGGAAGGGGAATATTAGGAGGGAGAGAGGGGCAAAGTCCCAGTGCTCAAAAGAGGTACAGTGGCCCAGAGAGATGTGTAGTCCTGTCCGTCTCTCTTCCCCACCTCCCCCTAACCTTCCCAGCATTGGCTTCAAATCCATCGCAGCGGGTTTGATTATCAGGGCCATTCTGAGTTAGAAGACATTTCTGAATAAGAAGTAGACAAGCCGTTCTGTTCAAAATTGCCTAAAAACCACATGGTGTGGCTAACCAGAGTTGTTCTTAGCTTGCTCCAGATGATGCCTGGCGTTGTCCCCATTGTAAGAAGCTGCAGCAGGGGAGCATAACTTTGAGTCTATGGACTTTGCCTGATGTGCTTATCATACACCTAAAGAGATTTCGACAGGTAAGAACGGCCCCCAGGTGTGTAAAATCCCGTAGGGTCCAAAAGCTTTCAGTGTTCCACAGGTTACTTTTTAATACAGTAAAATGGTTTGGTGTTCATAAAAGATGCATACTGTATTCCAGGTATGCTTATTTGTTGGCTTATGTTTTGAGGAATGATCGTTTCTTAGAGCAAAATCCGAATATCCCAGTTATCTTCACAAATTACTTCGTGCATAGCAACTTGTAAGGCTTATTTGAGTATGATCTTAGGTAGCATTTCTATTTTCTGTTTCTATTTCTCTGACAAATAGTTACCCAGAATATGGCAATATGGAGAATGTTGTCTACAGGCAGCAACAAAATTTTGGGCAATCCTTCCCTTCCTAACACACCCCCACTTCCTCCCTCCCTTTTTCCCCCCAAAAAATCTTCCTGGGGTGTGGCTGTAGATTTCTGCTGGTAATAATTAAGCACAAGCTATGTGCTAAGTGCTTGTCCAGATACAGATTGGACACATTCCAAACTGTATCGGCCTCCTCGCAGACCTCTCTGCTTCCAGTCTCCTCATCGGTGCACTCTTCACTCTCCTGCCTGGTTTGTTTTTCTAAAATAGCATGCTACAAACATCTCCCCACTCCTCAAAAATCTCCAGTGATTACCCCTTCATCTCTGCATCCTCTGCTCTCAGTACAGGGTTTCGTACTCTATGAATGCATAACAAATGTCCTAAATATACTGTATGAGTTGGGGAGTGGGTGAGGTGTCAGAAGAGAAGTAGTAAGGCTGGCAGAGCGGTAGAAATGTTTGCTTGTCAACTTCTTGCCCACTTCCTCCCTCTGGCCTGGAACTCCCCTCCACATTCATATATGGGAGACCATCTCTTCTCACCGTCAAAGCCTTCCTAAAAATCACACCTCCTCCAGGAGGCCTTCCCCAACTAAGTCCTCATTTCCCCTGCTCCCTCTCCCTTGTGCATCGTCTATGCACTTGAACCCCTTTAAGCCCTTGATAGTCACCCTACCCTTAGCCCCATAGGACTTATATGCATATCCATAATTTATCTTACAGTCTGGTCTTCCCCTCGAGACTGTCAGCTTCTTTAGGCAGGGAATATGTCTCTTAAGCATTTGGGAGAGGACTGCAACAGAATTGGCACAGTGATCTGCACAGAGTAAACACTCCATAAATACCAGTGATCCAATGATTCTTCCTACCGACTTGGACTGTTCCCTGGGGTTGACATTCCATAGATTGCCGACACATTAACGGGGCATAGTTGTTTTTTTTGAAACTATGGAATTGGCTTCCTGGAAATTGACTGAAATATGGATCGTGGTTAGCCATGGATTTCTCTCTTTCAGAGCTGCTAACGGAACATTTGTTTTGTTTCTTAAAATGATTGCATTTCTGAAAAGATATGATAGACACAATTCACCTGTAATGCAAGGGTTGTATTATTGCAAAACCTCTTGTTTAAGGAAAACTCACGTTGTACTACCCACCCTAATGCAGCCTGTTTGCTCATGAGCAGTTGCTTCGATGATGTGGCAAGCTGAGGCTCCATAAACTGGCATTCCCTAGTTCCTAGTCATGTTTTAGCCAAAGGGTATAGTGAAAGCATGCATTGTGGCAGAACTGAGTGCCTGTTAGCCACATGATGAGTGGAAGATTGTAATTGCAATTCTCTGTTCCTATTCATGTGAAGTACGGACTCTGAAGATACTAGTCATATTAAAATATAGTGTCCGTGCAAGTTGGTTGTGTTTCATTTTTGAATCGTACTTATTCCTTACTTGGTAATGTTTCGTCTCTATATGTATGATTTTTCAGTTCATTTCATGAGCTTTTCTTGATTAACTGTCAAGCCAGTAACTTTACAGATCGACTCTGGATCTGATTATTTCCACTGGTCTCTGAGATTTGATCCTGGATGTATGGGCTCCTCTAAGAGGCCTTCTCCGATGATTCTCTAATCTCTTCCCCTCCTATCTTCAGCTCCCATGTCAGCCCTTTTGCACCACCCAAGTCCAAACAAGCACCTAATACAGTACTCTCTATACAGTAGGTGCACAATAAATGGTCTTGATCGATCGATTGTTCAGGAATCCTTAGCCTAGTGGCTTTAAGACCACAGAAATTTATGTACCCTCTGTACTGTCTTGAAACAGGAAGGGGACAGGCGCGTGAAGCTTCAGAACATGGTGAAATTCCCTCTGACTGGCTTGGACATGACACCTCATGTGGTAAAACGCAGCCAGAGTAGCTGGAGTCTACCATCTCATTGGTCCCCATGGAGGCGTCCTTATGGGCTTGGGAGAGACCCTGAGGACTACATATATGATCTGTATGCTGTATGTAATCATCAGGGGACCATGCAAGGGGGACATTATACAGGTAACTTGTCACCCTTTTCCAAAGCTTTGGGAATTTTCTAGTTAACTCTTAGTTATTTTGTTCTAATCCTGCCCCTGCCACTTACCTGCTGTGTGACACCAGTCAGGTACTTCACTTCTATTCTCTGCACCTCAGTTTCCTCATCTGTACAATGGGGATTAAATACCTCTTCTTCCTACTGATTAGACTGTGAGCCCCATGGGACAGGGATTGTGTCCATCGTGATTCTCATGTATCTATCCCAGTTCTTGCGTATAGTCCATGGCACACAGTAAGTGCTTAACAGATTCCACAATTACCATAATTATGAATGGTTTTCAGGTGACAGAATGATTTTTCTTTTTTTAATGGCCTTTGGTGCCTTTGGTGTCCAAAGGTCAAATAAAATGGACACCTTTCAAATGTCAAATTGAAAACCATCACCTTTCCTCATGTCAACTGCCAATTAACTACCAGGTTACTACCAGCCATGAGTGCTATCGATGTGGATAAGGTATAGAAAAACTCCTCTACCTGTCTTAAAATTACCTTTCGCCCCCAGTACTTTTTATACTGGGGTGAGCCCTGCTAGTTTAAGTATGTGTGCATTTTAACTTTAAATAATCTCAGCTGCATTCAAAGGTGGTGGTTTTTTTAATCTTCACAGTAGAGAGAATCTGGGTGAATTAAGGGTATTTAGTATTTCGATTAAGTGCTTACTATGCTTCAAGCACTGTTCTAAGCACTGGGGTAGGTAACAAGTTAATCATGTCAGACACACTGTCAGTCCCATGTGGGGCCTTCAGTCTAAGTGGGAAGGAGAACAGATGAAGAAGTTGAGGCACAGAGAGGTTGTGACTTGCTCAAGTCACACAGCAGGCAAGTGGCAGAGCAGGGGTGAAAACCCAGGTCCTCTGACTCTGTGTCCTTTCCACTAGACCATGCTGCTCCTTACCATAGTTTCCTAAGATATTCATTTGAAATACTGCCTTAAGAGTGTTTCACTCTCACTGCCATCCCAAATTGGAAGCCACAATTTGTGATTTCTTGTTTTTCACCTTTGATCAATTTGCTTTAGCAGTACACACAATAATAATTTGTCCTCTTCCTTTTTTAGAAAATAATTTCATATTTTCAAAATTGGATATGTAGTATGCATCCTACAGAATTTGGTCCAAAAAGTATTTGTAAAGAAGAGATTGTTCTCTTTGGTAAACACTGAGTTTCTGTTTGTTGGTCCTGCTGCAATGTGCATGTTCTTTATTTCTTTCTAGGCTATTTTTTAGGACTAGAAAGGCAGAGACAGTAGCTCTCAGTGTTTTGTGTTTTCATTGTCTCTCAGCCTGGTGAGCACACACCAAACAGTTTTTGAGGTTTTCATTGCCAGTATGTTCTAGAGAATTGTATTGTGTTTTCATTGGCATGTTGTGTTCTAACACTAAGGAAGAAATGCCTGAAAGATGGAAAAATGCACATTTATAAGTTAGGATTAATTAACTACATTTTCTTTTGAAGTTGCCGTAAGTTTTTCCTGTAAAGCAGTAGGAGCCTATTGCCTCAGTGCGATGAAAAAAAATCGTGTTTCTCTTGCCTGTCTTCAAAATTTATTAAATAAAAAAGACTAATTGCCTGTTCTCATGAAAATTCCTTGAATTGTCCCCGTAGCTTGAAGATAAGCGTGCCTTTACGTTATCGTTGAATTAAATTGAATGCTTCATAATGGGAATGAACTGACTGATGAGACTGAACTCCATAATGACAGCAAATTCTTGTTGGCAGCCTACTGTAAGAACTCAGTGGATGGGCTATGGTACTGCTTTGACGACAGCAATGTGCAGCAATTGTCTGAAGATGAAGTCTGCAAACAGACGGCTTATATCCTCTTCTACCAGCGGCGGACTGCCATCCCGTCGTGGTCAGCCAACAGCTCAGTTGCAGGTAAAGTCTTGCAACTCCCGGCTACTCTAAGTTTTAGCAGTCCGAATTGACTGTATTTGTTGGGCACCTGCGGTTTGCTAAGCTC